>NC_081211.1:9381033-9981033 GCF_902713425.1 Acipenser ruthenus
AAAAAAACGCAGATAAAAAAAGGACAACGCACAACAAAAACAACAACATATGTTTGCTCAGTAACATAAAAACGAGATGTACTGTACCTGTAGTTGCTGATTCCAGAATATAATAATGTCATTACAAACAATGGTTGGTTCCGGAATCAAGTGGATATCAGCAGGAGAACCAAACAAAGGGTTAACATTGTCCGGATAGTTTGCAGTCAAAATCCCAATTCAAGTGAACTTGAAATCTGCCCGACACGCACATCATGTAGTGAACAGATATCAAAGGGTCACGTCTTGTTCTATGAATTGGAAGCGCTGGAGGGAGCCGGGTTCACTATCAGACACGCCTGTTTCTGAGCACAAAGACAATGAAATGGAGACTGTTCTTGATCTTGCTAACAGCTCAGCCCCGCAGGGCCCTGCTTTCTCAAAGATCACTCGGCACGTTTCTATCCAGAACAATGCGTCTCACAGCATTAACAGAGGGGAGTCTAGAGGTGTGCTGAATTGAAGTTTGAACATTTCAGAAGCAAAGTGCATCTCTACAGTAGCTCCACATTGAGCAGATCTGTATGTACAGTTAGATAAGGAAGGTTCAGGTACTGACCTTCCTTATTAAACTATCTTAACTTGATACTGCACAGCAATCATGCATGCATCAGAGCCATACAATCAATCCCAGCTGTGTACGGCTGCTGGTTGGTTTTCTTTTGAATGTAGTGCTGGCTGTCAGACTGCCACCACAGGAATGATTTGCACTGGATAGAACAGAATGACTCGGATGACTCTGGACCCCACTCCTGACTGCAGAATTCAAAGCCCTCTCCACGCACGCTAATCCACCGCAGGCTGATAATGACCTGTCAGTAATCTGTCCGATGCAAGGCACTCAGGACAGCTCACCCTGCTTAAAACATTTCTGCAATGTCACCCTTTGATCTTTTGATTGATTCATTCTATGCATCTTCTAACTAAAAGTGGCTGTGTGGCTTTGAAGAGAAGGGGAGTGCGGGCAGATGTAGTATTGATTACGAACAGGTGTGTTAGCTTAACTGATTGCTAGTCAATCAGGGCGGGTTGCACCAACTGTATTTACATCTGACTTTAAGATACATCCGACTTCAATCTAGGAATAAACCCAGATGTAAAATGTACGCCTGTTGCGCCACCAGGACATAAGTGTGTCTTTGAGTTACACCTGGGCTTGAATCCCACGCCTTACAAACGGTAGTCAAGGTGTACCTCCATGGACACGTCAGTTTAGAGCTACATCTCCCCACCTTAAAGACAAGTACAAGTGAAGTTATAGATTCTGAACCAGTACCAGCGGCAATGAGGCGTGAGCAGGTGCTGAGGGACAGAAGGAATCCCTGGATATTTCAATGACAGAGAACTGGTGGAAAGATTGTCTTCATCGCTGAGAACTGTTTCAGTTAACTGATGAACTTTCTGACGATTTGCAATTCGTGTCCAATAGAAGCGGTGCACTCTCACCAGCCTTACTGACGCTCACTGCCTTCAGGTTTTATGCCAATGAGGCTTTTCAATACACTGTAGGGGTGTGACAGAGAGCAAATGAATCCTAGTCAACAATCTCCCTCCCGACCTGTGAGGGCGCTGTTTAACAGGAACACAGTGCCTCGTACTGGTTGGTCTGGCAGTTCATTCCAGGGTCAGTTGGAAGCCAGCCAGCCAGGAAGGGGGTGGAGTCACAATGCCCGAATTCATCGCCCTAAAGTGGTACGCGATGTGTCGTGTCTGTGTTGTGTGTTAGTTATTATTGTCTTATTGTTTCGGGACTGAAACCCTGGTTTTGCAAGGAGTGATACACATGGCTGTGTAGCGCCCGTGCTTATTTAAGTGTTGTTGACATGCAACCCAGCCAAATAAAGGAGCTGTTTTATTGAACTTTCACTGTCGTGTGTGTGTTATTCCTGAGCACCGCCACACCACTGCACCTGTGCACTACAAACCTGTGGGACATATTCCCTGAATATGATTGTGGAAGGGTGGTAGGCAATCCACTGACACACACGGGAGTCAGAAGTTTTATTTGAAAACACAGCACTGGTGCCGAGTTTTATTATTTGTGAAGTTTTCTTTTAGCTCCCAGAGGGCAACGGTAAACAGGACCACAGGAATACCAATACTGGTAAACAGTTCAAAGCTGGCGCACTCACAGGTGCTCAAAATAATAATGAAAACAAAAGGCAAAATGAAAAGGGAAAAATAAAACACAGTAATAAAACTACAAATAAAGGTGTTGCTTAAGCAGTGCCTCCACTGCCGCTAAGCCGGTCAGCTCGGGATCTCCGTCCTACGCTGTTATGCACGATACACTGGGGTGGCCAAGGTTCCCCTATCACTACACACGACCCCTCGGGTACGTAACAAGAGATTTTAATAAATTGTTTATTTATTGCTGGCTGTCTTCCTCAGCCATGCTTGGCTGTTTTAGTCGCTCGCTCCAACCACTGGCCTTCTCAGCCAGCGTCTCTGTGTGTTTCCCATCACGGCCACCCGAATGCATAACCCAGCACAGTTCTTATGGGCCAAGCAATCCCCCAAGGCCCGCCTCTCAGCCACTCAGAGAGAAGGAAAGCCAACACACCCTGTTCCCCACCTCTCCGTGTCACTGCCATGACTGACAGGCGGATCTACGAGGCCGCTGCCCCATTCCTGCAGTACCATGCATGCGCCAGATAGTCAACACAGATCTCCCCTATTACAATGATACATGAACATGTATTAGAAATGTAACTGGATTCATTAATGAAACTGTGCGTCTTGAGAAACAGGGCAAACTGCTGTGTCTTTGGAAGGGGGTCTCTGGCTTGCAGACATACTGAACTATGTGACCAATTGATTAGAGGACCAGCGCCTGAACTGGATTAGGCTGAGCGGAGAGTTGAACTAAGTACAGATAATTCACACGTGCAACAACAATCTTTTGATGCAAGGAAGACATAAACTAGCAATGTTTAAGGAGGCTGTGTGGTCCAGTGGTTAAAGAAAAGCCTTGTAACCAGGAGGTCCCCGGTTCAAATCCCACCTCAGCCACTGACTCATTGTGTGACCCTGAGCAAGTCACTTCACCTCCCTGTGCTCCGTCTTTCGGGTGAGATGTACTTGTAAGTGACTCTGCAGCTGATGCATAGTTCACACACCCTAGACTCGCCTTGGATAAAGGCGTCTGCTAAATAATAATAATAATAATAATAATAATAATAATAATAATAATAATAATAATAATGTCCCAATGGAAAAGGACATTAGCAGAGTGAAAAAGACTATAAATATCCAAGCAAAACAAAACATTTTGTGCTCCACATCGAATGCTAAACAAGGTGCTGTCACTCTGCTAAGCAAAGCTGCAACTTCAGGACTCTGCCTAAAAACGGACCCAAGAAGAGGAAGCAAGCTGCAGGCGAGTCACTACCACAAGCAACGAGACTGAGGCCCGGCTGGAGGACTGCCATAAAACTTAGAGACTGTTATCAGACAAACCAGTCTGGGTCTGCTGTACACCTAAAACCACAGTATCCTAAAGAAACTGTGCCCTGCTACCTGCGAAGCTAAAAGATTCAGCGAAGAGGACAGAGTGGACGGGCGCTGTTGTGGATCCTATACCGAGGACTGAAGACTTTGTTGCAGCTGTTTGTTGATTCTGTCGAGAATTGAAAGCTTTGTTGCCAAGTTTGATCCAATGTAGGATTGAAGACTTTGTTGCTGAGAGGAGAGCTTTTGTACTGGACATTTCAACAGACTGAAATTCCAAGCCAACAGACCAAAAGTCTCAGCTTCAAGGAACTGTTGAGTATAATTCCAGCTGCATTTTCCTTTCATGGAACTAAATTAATTAATTGTAACACATTCACACAGAATTGAACTGTTAATTATTTAGTTTGCACACTTTGCGTGTGAAATAACTTTTAGTGAAACTTGATGAAGTATAAGTAATCTACCTCATATTGTTGTATGAAGAATTTATTTAAAAGTAAACTTGCCATATCCTTAATCTATGTACCATTAACAAGCTTAATGTGATATATTCTAAGATTGTCTGCATCGTTTCAGTTGAGGCTGTGCTCATATGTGGGCGTGTGTGTATGTGAGCAAGTTACTTGCTATGTCACAGCTTGCTTGAGCTGTTGAGTTGCTGCTTGTGTGTGAGGAGACAGACGGTGTCATATTTCAATTGCCTGCTAGCCAGCAGTGAGAGTTTTGAATTGTGTTTGTGCTTAGAGACTAAGAGATTTACTTTCTGACTTTTCTGATTTCTGTTTATTATTTGTGTACTTAATAAAATACTACTGTTGATTAATAATTCCTTGTGTCTGCGCGTGAATGTGTGTTCATAGTAAATCCTTGATCTTTGTAACACGTCAATTATATATTATTAATAAGAGAACTAATCAACCCAGATAAACATTAAATTATCAATTACTGAATTGTTCCTACAAATGTGCACAAATCAACAGCTTGTCGTGCCATTCGGCGTGTTTCACTGGTACTGCATTGACGCATGTGCAGGTAGGTCTACTTCCCTACTAATCAAACACAAATTGCTCATGTATCAGGGAGAAGTCAGGGCTTCCTGGAATTGTGGATTGTATAGATGGCACCCACATCCGCACACAGAAACAGCAAAGGAGAGCAGAAGAGAAGCGGGTCTACAGAAACAGGGGCCCCCGGACTGCACTTAGTGGCTGCAGCACACGGCTGAAACAGTGCACTTTTTCTTTCATTTTTTGTCCCAGTCAGAGTAGCACTACGCTGTTCAGCTATAGCTGTACCACTGGCTGGTAAAGCAGCACGCTTTTACCTGCCCAGTGTAGAGTCCCGGCTTAATAAATCGTGAAATCGACAACCTGCAAATCCTGTGGGAGCCTCCTTCAGTTTCCTGCAAACGCTACAATATATATTTGACATGGTTTTTTTTTCCACCCAAGACGGCCAAATAAATGAAGTTTAACACAGCACTAGCTTGTACTGTAAAACTGGTTCTGCCTATTTAATCAAATCAGAAACAAAGTCAGGATAACAAGCTGCACTGTTTTTAAAACCTTAAAATCCATTAACCTGTAGTCCTACAGTACAGCAATTTCTCACAACATTTCCATCACTTCACACCAATTTAAATCAATTCTCAATACTGACTATTAAGCTTCACATCTAAACATGTAGGTCGCACTTACTACGGTACTTTAACATTACAATTAAGGGCGTTCAACACATTTCATAAGACAGCTGGTATATCAGCAAACAAAATAACAGATCTCTCAACGTAAACTTTAGGGACTGGACTTCGCAACGCAGGCGTCAATCATCTGCTCAGGGTTAATGTCTCTGGTAACATCACTTTCAATGTGCAGTGAACACAACGGCGACCATCTCTCTTGACCCACTGTGGATCGCAACCAGTTTCGTATTCGTTGCATGACAGAAAAAAAAACCTTTCATATGTAGCTGTGCCAACAGGGAAGGGAAGTGCCAGTTTCAAAAGTTTTGTAAAATTCAGATAGAATTTTGTGGAAGCAACCGCCTTCAACTCTCTGGAGTGATTTACTTGTTTAGCAAATCCATTTTTACCAACTCCGTGTGTGTGAGCCAGCTCTGGATTGATTGAAAGGGCTCTTCCGTATTTACTCTGCAGTTCATCGATGCCCTCTGAAGCACATGCCAGCGCTGATCTACGCTTTCTTTAGCTATTTCATGGACTGAGATTAAAACCTATCAGTGTGACCAAAACAGGAAAGAAAACTATTTGTGGTGCATTGCCATGTCGTTGACTGTCTGGTTAAAACTCTCTTTTTTAAATTGCTGCTATTTAGTCAGCGATTCCATTTTTCCTAAACATATTTTATAAACCTATTTCAATCTTTTCCTGGTTAGCAATATATCTATTGTGTGTCTGTCTCTTGTAGAACTCCCTAATAATGGGTATGATTCTTAACTGAATACAAAACAGAAAACTAGCCCAGCTGCAGCATGCGCTGATGAGACGCCTCCACAGAACACAGTGATCACAACCGTACTGCGATACACTTAACAACTACCTACAACATGACAACACTTCACAGGAGGAAATTAACACTCGCCTCTTACTTGCAATTTGCTAATTGCTTAAAAGGAGTTGTGGGCCATCACCAGCCCTTACGATCACTCTGTGGAACTGCCAGCTCAGAACTGACTGCAGAATCTGTGTGAATCTGAAGTAAAACACCATATATAAAAATAAATACAAAGATAATGCACAACAATACCTCTGTGTGTGTACACGTGTACAGTGTCTAGGACAGCCTGTATCAATGAAGCGATCCCACCCCCTGCAAGGGGAGCCTATATCAATGAAGCGATCCCACCCCCTGCAAGGGGAGCCTGTATCAATGAAGCGATCCCACCCCCTGCAAGGACAGCCTGTATCAATGAAGCAATCCCACCCCCTGCAAGGGCAGCCTGTATCAATGAAGCAATCCCACCCCCTGCAAGGGGAGCCTGTATCAATGAAGCAATCCCACCCCCTGCAAGGACAGCCTGTATCAATGAAGCGATCCCACCCCCTGCAAGGACAGCCTGTATCAATGAAGCAATCCCACCCCCTGCAAGGGCAGCCTGTATCAATGAAGCAATCCCACCCCCTGCAAGGGGAGCCTGTATCAATGAAGCAATCCCACCCCCTGCAAGGGGAGCCTGTATCAATGAAGCAATCCCACCCCCTGCAAGGACAGCCTGTATCAATGAAGCGATCCCACCCCCTGCAAGGACAGCCTGTATCAATGAAGCAATCCCACCCCCTGCAAGGGCAGCCTGTATCAATGAAGCAATCCCACCCCCTGCAAGGGGAGCCTGTATCAATGAAGCAATCCCACCCCCTGCAAGGGGAGCCTGTATCAATGAAGCAATCCCACCCCCTGCAAGGACAGCCTGTATCAATGAAGCAATCCCACCCCCTGCAAGGGGAGCCTGTATCAATGAAGCAATCCCACCCCCTGCAAGGGGAGCCTGTATCAATGAAGCAATCCCACCCCCTGCAAGGGCAGCCTGTATCAATGAAGCGATCCCACCCCCTGCAAGGACAGCCTGTATCAATGAAGCGATCCCACCCCCTGCAAGGACAGCCTGTATCAACGAAGCGATCAAACCCCCTGCAAGGACAGCCTGTATCAATGAAGCAATCCCACCCCCTGCAAGGGGAGCCTGTATCAATGAAGCAATCCCACCCCCTGCAAGGACAGCCTGTATCAATGAAGCGATCCCACCCCCTGCAAGGGGAGCCTGTATCAATGAAGCGATCCCACCCCCTGCAAGGACAGCCTGTATCAATGAAGCGATCCCACCCCCTGCAAGGACAGCCTGTATCAATGAAGCGATCCCACCCCCTGCAAGGACAGCCTGTATCAATGAAGCGATCCCACCCCCTGCAAGGGGAGCCTGTATCAATGAAGCGATCCCGCCCCCTGCAAGGGGAGCCTGTATCAATGAAGCGATCCCGCCCCCTGCAAGGACAGCCTGTATCAATGAAGCGATCCCACCCCCTGCAAGGACAGCCTGTATCAATGAAGCGATCCCACCCCCTGCAAGGGGAGCCTGTATCAATGAAGCGATCCCACCCCCTGCAAGGACAGCCTGTATCAATGAAGCAATCCCACCCCCTGCAAGGGGAGCCTGTATCAATGAAGCGAT
Organism: Acipenser ruthenus; assembly: GCF_902713425.1. Classification (NCBI taxonomy): domain Eukaryota; kingdom Metazoa; phylum Chordata; class Actinopteri; order Acipenseriformes; family Acipenseridae; genus Acipenser; species Acipenser ruthenus. The sequence goes on from NC_081211.1 coordinate 9,388,711, forward strand.
CCCACCCCCTGCAAGGGGAGCCTGTATCAATGAAGCGATCCCACCCCCTGCAAGGACAGCCTGTATCAATGAAGCGATCCCACCCCCTGCAAGGACAGCCTGTATCAATGAAGCGATCCCACCCCCTGCAAGGACAGCCTGTATCAATGAAGCGATCCCACCCCCTGCAAGGACAGCCTGTATCAACGAAGCGATCAAACCCCCTGCAAGGACAGCCTGTATCAATGAAGCAATCCCACCCCCTGCAAGGGGAGCCTGTATCAATGAAGCAATCCCACCCCCTGCAAGGGGAGCCTGTATCAATGAAGCGATCCCACCCCCTGCAAGGACAGCCTGTATCAATGAAGCAATCCCACCCCCTGCAAGGACAGCCTGTATCAACGAAGCGATCAAACCCCCTGCAAGGACAGCCTGTATCAATGAAGCGATCCCACCCCCTGCAAGGACAGCCTGTATCAATGAAGCAATCCCACCCCCTGCAAGGACAGCCTGTATCAATGAAGCAATCCCACCCCCTGCAAGGACAGCCTGTATCAATGAAGCGATCCCACCCCCTGCAAGGACAGCCTGTATCAATGAAGCGATCCCACCCCCTGCAAGGACAGCCTGTATCAATGAAGCGATCCCGCCCCCTGCAAGGGGAGCCTGTATCAATGAAGCGATCCCGCCCCCTGCAAGGACAGCCTGTATCAATGAAGCGATCCCACCCCCTGCAAGGACAGCCTGTATCAATGAAGCGATCATGCTGGGGTATTTGCTTGGAGGAGTCGATGACTGTGGTACAGAAGACCATGCTGGTGTATTTGCTTGGAGACGGTGACTGTGGTACAGAAGACCATGCTGGTGTATTTGCTTGGAGAGGGTGACTGTGGTACAATAGACCATGCTGGTGTATTTGCTTGGAGACGGTGACTGTGGTACAGAAGACCATGCTGGTGTATTTGCTTGGAGACGGTGACTGTGGTACAGAAGACCATGCTGGTGTATTTGCTTGGAGGAGACGGTGACTGTGGTACAGAAGACCATGCTGGTGTATTTGCTTGGAGACGGTGACTGTGGTACAGAAGACCATGCTGGTGTATTTGCTTGGAGGAGACGGTGACTGTGGTACAGAAGACCATGCTGGTGTATTTGCTTGGAGACGGTGACTGTGGTACAGAAGACCATGCTGGTGTATTTGCTTGGAGACAGTGACTGTGGTACAGAAGACCACGCTGGTATTTGCTTGGAGGAGACGGTGACTGTGGTACAGAAGACCATGCTGGTGTATTTGCTTGGTCAGCTTCCTCTTCCCTTGACACACACTCTCTAAAGCAGTGCTGTTGCGAGAGGGGCGAGTGCTGGCTGCAGAAGAGCAACACAGAGACACAGGAACTGTGGGAGACCTCTGTTACCGTAGCAACACTGAGGCCATTAGCAGGCCTGGAACAATAAGAAATAGATAAACAAACTCACACAAGCCTCACTTAAAAAGCTGTGGAGATTAATGAATAAAATAATTAAATTAAAGAGAGAGGGAGAAAGAGCCACTTGAAGCAAAGAGGAGCCAACAACATTTTCTCTCTGTGCAGTCCAGTATGTAACAATGCTCTTGTGCAGTCCAGTATGTAACAATGCTCTTGTGCAGTTCAATGTAACTAATTGTTACTATGCAGATGATGCAGAACTCAGGGCTACTTTATTGTTCATTTTCAATCAAAAAATAAGTATGTTAAAATACTTGATTGAGAAAGTAAAGACGATTCACCACAAAGAAAAGATCTGTAGTCTTCCTGCAGGGGTTTGTTAAGAGATCTGATCAAGTCACGTGGACAACACGTCTTTCTCTAGGTCTGCCACTCTTTCACTTCAATCCAGAGTTTCACCTCAGAACGTATTAAGCTGGCAAACAGCAAGCCCCAAGAACTAATAGATACAGCAAGCATCATCTGAAAGCTTAAACCCAGAGGATCAGATTTAGACCTGCTGTCCTCGTCTAAACCGGACTGATTTACCTGAGCATGAGGGCCAAAAGTCATGTCCCCTGAAGAGCAGAGAAGCGAGCCTCAGTCCAGCCTGACCCTGAACCCCATTCTGAGGCGAGATGAGGTTTAGACGAGGCAACAGGCCGGGGGCTAAGCTTTCAAGTGATGCAAGTTGTCCCTATTATTGCTAGCGGCTTGTTGCTCAGTTGTGAAGGCTAGTGTCCAGCAAGCTTAATAAATGATGAGCTTAAACCAAGTTACTGCTCACCAATAACGAACGCTGCCTCCTGAGAGAAACACAGTACCCTCCACACCACAGCGAGGTGCAGGGTCAGGCGGTACAGGAGCAGAGGGCTCGATAGCCACTGTAGGACCGGAAGGCACAGAGCAGTTTATTCCACCAACTCTCTAATCTCACAGTGATCCCGCCTCCGCTCCTCTGCACTGAGGAGATGCCAGGAGTTGAAACAGCTTCCCTGTTTACTGAGAGCGTGGAGCTATTCATAACCTCCATGCCAAGGCTTCTCGCTCTGAAAGACAGCTATTGACCGTCAGGGTGACACATCACTGTGAAGAACACCCGTCTGCAGAGACGATTACAGCAGCAAATACACTGAAAACGACTTGCAAGTCCCACAAGAAACACGTTACATCTAGATTAAGATGCGTCAATTATGTGCCTACATTTCAGACACTGAACATGTATAAATATTGCATTAACATGGCTTTTTTTGCCAGTTATTTTACCCCTGATTTTCTCCCTAGTTTAGAATGTCCAATCATGTCCCCTCACTGCAGCAATTCACTGTAGTGTGAGGAGAAGATATTTTTTGTGTAATTTTACAGAATAATCCATCTGTAAATCTTTGTGATGGGCAAGATAGCAATCCGTGCACAAATGAACCAAAAAAAACCCTGTCTGCAAAGACGCTGTCAAATCACAAGCTACGAGATAAAAATGGGAAAGCAAACAAACAAACAAACATTTGGACAAATCTGTCTTTTTCCATGTCATTGGATTGGTCAACACACATATCTCCTCTCAGAATACCAACGCTACATTAGAGACATCAAGACCATGGAAGAGCATTGATCCACAGTGTGTGCTATAAAAAATCGTTATGAAGTTGTAGATTTTGGGAAAGGTCTCTTTCTCTTGACTTGCATTCCCCCTGTGTGGAACATTGCGTGCTGCAGCAGAGATGAAGCTGCCAGTACTGGTGCATGTCAAAGACCTGCAAGGCTACGTGTTGTACACTGCAGACCCAACTGAATCGACACGTGTCAGGGAATAAAACCCTGCGCTGGGAAAACAAAACCTTTTACATTCTACAACTAATTACTGTGTCTCATGCACAGAGAGACAGCACACTCTTACAAGCTAACCTGCCCCTCGCTCACTGCTATACTCCACACAGAGACCGCTATGAACCTCCAGCACAGGCATCCACAAATACTGAAAGTGAGGACAATCGTTTGGACTGAAAGTCTCTCTCGCTGTCTTCAATGTCGCAATGAGTTTTGTCTCACATTCTTATATCACTGGTCACAGGAATCAAGGGAAGCGCGGGCACTTCAAGGATTTTAAAGAGCTAGTGTTCAAGTCCCGCTAAGTTCAGTAATAGTTTTATTGTGGTAATAAACTGTATGACTCTCATGTGTGCCGCCACAATAATGTATCTGACCTCTGCTGCCATGTGAGCCAGTGGTTATACAATTAAATAGCAAATCTCATCAACGTATATAAAAGGAGCAAATAGCTCTCCATCTAATCTACTCAAACTATTATCAACCCAATTCCCTCAGCGAATTAATTTCAATTAATCTATTTTTGTGGTTTAATTTTAAATTTTAAATCAGTTAGAGTTGCTGTGGCAACTGTCCCTAATGAATGGGTCCATTGGAAACAAGAAATGCATTTATTAGAACTGTGGTTTTGGAAAGGGTGGGTGGGGTGAGCCCGGAAAAGGGGCAATTTCCTGAGTACATCTCATGACCCTCCTGGAGCTAATCAGAGTGCCTGTGTGAGTCATTAGGACCTGGTAATTGAAACAGCATGACACACAGACACAGCACTACACCCCATTCCCAGCACATGCCCCTTGACTATTATTCAGCTCTTGTACCAGTTTCCTTTTGCCATGGGTTTGGTTACGGGCTCAATTCACATTTTCTGTTTTTTGTGGATTAAGAAAGCAATATTCAGATATGGTCCAGTATCTGCATGGCTAGGGGTACATAACAAGGTGAAGCCAAGTTAAACAGCCTAGACCCGTGGATTGTGGACCATATGTTAACACCCTGGGGCGTGTTATTGCACATTTACTGTAACTCGCACACACATTCTAGCAGTGGCAACTAGGGTTGTCAAAAATACCGATACTTTGATACTATCGCGATACCAAATTTCAAAAACGGTTCTGAGCTTCATTAATTATGCATTCGGTAATACCGAAAAAACAGAAAGTATCGGAGCACTCTGTACTTGTATAATGAAAATTGCGTGTTTGCATCCTTCATGTAAAAGATGTACTAAAAAAAAAAGCTTCCCTTTATCCGCGCAGGGACACCATACACTCCAGGTGGAAACAACGACAACGAGACAGCCAGGATTCAGGAGTAAAAGGTTGAGATGGAAGGCACACGAGCATATTTCGCGTATGAAGCGAATGCGCAGGCCAAAGCAAAAGATCCACCCTTGCCCTTATGCAAACGGTTTTTTAAGACGGTACAAACAAAATGAGGCAACACCTCAAATTTAGCGAAGCATTTGGCAGACAGGCACCCTGACCTCTTCAAATAATTCAGACAGGTTAGCGACAGCGTAGATTATTGAATGAATGTATCACATATACATTAAAAATACATGTCCTCAATGAAAACGATGGGGAAATGTGAAATTAAGAAAGCAAGCTAGCTAACTTAGCGCTAATGTGTACGGTGTTGTGCTCTACGTTGGAGTGATAGATAGTATTTGTCTATCTTCACATTAATGTTACAAATAACGACTCTAGTTATCTGTGAATGTATCAAACACACCACAGATTTCTCTGTGAGGTTAGTCTAGCTTTATTGCGGTCGCCCCCGGGCTCGGCCTTCTACGACGTAGTACACGAGAGCGGTTTATCATAGGCGCATATGGCTGTCACTCTTGGAAAGGGGCGGACTGTGGCTTTCTAATTATACCCAATATGGGCATCTACGTCGGTGAGAATCTGACCTGACTGTGTGAGAGAGCAGACGCGCAGGGTAGCAAAGAAAACATTGCCAAACAAAACAAAAAAAGATTGCGTTTCCCTTGTTTTTGATCATTTTTGTCTTTTATATATTATTTTGCATTTCATGCATTTTCTATAGTTTTGTTATAAATGGCTGTAACTTGTGTTCTGGTGATCCAATTTTAATTCTTTCATTTTAGACATGTTCCCAAGACCTTGAAGTTTGATTGTAAAATACATTTTTTTCTACTCAGAGCACTGAAAAAAATATTTGACAACAAATGTTCTTTTTTTCTAAAAGGCGTATTTTATTTTCATCCTGCCATTCGTTAGTTTTTTGCTTATTATTATTTTATTTCTTAGCAGACGCCCTTATCCAGAGCGACTTACAATTGTTACAAGTTATCATTATTATTTTTACATACAATTACCCATTTATACAGTTGGTTTTTTACTGGAGCAATCTAGGTAAAGTACCTTGCTCAAGGGTACAGCAGCAGTGTCTCCCACCTGGGACTGAACCCACGACCCTCCAGTCAAGAGTCCAGAGCCCTAACCACTACTCCACACTGCTGCCCTATGTTTCTTTACTAAATGCAGTGGGTATCAAATCAGACAATGGATTTTTTATTTTCTGAACCCCCAGTTTGTGCTGATTTATTCCACATGTGGTACTCACCTGAAACCCCTGTAGTCACAGTTATAAGCACACATATAATAACAGTAAAAACTTTGAGAACTTTTCTCCGTCAGTAATGTACAGAGCACTCACCTGAATCACTTAATAAAAATCTCAAATTCATCCACTTTGTAGTTTTACTTCATCCTCTTTTTTTCCCCAGAAACAAGCAGAACTATTAAAGGGCCAGTCAATCACAGTCCTACACAAAAAAATTCTTAAATGATAATATGCAAATTCCGTTTACTGCACCTGCACCGTTTGACCTGGAGTCAAGATTGTTTACCTTTATTAAAGGAATGTTCTCTTATTTTGCGTATTCAGATGGGTTTTTTTTTTGCCGTGGTATTGAAGAGGTATCGAGTATCGTGAAACTGAACAGGTATCGTATCGAAGTTCAGAATTCTGGTATCGTGACAACCCTAGTGGCAACACATATAAGGTACACAAGGGCGCTCGACTGTACTGTTCAATTAGAGGGCTCTGTTGACAAGAGGAGGCGACACTCTGCTGGGAGGTCATTAAACGCAGTTCATGTTGTTTACTTCACAGATGTGTTAAACCCCTCAGCAGAGGGCAGAGTCAGCAGTGTGTATCGGCTCCTGTATAAGCAGTGCGTCCCTCTTCACCCACACAGCTTGCACACATGTTCCACTGTGAACATAGGCATTGCGGAGCCAAGCGGATCTTGAGCAACTCTAAAACAGGGGTCTCTGAACTCAGGGCTGTTCTGTGTCAGTGCGGGGGTCTCTGAACTCAGGGCTGTTCTGTGTCAGTGCGGGGGTCTCTGAACTCAGGGCTGTTCTGTGTCAGTGCGGGGGTCTCTGAACTCAGGGCTGTTCTGTGTCAGTGCGGGGGTCTCTGAACTCAGGGCTGTTCTGTGTCAGTGCGGGGGTCTCTGAACTCAGGGCTGTTCTGTGTCAGTGTGGGGGACTCTGAACTCAGGGCTGTTCTGTGTCAGTGCGGGGGGCTCTGAACTCAGGGCTGTTCTGTGTCAGTGTGGGGGTCTCTGAACTCAGGGCTGTTCTGTGTCAGTGTGGGGGTCTCTGAACTCAGGGCTGTTCTGTGTCAGTGTGGGGGTCTCTGAACTCAGGGCTGTTCTGTGTCAGTGTGGGGGTCTCTGAACTCAGGGCTGTGCTGTGTCAGTGTGGGGGTCTCTGAACTCAGGGCTGTTCTGTGTCAGTGTGGGGGTCTCTGAACTCAGGGCTGTTCTGTGTCAGTGTGGGGTCACCCCGCATGTGTGGTCAAGCAAAATGAACACACTACTACTATCTGATAAACAGCAGCACCTTCAAAGCATACGTATGTGGAACTGGAACATTTCCATGTCAGTATCCTGGGTAAGCTCTCAATGGGTTTGGGATACTTGGTAAATGCTGTACAAATAGTAACCTTTGTCACATCTGCAGCCTTTCCTATTGTGAATTTAAAGTGACCTGCACAGGGAGATATGCAGCTTTTATCTACACTATAGAATACAAGTCAGGGATGCCATTGCCCTGAATGAATCCACACAGTTCACTCACACAGAAGTGCATGCTACTGTTCCGCAGACCGTTTCTAACTGCCAGGCCGAGTTACAGATCTGAACAAAAAAAAGCTAAAGTAAATCGTAACAACTATCCAGACACAGCTTCAGCAGTCTTCTGCTTATTAGACATGTTGCATATTTGAAACAACAGCAATAAACTTCATTTTGACTTCTATCCCCTTCATATGACTGGACTGCTAGACACAGGGTAAGATGAAAACGTGGAGACTCTGACAGGAGTCTGGCATCATGAACTGGGCAGAGAACAGCTTAGCCTGCAGCACCTGTCCCTGCCAGGACAGACAGACAGACAGGCATCAATGCCAAGGAAGCAACTGTAGCAAATCAATAGCTTACTGTATAAATAAATCAATACATTCAAATGTGACTAGGAGACAGGAGTAAATAAACATTGACATGCTTTGAATACGTGTAGCTTTACTCCCACACATTCTGATGGAGCTTCCTCCCTGTGCTGCTGGAAGCCAGCTAATTCGCAGGGGTTTAACAGTTGCTTCTCTTCAGCTCACCACTCCAGTTCATAATGATGAGCTCACGAGGCTACTGTCCTGCAGCACAGCTGGCAGCCTCTTTAGACCAGACAGGAACATGCGGACGAGGGGAGCAACCGGAGGAGAGGCAGGGGCCTGGTGGCTGTGTCACAGCAGGGCAATTAACTCAGCAGGAGGGAGAGAGTGATATCACCCCTGCAGGGACAGAGAAAGAGAGAGGGGGAAAGAGAGAGAGAGAGAGAGAGAGAGAGAGAGAGAGAGAGAGAGAGAGAGAGAGAGAGAGAGAGAGAGAGAGAGAGAGAGAGAGAGAGGGGGGAGAGTGATATCACCCCTGCAGGGAGAGAAAGAGAGGGAGAGAGGGAAAGAGGGTGGCACTGGCCTGTTCACAGCACTCTGACACAACGGCCTCATTATTAGCAGGCTCTGAAGACAGAGTAAACGACTTCCTGCAGCCCCCAGACTCCAGTGAGAAATAAACAAAGGGAAGGGCACTCCTAAAAGGAAAAGCTGGTCTCTCTGTACAGTATAACCAGCGAGAGGCAGGCTTCATTTCAACACTGCCTGGTCTCTCTGTACAGTATAACCAGCGAGAGGCAGGCTTCATTTCAACACTGCCTGGTCTCTCTGTACAGTATAACCAGTGAGAGGCAGGCTTCATTTCAACACTGCCTGGTCTCTCTGTACAGTATAACCAGTGAGAGGCAGGCTTCATTTCAACACTGCCTGGTCTCTCTGTACAGTATAACCAGTGAGAGGCAGGCTTCATTTCAACACTGCCTGGTCTCTCTGTACAGTATAACCAGTGAGAGGAATGATGAGGACCAGGGACTCATGCTCCTCATCATTCCACTAATCCACTGCATTCTGTTCTAGCCCTGTGCTGGGGCCTCCTTTGAATCAGAAACAGGTAAAGCTTATAACATTCCAAGTGTCTACAGATGCAAATTTTAAACAAGTCTCTACCAAATGTAGATGAGACCTAAGGAACTGCCAACTTAACAAGCGTATCAGATCAGAGCTGGTAGTTTGAAGAAAAAGTAGATTCTGGCGATAATCTGGAACCAATTACAGTTCTATAAAACAAACACATACGGCTCTACAGAAGTTAAAGACAAATAAACACACGATCATCTAGAGGGACCACAAACACACAATCATCTAGAGGGACCACAAACACACAATCATCTAGAGGGACCACAAACACACAATCATCTAGAGGGACCACAAACACACAATCATCTAGAGGGACCACAAACACACAATCATCTAGGAGGGACCACAAACACACAATCATCTAGAGGGACCACAAACACACAATCATCTAGAGGGACCACAAACACACAATCATCTAGAGGGACCACAAACACACAATCATCTAGAGGGACCACAAACACACAATCATCTAGAGGGACCACAAACACACAATCATCTAGAGGGACCACAAACACACAATCATCTAGAGGGACCACAAACACACGATCATCTAGAGGGACCACAAACACACAATCATCTAGAGGGACCACAAACACACAATCATCTAGAGGGACCAAATACTCACAAATCTAGAGCCACAGTTCTCCTGCCTTTGTCTCTGAACTGGTTACCTAGCAACTTCTGTAGCATTCAGTCCAGCCTCTGTGATTTTTGTTGTGAAGTAAGTTCAAAAAGTTGTTTTGCATAAATGTCTCAAAATGGACAGTTTTGTTTAGAAAAGTCTTGGAAACGGGAGTAATAAAGGGAATCGAGTGGCAGCAAAAGAAGTGCCGACAACAAGGACCCGATCAGCAGTGAAAAACAAGAACCTGAAAAGCTTGTGATGCTAAATGTCTTGCTCAGATCGCTTGCATGCCAGATATTTTTGATCACTTAAATATTCTTAACACTTCACACCAAGGAAAAGATACATCTGTGCTTTCTCTCACTGACTACATCGAAAGCTGGATCAAGAAGCTGTCCTTGTGATACGATCGCACTGTTAGCTATAAAGAATGTTGTATTGTGACTTAAAAATAACCAACGGCTATATATTAGTTTTGTTGATATTGCCTTGCGATGCAGGTTTCACTTCTCAATACTAACTATTCTGCAGTAATACAGGGCAGTGGGTCGCGCAGTCATTTTTATTGCTAGAAGGGGGTCGCAGTGCAGCGAAGTCTCAGAATCGCTGATCTAGAGGAAACACAAATACAAACTTTAATCAAATCAAACACAAACGCTTCAATGTTTTGATGGGAAGGTCTCACATTTTCCCCGAGTTTGTTTTGTGAACCTCTACATCAACACCAGCAACTGGAGCCACTGCTGCTGCTTCCTGCTACCTGATCACTTCCTGTGTGGTGTAGGTCAGGTTCACTCTCAACAATCAGACCATGTGACCTACAGCACAGGACGTGAATAGGTACCAGGATGTAGAATTTTAAACACGTCTATACTAAATTAACATGCAGAACCAGTCTGCCTCTGCACAATCAAAGAGCCAGTCTGCCTCTGCACAGTCAAAGAGCCAGTCTGCCTCTGCACAGTCAAAGAGCCAGTCTGCCTCTGCACAGTCAAAGAGCCAGTCTGCCTCTGCACAATCAAAGAGCCAGTCTGCCTCTGCACAGTCAAAGAGCCAGTCTGCCTCTGCACAGTCAAAGAGCCAGTCTGCCTCTGCACAGTCAAAGAGCCAGTCTGCCTCTGCACAGTCAAAGAGCCAGTCTGCCTCTGAACAGTCCTCCTCTGCACAATCAAAGGCATGTGATATGTCTGCTCACACTATAGCACTAGTAGCAAGAATACAGATTTCAAAGCCAGAGCAGTGATGCAGCAGAGGAGAAGCTCACCAAAGCAATGGCTGTTGCTCTTTAAAAGCCAGGGGCCCACTGCGAGACTTTACAAGGCTCGTTGACAGAACTGCAGCCTGTGTTAAAGACAGCAGATTGAGAGCTTCCCTTCACTCTCAATAAGCAGCCCAGAGGCAGCAGCAATATTATTTATCTGCAATCGCTGCGGCGCGGCTGGCATCTGCTAAATGAAAACCTGATTTGCAGTGGCTGAATTGCTGGTCCAGCCAATAGCAGCCCTGCTTTCCACCGCCTCCCTCCCCCGGGGGTGAAAGGTCAGCCCCATGCTGGTTTGAGTTATGAGCGACTGTGGGTTTAATGGAATTGGCCCAGTGCCCTACTTACTCCTTGTTCCAGGCCAGGGGAATGCTTTCATTCCTTTAAGTACAGCAGCCTAAGTAAAAAAAAAAAACCTTTCAACTGAGGACTATCAAACAAGCACTGCCTTATAGGGTACGGAGCATTAAAACAGCCCCTTTAATGTACAGCCTCTCGACACAACAAACCTGAAACAATGCTGCTTTTCCCCCTTTTGTTTTAAAATCAATTTCTCGACTGTTCTGCGGTTGAATGGCGTTGTATGCTTTCTGTTTCTGTAGAATGTGTTTCATACGCTGGTTTCTGTAGTGATAATACAATCAATCATGAGAAAGGGTGCTCCCTCCAGTCCAGGGCAGGCTTGAGGCATGGAGACTGAACTGCTTCCTCCCTCCCTCCCTCCGTCCCTAACCTCCTCAGAGAAAGTGTGCTCCCTACATCCAGCGCAGGTTTGAGGTATTTGCAGGTAAATAACTGCTTTAGTTCAGACACAGTAACTTGTTTAGAGGGAGCTGTAAATTAGAGCTCCATTTCGAAGCCTGGGTTTGCTGATCGCTGCAGGGAGAGAGCTCAGCGTTTCCCAGGACAGTTGCCTTTAAGCGATGGTGCCTCTTCTGAGTGAAACCTTTCAAAGGAGTCTCTGCTCCCCCTCCCTTACTTCAGCACAGATACCAGGGCCCTTGATCGCTCAGGCTCAAAGGAGAGCTTCACGGATTGTAGAAATAAACAGGATCACGTTTAGAACATCACAAGGTTTTTTTTTTAGCTTTTTAGTGATACCCAGGGGAATTGGGAAAAGAAGGGGGAGCAGTGACTCATCCTTGACCTCCCTCAGTCATTAACCAAGCACTGTGTTAACAGGCAAGTCAAGCCACACAGCCTCGGCACTGTTCAGTTTCCAAAAGCCTTATTCAGGTTCACTTACAGCAACATTTAAAATAATCGAAACTGCCCCACTTCCATCATCCTTTTTTTAAAATGTAATTTTATGTTTTAACCAATAAACCAAAACCATGAAAACCAAACAGTTTTTTTGTATCCCATAAACACTGCGGAGATGGGCAGGTATTGTAAGTTCACTGTGGAGGTCCATTGCTTCGGGGAGAATGATAGCAGGCAATGGCACAGCAGAATCAGAGTTATTTAGATTTTCTGCTGTTTCGTGTATCACACACTAATTGCGTATGGAAGAAATCACCTATCCCTCTCATGCCGGATTGCTTGATCGATTGTTTTGTTACAAACATGTATTCTGGATTGCATAAAAGCTGCACCTCCCTGTTGTAGCTGACAAGGCAGCAGACCTGTCAGGCACCCCGCTCCCCCGTCAGGCACCCCGCTCCCCCGTCAGGCATCCCGCTCCCCCGTCAGGCACCCCGCTCCCCCGTCAGGCACCCCGCTCCCCCGTCAGGCACCCCGCTCCCCCGTCAGGCACCCCGCTCCCCTGTCAGGCACCCCGCTCCCCTGTCAGGCACCCCGTTCCCGCATGTTTACAGCACTTCATTGTATATGGGAAAAGACTGAAGGAATAATGCATATGAAATACATCAGAGTACACTGTGCACTTACTGCTGTGTGAACAGTAAGGGTAACGCCTGGCTTTGGCCTGCAGATTAAATGTCTAAGCACAGTTCAAACCATTTATCACTTGGCAAATATTTAAACTCTAAGCTAATATCACCGCCAGGTTAAAGACCGCAGCATCATTATTCTATTCGGAGGGGACAAAATAAACAGACAGAGAGAGAGAGAGAGAGAGATGGTTTCACATCAGACTCACACAAGCACATTGTGATTCGCACTCACATTACATTTTCAGGAGGATGCTAGTCTGCACAGTATACAGAGCTGACAGCTGTGGGTCAGGGGTCTCAGCCATGACTTCATTGTTTAGACCAAACTGGGTCATGTCTCGGAGCAGTAAACTCCCCAGCCTGGGACCCTGCCACCACTCCATCAGTCCTGCCCCTCCATCGCAGAGCATAAATCTCATCAATCGCACCAACAGCTGCTCCGTGCCTCGCTCAGGGCTGAGAGCTGCTCTGTGCCTCGCTCAGGGTTGAGAGCTGCTCCGTGCCTCGCTCAGGGTTGAGAGCTGCTCCGTGCCTCGCTCAGGGCTGAGAGCTGCTCCGTGCCTCGCTCAGGGCTGAGAGCTGCTCCGTGCCTCGCTCAGGGTTGAGAGCTGCTCCGTGCCTCGCTCAGGGCTGAGAGCTGCTCTGCGCCTTGCTCAGGGCTGAGAGCTGCTCTGCGCCTTGCTCAGGGTTGAGAGCTGCTGCGCTCCTCGCTTAGGGTTGAGTGCTGCTGCGCTCCTCGCTCAGGGTTGAGTGCTGCTCCGTGCCTCGCTCAGGGTTGAGAGCTGCTCCGTGCCTCGCTCAGGGTTTACATTTCTCTTATCAGTGCGCATCTCCCTTTCCCTTCCCCACCCACCTCTTCTGGCTGCAGTCTCGTTATTATACTGCCGGTGGGGCTCTGCAGTACAGAGACACTTGTATCTTTCAATAGACTGCTTTAAACAGGAGTATACAGCGCTTTCTTAGTGTGGTGCTTTTTAAATGAAGTTTGTTATAAATACAGAAATGGCCATAACAATAAGTCACCTACTGGAACCAAATCAGAAAACATTCTTATAATTTCACTGAGAACGTCAACGAGAAAGCATTCGAAATGTTTAAACCACAACAGAATCTACACAGACAGACTCAATACGTTAAGATCTGCTTTCCATCTCTCTCTTGATTTCTGTTTGCTTTGTTATTCATCAGTAGAACTCATGTGGACTCTCATGTTTCAATTCAATTAAATTCTCTAAATTTGCCAGCTCGTTTTACACCTCTGTAAATTAAACTACAGATGAAAGAGAGCAGTTACCTACCCTTCACTACCTTAGAAAACAATGAAGATCTCTGTTGTAATTTGTCCACTGTTGAGTACACCATGTAATCCACGCTAACTGGGATCAGAGGGAGTTATTAAAATCAGCTTGCTCAGACAACCTAGTTATTACTGTAAAATATTAATAGGACATGCCCAATTAATAATAACATACAATAGGAGGCTAAATATAAGATACTGCAGGTTCAGAATAATTCCAACACAGATATTTACTGCTTCTACTGAATGTTGGAACACAAAGAATTCCTGTCATTGAGGCATTTACTAAAATCAGACAGAATGATCCAGTGGGATAAATGTGCAGATCGAAGCGGATAGGAAGAGACTGATGCAGGCAGGTCTGCACACAAACAGCCAGGGCAGAGACTTCAGTATGAACAGTTACAGACGCTGATAGCACCACTCACCTCAGTATGAACAGTTACAGACGCTGATAGCACCACTCACCTCAGTATGAACAGTTACAGGCTATGATAGCACCACTGGAGAGATTCATCTCATTTGGACAGCTCTTTCCACCCACTCGGAGGATGTGGAGGGTCATCAATTCAATTTGCATCTCATGCAAATCATCAAGCTGCAGTGGCGTCCCTGACAGCGTGCATGGAAATGAACCTGCGCAGGGCTCCGGATTTGCATGCTCAGGTGCAGCAAGCGGAAGCTTCACTTCAATGACTCTCCCAAAGTCTATCGCAAATACCATGGGCTCCATTTACATGATCTCAGCAGAGTGTGATCGCAAATACCATGGGCTCCATTTACATGATCTCAACAGAGTGTGATCACAAATACCATGGGCTCCATTTACATTATCTCAACAGAGTGTGATCACAAATACCATGGGCTCCACTGACATGATCTCAGCAGAGTGTGATCACAAATACCATGGGCTCCACTGACATGATCTCAACAGAGTGTGATCACAAATACCATGGGCTCCACTGACATGATCTCAGCAGAGTGTGATCACAAATACCATGGGCTCCACTGACATGATCTCAGCAGAGTGTGATCACAAATACCATGGGCTCCACTGACATGATCTCAACAGAGTGTGATCACAAATACCATGGGCTCCACTGACATGATCTCAACAGAGTGATCACAAATACCATGGGCTCCATTTACATGATCTCAACAGAGTGATCACAAATACCATGGGCTCCATTTACATTATCTCAACAGAGTGTGATCACAAATACCATGGGCTCCATTTACATTATCTCAACAGAGTGTGATCACAAATACCATGGGCTCCACTGACATGATCTCAACAGAGTGTAATCACAAATACCATGGGCTCCACTGACATGATCTCAGCAGAGTGTGATCACAAATACCATGGGCTCCACTGACATGATCTCAGCAGAGTGTGATCACAAATACCATGGGCTCCATTTACATGATCTCAACAGAGTGTGATCACAAATACCATGGGCTCCATTTACATTATCTCAACAGAGTGTGATCACAAATACCATGGGCTCCACTGACATGATCTCAACAGAGTGTGATCACAAATACCATGGGCTCCACTGACATTATCTCAGCAGAGTGTGATCACAAATACCATGGGCTCCACTGACATGATCTCAACAGAGTGTGATAACAAATACCATGGGCTCCACTGACATGATCTCAACAGAGTGTGATCACAAATACCATGGGCTCCACTGACAGGATCTCAACAGAATGTGATCACAAATACCATGGGCTCCACTGACATGATCTCAACAGAGTGTGATCACAAATACCATGGGCTCCACTGACAGGATCTCAACAGAGTGTGATCACAAATACCATGGGCTCCACTGACATGATCTCAACAGAGTGTGATCACAAATACCATGGGCTCCACTGACATGATCTCAACAGAGTGTGATCATTTATGTTTTATGTGGTGTGTTATTGTTGGTGTGTATGTATTGGTGCACAGGGTATAATGTGGGCTATGTAACACGAGTAATTTAAAAGTGATTAGCAATCGAGTCTCGATACAGCTGCATAAAAGAGTGAGTATTTCACGCACACAGGGTTGTGTGTTCGCAGTGGAGAACGAGAGAGAGAGAGAGAGAGAGAGAGAGAGAGAGGCAAATTAATTAAAATCTAAAGAAATAAACAATTGCTACTCGTGCTGGAAGGACCAGCACGATACTTGTTTGGGGTCTGTTTGTTTTGGCCAACGTGCCGTTTGCTTTGTATAAAGTGTTTCTGTTTTGTTTAAACTTTTTATTTATTAATAAACACGCCGCAGCGCTTTCATACCCCCTTGCTGTCCGAGTGTCAATTTCCTGCCTGGTCTGACATCACCACATGAGCCATCAGGTCACAGATGAATATTAAGAATCTACAGTACAAAGCAAGGCTGACAATAGAGAGATGCACCCTGCATTCCCTCAGCAATCCCCTTACACTACAGAAAGAAATCAGCACAACATCTTATTCATTGACAAAGATTTTTCATTGAAACGCTTGCTCATTTTACAACCCTTTCTTCTCAGTGTTGATATGATTGAGTGTTCAACGCTCCACATGTATCTGCACTACAGAACAGCAACAGTAAATTCAGGCTGAGGAAACACGCAGACAAGGACAGCCGTAATAAACGACTACAGAGACACAAACAAGAAACCCGCTGTTGTAATAAATAGTCTTAATAGTAATACGAAGTCTTTATCAAGGTCTACTTCGTGTTGCCAATTGGAACCCAATTTACGACTTTTGTTTTTAGTACAGTATTACCACTGTATATCTCATGAGCAAGCACTCTGAATGCTGGCTACTGAAACTGGGGCTGTGCTGAAGTGGACAGGTCCCCCGATCACCTTACAGCATCCCTAGGAGTGGTTTAATTGGTCTGCATCCAGTGAAGGCAAGTGTGCTGGCTCTTAATTGGATGTTTTATGATCAAAACCAAGAAAGGTGCCACGAGCAGCATTCTGTGGTTGTCATAGAAACTATGGCTCTGTAGCGGGAGGCAGGGGGCAGTGTTAACCCTTACTGGACCGCACTGGTTTAATGAAGGGTTCTTCACTGCTGAACATGTTTAAACCTTACTCACTGCATTTGAAGTATAGCTGAAACTATAAAGGGGAATTATTATACATCTAACACTGCCGATTTATACTCCACCTTCATCTTGAGAAACGATATGCAGATCAAAGCTGAAGAGCACCTCTTTGATTGTCGTCTTTAAAATCATAAATGGTATAGATACAGTTAACCCAAGACAGGACTTCAAATTTAGCACAGAGAGAAGAACAAGAGGGTGTAAGTGGAAGCTGAGTGAAAGTGAGTTTAGAAAGGAAGGTAGGATCTCAAACACTGGAACATTTAAAAGACTAGATTCTGTCGTATTACATTAGAGATCCTGCCGTATTACATTAGATCCCGCACCAGCGACCCCTACAGGCCTGCCTGTGTGCAATTCAGAACTGTGAGGTCCTCCGACGCTATAGTTCTATAACGGCTTCACGGCGGACTCGCAAAAAAGTGGATGGCTGACGGTACACGTTTCAGAAGACGCGAGTGCTCGTCTTCGTCGCCCATGAGTTAGTGCGGGGGTTGCAGCGGTGAGCTGGGTTGAACAATTGGGCATTCCAAATTGGGAGAAAATCAGGGGTAAAATAACTGGTGATTCCAAATTTATAAAAAAAAAAAAAAAAAGGATTCATTACACTGATGTAAACCAACCCTTTAATAGCTGTGATTTGAGCTCAAATGGTTCAGGAGACACAGCATTCACCAGGAGGGAGGGAAGGGGCTAATCTCCCAAACTTCAGCAGGGATGGAAATAAGACTCCCATTGCATAGCAGTTTGATCCATTCCTGATGAATTTAGAAGGCTTGATAACTATACATTGTGGCTAATCAAGTTCATAGTAACACCTGGAATAAGTGAAACTGCTATGCAATAGGAGCCTTATTTCCATCCCTGTTCAAGGACGTGTATATCATCAAACCACAGGGCTGAGAGAGCTCAAACTGTGGCTCCTTCTAATCCTCATGGGCACCATTCTGAACAAGTACATTCTGAGACATGCCTGTTCCACTGGATTTCAACCCACTGATAGATGGAACGAGCCTGTTAACTGTTGAAGCAGCTAGCGAGACTCTTTCAACCATTCCCTCCCACGTTGCTAAAACACAAACAGTTTTGATGTGGCTGTCTGACTGAACTCTCCATATGGACACCACCACCAGGTGCTTGGAAATGCAGCAAAGAAAAGTTGCTTGAAAGTTTGAGTTTCCTGTGCTTTACAGTACTTGGTCCGTCCTAAGCCTGGAACAGCCAGCCAGTCCTGGGAGGGTTAAACCTGCCTCTCTCTCACACACTGGTTCAGGGGACGTGCTCCTCAGCTAACGCAGCCAGTCCTGGGAGGGTCAAGCCTGCCTCTCTCTCTCACACTGGTTCAGGGGACGCACTCCTCAGCTACTCTCTCTAAGAGTCTTTGTCCCAGCCCCACAACACAGACACTCCATTCATCACAGAAATACAATAAACCTTCCCACTCTGACAGAGTCAAACTCCTCACAAACAAGAGTCAGCGGCTCAGCTTTAATTGAGTTTGGGTCATAAGATCCTGCAGATCAAAAGAGCTGGTGCCACGCAATGAGATCCACATGGTGGGAAGGGAGAGGGGGAGGGAGGGAGGCAGGAAGGGGTGAACCCTCAGTCTCCAGGGTACACCATTGTGTCGTTATTGCTGTTACCTTGGCATGCGACAGCTTTGATACCTGTGGCACACACGCAGAGGTGTCAAATGCACTCCCATCAGCTCTCACTAGATGGCAGTATCAAGTATTGTGGCTCCCACTGATCTAGTCTGGTCTAGTGGACAAAAGCTGTGTTTGGTAGTGCACGTTTCCAGCCCTAATTGTTATATGGGAAATAATCTACCTGTTACTGTCACAATCAATTAGAATCAAAACGCAAGTGACATGTTTGCAACCCCAATGATGAAATACACAACTTCACGAGCAGGACGAAAGTACAGGAAGCAGAAATTCTTTCTCCTTGCAAGCACTGCTGCCAACAAACAAAACCCTTCCCTTCCCACTCCACAAGCACTTCAGACAGGACTGAGGCTTCAGAGACACCTCCCTGTTTAATAGCAGGAGAGGAGACTGAGCTGGAATGCATTAGATGTGGCGACAGACCCTCACACAAGCCGGGGATGTAGGGCACAGATGGAGAACTCCATGTGGAGTCTGGAGCTCCTCCTCCGAGCGTCTTACTGATGTGGTCAGAGAAAATCAATTCGGATCTTGCTTGTACTCCCTATGTTGCAGGTTCTGAAAGACGTCACTCGCTTTATATATGGAAATACACACGTTTTTTGTACATGGTGTAGTAACATGAATGCTCAAAAAGGAAGGGGGTGGTGAACTATATTAGATATTATCCGATTACTTGGGATGACAACATTCTTGTGAAAATCCTCTTTTTTTAAATCGCTACTTTCCTGTTTGTTTTGTCATATGTGATGGTAACACTTTCACATTGTGGCCTTGGTCAAAGAAACAAAAAAGCTAGCTTATCAGCCACTCAGCTTCACCTGTCACTGCTTCCAAGCGCTTGTCACAGCTTCCAAACTATTTCTATGTGCTCTCTTCATGTGGATACGTTTTAAAATTACATTTTGGTGAAAAACATATGTTTCTAAAAATACCCTGTTAAAATTGCTCCAAGCCTAGTACACACTCGTAAAACAGTGCATTTGTAAAATGTACCAATGCTAATTTGAATCCCAGTGCACCACTACAATCTTACTCTGCTAGGCAAATGTTATTATTACTAATGTGATTAAATACAGTCATATGTTTTGGCCATAACTGTATTTAATTTATTTTTTAAGAATTGTTATGTTTTATGTAAATTTTACCACAGATTTCCGTGGGGACTAATAAATGTGATATACAGTATGTAGGGCCCATGACCAACAGACAATAGCCTTTCCACAATATACACCCACTGCCCTCATCCGTGTTTGTGAAATCGGGAGCAGTATTCACCTGAACAGCCTCCGAGAAGTCAAACTGTCTGCAGAGCTTCCCTCTGAGGCCACCACAACTAACCATATTCAAAATGCCAGCAGGAATAATTCAGGCAGTCCACCGCGGACCAGGGACATGCAAGGTGTCACTCATATCAACTGCATATGAAATGCTGCTTATATAGACTGCTCCAGTGGGGTGACGAGAGAGCGAGAGAGAGACAGAGCGCGTGAGAGACAGAGACAGAGGCAGAGTTAGAGAGAGAGACAGAGAGAGAGAGAGAGAGCAAGAGAGAGAGACAGAGAGAGAGACAGAGAGAGAGAGACAGAGAAAGACAGACAGACAGAGACAGAGACAGAGTTTCCAAGCTTGACATGACAAGCTATTCGTTCCAAGCGCTGAAATCTAATCATGTATTTTGAACGGTTCTGGAAATGGGTATTTGGGATCTCAGTGGGTTTAAAACTGGCCAGTAATGCTCAGAGGATGCAGACATTTAAAAATAAAACATTAGCCATAAAATGAAGAAATAATCTAAGACACTTAAAGTTCAATGACAAACATTTTGAGTAGAAGATTTTCTCATGTCTTCATTATCATTTTGGCTTCATCAATCAACACTACTTCTTGTGAATACCACGGCTTTAGTTTAAAATGTGCTGTTTTACCGTGGATTTACAATAGGAAAACATCACTGGTTCACTGTCAGTATCACTAAAGATCTGTGTGTTTACTGGCTTTTCTCTTTATATTAAAATTAGAGATATTCAGCAGCTTTTGTTCAAATACAACTCAATGGGTTTAGAGTTTAAACCACTTCTTCCAGGTAGCTTGTCACTTCAACAGCACTTGGACGCTGAGGGATTGGCCTGTTTCAGATTGTGAACGCTAAGCAGTGAGTGGAAGAGGGAGGGAGGGAATCACGTTGAAATGAGTCCCTCAATCACGGTTTTAGCAGAATTCTAAAACTAAGCCTTTTAAGATTTCATTTCCAATGTCTCGACGCCTCGAAGTCTTGCTGTCATTATTATTTCAGCACGCCTGCAGTTAATCTGTGGGAAGCCAGGAGTCGTCAATCTCACAGCCTCTCCAACAGAGATAGTGAGAAGTGCAGAGCAGGGTCTAATCTCATGAAGTGACACAGGAATGTAATCCTGTGTGTGTGAGAGTCAGGCAGCTTCCAATGGGCAGCATTCACAGAGACTGTGTACAGCATCGCCCCCTCAAGCAGCTTCTAGGATTCCTCAGCTTCTTCAACAACATTTCTTACATTACTCACAAGCCCATGCTCTCTACCGCCGGGCTTCATTGACTGTGCAGTTTGTTTACACTCTCTAATCTACCTGCATATCACTCACTCACAGTCACAGGGGCGGTGCAGGTGTCCTCACAACATTGGATTCTGAGATGCTTGAAAATAGGATTTAATAAGAACATAAGAAAGTTTACAAACGAGAGGAGACCATTCAGCCCATCTTGCTCGTTTGGTTGTTAGTAGCTTATTGATCCCAGAATCTCATCAAGCAGCTTCTTGAAGGATCCCAGGGTGTCAGCTTCAACAACATTACTGGGGAGTTGGTTCCAGACCCTCACAATTATCTGTTTAAAAAAGTGCCTCCTATTTTCTGTTCTGAGTGCCCCTTTATCTAATCTCCATTTGTGACCCCTGGTCCTAGTTTCTTTTTTCAGGTATCGACCTTGTCAATAATAAATCTGCTTTGCTTCAAATTCGCTGCCCTGCTCTTCTTCATATGAAATGGTTTGTGTTCACTCTGCACAGTGCACATGGGGGCTGATTAAGATCAGAATCACTCCACATCTTGATCCCTCGATTTAGGGAATGGGGGCGGGGGTGGGGGTCCAAGAACCAAGCACTGGACAGCTAGCCCCCAGTCCCAGCACAGTCTCACTACATTCATACATTCAATCAGAGAGCGCTTCCCTCCCTGAGGCAACAACTTCAACTAGGCAACCCCCTGACAATACCAGACAAGTAATGAGACCCAACCGGGCTCACAACTAATACTCTCACTGGGAGGGGAGGGACTGAATCCACACTCGCTTGGAATGAGGTAGTACTGAACACAGACTTTAAAAGGAATATTGAACGACTAGAACGATCTAAAGAGCTCGATTCTGTGGGAGCTAGTTATACTGGCACATTTACACTTATCTGAGACAAATTATTACACTGAATAAACGAGAACAGTGATTTGCAGTGACTCCCAGGGAGAGTTTATGAAGATTGAAGACGTACTTATAAGTAAACAAATATAATCATATAACATATCTAATCATGTGTGTACATTAACATCTGTACATGAACTGAATATTTAACTGGGAAATTCAAAACATCGTGCATGAACAAATACTTCATAATCACTTGCTTATATAGGAAAGCAACACAAAAGCATCCCCCAAGCAGCGTTGCTACCACTACTGTACAATGCTAGTACATTACCAGAAGAATATCATTACCGCACCATTTCAATAACCCTGCAGTACACTGAAATGAACTGGAATACATGGGCATTATGGTACTTTTATCGGTCAATACTAATGTTCTATTCAGAAAGTAATGGATTAGCGGGCTTTGTAAATCACATATACTGTATCAATCTAGGACATACGGCACACACACTGAGATGTGACATCCACAATACTGAGACAAGACTGATCAGAAAGGCATTGTATACAGAGAGAGAGAGAGAGCGAGAGAGAGAGAGAGAGAGAGAGAGAGAGAGCGAGAGAGAGCGAGAGAGAGAGAGAGAGAGAGAGAGAGAGAGAGCCCCAGCTCTCCGGGTTTTATAGTTAATACATAAACAGTTGATAAATACCCAGGAGGGTAAATTGGTTAACCAGACTGGAACCTAGGAGTCCCGTGAGGTTCCAACGTGATTTCCCACGGCGTGTCGGCGTGTGATAACACACAACGCTACGATAAGCCAGGATGAGGTCCCACCAGTACTGAAAGTGTGAACGGAGTGCAGGGGGGCTCCAGACCATTGCTGTAGTCTGTACTGCACAATGCTGTTGTGTTTACCATTTCAATTAAACTCCTAATTAAAGCCCCACAGCAGACCACGCTGTTTGAGCACCTATGCTGTATGAACTGATCCGTGTTTCAAGCCAGCCTCAGATTCACAGGGTCACTGAGGTCTGAATTCATGCTGGTGTGCGCAGGAGTTATCCACAATTAATTAAGCTCTCATAGTTCACACTATTTATATATCTTTCTCTCCAAGGAAAATGTCAAGTGTTCCATACTGGGCTATATTTGCATCCACACAATGAATGTATTATAATTGGATGTGAAGGGGAGTGTAGCCAGAATGAATTCAACCCAAAGGAGTGTTTCACAATGAAGTAAGACAACAAACCAGTATGCCTCTCATGAGGAAATGTTTAATAAATCAAAACACAGAAGTCATTTCAACTGGCAGAACAGTCCAAGGGCTTGGCTAAACTAAATGCATCTATCATGAACACCCAGTGATGCCGTCGGGGGGGGGGGGGGGGGGGCAACAAGGACAATGTAATATTGTCAAAACACTTGTCCTTTGAAGTTGTTCACTCATTTCTAACTCTACAGTATGATTCTGTCTGCATTAAAATCATACCCTAAATTTAAATTAAACGTCTTTTTTCGTTTTGAGTGACCTTCGTACTGTTGATTTGATGGACATCAACACCTGTGCCTTCTGCCAGTTCTGTTGTCAATTCAACGCTTGTCTTCTTTCTATTCCAAGGATATTATCTTCAAGTATTGCTCATCCTTGTTCGGCAGCTTTTTGGGTCTTCCAGTCCTGGTTTTGTCAATTACAGATGATGTTTCTTTGTACTTGTTGATTATGCTTCAGATACCACACCTTGAAAATCAAGTGATGCGAGCTATTTCACTCAATGTTTTTTCACAGTGCTCGTATGTTCCAGTGAATAGTATTCAAAATGTTTTTTTTTCTTCCAGTAAAAAAGCGGCAATTTCCACAATTCATTACGTACGTAATTCGAGTAAAACATTCCTTCTCTGAGGGTATTTCGTTTCCGGACTTAAGTTTCCATGGAATCGCGATGGACCAATCAGTTTTGAGCTTACAAGCGATGTTGGTGATGAAGGCCGAACTGTACAATCATATACCCGAGTCAGTAACCGTACAGCAAGAGTTATGAAATTGTATAAGTCCATTTTTTAAAAACAACCAACCTACGTTTTCTGTGTAAGATCGTCTTTTTTTTTTTACTCAAAGTGTACGCAATACACATACATGCCAACAGTCCCTATATGGTCGGGACAGTCCCAATGTCCTAGCAAATGTCTCGCATCCCGATGCATAGGAAGAAAGTCCCGATATTTACCCATAGAAAAAAAAAAATCATTTATTCTGCACAGTAGAGTTAGTGAAAACCACACGCTGTGCTCTGCATGCGGCTGACACATCTGCTGATCACTAACTTACACAAAGGTAAGAATGCATCATTATGTCTATTTTTACTGTCATGATGGTCGTGTCGTGCTGAGTTGGGGGGATACGTCTATTACATGAGACGAGCGTCCCGCTGAGCAGTTTCCAAACGTTGGCAATATGAATACAGCGAGTATGTGTTATAGAATTGTAAAATGTCGTATGCACTGACTTAGAAGATCGATCGGAAACCTAGCATGTACAACTAATTCAGGAAACGATATTTGCATTGCGCAATTAATGAATATGACGATTTTATTTTTATGCGCTTTGTTTTGCGATTCAGTCTTTATTAAAACGCAAAATATCACTATATGAGATACAAGATGTACCGGTCAGATCTTTTGCTGCATAATCACAAAATGTACACTACCGGTCAAAAGTTTTAGAACACCCCCATTTTTCCAGTTTTTATTGAAATTTAAGCAGTTCAAGTCCAGTGTAAACTGCCAGAGATTAAAAAAAAAGTTTAGGTTACCAAAAACTGAAAAATAATGTACATTTCAGAGTTATACAAAAAGGCCTTTTTCAAGGAACAAGTAATGGGTTAACAACTTACAGCTGTTCTGCAGCAATGGAAGTAAATTAAGCCTTGAAAGTTGATGCTAACAATTCTTACAGGTGTCCCAACTTTTGTTGATTACTTACAAACCCTCTGTCTGTATAAAAGCAGTGTTGGAACAGACTGTGTTACTACACCCTCTTAAGCATTATTTGGGCAGTATTGTACTGCAGGAAGTAGTATATTGCTCTCATAATGGCGAGAAAATGGCAATTAACAAAGGAAGACAGACAGACCATTATAACCCTTAAAAGTGTAGGTCTTTCCTTTAGAGAAATTGCAAAGAAAGCCAAGGTGTCAGTGAGTACAGTTTCCTACACCATCAAAAGGCACTTGGAAACTGGAGGAAACTCTGACAGGAAGAGGTCTGGCAGACCCAAAGCCACAACAGAATCAGAAGACAAGTTTCTGAGAGTCAACAGCTTGCGTGATAGGCGGCTCACAAGACAACAGCTTCAAGCACAGCTTAACACTGGTCGAAGTAAGCAAGTCTCAGTTTCAACTGTGAAGAGAAGACTTCGAGCTGCAGGTTTGACAGGTCAAGTGGCAGTAAGAAAGCCATTGCTAAGATGGCAAAATAAGAAAAAGAGGCTTGCCTGGGCCATGAAGCACCGCCAGTGGACTACTGAAGACTGGAAGAAGGTCTTATGGACCAATGAATCAAAATTTGAAATCTTCGGTTCATCACGCAGAGTTTTTGTACGCCGTCGAGTAGGCGAAAGGATGGTTCCTCGGTGTGTGACACCAACTGTCAAACATGGAGGAGGAAGTGTGATGGTCTGGGGCTCTTTTGCTGGATCCAGATTCGGTGACTTGCACAGAGTGGCACCCTAAACCAAAACTGCTACCACAGCATTTTGCAGCGCCATGCAATACCCTCTGGTATACACCTAGTTGGTCAGGGGTTCATCCTACAGCAAGATAATGACCCAAAACATACCTCCAGGCTATGTCAGAACTACCTCAGAACAAAAGAACAAGAAGGTAGGCTTCAAATCATGGAATGGCCAGCACAGTCTCCAGACTTAAACCCCATCGAGCTGGTTTGGGATGAACTGGACAGAAGGGTGAAAGCAAAGCAACCTACAAGTGCAACACATTTGTGGGAACTTCTGCAACAGTGTTGGGAAGAACTTTCCGAACAATATTTGATTTCCATTGTAGAAAGAATGCCACGAGTGTGTTCGGCTGTTATATCTGCAAAAGGTGGCTACTTTAGATTAAATTTTGTTAAACAAAACGATTCCATGATTTCTTTTTTATCTCCAATTGTTTATTTGTTCTATGCTTTAATTTCAGAGTACATTGAGACATTAAACTGCGTAAAATTCAATAAAAACTGGAAAAATGGAGGTGTTCTAAAACTTTTGACTAGTAGTGTATATACAGATAAAAAGTACACCCACACACACACACACACACACAAACAAACTCGCACGTACAAATACACATAAACACACACTGTGATTATCTATCTATGTTTAAATAGGCATGTTACTAAAGATGAAGGTTCTTTATTTTAGAAGACTATCATAATTCCCTTTTAAAGAAGTTCAAATGGAAATTTATGTTCAAACTCATGTACAGTACGAATCTCTTCTATCTCTGTCTCCACTGTCTACTGCGCGTCAAAACAAAAAAAGTGAATTGACGCGAAACGCTGGTGTGTCCGGCCTTTACTAGGGTGCTAAAAGGCAGGGTTCTTCAAGCTAGATACACAGTAGAAATGCCGGCATTAATGAATGAGTTAACTCTCGTGGCCTCTCGTGGCGACACGTTCTGGCAAAATTGAGCTACAAGGGTATGACACCTGCACCCGCGCTGAGGGAGGATCCCCACACCCCCATACCCCCCTGCACCCGCGCTGAGGGAGGATCCCCACACCCCCATACCCCCCTGCACCCGCGCTGAGGGAGGATCCCCACACCCCCATACCCCCCTGCACCCGCGCTGGGGGAGGATCCCCACACCCCCATACCCCCCTGCACCCGCGCTGGGGGAGGATCCCCACACCCTCCTGCACCCCGCGCTGGGGGAGGATCCCCACACCCCCCTGCACCCCACGCTGAGGGAGGATCCCCACACCCCCATACCCCCCTGCACCCGCGCTGGGGGAGGATCCCCACACCCTCCTGCACCCCGCGCTGGGGGAGGATCCCCACACCCCCCTGCACCCGCACTGGGGGAGGATCCCCACACCCTCCTGCACCCCGCGCTGAGGGAGGATCCCCACACCCCCATACCCCCCTGCACCCGCGCTGGGGGAGGATCCCCACACCCCCATACCCCCCTGCACCCGCGCTGAGGGAGGATCCCCACACCCCCATACCCCCCTGCACCCGCGCTGAGGGAGGATCCCCACACCCCCATACCCCCCTGCACCCGCGCTGGGGGAGGATCCCCACACCCCCATACCCCCCTGCACCCGCGCTGGGGGAGGATCCCCACACCCCCATACCCCCCTGCACCCGCGCTGGGGGAGGATCCCCACACCCCCATACCCCCCTGCACCCGCGCTGAGGGAGGATCCCCACACCCCCATACCCCCCTGCACCCGCGCTGGGGGAGGATCCCCACACCCCCATACCCCCCTGCACCCGCGCTGGGGGAGGATCCCCACACCCTCCTGCACCCCGCGCTGGGGGAGGATCCCCACACCCCCCTGCACCCCACGCTGAGGGAGGATCCCCACACCCCCATACCCCCCTGCACCCGCGCTGGGGGAGGATCCCCACACCCTCCTGCACCCCGCGCTGGGGGAGGATCCCCACACCCCCCTGCACCCGCACTGGGGGAGGATCCCCACACCCTCCTGCACCCCGCGCTGAGGGAGGATCCCCACACCCCCATACCCCCCTGCACCCGCGCTGGGGGAGGATCCCCACACCCCCATACCCCCCTGCACCCGCGCTGGGGGAGGATCCCCACACCCCCATACCCCCCTGCACCCGCGCTGAGGGAGGATCCCCACACCCCCATACCCCCCTGCACCCGCGCTGGGGGAGGATCCCCACACCCCCATACCCCCCTGCACCCGCGCTGGGGGAGGATCCCCACACCCCCATACCCCCCTGCACCCGCGCTGGGGGAGGATCCCCACACCCCCATACCCCCCTGCACCCGCGCTGGGGGAGGATCCCCACACCCTCCTGCACCCCGCGCTGGGGGAGGATCCCCACACCCCCCTGCACCCCACGCTGAGGGAGGATCCCCACACCCCCATACCCCCCTGCACCCGCGCTGGGGGAGGATCCCCACACCCCCATACCCCCCTGCACCCGCGCTGGGGGAGGATCCCCACACCCTCCTGCACCCCGCGCTGGGGGAGGATCCCCACACCCCCCTGCACCCCACGCTGAGGGAGGATCCCCACACCCCCATACCCCCCTGCACCCGCGCTGGGGGAGGATCCCCACACCCTCCTGCACCCCGCGCTGGGGGAGGATCCCCACACCCCCCTGCACCCGCACTGGGGGAGGATCCCCACACCCTCCTGCACCCCGCGCTGAGGGAGGATCCCCACACCCCCCTGCACCCGCGCTGGGGGAGGATCCCCACACCCCCCACACCCTCCTGCACCCCGCGCTGGGGGAGGATCCCCACACCCCCCACACCCTCCTGCACCCCGCGCTGGGGGAGGATCCCCACACCCCCCACACCCTCCTGCACCCCGCGCTGGGGGAGGATCCCCACACCCCCCTGCACCCGCGCTGGGGGAGGATCCCCTGCACCCGCGCTGGGGGAGGATCCCCACACCCCCCACACCCTCCTGCACCCCGCGCTGGGGGAGGATCCCTACACCCCCCACACCCTCCTGCACCCCGCGCTGGGGGAGGATACCCACACCCTCCTGCACCCCGCGCTGGGGGAGGATCCCCACACCCCCCTGCACCCCACGCTGAGGGAGGATCCCCACACCCCCATACCCCCCTGCACCCGCGCTGGGGGAGGATCCCCACACCCTCCTGCACCCCGCGCTGGGGGAGGATCCCCACACCCCCCTGCACCCGCACTGGGGGAGGATCCCCACACCCTCCTGCACCCCGCGCTGAGGGAGGATCCCCACACCCCCATACCCCCGCGCTGGGGGAGGATCCCCACACCCCCCACACCCTCCTGCACCCCGCGCTGGGGGAGGATCCCCACACCCCCCACACCCTCCTGCACCCCGCGCTGGGGGAGGATCCCCACACCCCCCTGCACCCGCGCTGGGGGAGGATCCCCTGCACCCGCGCTGGGGGAGGATCCCCACACCCCCCACACCCTCCTGCACCCCGCGCTGGGGGAGGATCCCTACACCCCCCACACCCTCCTGCACCCCGCGCTGGGGGAGGATACCCACACCCCCCTGCACCCCGCACTGGGGGAAGATACCCATACCCCCCATCCCCACCTGCACCCCGCGCTGGGGGAGGACCCCCACACCCCCACACCACCCTGCACCCGCGCTGGGGGAGGATCCCCATACCCCCCTGCACCCGCGCTGGGGGAGGACCCCCACACCCCCCATCCCCCCTGCACCCCGCGCTGGGGGAGGACCCCCCTGCACCCGCGCTGGGGGAGGATCCCCGGACCCCCCTGCACCCGCGCTGGGGGAGGACCCCCCTGCACCCGCGCTGGGGGAGGACCCCCTGCACCCGCGCTGGGGGAGGACCCCCCGCACCCCCTGCACCCCGCGCTGGGGGAGGATCCCCATACCCCCACACCCCCACACCCCCTGCACCTGCGCTGGGGGAGGATCCCCACACCCCCCTGCACCCTGTGCTGGGGGAGGATACCCACACCCCCACACCCCCCTGCACCCCGCGCTGGGGGAGGACCCCCACACCCCCACACCCCCCACACCCCCCTGCACCCCGCGCTGGGGGAGGATACCCACACCCCCCTGCACCCCGCGCTGGGGGAAGATACCCACACCCCCCTGCACCCCGCGCTGGGGGAGGATACCCACACCCCCCTGCACCCCGCGCTGGGGGAGGATCCCCACACCCCCCATACCCCCCTACACCCACACTGGGGGAGGATCCCCACACTCCCCCACACTCCCCACACTCCCCACACCCCGCGCTGGGGGAGGATCCCCACACTCCCCCCACACTCCCCACAGGGGGAGGATCCCCACACCCCTCATACCCCCCTGCACGCCGCGCTGGGGGAGGACCCCCACACCCCTCATACCCCCCTGCACCCCACACTGGGGGAGGATACCCACACCCCCCACACCCCCCTGCACCCCGCGCTGGGGGAGGATCCCCACACCCCCCATACCCCCCTACACCCACACTGGGGGAGGATCCCCACACTCCCCCACACTCCCCACACTCCCCACACCCCGCGCTGGGGGAGGATCCCCACACTCCCCCACACTCCCCACAGGGGGAGGATCCCCACACCCCTCATACCCCCCTGCACCCCGCGCTGGGGGAGGATCCCCACACCCCTCATACCCCCCTGCACCCCACACTGGGGGAGGATACCCACACCCCCCACACCCCCCTGCACCCCGCGCTGGGGGAGGATCCCCACACCCCCCATACCCCCCTACACCCACACTAGGGGAGGATCCCCACACTCCCCACACCCCGCGCTGGGGGAGGATCCCCACACTCCCCCACACTCCCCACATCCCGCGCTGGGGGAGGATCCCCACACCCCTCATACCCCCCTGCACCCTACGCTGGGGGAGGATACCCACACCCCCCACACCCCCCTGCACCCCGCGCTGGGGGAGGATCCCCACACCCCTCATACCCCCCTGCACCCCACGCTGGGGGAGGATACCCACACCCCCCTGCACCCCGCGCTGGGGGAGGATCCCCACACCCCCCATACCCCCCTACACCCACACTGGGGGAGGATCCCCACACCCCCCACACCCTGCGCTGGGGGAGGATCCCCACACTCCCCCACACTCCCCACACCCCACGCTGGGGGAGGATACCCACAGCCCCCATACCCCCCTGCACCCCGCGCTGGGGGAGGATCCCCACACCCCCCATACCCCCCTACACCCACACTGGGGGAGGATCCCCACACCCCCCACACCCTGCGCTGGGGGAGGATCCCCACACTCCCCCACACTCCCCACACCCCGCGCTGGGGGAGGATACCCACAGCCCCCATACCCCCCTGCACCCCACGCTGGGGGAGGATATCCATACCGCCTTCTTAGGATTTGTAGCCTCTTACTTTAAATGAAAATGAAAAGACTGCTACAGAACTAACACATTTTGCTTCATAAAGTCGAATGAAACCTGCTGAATAATGTTAAGGTACCGTATTGAATTACATACCGCTTTGTAGTTTTCCACAGACAATGAAAAATGGAAAAATGTGACAATTCGAAATCTAACATGAAATACTATACTAGTATTATGGCTTCCAGTAGACTTTTGCGATATCATTTTGTAGTTTCTTTGATTACATGATGTTAAATAAAAATATCTAAATTATGTTTATAGTTATTTTTGTTTAATTATGTCTCAATCCTAAAATTCTAATGATGAAAAACTTTTGGCTAGTGCTGTATATAACGGAACGTATGATGAATGTTTACAGTATATATAAATCATTAGGAAATGTATGATTCAGATAGGATTCCTGTATTTTACCAAGCTGAACAGCTATCTTCTTCAGTTCGGGTTTTCTTAACATGCAAAACAAACTAGAAAGGTGTTTATAGGGCAAACCCTGGCAGAGCGCGCTCGCTGGATTAAGAGGGGGCCCTTTTTAAAGGACCTGTCCCGGGCTCCAGCATTCCTGCCTGCGGGTCTCTGAATATCGTATGTTGCCGTGCTGAGATGTGAGCGCGCTATACAGAACAGTAAGCACGTACACATAACGCTATACCAAATCACCCGTATTCTTCCTAGCCGCACATGCCTGCCCTATTGCAACCTGATCAATGTTTTTCACTCGCTCTGTCATGACATCCGAATGCCGATATCCTGCCCTGCCCCCTTTCTTTGAGAAGTCCCGTTCGCGTTTGGGACCCCAGGGACCGCGCAGGGAGCGGGTAAGTGTTTCAGGCTGCTGTAGTGTAAACATCCCCGAGGTACACTCCCGCACGTCGGCATGGAAATCAGCGGAGAGGAGGAGGAGGAGCAGCAAACCACTCCGGGTCTGCTCATGCTAGCGTTTTCAACACAGCTTCAAAAAAGGAATCAAAGCCACTCGGTCCGACAGAACGTACAGATCATCGCGTGCAGTGTGCTCTGTGCAAACCTGGTCACAATAAAGCACATCCGATAACGACTGAAAAACCAAACAAGCACCGATTCCTTCAAAAGAGTCATTAAATTCCGGTATTTTACACATGCACTTGAGTTTTACAATAAGATCAACACTAGCACGCCGACTGCAAGTGCTACAGATTAGGATTTTTTGGTTTAAAATAATGGATACATAAAATAAAAATAAAATAATACAACTGGTATTGTCACTTACCGATGCGACGTCGCTCAAAGCCAGTACAATGGACCCGACCGCAATCCAGCACGGAAGCTTCATGGTGCTCGTGTGTAAGGCAGCAGTCAAATTAAGCCTATTAGCCCGTGTTCGTTGTTTTATGATTGTATCGGTATGGGTATTTAGCGTATAACTTACAAAACAAAGCCCCGCTAAATAAACGAACAGTGCACCGTCCTCAACAGCGCTGATCCCAGGCAGTGTTATTATTGCAACACAGTTTCTCCTTTCCACTCCGTTTTCCACTCGAGTTTTCTTGTGTGTTTTACTAGAGGCGTCCCCTCGTGTGTGGTGTAAAGATGTAGGCTTCTCTCTTTCTATCTCCGCCTAAAGCTCGCTGTCAGCGTTGCAAGCTAGCTGCCTTGCCCCTCTCTCTCTCTCTCTCTCTCTCTCTCTCTCTCTCTCTCTCTCTCTCTCTCTGTGTGTTTAGGGAATGCTGGTCCGCCTCCATTGATTCGATGGAAGTGAAGACGCTGCAGCTCCACAGTCCAGCAGTGCGCTGATAGGAGGAGAGCGAGCGCCCCCTGCTGCACTGTTTACTGGCAGTGCGTTGAGTTCGGTCGGCTAATTTGCAGCTCGCTGCTGCTTGTCAAATTCGATTGTATTCCTTGTAATAATATTCAGCATGATTAATCTAACCACTCCACTGGAAAGTGTGTTACAGTCAAGGGCAGCTTTATTCTTTTTTATTTTTATTTTTTTAATGTACTTGTATTTCGGCTATTTTGTTTTTTGGTCCAAAATGTTTTACCTGCTCGTAAAACTCGTAAAAACTTCACATTCGGCACTAAAATACTCACATCACCTATTGTAAATGTCACAAGCAATTTAAACTGCAGTTTTTCACGCGCTCCTGTTGCAAAAGTCACTGAGTGTCGCCTCAAACCATTCAGCAGTCATGGAGAGGATCTTGGAGATTGGAGGGCTGGCCAGTGGGAGACAGATTATGAGGGCCACTGATCAGCCTGTTTATACTCCCGAATGCAGTGTTAACTCAGCTACCCTTTAGCCCTCCCATACCAGTAAAAGCACGAGGATAGACTTGCAGGTTCAAAGCAAGAGATGACACGAGGACTGAGTTCAGAATATCACTGTGGGGTCAGCTGGGTCTGATGGAGTGAAGCATGCAGGTTCGTGACCTCAATACCTGCAGAGACCGTGGCTGCCATCGCTATGCCTCATTGCTTTAGCTCCACCCTCATTTTGGTTTAATCAGGCCTGTATTCAAACAAGCACGTCAATTCATTAAGGTCCTTTTTCTTTTAAGGGCAGTAGATGTAACAGGCAGTGTTGTGTGATGCACATCCACGGTCTCAGAGAGGCTCTGTGTTTCATTATAGAACTAGGGTGCCAGAGCTCATCAGAAAACTGAGCTGTCGTCCTTTATTCGAAATGTGCCCTATAAACGAAAGTCATTTTGAATTAGTTACAGCACCTGGGAGGATTATGAAATTCACAGTTATTTCAACAGGGTGATTAAAATATAAAGACAATCAACCAATTTGAGCTGCAGCTGCTGTGGAAATAAACACCTCTTACCACAAAGAAGCAACTCCACTACTGTAACACTGTCCCATAGCTAGTGTGGGGGTCAGCTCCACTACTGTAACACTGTCCCATAGCTAGTGTAGGGGTCAGCTCCACTACTGTAACACTGTCCCATAGCTAGTGTAGGGGTCAGCTCCACTACTGTAACACTGTCCCATAGCTAGTGTAGGGGTCAGCTCCACTACTGTAACACTGTCCCATAGCTAGTGTAGGGGTCAGCTCCACTACTGTAACACTGTCCCATAGCTAGTGTAGGGGTCAGCTCCACTACTGTAACACTGTCCCATAGCTAGTGTAGGGGTCAGCTCCACTACTGTAACACTGTCCCATAGCTAGTGTAGGGGTCAGCTCCACTACTGTAACACTGTCCCATAGCTAGTGTAGGGGTCAGCTCCACTACTGTAACACTGTCCCATAGCTAGTGTAGGGGTCAGCTCCACTACTGTAACACTGTCCCATAGCTAGTGTAGGGGTCAACTCCACTACTGTAACACTGTCCCATAGCTAGTGTAGGGGTCCGCTCCACTACTGTAACACTGTCCCATAGCTAGTGTAGGGGTCCGCTCCACTACTGTAACACTGTCCCATAGCTAGTGTAGGGGTCAGCTCCACTACTGTAACACTGTCCCATAGCTAGTGTAGGGGTCAGCTCCACTACTGTAACACTGTCCCATAGCTAGTGTAGGGGTCAGCTGCACTACTGTAACACTGTCCCATAGCTAGTGTAGGGGTCAGCTCCACTACTGTAACACTGTCCCATAGCTAGTGTAGGGGTCAGCTCCACTACTGTAACACTGTCCCATAGCTAGTGTAGGGGTCAGCTCCACTACTGTAACACTGTCCCATAGCTAGTGTAGGGGTCAGCTCCACTACTGTAACACTGTCCCATAGCTAGTGTAGGGGTCAGCTCCACTACTGTAACACTGTCCCTTAGCTAGTGTAGGGGTCAGCTCCACTACTGTAACACTGTCCCATAGCTAGTGTAGGGGTCCGCTCCACTACTGTAACACTGTCCCATAGCTAGTGTAGGGGTCAGCTCCACTACTGTAACACTGTCCCATAGCTAGTGTAGGGGTCCGCTCCACTACTGTAACACTGTCCCATAGCTAGTGTAGGGGTCCGCTCCACTACTGTAACACTGTCCCATAGCTAGTGTAGGGGTCAGCTCCACTACTGTAACACTGTCCCATAGCTAGTGTGGGGGTCAGCTCCACTACTGTAACACTGTCCCATAGCTAGTGTAGGGGTCCGCTCCACTACTGTAACACTGTCCCATAGCTAGTGTAGGGGTCAGCTCCACTACTGTAACACTGTCCCATAGCTAGTGTAGGGGTCAGCTCCACTACTGTAACACTGTCCCATAGCTAGTGTAGGGGTCAGCTCCACTACTGTAACACTGTCCCATAGCTAGTGTAGGGGTCAACTCCACTACTGTAACACTGTCCCATAGCTAGTGTAGGGGTCAGCTCCACTACTGTAACACTGTCCCATAGCTAGTGTAGGGGTCAGCTCCACTACTGTAACACTGTCCCATAGCTAGTGTAGGGGTCAGCTCCACTACTGTAACACTGTCCCATAGCTAGTGTAGGGGTCAGCTCCACTACTGTAACACTGTCCCATAGCTAGTGTAGGGGTCAACTCCACTACTGTAACACTGTCCCATAGCTAGTGTAGGGGTCAGCTGCACTACTGTAACACTGTCCCATAGCTAGTGTAGGGGTCAGCTCCACTACTGTAACACTGTCCCATAGCTAGTGTAGGGGTCAGCTCCACTACTGTAACACTGTCCCATAGCTAGTGTAGGGGTCCGCTCCACTACTGTAACACTGTCCCATAGCTAGTGTAGGGGTCAGCTCCACTACTGTAACACTGTCCCATAGCTAGTGTGGGGGTCAGCTCCACTACTGTAACACTGTCCCATAGCTAGTGTAGGGGTCCGCTCCACTACTGTAACACTGTCCCATAGCTAGTGTAGGGGTCAGCTCCACTACTGTAACACTGTCCCATAGCTAGTGTAGGGGTCAGCTCCACTACTGTAACACTGTCCCATAGCTAGTGTAGGGGTCAGCTCCACTACTGTAACACTGTCCCATAGCTAGTGTAGGGGTCAGCTGCACTACTGTAACACTGTCCCATAGCTAGTGTAGGGGTCAGCTCCACTACTGTAACACTGTCCCATAGCTAGTGTAGGGGTCAGCTCCACTACTGTAACACTGTCCCATAGCTAGTGTAGGGGTCAACTCCACTACTGTAACACTGTCCCATAGCTAGTGTAGGGGTCAGCTCCACTACTGTAACACTGTCCCATAGCTAGTGTAGGGGTCAACTCCACTACTGTAACACTGTCCCATAGCTAGTGTAGGGGTCAGCTCCACTACCTTAACACTGTCCCATAGCTAGTGTAGGGGTCAGCTCCACTACTGTAACACTGTCCCATAGCCAGTGTAGGGGTCAGCTCCACTACTGTAACACTGTCCCATAGCTAGTGTAGGGGTCAGCTCCACTACTGTAACACTGTCCCATAGCTAGTGTAGGGGTCAGCTCCACTACTGTAACACTGTCCCATAGCTAGTGTAGGGGTCAGCTCCACTACTGTAACACTGTCCCATAGCTAGTGTAGGGGTCTGCTCCACCACTGTAACACATTGAAAGAAAGTATGAACAACAAAAATCATCTACCAAGTTAAGGCTTTCTGATCTAGTCATGTTTCAACAACCCACCATACACATTTTGGTGACAATAGGATGATCAAGGGTACATTTAGAGCTTTTTTTTGTAATTTCCACAATTTCCATGTTTTCCATGCGTAGTTTTATTATTTAAACCAATTTTTACAGAAACTGCACCACACTGGCACAGTACAACAGAGCTAATCTTGAGCTGTAGAAAGTAGCTATAAAATGATACACATTGTAGCCGTGTGGCTTAAGGGTCCATTCAAATCCTTATAAACCCTTTTCCGGGTTATCTGCTCACTTATATAGTGAAGGCCGCAGAAAGAGCAGAATGCATGTTTTTCATTCTCTACTGCGCAGAATGAAGGAATATGTTTCACTGCAGAATGAATGAATGTGTTTCGCTGCAGAATGACAGGATATGTTTAGAACATAAGAACATAAGAAAGTTTACAAACGAGAGGAGGCCATTCAGCCCATCTTGCTTGTTTGGTTGTTAGTAGCTTATTGATCCCAGACTCTCATCAAGCAGCTTCTTGAAGGATCTCAGGGTGTCAGCTTCAACAACATTACTGGGGAGTTGGTTCCAGACCCTCACAATTCTCTGTGTAGAAAAGTGCCTCCTGTTTTCTGTTCTGAATGCCCCTTTATCTAATCTCCATTTGTGACCCCTGGTCCTTGTTTCTTTTTTCAGGTCAAAGAAGTCCCCTGGGTCGACATTGTCTATACCTTTTAGGATTTTGAATGTTTGAATCAGATCGCCACATAGTCTTCTTTGTTCAAGACTGAACAGATTCAATTCTTTTAGCCTGTCTGCAGAATTAATGAATGTGTTTCACTGCAGATTGAATGAATGTGTTTCACTGCAGAATGAATTAATGTTTCACTGCAGAATGAATGAATGTGTTTCACTGCAGAATGAATGAATGTGTTTCACTGCAGATTGAATGAATGTGTTTCACTGCAGATTGAATGAATGTGTTTCACTGCAGATTGAATGAATGTGTTTCACTGCAGAATGAATGAATGTGTTTCACTGCAGAATGAATGTGTTTCACTGCAGATTGAATGAATGTGTTTCACTGCAGATTGAATGAATGTGTTTCACTGCAGAATGAATGAATGTGTTTCACTGCAGAATGAATTAATGTGTTTCACTGCAGATTGAATGAATGTGTTTCACTGCAGAATGAATGAATGTTTCACTGCAGAATGAATGAATGTGTTTCACTGCAGAATGAATGAATGTGTTTCACTGCAGAATGAATGAATGTGTTTCACTGCAGATTGAATGAATGTGTTTCACTGCAGATTGAATGAATGTGTTTCACTGCAGAATGAATGAATGTGTTTCACTGCAGTCCCTGGTAAACGAGTACTTTCTTTTTGTTGTGATAGATGTCATTTTCATCTGCGGGACTCACAGGCTGACTTCATTTCAATAAAATTATTTAGAAAGCATTTTCTTGAAACTCCAAATATTTGTTTATTTTTTCATTTTAATGCATGTCTGTGGCAATGTGGTTTGCAGTGCTCAGGTGTACAGGTGATGCAGGTGCTCCAGACAAAGGACAAACACAAAATTCACAGTTCAGGTTCTTTAATCTCCTTGAACAAAGGTTTTAAATAATAAAGCTGGCTCTACCCAGCAATGGGTATTGCCAGCGCCAAAACAAGGGGTTGCAGTCCCGAAATAATAATGCGAACACAAAACACGTAACACAAACACATAATATCTCAGAACAGTGATCAATGAATGCTGTATGTAAATGAAGGGTGTGGCTAACTCAGTCCTTCATGTTCCATTGGCTCCCACATTATACTCATAACCATGCACATCAAATCATATTGCAGCAGCAGTGAGGAAACAAAATGCTTCTGCAATATGACTAGTACGGTGTCCATATTAGGACATCTTCGTACATCAGGCAAAAAGGAGTCATTATGTGCTCCCTCCTCTGTAACTCCCTCTTCCCTCCTCTGAAACTCCCTTCTGAGAGCTGAAGTGGAGGAGGGAGTTTTAGAGGAGGGAGTTTTAGAGGAGGGAGGAGGGAGTTTTAGAGGAGGGAGGGAGGAGGGAGGAGAGAGTTTCAGAGGAAGGAGGAGGGAGATTCAGAGGAGGAGGGAGAGTTTTAGAGGAGGGAGGGAGGAGTTTTAGAGGAGGGAGGAGGGAGTTTTAGAGGAGGGAGGGAGGAGTTTCAGAGGAGGGAGTATTAGAGGAGGGAGGAGGGAGATTTAGAGAAGGGAAGAGGGAGTTTCAGAGGAGGGAGGGAGGAGTTTTAGAGGAGGGAGGAGGGAGTTTTAGAGGAGGGAGTTTTAGAGGAGGGAGGAGGGAGATTCAGAGGAGGGAAGAGGGAGTTTCAGAGGAGGGGGTTTTAGAGGAGGGAGGAGGGAGATTCAGAGGAGGGAAGAGGGAGTTTCAGAGGAGGGAGGGAGGAGTTTTAGAGGAGGGAGGAGGGAGATTCAGAGGAGGGAAGAGGGAGTTTCAGAGGAGGGAGTTTTAGAGGAGGGAGGAGGGAGATTCAGAGGAGGGAAGAGGGAGTTTCAGAGGAGGGAGTTTTAGAGGAGGGAGGAGGGAGATTCAGAGGAGGGAAGAGGGAGTTTCAGAGGAGGGAGGGAGGAGTTTTAGAGGAGGGAGGAGGGAGATTCAGAGGAGGGAAGAGGGAGTTTCAGAGGAGGGAGGGAGGAGTTTTAGAGGAGGGAGGAGGGAGATTCAGAGGAGGGAAGAGGGAGTTTCAGAGGAGGGAGGGAGGAGTTTTAGAGGAGGGAGGAGGGAGTTTTAGAGGAGGGAGGGAGGAGTTTCAGAGGAGGGAGGGAGGAGTTTTAGAGGAGGGAGGAGAGAGTTAGGGAGGAGGGAGTTTTAGAGGAGGGAGGGAGGAGTTTCAGGAGGGATTATTAGAGGAGGGAGGAGGGAGATTTAGAGGAGGGAGGAGGGAGATTTAGAGAAGGGAGGAGGGAGTTTCAGAGGAGGGAGTTTTAGAGGAGGGAGGAGGGAGATTCAGAGGAGGGAAGAGGGAGTTTCAGAGGAGGGAGTTTTAGAGGAGGGAGGAGGGAGATTCAGAGGAGGGAAGAGGGAGTTTCAGAGGAGGGAGGGAGGAGTTTTAGAGGAGGGAGGAGGGAGATTCAGAGGAGGGAAGAGGGAGTTTCAGAGGAGGGAGGGAGGAGTTTTAGAGGAGGGAGGAGGGAGTTTTAGAGGAGGGAGGGAGGAGTTTCAGAGGAGGGAGGGAGGAGTTTTAGAGGAGGGAGGAGAGAGTTAGGGAGGAGGGAGTTTTAGAGGAGGGAGGGAGGAGTTTCAGGAGGGATTATTAGAGGAGGGAGGAGGGAGATTCAGAGGAGGGAGGAGGGAGATTTAGAGGAGGGAGGAGGGAGATTTAGAGGAGGGAGGAGGGAGATTCAGAGGAGGGAGGAGAGAGATTCAGAGGAGGGAGGGAGATTCAGAGGGGGGGTTTGGAGGAGGGAGGGAGGAGTTTCAGGAGGGATTATTAGAGGAGGGAGGAGGGAGATTCAGAGGAGGGAGGAGGGAGATTTAGAGGAGGGAGGAGGGAGATTCAGAGGAGGGAGGAGAGAGATTCAGAGGAGGGAGGGAGATTCAGAGGGGGGGTTTGGAGGAGGGAGGGAGATTCAGAGGGGGGAGTTTCAGAGGAGGGAGGAGGGAGATTCAGAGGAGGGAGGGGGGAGATTCAGAGGGGGGAGTTTTGGAGGAGGGAGGGAGGAGAGAGATTCAGAGGAGGAGGGAGTTTCAGAGGAGGGAGATTCAGAGGAGGGAGGGAGGATGGAGGAGGGTTTTAGAGGAGGGAGGAGGGAGTTTCAAAGGAGAGTGGGAGGAGGGAGTTACAGAAGAGGGAGTTTCAGAGGAGGGAGGAGGGAGATTCAGAGGAGGGAGGAGGGAGATTTAGAGGAGGGAGGAGGGAGATTCAGAGGGGGGAGTTTTGGAGGAGGGAGGGAGGAGAGAGATCAGAGGAGGGAGTTTCAGAGGAGGGAGGGAGGATGGAGGAGGGAGTTACAGAGGAGGGAGGAGAGAGATTCAGAGGAGGGAGCACATAATGACTCCTTTTTGCCTGATGTACGAAGATGTCCTAATATGGACACAGTAGACTGAACATGACATAGGGCTGCTACGATTAAACTGAAAATTGATTTTTCATTCGATCCCATTCCTCATTGAATACATCGATATAAATACTGGATAATCGGTTCAATAATTACTGGAACACAACGGGGGGGGGGGGGGGGGGGGGGGGGGGGGGGGGTTACTATCCTCCCTGCCTAAAAACATGAGTTCATTGTTTTTGTTTAATTGTTTTATTATGAATTACCCCCTGCACCTGCCGATCATTGTAAATTAGAGCCAGGTGCAGGGTATTTAAAGAAAGCAGCCAGTCTGTTCTGGTCTGCTGTGTGAAGAGCCCAACTGTGTGTCGTTGTAAGGAAGGAAGGCAGGCAGGCAGGCAGGCAGGCAGGCACACTGCCTTGAATCCAGAGCAGGACGGCAGGCTTGTATTCCTGGCAAACAGCATATAAATAAATTGTGCACATTGAAGAAAACTGACTGTATATAGTTGGCGCTTCTTTGGAGTTTCAAAATGAACTGTTAAATCTGTGAATAATATGTTGTTTTTTTTACAATGTATTTTTCAAAGCGGGCTGTGTGCTCCGTCTGCATTTCCTGATTGATGACCACATCTATTCAATGCTAGTACAATCAGTGCCGCCCACAGCTGATAAAATATTTTTATGCCAGTAGTATAGCAGTGGTTTTCAAACCCCGTCCTGGGGGACCCCCTGTGTCTGCTAGTTTTCATTCCAACCGAACTCTCAATTACTTGACTAGACCCTTAATTGAACTGATCATTTGCTTAATTAGACATTATTACTTGTTTTCAGCTCTCAAACAGTTGTGGAGTTCAAGTTATTTATATAATGTTATGTGAGAGCTCAGTTGGAATGAAAACCAGCAGACACAGGGGGTCCCCAGGACCGGGGTTGAAAACCACTGTCCTATAGTACCACGCACATAGCTAGAGTACAGTTAATTACCCCTCGCATTCCATTGCTGTGCACAAGCTTTTACTGAACAGCAATATTAAAGTAGTCACGTCGGTGGGACGGGGGAGGGTGCGAAAATTTCTGTGGGCGGTACAATCATCGATATTTTTTGAACAATTATATTTTGTGTGACCAATTAATAGATTGCTTTTTGGAGGCTTAACTGACAGCCCTAATATGACATATGCAAATAAATTGAGAACTGGTCATGTGAACACAATCCCTGCCAGGCAGGCATGAGGGTCAGCAGCCGCTAGAGAGAAAAAACAAAACAGTACTGGCTCGAGAGCAAACGCCCTAGAGCTGGAAATCTCTTTCTTCCTATGCATCAGGACACAGGATATTGGGACATCGGGACTGCCCCGACC
Source organism: Acipenser ruthenus (assembly GCF_902713425.1). Classification (NCBI taxonomy): domain Eukaryota; kingdom Metazoa; phylum Chordata; class Actinopteri; order Acipenseriformes; family Acipenseridae; genus Acipenser; species Acipenser ruthenus. The sequence continues at coordinate 9,430,774 of NC_081211.1, forward strand.
ATAGAGGCACTGCAGGCATGGATGCATCTCATAACAGTAAACCACTGAACATGTTTACAGATGGCACTCTCATTAAAAATAATGGAGGCTTGGTGGTCCAGTGGTTAAAGAAGGGCTTGTTACCAGAAGGTTCCAGGTTCAAATCCCGACTCAGCCACTGACTCCCTGTGTGTGACCCTGAGCAAGTCACTTAACCTCCTTGTGCTCCGTCCTTCGGATGAGACATAAAACTGAGGTCCTATTGTAAGTGACTCTGCAGCAGCAGTTGTAATGCACAGTTCAACCCCTAGTCTCTGTGAGTCACTTAGGATAGAAGCGTCTGCTGAATAATAGTGCTCCGCGTGGAGTGTAGGATGCGCCCTATAGCCTGGAGGTCGCCGGTTCGAGTCCAGGCTATTCCACTGCCGACTGTGGACGGGAGCTTCCAGGGGGCGGCACACAATTGGCTGAGCGCCGCCCAGCGGGGGTTGGGTTTAGGTCGGCCAGGGTGTCCTTGACCCACTGCACACCAGCGACCCCTGTAGTCTGGCCGGGCACCCTTTTGAATGTCTGTGCATCAAGTAAATAAAAAAAAACTATAAATCAGTTGCATTCGCCTTGTCCCAATTATTATTTGTTTATTTAGCAGACACCTTTTCCAAGGCAACTTACAGAGACTAGAGCGTGTGAACTATGCATCAGCTGCAGAGTCACTTACAATTACATCTCACCCAAAAGATGGAGCACAAGGAGGTTAAGTGACACAATGAGTCAGTGGCTGAGGTGGGATTTGAACCGGGGCCCACCTGGTTACAAGCCCATTTCTTTAACCACTGGACCACACAGCCTCCTAGACCAATGCCAGTGAAACTTTGTTACTGTCTTTAGCAAACTTTTCCAATGTCTACTCATTTAATCCACTGGGGGGCACTACTTGTGTAACCCAGGTCCTTGTATTAAACCCTAATCCATTTTAGCATCTGTCCCTTTTGGTGCTTAGAAATCCTTCAGTAACACTTATCATTATCCACAAGATGGCAGTATTCCCCATATTTGACCCATGGAGGCGGCCACTTGTCAGTCTACGCCTTTTTCTGCTCTCTTGTGCTCCCCCCTTCCACTCTGTACCTAAACTCCATACTAACCCTCGGTTTGTCACTTTCTCTGGATTTGGGTACAATTTAGAAGGCATTTCAGTATCCAGTCCATCTCTATGTCTGCACCAACTGATGCCAATCTTTTGTTCCCACTCTCACTTGGACTCTGCCTTTTGTAAGTGGTACAGAAACAGAGCTAAATCCCTTAACCCTTTAAAGGACCAAGTGTTTTTCAGTGGGATGCGCCCCCAGGACTAGGGAGTTTTTGGCTGTATTTGACTCTTTTTCTATAAAAATTCAGAACACTCTGGGGAACATTATAAATTACTTCAGAAACCATACAAACGTTAGGTTATTATCATAACCCCGGTTCCGTGAAATAGAAATGTAACCATTACCGAATGGGTATTTACCTCCTAAAGACCGTGAGACATCTGTATCAAAGCAGCTCGGAGGAGCCTGTGCAGTCACAGCCCGCCCGTCCCCAAGGACATAAAGGGACTGCGCACACAGATCTCATCAGCATTTGTGCTTCAAGCCTGCTGCAATCATGGATGCAGTGACCTTGAAGGTTAATGGTTACATTTCTATTTCAGGCAGCCAGGGTTGTGATAATAACCTAACATTCCCTTTCAAGTATGAAATGTAACCATTACCGCATGGGTAAGTGTACCAAAGCCATCGCAAGGGCAAGATTGCAGAACGACTGGAATGCTACAAGGCTAAGCCGAGAGGCTGCCCTGTGCTTTACCATTAGGAGCCCCAGTAACAAGTAGCTAGGACTAAAAAACTGAGGGAGAAACTCACCTCTACGCCTGTGTTGTAAAGGCCAACTAAGAAGCTGCCCTTTACACTCTAGTTCCAAAAGCAGGGTTTTGAGGATCCACGACATTAAGTCTGTAGAACCTAGTGAAGGTATGGGGAGTAGCCGACACCGCTGAATAGCAAATGCCCTTGACAGATGCACCCTGGAATAAAGCCCACGAAGTTGCCATGCCCCTGGTGGAATGGGCAGTGAGCTTTTCTGGAGGGGGCAAGTTGGCCAACTCATAGCCACTCCTGACTGTATCTGCTATCCATTTGGACAGCCTGTTTAGACAGGGCTTGACCATGGGACTTTGCCCCAAGCAGACAAAAAATGGTTCAGACTGTCTCCAACTTTTCGTCCTGTCAACATAATATGCTAATGCCTGCACAGGGCCGAGCGTGTGCAGCTGTCTCTCTCTGTCAGACTAGAAAGGAGGTGGATGGAAAGCCTCCAATTCCACAGAGTGGTTGACATGGAATGCCGAGATAGTCTTCGGCAAAAAAGCAGGATTGGTACGGATCGTAACCTTTGTCCTGGCTTCTGTAAAAATGAAGCAGGCTTTTGTAATGGAGAATGCCTGCATCTAACTCACCCGCTTTGCGGAGGCGATAGCTTTGTGCTATAAATATTTCAGCTCAGCTGAATGCATGGGCTCAGACGGAGGCTTCATGAGTGCATTAAGCACCCTGTTTAACCTCCAGTGAGGAACAATGTCCTTCATAGGTGACCAAAGCCACCGAGCCCCTTTAAAAAATTGCTCCGCCGAGAAGCTGGAGTCAATTTTGACATGGCAAACTTAAATAGCTGTCAGATAGACCTTTAATGTAGAGTGGGATTTCCCCTCGTCAAACAGGTCCTGCAAAATTGCAGTATTATTGCCATGAGACAGACACCACGTCTGAAAGACCTCCACTTGTACCCGTTCTGGGAAGGTGTGGACGGTGCTCTGGCATTCTGCAGGGCATCAATCACCCTATTAGAAAGCACCAGGCGGCTCAAATGCAGCTGTTCAGGGGTGAGACCCAGAGCTGCAGACTTGAGGGGTCGGAATGCCATAAGGTCCCCCGTGCCTGACTGAGCAGCTCACGGCACTTGGACAGTCTCCATGGCTGGCCACTCAGGAGCTACATCTGAGTTTAAAACCCAAGTCTCCTGAGCCAATAAGGGGCTACTAGGAGCCTGTTCTCCTCCAGACACAGCGGGAGCAGGGCGAGCGGTGGGAAGGCATATAACAGTTGCCTTGGCCACTGTCAGAGGGTCCCAGTCTCCTATTATGGAGAACCAGAGGGGAAAGTGGGTTGATACCTGGGAGGCAAAGAGAGCTATCTCTGCTCTCCCGAATAAGGTTCACCACTTTTGGGTGAGCCTCCACCCTAAGGGGCTGGGAACTCTCCTTGAGAGGAGGTCTGCCGCCCAGTTTGTCAACTGGGGCAGTAAGGGTTCTCGTGTGCCCAGAGCAAAAGCTTGCAGGCCACACGATGGAGATTGTGCGACCTGAGGCCGCCCTGGTGGTTGATGTAAGCCACCACTGTTGTGTTGTCCGTACGGATAAGCACGTCTTCCTTGAACCTTCTACAAAAAATGCTGCAAGGCCAGGTAAACTGTCTGCAGCTCTAAAACATTTATGTTATGTACACCCCAGTCATTCCACACAGCGCCTCAGCCCAGGCTGGACTCGTCCGTGGTGACAACCTCTCCTGGGGACACTGCCTAGCGCTATCATAGATGGGCCGGCTGTTTCCACCAAGCGAGTGCCTTTAGACAGTGATGAGACACTGTCAACAAACAGCCACGGTTCAACGCGGGCTGAAAAACCCTGCCGTTGAACCAGACCTGCAGAGGGCGCATACGCAGAAGTCCCAAAAGAAGAGTCTGGGAAGCTGCTGCCATCAGCCCAGAAGTTTCTGGAACATCACTACCATGAGCGCTCTGTTGAGCTATTCTCTGGACCTGGAGTCCAAAGACACTCCTAGATAGGAGGTTGTCTGAGAAGGCATGAGCTGGCTGTTCACATGATTCACTGTAAGACCCAACCGTAGGTGGCCGATGACAAATTTCGTGTAGGGCTCTGCCTATGCTGGAGACTGGGTACAAATTAAAATACGCGTCCTTGAAGTCCCACGTGGTGAAGCAGTCACCTTTCCTGATTGACTGTAGCATGCTCAACATTTTGAACCTCTGTCGACTCAGATACAGGTTGACCTGCCTGAGGTCGAGGATTGGTCTGAGGGCACCATTCCGCTTGGGTACCAGGAAGATATTTATTATCAAGAAATGAGTGGATATAAGCACATGTTTCATGAACTAGATTTATCAGGTACTTTTTTTTTTCCTTATTACTGATAATGAAATGAAACTTTTTTTATATATTTATTTTGAGAAAATAATACACAAGTGTCCATTATTGCTTATAAAGACCCCGAGAATAAATGTTTTACGGCATTGCCATCACTCAGACGAAACAATATTTTTCAACAAAACTTTTAGGAAGTATTGTAAGGTCCCTCTGGTCATAGAATAATACGTTTTATACATGTATTTCTAAGCAGAATACATAATAAAAACAAAATACTTAACATTTAAAAAAAATAAAAAGGGAAGTGTTGGAAAAAAAGCTACAAGTTCCCTTTCAAGTACAAAATGTAACCATTACCGAATGGGTATTTACCTCCTAAAGACCGGGAAACCTGAATAATATGTATCAAAGCAGCTCGGATGAGCCTGTGCAGTCACAGCCTGCCCGCCTGTCCCCGAGGACATAAAGGGACTGCGCGCACACCCTTTCAAGATCTGACCTGACAGTACTTGTTGCTTATGACTAATTTTCGCTAATTATTGTGCTATAAATAATTTATGCAATATTTTATTTACACTAATAGTTTTTTTTTTATTATTATTAATTACGTGTATGTTGTGCACTAGTCTGTTGTTTGTTGCATCCTGCAGCAGCCTTGTGCCCCACGTAAAGCCAGTGGCTTGTCGCTCCTTCCCAGGGATAAAGCAACATAACTCAGCTGACTTGTGCTCTCCGGCTGGGGTTTAATTAAAAGTCTCATTTTTAGTTATAAGACATTTATTTCCTGTCAAGTACGAAATGCAACCATTACCAAATGGGAGTTTTTCTAAGCACACACTGGAAAAACGTGTCTCTCGCAGCTCTGCAGAGCGCGGTGTCCTTTTCACTTGGGCAGGGCTCTCCCCCATGGTCTGTTAAAGACATGGCTGTGTCCTCTCCAGATGGCTCTGTGCCAAAGGAGAGTAGAAAAATTGCCTGAGGTAAGAGCCCAGGTAAAAGCCGTTTCTACAGTCTTCATTCTCCTCTGCTTCCCCTTCTCCTAAGTTTTATAAGCCCTGGCAACCCTTTTTAGCACATGTCAATCAACCTAATCATCACTTCCTATAAACCTTATAAGCAACATAAACCTCATTTTTAACTTTCTTTCAATCATTCATGTGATGTATTGTTTGATTGACATCTAAAAAACAAAAAAAACAAAAAAAAAAAGTGGCCAGTGTAATACTGAACATTTTTGGTGTATTCTCCGATATCCCAAAATGATCTTTGATGTTTGAAAACATTGCAAACAGGTGCCTTAAGGAGTTGAGAACGACTCAATACTGCTGTAGCGTATACAGTTTCTGAGGCTTGTTGTAGAACGGCTCATGGAGTGATGTGATCAGATGCCCAAATCAAGGCACATTGATCTCCGGAGCATAGAAATCCATCAAGGAGAACTTCAGAGTTCAAAACGAAACACGCACGTTCTGATAAAATGTACCTTGTGTTTTTAAGAAACAAAGCCATAACATTCATGCTAGAAGCACTATATCTTCCACTGGCATGGGCTCCATATTTGCCAGGTTGTAAACAAATGCAGTGTATGGTGGGATACTGTCATAGTAAGCCCGACAGTCCATTGTGCTGCTAGGAACTGTAACCAGACTTTTAATAGCGTTTGTATGCATTAAGCCCGACAAAACATGAAATGGTACTTCAGTGTGGGCGCTCGGAGCTGCATTAACTAGAACGTTTGAGTATGGTTCTCAAGATTGGTTATGTAGTGTGGACAGGGCCTAAAACCAAAAAAGGGGTAAACAAATGTCGAAGCAATGGACAATTTGGGCATTTATGGCAAATTTCAGTATAGCCCTCACACACGATTCTCAAACCCGGCTAGTACTTTGTTTAAACGTATGCTAAAAAATTCTCTAAAACAAATCATAATTGAATAAGTGGTTCTCCTAGATGTTTGTAAAAATGTAAGTGTGACACACATTCCTGTACATGTGCACATGAAAATAAATACAAAAAATAAACTAATGCAAAAAAATCAGTGTTCTCCATACCAAGAAAAGACCACACATCAAACTCACACAAATTTGAAATTTTGGGTGTTTTTTTTGTTGTTTTGTTTCAAAATAAAGATCACACATTGTTTAGAGACAATCTACAACAAGTTACAAAAAATAGTTGCCCAGGCAGAAGCATACACAGGATTGTGTTAACTATACACAGAGTTACAAGTGTGCTTGCAAAAAAGTTCATTGGAAATATACACAAGGCTTTCATAAATGTACACTGAGTAGTGTTACAATTCTGTATTTCAACAAGGAAAAAAATCGACAGTATGTTACAATCACTTACAAGTAGACAAAAAAAATGCAAAATACAGTTCATCTTCTGTACAAAAAGTGGGAAAGATGTAACCCACAGAGTAAGATGTAAAGGGGCCTAAACTAAAGGATTTTGTATCCATGTCATAGTTTGTTTTTCCTTTAACTGCCACAAAAAGCAAAACCATTACATTTTTTAAAAGATCTTAAAAAAAAAAAACAACTCTACTTGATCAGGATGTTGATTTTCCATAACATTTAAAATAAATCTTTTTTTTAAAACTATGTAACAGGTTAAAATCATGAAGCATTGTTTTTCTGTGTTTTCTTTACAAGTACTATGCTGTATATAAAGAAGGGCTTTTCAAAAACAAAACAAATATTTGATAGATATTACAATTTACAATATACAACAACTATATATGCCACGACCAAAAAAAAAAAAAAAGTGTGAATATACACTGAAATGCACAGGTCTAATATTTTTTGTATTTTTCTTTATACCAAAAAGGGTTGTACAGTTGATTCCAAGTTCTCCACATTTACATTACAGAAGGTTTACAAATGTACAATTATACAATCAAAAGTATGTGTTCACTACTAGGGTACATTATAGTTACAGATTGAACATCAAAAAAAACTACAAATGTAATTTTATATATATATATATGCAAAAGTCTACACCAAGTATACACTATCTATTTATACAAGCAAGACCACAATTATTTTTTAAACTTTTCTCCCGTGCTAAATAATCAAAAAGTCTGCTTTTATGTTAGCAAAAGAAGAATGAGAGAAAGACACAGGAAATGCATCACACCAACCCCTTTCTCTATGATTTATAGGGCGATTAAATTTACTTAATTAAATCTGCAAGCATTAAGTTTTCAATACTATACAAAAAAAATTAATGAAACTTTATAAAAAAAAAAACAAAAAAAAAAACAACTATTTTTGCACTATAGCAGTAAGCACAGCAAAATATTAAATGCGATTTAAGCAAAATATCAAAAGAAAGTAAATTCCTTCTCAGGGTGTGGAGACAGTTGCAGTTCACGGTGGAAACAAATCCAAGCAGCTGTCCTGCAGTGACCACAATGATTACAGACACAACACACTGCCCCACACATGGACGTTTCTCTCTTTAGACCTATGTACAGTAATTCTATACACCAGTGATACAGATTTTTTATTTATTTTTTAAAGAAAAAATAAATAAAACAGGACAGTTGGCTTTACTCTCAATCTTTTTTTTTTTTTACAATAAAAAAAAAAAACTACCAAGTTAGCAGTATATGCATAAACAAATTTAAAATAAATTTACAAAGGCTTCTCGTAAAATAAATTAGCAACCTTACAAAAAAACGAAATGAAATGAAAGCAAGCAAGCCCACTCAGTTTAGAATCACAACGGAATCCGGAAGGTTGCTGGTAGAGCGTGTGGGCCTGGCGCTGCTTCTGGTTGGGCGTTGGTGTGTGTCTGTGTGCGAGAGTGTGAGGAAGGACACAGAGTTGGTGGTGAGACACAGAGTGCGTCATTTACATGATACCGTTGGGTGGTCCACACATGGGTCCCAGGTCCACACCATTCTTCATATAGTACTTCTCCAGTTTGGCCAGAATGTGCTTGCCATAGGTGTACTTGCGCAAGGTGGCGATGTGGGGCCGGATCTGCAATGGAATTCAATAGGGGGTTTAGAGGGGACAGGTGGAGCTTCCAAAATGAGCAGTTTTATTTCTCCTATTAGTTTTCAACTCGCAAAGCTATTAGTTAATACAGTGTCTAGCAGTCAACAGTTAAAAAAACTACTGCCCTCTGACATCATGGGTTTAATTAAAACGATATTGTTTGGAATTTTCACACTATTAGGTCAAAAAAGTGACTTACAGGGGGCAATAAAACCCACAACTCTTGGGGCAATAGTTTTCCACTAGACCTCAGCTCCAGTCAATATGTATGTATTACTATGCTGTGAGCTTTAATGTCACTCAAGTACTTGTACTGTCAGCAACAGCAAGGGAAACAGTCACCAACTCAGGCAAATGCAAATTTCATATTATATGGTTTCATTTTGTAAAAACTATTAATTTACACATCAGATATGTGAGATGTGAGTTATTTCCAGGAGCATACTCAGTGATTCACATAACTGGTACGCCAGTACACATGTGGACTGATTAATAGAAAATGCAGGTTGTTTTGTTTTTTTGTGTGCAAAGGAATGACGTTGATCTGGGGTCAATGAAGCACGAATATACAAGATTTTTTTTTTTGTATTTTATTTATAAGACCATTCCAATTGGTGCATCTTCTAAACCCTGTTTAGAAATGTGCACTTATTATGTTGCATACCAATAATGCCTACTTGTGCTCATGCGAGAACCTAATGGTACAAGTTATGTGAACCAGTGGACAGAACTGCAGTGCATAGCACAAGAGCAGCCACCCCATGTCCCCTCACACTTTCATGCATCTACTGGTACACATCTGCACCTCATCTTTTCTGTATTTCAAACCTTGTACAACACACCAGAAAAAGAAAAGGTTACTTCTATCAGTGCAAACACGTAAAACATCTTCCTAAACCAGGTGGAAATGCATATATGAGAGTTCACCACAACCCTAAAAACACTTAAAAGATCATGAGTTATCCAGTTTGTGATTAGCATGAACCATATCTTATTAGCATTGACCCCAAAGAAAAATCTGCATTTTGGCAAAAGTGGTAGTGCTTTTACTAGCAGAGCCACTAGGGCTCTTCCGCATGCAACTAAACCCAAGTAGGTTCTGCACTTCTCCCACGGATATGCCTCGCTGCGCAACAGTAACAGAGCTGACAGTTTGTGGTTTCGACTGGTTCATCTTTCCACTAAAGACCTTTACCCAGTTTTAAAGCCTCTGTGCAAGTGCAGATCATTACCTGGGTGCAATAAAGAGCCTGTGGACCTGTACTACACAGAGGCTTGGGTTCAAAGCAATACAGCTAGACATAGCAATGGGAATAGTCGGGAACAGATTTAAAACTAAGACATTCCAAAAGACTGGAACTTTTCAATTTTTTCTCTTAGGGTTATCCTCCCATATACATGACTCAAAAGCATAAATACAAACACTGGATGTAGATAAATAAAGAAAACAATACAAAAGCTTTAGAACGGCTGTGACCGGAGGGACTGCTAACTTGCCTGTTCATTCCTCCAGCAGCCTACCTTGTGCATGACAATCTTGCGCTGGGTTGGCTCAGCAACGTCGATCATTTTCTGCACCACGTAGTTAGCATACTGATCCTTCATCATGGTGTATAAGGCACTGTGAGGGCCATCGTTCATGCTGCACACCTCGTCAATCAGCATGGCTCGCTCTGAGCGAGAGGCGTGGGTCACACACTTCTCCACCACATTGCTGTATCCAAGGAAGAAACACAGTCAATACCAACACCAGCAACTAACACTACGGACAGTGAGACACTCAGGACACAATAGCAGCCATATCACAGGAGGTAGCTCTACATACAATTATGTGTAGGTCCTGATGGCCTATGCTTTATGTGTAAGAATATAAATGGAATAAAGGACTGTTCCGTTAAAACTTAGAGATAGAGGGGAGAGCAAGTATTCATGCCAAATGTAAATCACATTCTTCATTGAAGAACCATTTGGTAGTTAGTAGTGCTTTTTCACAACACACTATTTATTCACTGAGAATTGTTTCAATGAATTGTTCAAACACCAACTCTCTACTCCTCTCAAATACCATAACACACAGGGTGAACTGTACACATTAACCGAACACACTGATTCCAGTACCTGGCAAACTTGTGCTGGCTCAGAACCAGGACATTGCCTCGGATTTCAGCCACTATCTTACTCTTGTCCTCTGCACGCCCATGCTCCAGAACATGTTGAATCACATAGTTTCCATACTGGTCCTGAAAACAGACAAAAAAATACCACACATCAGTATGAATTTACGCAAAGCTTAACCAGCTACACAACAAACTACTGCAGCTGATGCAATGTACCGCTCTTCCGCTTTCTGAGCATTTCTCAGAATCCACTGGAGACTACTAGATGAGATTTCTGTTTGAAGATTGAGTCTGCCACGGCAGAATATATAGCAACTTTATAGTAGCCAGAACACACAAAAGGAGCATATAGTTAAATTGCACAGGCAATTGTTTTAACAAACAGCAAATGGTAACATTTAGGAACAGTTTGGTATATAAAACACAGGACGCAGTAGCCGGAGGTGATTTTAACATGACTTCCACAAGTCTATTTCACCAGACAGTCAGGTTGCTCTGGGTGTAAACAGGTTTGTAATGGTTTCGGTGAGCAGCTCAGGTGTTTGTTTAGCAGCTTTGCTTTCCTGGCCTGGGAGCAGATAAGTGATTTATTACAGGCAGATGGCTGGTTACATACAGATTGTTGAACCAACTGTAAGCCTCGTGGTATTGAAAGTCTGCTTCAGAACGTAAGGGCTTTATCAGTGTAGTGACAATTTTCATGCAATGGTCTCTAAATATAATAGTTGGCTCAGTCCATTTAGGCATGTGGTGCAATCGGCAACCTCATTTCTTAATCTATTATCATATACATTAACAGCGAATGGATGCAATCAACATTTTATTTTTCAAAATCAAGAACATTAACCCTTAGCGGTCCATTTATTTAGCGCGTCAGGTCCAATTTATTTTCACACACGCAGTTTATTTTAGATACGCTGTTTAGAAGTATTTTTTTCACAGTAAAACAGGTTTAAAAGGCACTGCATATCAACAGGATACTCACTACTGCATCTAAAGCCCCGCCCAACCCCTTGTTCGCTATATTTTTCACATATCGCTTCATAGTCGTGCATACTGAAAAATCATCTCCTGATCACTCATTTTATCACCAAACTACTCAATAATGCGATCCAAGTCATTATTTTATTACCGTAACATCTCAAAAAGCTCTGCAAATGTCTGTGATATTCTCTGAGCGTTGGATGCAGAAGCAGCTATCTTGTTTGTTTATGTCCGTGTTATCTCTGTGGTGCCCGGGCTATGTGTATTGCTCAGATCCGCCCCCCCCTTTTTTTTTTCAGCTTCTCTCAATTCCTATCGGTCTCACTCAGCCATTGAATGGTTTTCTCTGCTTTTTCCAGAGAAAAAACGACTAGAGATCTGTGTTTTACGTCTTTTTGATGATGTCGGATAGGGTCCGACATTGGACCAGAAAGGGAAAATTTTAAATGTCGGACCTGGTACGACATAGGACCACAAAGGGTTAAGATTTTTAAATCAGAAGACCCAATAACTAAAAATGCAGCTGTGCATAATAGTTCAACAGCAAGGTACAGCTTGCATTCAAATGAGAACACTTGATAAAATAAGTAAAAAAAATCTGAAGGACTTGAGTTCAATTAACTGAAGAGTATGCGTGCATCCGCAGAATATGTCATGTATATAAAACATGCTTGTTAAATTAACATTACTATTACCACTGTCAAAACCATTTACCATCCACACGAAATCCACTAAATTGACAAACAGCTTTTCCATCCCTTTTTACCCCAAAAAATTACTAATATTCATGTCCGATTTTTCCTTTAAAAATAAAATTGTGCAGCTTTAGTTTTTAAATCAGCAAAATGTAAATAAAATATTCTTAACTGATGTGTCCAACGCGAAGCCAGAGGCCGGAAGTTGGTATCCTAGCAACACGCTAATGCTGCTACCTACCGTATTATCACTAATATAAGCACATAACTATATAATTAGGGGTGCCGGTTTTCGATAAAAAAAGATTTTTGCCGATAAATACCTGCCAGATTTAATGTTCAAGTTACCAGCATTTATTTTATGAAACTGATAAAACCAGAATCTCCACTGGTTTTTATTCCATTTCCCAACATCCCCTGCTGAGAAAGAATGCTCGTGAGAAGGCTTCCCGCGTCCGTTTGTATCTGGGTGGTTGTTGTTGCACACTCCTTACATTTTGTGTAATGTCCAGAACGATCCTCAACGTCCGCGTCCAGCTTGGAAATACGTGTGCATTTACTACAATCAAAGCAGACCCATTTTAAAACTGTGCTGACGAAAAGGGAGTTTTGATGTTTATAAAAGTTGGACGTTTCTTTAAGTTGGACGTACAGAGTTCATGTGCAGTGCAGCACTTGTTTTCCACAATGTCTTTATTTGGCCTGGCTTTGGTTTCAGGCGAGTAAATGCCTTCTACTAGTGCCACAAGCTGCGAATATAACAGGTTTTGTTTCATTGATGTTAGTACGGTCCATATTACATTACTGTTTAAGTTGTTGATGTATACTGCTGTTTACCAGTTTCCATTGTGGAATATGGGTAGGAGGGTTGTTTTAACATGTTTTTACCTGTTGCATGGACCTGAAAATAAGCAGCGATAAGTACCTGCTGATTTTTACTTTTTTTTTTTTAAAAACACCAAAAACCAGAAGCCCTGTATATAAAATCGACATTGTAATGCAAGCTGGCAACGGGAAACTTTACAGGCTCTAATTAGATGCATCAATTTATCAATATGTAATCTAAATTAAAGGACAGATGATCAATAATTGATCAAACATCTCTAGTGAAAACTTATTTAAATTTTAGGACAAAAGCAAAAAACATTACAGCTACCAGAAAATTACGTCTGAGAGGGCCGGTTCTATTCAGCATGCTGGATTGCTTGCAACTCGTGGTCAAGACTCAGGACATGGTGGTCCTCAACTACACATTACCTGCTGTTAAGAGTCTGGGATACCCAGCCGTACACCTGCAGCCACCATGATAAATATCGCAGTCTGTCAAAGTGCAACATCACGTGGTTCAGTCTCATGGCAGAGCATACTAAACACTTCCTAATGGTTCCCTGTCTGTCAATAAAAGTGTGTGTGTGTACAACAGCAAGCACTAACAGGGTACAATCCAGGAATTAGCAGCAGGACAGCTACTCTGAGCTCTAGCATGGCTAAGGAACCAGTGCTGTGCAGTCCACACATCACAGGCAGGGTTAGCTAGAAACTCACACTAGCCCTGGGTGTCAGAACTACCCTTAATTGAGGACATTATTTAAATGTTCAAGGGGCATGTGTTTGTGAAAATGAGACCCTGGTTGGCAGGGTGCTGTGATGCCTATGCTCAGGGCAGTGGGAGGTGTCTGGTTGGCAGGGTGTTGTGATGCCTATGCTCAGGGTAGTGGGAGGTGTCTGGTTGGCAGGGTGTTGTGATGCCTGTGCTCAGGGCAGTGGGAGGTGTCTGGTTGGCAGGGTGTTGTGATGCCTGTGCTCAGGGCAGTGGGAGGTGTCTGGTTGCTCATGAAGCAGGGTGCTGTGATGCCTATGCTCAGGGCAGTGGGAAGAGGATCTCTGGTGTGGGGCTGGTTGTTTCTACCTGCACTAGCTGCTCGGTGTGCTGGTGCAGCTCCTCCAGGATGGACAGGGTCTGCTCAGGCAGGCAGTGCTCCAGGATTCGCTGGATCACACGGCAGCCGTACGGGTGGGTGGACAGGGCAAACACCTGCAGACAGATAAGTCAGTCAGTCAGTCAGTCTATCAGGGCTCCATGTATTTGCACTCAAGAGAAAAAGCCCTGGTCAGCATACTTTAACTGGATGCCATTTGGATGAGAGCACTTCTGTATTTGAACAGCCCACTCAGCTGAATGAGCGCAGCGTCCTGCAGTGGGCCTCACCTGGCTCTTGAAAGCGTCGATGATGAACTGTAAGGAGTGAGGCTGCACGCACTCTATGCACTTCTGCACCACATGGTTACCGTTTTGGTCTTTCACACACTTCAGCACGTGGCCGTCCAGCTCTCGTACCATCTCGCTCTGAAAACAGGAGAGAAAAAGGAGTACTGTAAACTCTAGACTGGGATACAACCAACAAAACGGGAGGATTTAGTAACTAGGTTTGTGTACTTCCTTATGCAGTGCATTACTTTTTGAATTCAAGTCGGAATTGTTGTCAAAACATTTGACCATTACACTGCTCTTTTTAAATAAACATTGAATTGCTATTTTTTTTTTTATTCTAAGCTTACTGGCATGCTGTTGGTGTCTGAAATTACAAAAGCTGTTCTTTGCAACAGGCTACACACATCTGAAGGAAAATGAAGCCACCTTGTAGATTAACAAAAGGCTATAGTCTACAACAGTTAAATGAGCTTCATTCACGTACACCAAACTCTTAATCCATCACACACTTATTAATGTAAAGTGTTTAGCCAGAATACAAGTTGATTGCTAACAGTAGTCAATTTTCATTATAAAATGCACATTAAAATAAATTGAATGCATTACACTGCTGCGGAGTGATATGAACCCCTTCGCTGCTAAGGGTTTTTCCACGCCCCCAGTGTTAGAGGTTTTTCTTGAATTTGGGACAATTGTTTACAAGTCAAATTTCTCTCTGATCTCTAAAGGAAACATAGGAAACCTATATATTTTTTTTCCAGCACAATCTGAACTTTGATATAGTTTACTTGGGCATATCTACTCAATTGATTGAGATATTGCAGATTAAACGGGGGAAAAAAATGTAAAATTACAATTTTTGTGCCACTTTAAAACCCTAAAAAAGTAAATGTCCTAACATGGTAATTAGACAAATGTGTCTTGCACTGCTAATGTGTTAACTATCTATGGAGTGAAAAAAATAGGAGTTAGTATGTTTCTGTCATGGCTGCGTCAACATTTATATTAATAAATAATAATAAACATTTAAAACAGATTGTCGGGTCAATATGTAAACTATACATATTTTTAGATGTAGACAAAAACTAAATTCAAAATATAATTTCGAAAGACTAAACCCCCCTACATATGTTCTAAAATTTTGTAAGCGATTACTCACTCGCAGCCTTTAGGGCACCGACATATTTTAGAATATTATTACTGTGGATGGTGCAGCATAGCCTGGGAGAGTATACAGCAATCATAACGATTGATTAGTCTTGAAAATAACTGTTGAAAATAAAATAAAATGACAAAAATGCTATCTCCTGTGGGTCTACTAAATGTTGTAGCCATCAGGATTTGCTCAAATCAAACCACGACCCGAAATAGAAAACACTTCAGTTTGTTTATTTGACTTGCTGGATTCCAGACTGAACATGGAGAAATCCTATTAGGCCAGTTTAGGCATACATCATTCACCGTTTAATTGACGTGATCAATCCACTATTCACGTTTTGAGAGACTAAACCCTCCCACACATATCCTAAATTGTCAGAAGCGATTGGTCAAACACAGTGTGCCCAAGCACCGAGTTACTACTGCATATGCTATGGTACAACAGAGACAGTAATCAATAACGATCAATCATTTCTGAAAATAACTTCTGAAAGTAAGATTAAGTTTGTTAAAAATAGGTCCTTGGATCCCCTAAAAATGTTGTATCCATCAAAAGCTGTGCCAATCAAAGCACTATAAAAAATATAACCAACCTTTTTGTTTGCTTGTTTGACTACGGCCCCTAACACTGAAGGGGTTAATCAATTGTGTATCTACATAATTCTGAATTAGCTGTTTGCGCATAATTTCTAATTAAACTATCAATTTATACAATCATATGATTGCAAGTTGTATTGATTAAGGGATAACTAGCATTAGAGAATTCAACTGATTAAATCGTAAATCATTTCTTCTAGATTGCAGCCATGATCAGCAGGTTCATTTTTCTGCTTGACTAAAGTTTTCTAGTTGAATGTCTTCAGTCTGGGGTAAACTGCTTAATGAGATCCAACCAATCCCTAACGGAAATAATGTATATATTTTGATGCTGTGGACACACTTTTTTACAGAAGTTACTCTTCTCCTCCTTCACTTATTTCAGTGCAACAGGGATCTTATGATCTTCCTGATGTATCTCAAATCAGTTCAAGCCCTCTCCTCTCCCCTGCTCTCCCTCGTGTTATTGCATGGCCAGACAAGACTCATCTCAAGCTCTAGTTCCAATCAGTTTTTATGCTACTGTTACGTTTTTGTATGCTTTGTTTTCTTCAAACACTTTTAGTACACAAACGCTACGGAGCACAGATTAAAAAGACTAAAATAAAAAAAAAAGAAATAGGGACCGCACTACAAATACTAGAGAACGACAGAGTAGATGTGTAAAGACAACAGTAGAAGTAGTATTAAAATGTGCTCTGAAACTTACAATAACCTGCTGGTCCGAGGGAATGAACTCGAGAGCTTTCTGGATCACCCGGCAGCCATACATCTGCAGAGCGAGCGACAGAACGTGCCCGCGGATTCGCTCCGCCAGAGCCAGCTTCTGGTCCAGGCTGCCGAACTGCGGAGGAGAAAACACAACGCATGAGTCTATCTGAGGAGGCATGGCCCTGCAGCGCGGGCAAACTAACATGTGTGCTCATAACCAACACCCCCTGCCACAGCTGGAAATACCTACTAGTGTTTATTTCACAGTACTCAAATTAACATTCATTAACCCTCCACAATACCTGAAAATCTAAAATTGCAGGAGACCATAAATCTCAAAAAACCCTCCAGAGCTAGGGAACGCCCATTCCAAGTCAATACAATTGGATGGTTCGAGTGATACGTGACACACACATCTCCACCTATCTACAAGGACAGAAGCCTCCGTTTCACAGCAGTTTGCAAAACCCTATAACATACACGATTTGCTAATGTTACAAAACTAGTAACAAAAAAATGAATATGCACATTTACTAGTATTCAACAGGGGGGGAAAAAAGTTGTTCTGGTAAACTGAGACCCGCGTGCCAGAAGACAGGTGGTCAAAGAAACACTCACCTCAAAGAACTTCTGGATGACGTAGTTTCCAAAGACATCCACCATGAGCTGGTAGGCAGCCTGCAGGATCTCGTTGAAGACCAGCTGCCGCTCAGCAGGTGTGGCTCTCTCCAGCTTCAGCTGAATGAACCTGGACAGAGAAACAAACATGCATTAGCAATACGGCAGGGATACATGCTCATTCCAGTCTCACAGCCAGAAGAGAATATCCAGTTCAGAAGACTTTAAAATAAGTAAACAAGAAATGTTGCATTTATTTTATTTTTTTGCATTACAAACCAACAACAAAAAATGTACACAGTACTACTGTGACAATACCACTTTGAGTATTGCCGGTTACAAATCTGAACGTGCTCACCCCCGTGCCAGTGATTACTGTAACAGAATATAGATGCACATTTAATATCCACGAGAAAGAAAGTTTTTCTTTTGGTATTTGACTAAATAAATGAACAGACCTCAAGCTGGTCTCCCTCCCCTACCTGGAGCCGTGCTGGTCCTGGGAGAACTCCATGATGTGCCCTGCGATCTCGCGCAGCTGCAGGTTGGGGTAGCGGTTGTTGCGGAAGTCCTCGAGCAGGCGGCTGCGTCCCGAGGGCATGACGTCGGACATGCCATAGCGGAGCCGTGAGGATGGGAAGAGCTGGCTGCTGGGGCTGAACAGGCTGGAGCCGCTGCTAGCGCTGCGGTACTTCGCCTCCGCCCCTGGCGCCGCCGAGATGTAGCGCCCGCTCCCATTGGTCAGACCACCTACCGAAAATCAGACAAAACGCAGGGGTCATAATTACATACCTATAACAGTCTTATAGTAAATGTATTCCTTTTCAGCAGTATTATGACACGCACTGTAAATTAACCTGGAAGTTATTTATTTTGCTATATAGTTGGAATAAATACACACTTTGCTATCCCATTTATTTTGTCTGAAATGCACGTGTGCAGAAGACAGTATACAGGACAACTGTATGAGGTCACCATGAAGCCTTATTAAAAAAAACAACAAAATATACTTGCAAATAAAAACCAGTATAACTATTGAAGTTATTCCCCTACTAACATGATATGCGTTTATTAGGCCTACAATAACAAGTGGGGTCCGACAATCTGACCATTGGGGTTTATTATGGAATGATCTAGTTATCCGTTGACTGCTTGTGGCTGTCTAATCACATTTCGAAGCTGTAACTCCGGCATGTGGCCCGTCCTCGCTCACCCAAGTTGAGGCTGGTTGAAGACCCGTGTGTGGACAGCGAGGGGGGTGGAGTCAGCGAGTGGCTGGGTCCCTGGTTGGGCAGTGGCATGCCCACCGGCCCCGGGGAAGAGGAGAAGCCCAGCCCGTTGTAGAAGCTGTGGCCGATGGGGGTCAGGCTGTTCGAGGCCCGCTTGTAGAGATCTGAGCTGCTGGTCAGGGAGTCCCGACGAGAGCCACTGCTGGTGTTTGAGTTCGGAACTGCAATGAGACAGCAGACATGGAAAATAAAACAAACAGAAAGAAAATGGAAGAGAGCAAAAGAAAGATGCCAAAACCGTTCTGGGGTACTTTTCAAACTGCAGTGCTTCCTCTATTTGACTTGCAGATATTGAAAAATGAATTTATAGGGCCCTTACACTAAAGTATAGTGCATCGCAATTTACTGTTGAACAAGAGAGCACTGGAAATGCACTGTAAAGGAAAGCTTACTAATTTTTCTTGCTTTCTACTTACTATACCTGAAGAACATGGATAATGGAAAGCTTAACTTAGTAGCAGATTAATTCAAAATTCAACATACTAGGCAATGTTCAGCAGGTGTGTCAACCAGCTATTAATTGTAAAACAAACTTTGCAGCAGCACAAGCAGCCCAGGGGCATAAGGACAACATGGGTCACAGTTTTGATACGAGCGCTGCTGTACAGATAGGCATGCTATGAAATGACAGCATCTCAACGCAGTAAAGAGAAATCTCCTATGTTTGATTCCTCTATATTGCCACCTGCATCACCACATTACGTTACTGAAATAACCAGGTGCCAGCAGTCCTGCTAAATCTACTCTAAACTGATCGCACTTCTGAATAAGTGACACTCAAGCCTGTAGCTTTACTCTTAGGAGTTTTAAGGGAGGAATAAACTATTTAACAGGAATCTGATGATTCCACAAACTCCTGGCTCCTGATCATTTAAATGATATACTTCATTAAGGGTAGTTCTGAAACCCAGGACTGGGTGCAGCAGGGCTAGTTGCAGTTTCTATCCTGCCCTGCTCCCACATACCTGCCGTACCAAAGCCCCCCAGTGTGGATCCCAGCGTGGCCCCAAGAGAGCTGCTGCCCCCGAAGCCCAGCGAGTTGTTCCCCGGCTGGCCGGAGCCCTGTGAGAAGAGGGAGCTGCTCTGGGAGCTGGTGTTCAGAGAGCTGTTCCCGTAGAAGGAGCTAGAGGCCAGGTTGCTGCCTGGCTGTTGCTGGGGCTGCGGCTGCTGGTTACCCAGGGTCCGGAAGGGCCCGCTGGCTCCTCCAGCCAGACCTCCATTTGCACCGCTGGCAGAGGCTGCTGCCGCCGCTGCTGCCACCGCTGTGGAGAGGGGGAGGGAGTTTCAAATGAACTATATTAACATGGAGTGCAGACACTAGGGCCATATTTCCCAAAACATTACAAATGGTCAACGTTTTAATCTACAAAGTATACTCATCAGGATGGCTGCCAAATCAAAACTTTGACCATGAAGTTGTTGCATCACTTTTCTTTCATAACAAAACTATATTCTTCCCTATCCCTAAATCCTAAAGAAAACATGTTTTTTTGGTAATGTGAATGCTACTGTTTTTTAAAAGTAAACTATTGCTTTGACATCTAAGCAGATCTGGGTACAAGAACTCCTGTCCCCCCCACAAAAAGGTCAGGTTGGTTACATACCATTTTACTAGGTCCTGATTTACTGGTACTTGTGAATGAGTAAATCAATTGGGCAGCAGTTTTGGCACCCATTTTGTTTTGGGGACATTAAAACACTTTTTTCTGAACCATTCAAAAAAATATGGACAATGGCACTAATCGTCTTGGGCTGCCTTACCTAAGTTAATCAAGGTCTGTGAAACTGGCAGACACCACCACCAACCGCTCTTTCATTTGAAAGTACCACTGTTTTCAGCCACACTGGCGCGTGCTCTTACCTGCCTGTGCAGCTGTAGGACTGATGAGGAGCGGTGCTGGGCCCATAAGCCGAACCGGGCCCCCCAGTCCACTCCGCGCCCCTGCATTCACCACCAGGGCTCCCGTTTGGTCATAATAGGCAGCTGGCGCCAGAACTGGATAGCCTAGAAACAAGGGCAACATCTCTGAATCAGAGGAGCACAACCTTCAACTGTAGGAAATGAGTGGGGTATGAACCTGACTGACCTTGGAACACCCCTGACACAGAGAAACTAAGCTAGCAAAAACAAGGTTTAGCTTCACACACAATTAGGCAAGATATACAAGACAGGCATTTGAGTGCATTTAGAAGCATTCAAAATCCTCTGATACACACACTAGCACCATGTCCGATGCCCTCCCAGAAACTGGTGACATATCATGGCTTAATTTTTGATAATAAGTAGTGGCTTCATTATTGTGTCTAATGATAAAACTGTAAGTGTAACTTTTGAGTATTGGAATCAATAAAGGAAACTTATTAACACATCAATTGGTATTGTGCACACATTTACAGACATATTAGATTCCTAACATAACTGTGGCAACAAAGGGATTAAGCAGTTCCTATCACAGACTTAATCAACTAAATAGGACAGCTACAAATAAAATTGTTTTGGATCGCATTATTGAGGAGTTTGGTGATAAAACGAGTGATCAAGAGATGATTGATCGGTATGTACTATTATTACGAGTTATTTGAAAAATATCGAACGAGGGGAGGGGCGGTGCTGGATATGCAGTACTGAGTGTCCTGTTGATATGCAGTGCCTTTTAAACCTGTTTTACTGTGGAAAAAAATACTTTTAAACAGTGTGTCTAAAATAAACCGGACCTGACGAGCCTGACACGCGCTGAATAAATGGACCACAAAGGGTTAACATCCTTCCCTGCCGGCTGTTCTCACCTGGCACTCCAGCCGCCAGCCCCTGTCCAAAGGCAAGAGCGGAGTTCACAGCGGCAGCCGCTACCAGCTGATCGTTCTGCTGCCCCTGCTGACTCTGGTTCGGGGTCAAAGGCCGCTGGTTGCCCCCTGCACGGAGAACCTAAGAAACAACAAGCAGCAAAGGTCACTCGGGCCAAAGATCAGTCTGCTCCACCCACCTTCAACGTAAAACTGACAAACATTGGTTAATCAAATCTGGAAACTGCAAGGTAGGAAGACTGGTAAAACTATAACCCAGTGCATGCATGTAATAACAACATACCTGAACAGTTAGAAAGGAGTTAATCCGATTACAGCCAAATGCAATCTGAAACTACTATGAGGCTAGGAGTGTATGATAAAAGCTTGGTGAAGACTGGTGCAAAATCAAGGCAGCTATTGGGTTGCTAATGTAGTTTGTGAGAGACTGACAGACTGACGCAATCAGCGCATAAGTGTCCACATTTTTTGAACCCTAAAAAGGAAGACTGGTTACTATAACAGTCAAAGATATTTTGTTTGGATGTTTTTAAAAGTCCAGTTTTTAGAAGGGCACTCGAGTGCTGTTCAATTCCAGATAGTCTTATATTTACTGTATATTAGGTTGACTGTCAGGTTTGAAAAACCTTTAGCACTCTACTAACAGATAAGGTTAAGGCCCACTCGGTATTGCCTGACAGTTGATACCTTCACAAAATCCCCAAATCCTTGGGTCCAGTCAGGTATTTGTCTCCTGAATGTATAGGACAGGGGCAATGTGATTTTACACAACAGCACAGATATGAATACACCTCACATTACAAAACTGCATTCTCAGTGAGTGCCACTATTGCCAGGCTAACATGTCAAAGCCCATCAATGCACCTTACTAAAGAGAACCTGTCCCCACAGCAGCAGAGCCACAGTCCACAGGGTCCTAGTGCCACCCACAAATATGCACGATGGGTTGCCAAGTATTTAAAACATTAGCTTGGTCCAGCAAACTAAGGATGCTTCCCATTCATCGTTCCATGAAGTAATTGAGCTGTAAGCATGCTTGAATTGGCTAGATGAGGCTTGAGGGTTATGTCAAACGTAAATAAAAGTAGTGCTAGGACAAACATGGAATTTTCACGTTCGGACTTCTGGAAGATTGACAAGTATTTGAATATTTGTTCATTTGCAAAAGGTTATCAAAGCCATTATATGTAATATTGTATTAGTTTAAAAATGTCCCATAAGTAAGAATAGGTTGCGACGGCCATACTTCACCCCACTGAATTAACTACAAAACATAAAGGATGCCATGCAGTAGTTCATTAAAAATAATACATTGTGTATTTCAAGTAAAAACAGTATAGAAAGTACACCCTGCATTTATTTTTCAAACAAAAGTGGCCAGACATTCATAAAGTAACATTACTTTTTAACTTCATTAAACTTTTCAGATAAAATACACCTGGAACTGTTACTTCCGTTACTGCATTCTACATAAAAACTAGGTTCGCAACATGAAAGAAAAACAAAAAACATCTTGCATTGTGATCAACATTTCCTTTGCAAGTTGGGCCAGTGTTGCAAAACGTAAGCATTTTGGAGTGACGTACCTGATCTGTATCACATGGCAGACAGAAACGGACCCAAACTGCCTCACAATGTAAAGATCACTATTTGGCAGCTGGTGTTGCATGCACATGCTAATCTGGACTTTACAATGCTGAAGTTTGATAGCCAGAGTAAATAGGAGGCCTATTTTTTTTTTATATATATAAACTCAATTTTAGAAACTGACGCACATATTCTGACAAGGTGGTAAGTCGTGCAAGGCAAAACACGTCCTGATGTATAATCGTGTAATTTCTGGCAGAAACAAATGTTTTTTTTACCATCAAAAGACACGTAAGAGAGTCACACACACACACACACACACACACATAATGTGTGTTCGGATATTTGTCCCAGCATTTAAAATAAACACTTTTTCCCCTAGATCACTGCAAAAATATCCAATTGCAAAAAAACAAAACAAAAACGCAGTGCAACCAGCCCCCACCTCCCAGAGAGAATACATCAGATTACCAGAGCTTCTGAATAAAGCTGCTTGTAAAACACATTACACTGAAATGTTTCAGCGAGTGAAGATAAAGATGTCCCTGAAGATATTTTTTAGCACACTAAAATGAAGGTTACATAAAACACACAAGCAGTCTCTGCTGAATGTATGCACTACACTGCATGCACAACAAGCAAATACACATACTGGATATCAGACAAACAACATACCTGCTGCTGTCCCTGCTGATTCTGGGATGCTGCTTGTTGATTGGCAGAGTTGGTTGCCGCGGCAGCAGCTGCAGCCTGCTGTTGAAAGAGGTTGGCTGGATATACTCCCCAGGGGGTGACTCCATAGTACTGGTGGGGGACCACTGCTGGGCCTGCCAGGCAACAAAGAGGAAGGGCGTTGAGAGGAAGCAGAGACGACAAGCAAGCTGCCCACACAGGGACAGTGCACAGCCAGCGGGAGCCTGAGGCAAGCAGGCTGACCGTAACAAAGGATTGTGTGGAGTAGGAAGCGGTTAAGAAACCAACCCCATTGTAACTCAAACTTGTTTGGGATATTGCTCTGCTAGTTGCCTAGAACTTCTTTCCCCAGTAACCAGTCCTGTGTTTGATAACTACATTGTTGAAATGTGTTACTAAAGGACTTTTCCAACAAGCAGGCCTAGGCCTAGAGTCCGGTAAATTGTTCAAATGTCTTTCCCTCAATAGATCTAATCCTGCAGGTAGTCAGATGAAGACCTGCACTGTCGGAAGCTAATCACTGCTCAGGCTGGATTTCATTATGCAGAAAGCAATGGACCAACTACCAGACAACTGTATCTTTTTTAGATTTTACACCCCTCCCCCTCACAGTATACCGCAGTTATCATGCGGTGCAGCTTGAAGTGTAAAACCAATACCTTCTTTTTCCAGCAGAGTGCGCGGGAGAGCTTTTCAGAATTTACTAAGTTGTATACGGTTGCTCTTTAACAAGATGATTTCTGCTTTATTGTTTCTCTCTGCAGGGGTATCATGTGAGCACTGTATTAAACACACTGGGCAGCAAAAGGGTTCAAATGAATTTGTTGGATTGAGAAAATACTAAAGGAAAAAAAAAAACAGAGAATTCTGCCCATACAAATGCAATTTAAATGTAAAAGTTCAGGGGATTTTTTATTACAATTTTGTTTTTTAATCAATGTGTTATATATCTGAAAAACGTTACCGTACTTCATACCATTTTTGCAAGTATTCAAATCAATAGATGCAATTGTTTTGGCCAAGTTTCATACAATGCGTTACTTCAAGGTTTCTACAAGACCAGATGGTTGAGTGGATTAAATTGTTGTTTATTCACGTAATCCCATGCAAGCAAGTAAACAGATTTAATCTCCAGTTAAAACTCTACAGCCCCACATGGTTTCTATAGGTCACATGTTTAAATGGGTGCCACTTACATGCCCATTTCACTTACACTGTTTCCTGTAAAATGCTGCTGTTACAAGTTTGTAATAACTATTATTATTTACATACTGTTGGAAATGCACTTTTTACAATGTTGTATTTAATGACTCTGTAGTTTCAAATCGTTGTTTATATTATTTTAGATTGCAGGGTTGTGTGATTTTGAACAATAATCTTGCTTGTTAATGTTGTGCAGTTCACTAAAATGATCTCATTTGGAGGGGGGAGGGGCAATCAATCAATCTAGAATGAATGGTATGAAAGTCAGACAGCAGTCTGAAACATGAAATAAAGCTTTGATAATTAAAACCTAAGTGATAATTAAATAAAACACAAAATAAAGCTTTGATAATTAAAACCCTAAGTGATAATAATTCAATAATCTTCTTTACTGAAGTATTACTTCTTGTTCTACGCTAACATAGCCTGACCTCACGACAGGCATTGTAACAAAAGTAGGGTGTTACAATAATAAATATTCATTTTGTTTCAAACATTTGTAAAAAAAATAAAAATAAAATAATAATAATTATAATAATAATAATAATAATAATAATAATAATAATAATAATAACAACAACAACAACAACATTCCAGTTGTCACCATTTTATGTTTCTAGCCAAAGACAATCTAATGTTGCTTTTAGGTTTTATATAATTGTCACTTATCTCCTATCTATCTATCCATCCAACTGCATCTGGTGTAAAGAAAAACGTGCCACTTGCCAGTTCTTCAGGGGATTTTCTACAAATTGAATTGACATGATTTATAAAAATAAAAACACTGCCTGGCGGTGCAGTATCAGCCAGCGCTCCTACCACAGTATTGGGGACATGTTCCATGGAAGCCACTGGTTCCCTTTCACAGTGTGGGGAGTGTGGAGGGGTTTTGTTTATTTATATATTTGTAAATATTAAGGGATTTAGAAATTGTATTGTAGATTGGTTGAATAGTCCATAAGGCACTTCAACACTTATTCAACAGGCTTCCACAAGAGGGTCCAGTGAGAGTCAAGGACAGTAGCTTTGACAGTTTTGTAGAACAGCTGTCAATTATCATTCAATGTCTTTTGTAATACATACACAGAGTGAAATTACAGAATCATGAACTACATTTTGGTACATCCCAGGGATGGAAACAAGACTCCTATTGCATAGCAGTTGCTCCCATTCCAGGTTTTAATCGGTAAATATTTGACCCGGGTAGAAATATCTTCCAATCAAAATGTTTCCATAGGGAAGAAGTCAGGGGCTACACATGCTCGAGAAGCCCCAGTGTCTAGGTAACAAGCTCAGGTGTGTCATTAAACTCATAGTAAACCAGGAGTGGATTAAACTGCTATGCAAGGAGAGCCCTGCATATGAACTTGTAGACAGTTGTTTGTACGTTTGTTTTATTTTCTATCACTCAAGCCTCAAATGGAAGAGCAGAGGGTGTGAGGATCTTCTCTTACCTAGCGTGGCGGCCGCAGCGAGCCCTGCTGCGTAGGGGTCCGTTCCTGGGGGGGCTGCACTGATGATGTACGGGTTTTGAACAAAAGCGGTGGGAGCAAGACCTGCTGAAAACACACCTGTCAGTAAAAACAGACTTCAATAGGATGGCAGTCCCACACATCCCTTAAACTACAGTCTCCACACATCTCTATAAAGCACCTGGCTGTCAGAAGTGACTCGTACACACATCTCATTTAGGGGGGTTCTTGATTTTTTTTTTTTGTATGTGCATTACCTGCTCAGACACTGACCACCCAACATCTTCTCACCTGATGTGTACTTGAACCATCTTGACACTGAACTAGACATGACAATGCAATATCCTTCTCCCAAACAGTAAGGCTATATTGGGTCTGCAAAGACCTTGCCTGCAGGGGACTGAACCTTTCAACAAACATCTGGGAGGACGAAACTACAACCATGAAGAATGCCCCCTTCCCAACCCCACCCCCCCACAAAATCCTAACCTTAACTTTCCTGACTACACAAGTTAATAAATGTAAAGTACATTTGTCTGCAAAGGTTATGTGTCATCCCAGCTAGTCATCAAAATGTAATAGACTTTCCAAGCAGAACGACTCATTCAGATATTCAAATCAGAGGTGTCACAGGTCTGTGTACCCTCATTGTCCTGTGCATATGAAAAAATATTATAAGTGAGCATGCATATGCAATATATATATATATATATATATATATATATATATATATATATATATATATATATATATATATATATATACACACACACACACACACACAGTACTGTGCAAAAGTTTTAGGCAGGTGTGAAAAAAATGCTGTAAAGTAAGAATGCTTTCAAAAATAGACATGTTAATAGATTATATTTATCAATTAACAAAATGCAAAGTGAGTGAACAGAAGAAAAATCTAAATCAAATCCATATTTGGTGTGACCACCCTTTGCCTTCAAAACAGCATCAATTCTTCTAGGTACACTTGCACACAGTTTTTGAAGGAACTCGGCAGGTAGGTTGGCCCAAACATCTTGGAGAACTAACCACAGTTCTTCTGTGGATTTAGGCAGCCTCAGTTGCTTCTCTCTTTTTAAACAGCGCGTCTAAAATTAACTGCGCGTGTGAAAATAAATTAGACCTGGCGTGCCTGACGCGCATTTAATAAATGGACCGCAAAAGGTTAAAAGCAAGCCAGGGATGTTTCTGTGACCAGCCTAATTACCGGTTTCCCCAGATCTGTGCTGTATTTAAAACAAGGTTTCCTATCTCCTGTTTCCATCCACAGTCGTTTCCAGGGCAACGGTCAACTCACCTAGGGACCCTTCACTCCTCAGGGCTAAGTGAAGAAATCATGTCAATTCTCCCTATTAGTTATGTTGTACCAACCAGAGAAAAAGGGACCAGTTATATTTTCAGAAAATCCTGACAGCACAGCACATGAAGAAAAAAAAAAAAAAAAAAGAAAAAACCCAGCTCCAGTGCATTAGTGCCCACCCCCTGAAGGGGGTACATTAACATTAAAAACATGACTTGGCACAGTATGACTGCCCTTATTGTCAAGGACATTGGTTTACACTGGCTTCTTAGCAAAGGGCTCTAAAAAAAACACCTCTGCAGGCTGCACAGGCTGATCATGTGGTAGAGAATTCTAAGCCGAGAATCCTATAGCCCCAGTCCCTCCACCTCCAACTGTGAAACACTCCGGAACTCCCCTGAGATCCCGCTATCTGAATGCAGTCACCATAGAAACAGGGGAACAGAAGAAGAAATGAATCTTCCAAAGAAAATGCAATGTGTCAAGCTGCTCTTGTTGGGTTCATTACTGCACAGATCAGTGGGCGCCTGGAATTGGGTGGGGAGGGTGAATGGGAGCTCAGCTGGTTACAGTGAGTGCATATGGATTCCTACATGAAGAAGCATCCCATTTAAATAAATACAGCTGGCTGACATTGCTGATACATTGATATTCATTAGTAGGAGGTAGCAAAAGTTAACCTTATACAGCTTCACAACCCAGGTGTGCTACCGAGAACAAGAACACAGCATTGAGAACAATACTGATAGAAATGTAATGAGACAGTACAGTGGTCTGAACCTGAGGGGGGTAGAATTCAGACAACTCCACAAACAAGGAAGCAGAGCAAGGTTAGCATGGGGCAGTGCAGGATGAGGCAGAAGCATAGTCCTAGAGAAACAGCATTAGTGGGGATATATATTTGGGGATAAATATTTTTAGTCAGCTGTGCATAGTAGATTATGCACAGCTGACTAAGAACTAAGCCTTCGCATTGCTTACAAATAACTCGCAGCACTCTTAAGAGGTTGACTGGTACCCCTACAATACATATGGGTATTAGTTATGTTGCTACAAAATAAAGCTACATTCAAGGGGAATGTTTATATATAAAAACAAAACAAAGCCAATGAAGACAAGTAATAGTTGGCTAGAGATCAGGCTAAAGCGGAGACTCACAGAACATGCCGACTGCATTGTACGTTAAGTGTTTTGTGGCTACCTTTAGTTCAAGTTGTGCACCTGTTGCTGTGTCAGGTGTCATTCACAGAGTTGCAAGAAATACACATACAAGTCATCAAAACAATAATAAAACGAAGAGCGGATAGGTTTATATCGAACATGATGTGGTTTAAACATTTCAAATGCTTTATCATTGACACAGAGTGCAGATCTACACTCTCACTGAAATCACAAGTGCAGTTGCTGCTCATAGGTTCCATTGGGGGCATATAAAGCAGCTTTACAGTGGGAGTTCTCTATTTAGAGAAGTAGAATGGCACACTAGCTAAATACTGCTCATATATTGTGTAATCTTTATTAAATGGAAAAATAAACAAGCCGTGCATCAGTGTGGGTGGAGTGTTAACAGGCCTTCATTAGAGAGGTGAAATGAGTGAGGTGTGTAGCAGCGTTACAGAGAGTGATAGAGAGCAGAGATCCAGAGAGTGAGACAGGAATGCTGGTCTGTTATCACAGACCCCATTAGAGCACAGGGGAATGAGGGTGGGGAATTATACAGTCCCATTCCAGGACAGAAGGTGGGGGTATTGAGCATTGCAAAGACACACACACCCATGTTTGTGCACTACAGCAGTGGATTCCTCGAAAGCTCTTACCTATGTGAGGTTGCTGGGCAGCTGCTAAGGCATATTGCTGCTGCTGTGCTGCTGTCAGCTGCTGGACTGTCAGGGCGTTGGGTCTCTGGAACAGCTGTAGGCAAACAGGGCACAGAAGCACAGTTAGAATGATTTTAGGGCAGCAACATTTAACTTGTCATGGAACCAAACTGGTATGAACACCCACCCCACCCCCCAATCTCATCTTCCATATTTACAAAAAATGGAAAGGACTTAAAGGAAAGGAGACTGCATTTGTCATGCTTTACACAATATCCT
This sequence comes from Acipenser ruthenus, assembly GCF_902713425.1. Classification (NCBI taxonomy): domain Eukaryota; kingdom Metazoa; phylum Chordata; class Actinopteri; order Acipenseriformes; family Acipenseridae; genus Acipenser; species Acipenser ruthenus. Next base: position 9,460,513 of record NC_081211.1, read on the forward strand.
TTTGATTCAGTGAATAATAAAACTACACAAAACAAGGGTATTCGAGTATACCTTTGTATGAACAGTTGAATATTTTGTCACATGCATTATGATCTTCACTGTGAACTGCAGCACCCCTGCCACACCTGTCTCGTCCCCGCCTCTCACCTGCTGCTGGGAGTTGTAGTCAAACAGCCCCACAGTGGCTGCTGTGGCGGAGTCCATGGGAAGCTGGTTCCCGGAGTAGTCGAACTGCAGGGGCTCCATGCCCACAGACTCCATGTGGTCCAGCGGCATGTTATGGGACTCCACGCTGTGGAAGTCCTCCACCTGTTTGGCTCCGTTGCTGTTGGCCAGCTGAGCCAGGCCCTCCAAGCCGTTCTGACTGGGGCCCAGGAGGTCCACCTCACTGCCGGAGGGCGGGCAGTTCCCTGGCGTGCGGCTGGAGGGCACAGAGGGAGGCAGGAGGGCACAAGAGTGTTAGCCAGTCTGGAACTACTGCTTTGTGTTTATTGTGGCTACTTGTAATGATGCTCAGTGTAACAGATTAAATATATGTTGAGTTTTTCATTTGTTTTGTTTAGATTGAATGTGTTGTGGTTAAGAAATCCTTAAAAAAAAAAAAAACTTAAATTCAATGACAAACATTTTGATTAGAATTCTTCTTCAGTGTCATCTTGTGCTTTAAACGTCTAGAATGCTGTGTGATATTCTGCATGTGAGATCTACGCTGTCATAAGAACATAAGAAAGTTTACAAACGAGAGGAGGCCATTCAGCCCATCTTGCTCGTTTGGTTGTTAGTAGCTTATTGATCCCAGAATCTCATCAAGCAGCTTCTTGAAGGATCCCAGGGTGTCAGCTTCAACAACATTGGTTTGAAGGTGTCAGCTTCAACAACGAAGTCTTAAGCGTAGTTGCTGCCAATAAGTGCTAATGGGGACGGGACTTGTAATTCTTTTTTTTAAATTTGCAGTCCAGGACGACAGCAGCAGTTACATACAAATTTTTGTTTGTACTTGTTGGTCTTTGCATTTTAAAATAGCCAACCATGGGCTCCCGAGTGGGGCATCCAGTAAAAGCGCTCCGCTTGGAGTGCAGGATGCGCCCTATATTTCTTATATAAATTAAGAAATGACGTAGATTAACAGAGAAAAAGCATACGTACTCCAAAATGCGTAAGGTGCAAAGTACAAAAAATTAAATGTTGACCAATTTTGTTTTGGGTTAAATATATATTTGCGGAGCACATTAAGTGTGCTAGTGCTTCCTCCTTTTGAATGAAGTATTTCTTTTTCAGTCTGTTTTCTGTGGTACACTGCTCACAATCTATGTATTTGTTTTTCTTTTTAACCCTTTGCGGTCCATTGTCGGACCTGGTCCGACATTGCAATTATTCCTATCCGGTCCATTGTCAGACCCTGTCCGACATCATCAAAAAACAGGTTTCTAGTCGTTTTTTCTCCGGAAAAAGCCAAGAAAACCATTCAATGGCCGAGTGGGAGCGACAGGAGCCGAGACAAGATGATAAAAATAAAAAATAAAAAAAAAAGGCGTCATACTTGCCCCTGGCATCCCATATGGGCGTCATAAGGAAACAAGCTGGCTGTTACTGTATCAGCGCACAGATACTATCACGGACATTTGCAGAGCTTTTTTGAGATGTTATACTAATAAAATAAAAGACTTGGATTGCACTATTGAGGAGTGATAAAACGAGTGATCAGGAGATGATTGATCGGTATGTACGACTATTATTATTATTATTATTATTATTTATTTCTTAGCATATGTGAAAGCGATAGCGAACGAAAGGGTGGGGCGGGGCTGGAGATGCCTAGTGAGTGCTTTGTTGATATGCAGGGCCTTTTAAACCTGTTTGACTGTGAAAAAAAAAAAACTTAAACAGCGCGTCTAAAATTAACTGCGCGTGTGAAAATAAATTGGACCTGCAAAGGGTTAAATAAAGGCTACTTATTTGATGTTTTTGGTAAGAAACAATATCTGCGCAATAACTGTAGATAAAGCAATCCGTATTGGAAGTCACACGGTTATTATTATTAATGGATATCACGGACATAAAGCCAACAGGATGTTGTTTTCTTTCTGATTTAGTTCCTGAGAAGACTAGCTGCCCCAGTTATTCTTATTGAGGTGTACTTGCAGCTGTGTGTTATTGTTTTCTGTAAAACCTTGCTATCCTGTCAGTTAAGAAAAGGCTTAATGCAAAGCTGATAACGTTGTCTTTATTACGCCGGCCAGAGCCATGCGTACAACTGCATTGTCATATTTTCTACATTTCCTTTAAATTCTCAAATTAATAAATCGATACCCGGGTTGGGTAATTTATATCCTGACAGGTACCTGGGTTTTTGGGTACCCGTGTCGGCCTCTAGTTTAAATATAAATAAATGATGCTTTGCCTGACACTGAAGATAATAGCCTTAACACAAGTCATGATGGCAAATCTGTCTCTACTTTTCTTCTGCTCTTTGTGGTGCTTTTTCTATTTTTTGCCGACATGTGGCGAGTTGTATCACGTTTGTGTTTTTGCTGCGAGAATCCACCTGTATAAAGCTGTTTTAAATGTATTTTCATCGTTTATACGGGAGCCATGAGGAATATTGTCATGATATAAAAGGAGAGACCAGGGTAAAATGCTACCCGGGGTACCGATTGGGGTCTCATATCCACATTTTTCTACCTGAAATCCTTCACGTCCACGTCAATGCCATTCTGCACCGGCAGTCCGTTTTGTTTCTCCATGCCGTCGCCCTCCACTTCCTTCAAGTCTCCCAGTTTATCCCCGTCGTAAGTAGTCTTGGTCTTTTTCTCTCTCTTTTCATGTTCCTCTTCCGGGTCTCGAGGCCCCTAGACACAAATCAGTACATTTTAGTGGATCGCTGTGGAAGATTCTGCTGCTCTCTTCTGGTTAATCTATAAAGCGTATCCAAGCAGTCACCAAATTGACTTAATGTACAAAACGTAAAATCTAAATAATGGGTTTTGGTTTAATACGATAACCCACGTTACAGTTACAGCTAATAACTGGCTATTGAAGGAATCGCCAACACACAGTCAGACCAAGTGATTCTGTCTCAATTTCCAGCAAACACTAGAGAAATCCAAACAGAATATAGCTCATGTAATATGAATGTTTCTTTTCTGCATGTGAAGAACATTACATTTGAATCAATGTAGTACAGCCCGGTAAAAGAGTGGATGGTCTCACATTTTACAGGTTTTAATGCAGGAGGGAGCAGTTTCTAAAACACCTGATTGATAACATCTAAAGCAGGGGTGTCCAATCCTGGTCCTGGAGGGCCGGTGTCCCTCCTGGTTTTTGTCTGTGTCCTAAATTATTAATTGGACCAATTACTACCAATTATTGTTTTAAGTAAGTAATTGAGGGCACAGTTGGAACAAAAACCATGAGGGACACCAGTCCTCCAGGACCAGGATTGGACACCCCTGATCTAAAGGGATTATCATCCCACAGCCCAGGGATGAAGTATTTCAGCCGTACAGCCCCATTGCTTACCCGTCTTTGGGCAAGTATTAGCATGGTTTGCAAAAAACTAATTTTAAAACACTAAGTATTCACCTCCCAGACCCAAAGAGAAAACATACCCAACCCTGCCTAATTATCCGTCCCCCTGGTAACCACACACAAGACTGTCTGCTTAAATGAAGGAGGTTAAATGGAGGTGCACAACAAAATATGGCTCCTGAGTTTCTACACTTAGCTACTTGCTCCAACAGCCTTGGTGCTTGTTTACGCACCTTTTATCTTTTGCTGGTGTTTGAAGGTTGTTATTTATACTATGAACATAATTGGAGTAGTGATAAGTAAATCAACTGCTCCGCAACAATATCTTGGATCACTGCCTCTTTCATTTCTTTATCTCGATCATTTCAAGGGGAGTTCTGAAACCTAGGTCACCAAGATGAAAAGGATAATGAACTACTGGTGACAGAGAAAGAATGAATCTTGATTATAAATCTCCCTCTCGACCTGTGAGGGAACTGTGTAAAGGGAACAGTGGTCTGACAATTCATTCCAGGGAAAGGTGGAAGTCGGCCATCTAGAAAGGGGGCGGAGCCACAGTACACCAAGTCATCGTCCCAGACAGGAAGCGATGTGGCAATCGGATTGGAGGAAAAGCAATTGCACTCGCTAACCAAGGGGGCGTGGCTGAAGGTACAAAAGGGGATGTGGCCAAGCGAACTGCCCCTTTGTTATGGTTGCGAGAGAACCGCTGAAGGATTGTAATAAAAGAACCTGAGTGTTTAGTGTTTGTACTTGTTTGTTCTTGTTAGATGGCTAACACTTACTGGGATCTGTCGCTTAAGGCCAGCACCAACATTGCTGTGTATTGCCTCGGATTATTATTTGCGATCGCCAACACGACTTGAATTACAAACAAAACAAATAAAGAATTGCTTGAACCGTGAACTTTGTTGTTTGTCATCTGTTTACACACTGCATCACCTCTACACCTGCACACTGCAAACCACTTTGCCACAACTGCACATAAAAAAAAAAATGAAGTGAATGATAAATTAGTTGCAAGACGGATCAATGTGTGCAAGTGTTTGACACTATACATCATGCTTAAAATCAGGAGATCATGAGACTAAAGGCTGCTACCCACCGGAAGCGATGCGACAAAATGAATAGAACATATACTTCTGATAAGCATCGCGGGAGCGACACCAGGTCGACACAAAATAATTAGGATTGAGTCCTATTTTTTGCGATTTGTCATGCGACTAGGGAATTAACCAATCAGAGAATAGCGTCAATGCATGTGGTCCAGCAGGGTGAAGCAGTATCCAGAATGACAGAGAAAAAAACACCCAGAGCTTTGACAAGGGCCATCGCAAATACAAAGACACAGAATTGAAAGACAATATATGCGAGTCCATTTCGAAGGAATTGGATAAGCCTGGTATGTATGATTTATTTACAGCTAGAACATGTGCACAATTCTCTGAACTTTTCATCAAAGCACTTGTTTCCTGTGGCATTTCAAATTCTACCAACTGTAAGGATATATTAACAGGCCTATTACAATTCAGAAACGTTAAATGTGCCAGCATTATTTGGGGAGCAGCTATAAAGCAGACAATGAGCATGTGGCAGTAAACCCTACAGGAAGCGTACAATGGAACTGAAAGCATTCTGTGCATTACTAAGATGCATACTTTCCATGGCATGCATCCTGTATGCGCTTACATTTCACACGGCAGGAGATGCAAGGCCAGGGACAGGCAGGGTTCTCCACACACTCCACGTCAGGGAAACAGAAAGCTGCATCTGCTGTGTTCAGTCACACATTGCAAGCAGTGCCGATGGCAGTAATAGGAGTGCTCATTCACGACAGGAGACCGATTAGTCTGTAGAGCCAATGATTTTCCCTTTAGAAAATTACTGTTTTCCATTTAACAAAACAGTAATTTCAGTTTTCTATTGATTACTTGCCATTAGTACTTGAACTTTCAAGCTATGTTGTTCAAGTGAAGGCCAATACATGTATTGTTGTTTGTGTTTATTTTAATCACAGCTCATATAGAAGTGAAATATACTAAATACACAAGTTAAAAATATAAACAGTGAATGTCAGCTAATACTAAAACAGCATTTTTAATGCTTTAACCACGTTAACACCATGATGTACCGTATTTGTATCCAATTGCGTGTCATGTAGCGATTCCAATCTACCTGTGGGCGTTTAGACCTTTGCAGTCCATTTATTAAGTGCACGTCAGGCACGTCAGGTCTAATTAATTTTCACACGCGCAGTTAATTTTAGACGCACTGTTTAAAAGTATTTTTTCCCCCACAGTCAAACGGGTTTAAATAGCCCTGCATATCAACAAAGCACTCACTAGGCATCTCCAGCCCCGCCCCACCCTTTCGTTTGCTATCGCTTTCACCTATGTAAGAAATAAGTAATAATAATAATAATAATAGTCGTACATACCGATCAATCATCTCCAGATCACTCGTTTTATCACCAAACTCAATAATGCGATCAAAGTCATTATTTTATTACTATAACATCTGAAAAAAGCTCTGCAAATGTCCATGATAGTCTCTGTGCGTTGACGCACTCAGCCAGCTTGTTTACTATGACCGCCCCGTTATCTGATACCAGGGCCATATGTATGACTATTCATGAGATACGCCTTTTTTTTTTTTTTTTCTTCTTTTCAACTAGTCTCGGCTCCTGTCGCTACCACTCGGCAATTGAATGGCTTTCTCGGCTTTTTCCGGAGAAAAAACGACTAGAAAACCGTATTTTGCGTTGCTATAATGATGTCGGACCCAGTCCGACAAAGCACCCGAGAGGAATAATTGCAATGTCGGACCCAGTCCGACAATGGACCGCAAAGGGTTAGAAGACAGATATATTGCGGGAAGCCATTCAACTTTTACAAATATAATATAATAATAGTGTTTTAAATAATTTGTTTTATTTAGTTTTACTTGTTTAGTTGTAGTTTACATAGTTTACAACGAAAGCTAAACATGGCAATGTATGTGGTCTTTCTATAATGAGCAACAGGAGTGAAGTTGGTTACCAAGATTGATACCAGCGACAGTGATGCTAACTTATCACTTAGCGATGATGATGAAGCGGATGTGGAGCCAATAACAGTACAAACAAAAGAGCATGCAGCTACTTTACAGGTAAACCAGCTGCAAACAGGAAGCTCTTTGGTCTTGAAATGGCAGTGCTGTGACAAAAAAAAAATACTATCAAAACACAGCACTGGGTACAGGCAATAAAGTAGGCGTCTGCAGCAGCCAGATCCATCACGATGCCTGCGCAAAGTAGCCCTGTACACGCATTTGTGACCATCCCTCCAACACAAGGGAAGCAGAGACCGCAAAAAAGATGCAGGGTCTGCTACAAAAATGAAAACAAAAGAAAAGACACAAGAAAAATGTGCAGTGGTTGGAAGGCAACCCCAGGTTCTGTTGTATTGAACACTTAAATAAATGGCACAGAGCAAGTCAATAATGGCACACTTTTTGATGTACTATTTACTGATTATTGTCATTAACGTTATTAGCAGCATTTTTGTTTTCATTGTTCAAAAAAAAAAAAAAAAGTGCATGTGGGGTGTAGTTTTCCAAAAATAAAAATACAAATCTTGACAAAGTAGTCCAATGCTTTAGTACAAAAGGGCAAACACACACTGGTTTATCAAGAGGAATATCTGCCATGGTGCACATTTTAACAAAGCCGAGAAGCTTCTCACATCTTTAGACTAACATACCAAGCGGTACCCGAGGCAGCGCTGTACCCTGGTCTCTCTCGTTCAGTTTACGTATTCCTCAATGCTCCTGCATAATCGATTGTCACAGCGAAAACAAAAACGTAATACAACACGCCTGGCACCAAGAAAATAGAAAAAGCCAGCAGAGAGCAAAAGAAAAGCCTGTATATCTTGAGTCATCATAACTTGTGTAAAAAAGCTATTATCTTCACGGTCTTCATTTTTTCATATTTAAAATGTCAACTTGATTTTATTATAATGATGCCTAACAAAAGCTACTGTAATACAACACGTTATTGGCTTATTCACAGCTCTACTGAATGCAATAGTCAGTTAATTTTAATCTAGAGTGAATGATTACAGTAGTTTGATAATGGTTTTGGGGAAACTGTTAGTGACAGAATTTATTATTAGCAATACAGACAAGCGACTGCACTGGGATAGCCAACTTATTCTCAAAGTGGTTTTGTTTCAACAAGTTTTAGGTAAGTGAAGACTTTTTTTTTTTGTACACACTCTAGATGTGTATAATTTGTAACACTGGAAGGTTACTGGTGCAATGCCAAGTGTCAAACAAATAATTTGATAGAGACGGCAGATTAGCACAGGGTACAAGTTGATTTTAAAATGTTATTTTCTAGCTGCCACTGAAATGCAATATCAAGCACTGACTAGGGTTGGAACAAATATCATAAAAATTATCGATCATCATCGGTTACCCAATGATACGCTTGTGTGCAACAGTAACTGCATTGAATCAGTTAGCAGCACTGAACTGTCTGCGTGAGGCGTAAGACGTGATCTGTGCACACTGTGTAGTGGGAAGTTGTAACAAGTGCAGTAAGCCTTACTGAGTAAGGCGAATGTTTGAAGCTAATGGTGATGGCAGCTGCAGAAAACCCTGAACCGGTTGAACATATTTTTCAATTTGATTTATTTCTTTATTTTTATTTTCAATCAGCACATGACAATGCCATGCAAAGACAATACCACTAATCTCTTCACCCATCTAAAGGTCGCCATCCAGATTCATATTCACGTGAACATGTACACCTGTAGTATTATTTAAGTTAAAACTAGACATAGCTATATATTAGTAATTTGACAGAATGCAATGCAATTACATAAAAAGACCTCTTAGGCCTAACAAAGTATGCAGCTAAAAACAGCAAACTGTGGGTCCAGGAATATAAGTAGCAAACCTCCTAACAAAGAGCTTCACTTGTCACACATACTTTTACAGCTTGTCTTCTGTGTACATGCCTTAAGTTAATAACAGTATCTGTTTATTTTGAGAGAATACAAGACTGATCACGTAACATGGACCCAGCATGTATCCGACTGCAAGGTGAAAAAGCCTGACCTGAAGACAATATAGTGCGATTTGATTCCCTGCTGGCTGCTCCGAAAAAGCAAGCGAAATGTAATGTTGAATCTGATTATTTTACATATTTTATTTATTCAGCCGATAATCAATTAGTGATAATTTACAGCTGATAATCGATAACAAAGTCATTATCGTCCAACCCTAACAAAGGCAATATTGGGATAAAGTATAATCCAATTTACTATGGTTTTTCAAAGGGTCAAATAAGCAAATTCTATAAAAACATTTCCAACAAGGAATTCTATTTCAGCATGCCAGTTCCGTTACTTCAGCGGAAATTCCATTATCGTGGAAAATCATTGGCCCCAAGTCTGTTCCGAGGCCCACCCTGTAAAAAGCAGTGGCACAAGATATCAAACAGAGCGAGAGACTTACATAAGCTCCCTTCCTGAGGCAGGAGTCAAGCTTCTCCCCTGGGGACGAGCTCAGGACGTACTCCACCATGCTGACCCCCAGCCCTCCACTCTCTGACCGCGGAGACAGCACAGAGCCCACCTCACTGCTGCCATGGAAACCCTGGCCAGGCCGCCGCTGCACCATGATTGGCTGAGAGACCGAATGATCTGCACACAGAGGGAGGAGAGCACTCAGTGTCACACTACAGGGGGAAAGAAAGCTTCATAGCGCATTCAATTACCATACAAATCACAGACAATATATTGGAAATTCATTAGCACAGAATATCTACTAATCCAGGGATGGAAGCAAGACTCCCATCGCACAGCAGTTTGATCCATTCCTGGTTTTACTACGATCCACCTGAGCTTGTTACCTTTACACTGCGGCTAATCAAGTTCCTATTAAAACCTGGAATGGATGAAAGTCCTATGGAATAGGAGTATTACTTCCGACCTTGCAATCTAGAAGTCTTTATATTTATATTTATTTATATATAAAAAAAATCCTAATAGTAAAGTAGATAAAATCAACTGTACTAAAACCAAATGGGTTAGATATTGGCCCAGGCTTCTATAAAGATGCGGTCGTTGATAGGTGCAAGTGAGTCAGTGAAGACTGTTAACACAATTCTACTTCTGCTCTGATCTTAGCTTGCAGGTGCCATCAAGCACTTTATCTTAACCTACTGATCAAAAGGCATATAGTGTGACTTCAGGGGAGTCGTTTCACCCTTAATTACATGCTACAGCAGCATATCATACACAATTAAATCTATATCAGTTTGTTAGAAGTAAATACAGGGTAGACTGGGAATCAATACGAGTAATGTTTGATTTTGTACTGCCTTCCCTAGAATAAGGAAAAAGGTAAGCTAAGGCTAGTGTTTCTTACCCGAGGCCCCCCATGCACAGTCCCTCCACTGGTCAAGAAATATCCCTTTTGGTCCGTCTTTACTTGAATCGTCTGACTCCCAGAACTTCTTGCCTGGCAAAAGTTGCTGCACGGGACAAGAAAAGGAGATGTTAGCTGCATTAAAAAAGCATTTATTTATTAGTGCACTTGACAACAATATAGGTTATGGTAATGTGTTTTGTTCTTAATACAAGTACTGTAAAAGCACAGGAGTGCACTGTACAGGAAAAGGAAAGGCAGCTAGATATAGATGTTTATGCTCTGCAGCTGCCTTCAGGAAAAGCTTACAAGAAATACCATGGGCTAAACCATGAGTTTACAGCCAGCTGTAACATGCTGGTGTTTCCCACCAAGCTTTCAAAATTACAAAATATGCAGCATTCATTTATTACTGAATTTCACACTTTACTGGCAACAACTTGTTTTAAGGCAAAATACTAATGGAAGATAATTTGAAAAACCTACAAAATCAAGGCATTGCTAGTGGCGGTATCGATGGACAAGCAGAACTCTCTCAACTCATGGTTTGTGTAGTACCACGTCCCACATTCCCTCCCAAAGAAATAGAGATAAAAGACCTGGAAATATCTGGGCACTGCGGGGGACACTAAGCAGATGAAAGCAGGTGCAATGCATCTGTCCTTGAGATTGCAGGCACAGGCGATTTTGTAGTCAGAGATCACTCTGCTAAACAGGGTTTCCCCTGGGTTCTAGATTTTTGTAGTCACTAGTGACTAATCATTTCTAAAAACATTAGTCACTCCAGATATTCAGTAGTCACTACTGGCGCACAGCTCAAGTTTTCAAGGGTGTTATGAGGCCTGTTTTTATTTTATACCTTAAATCACTGTATTGACCAAAACAATTATTGAATTAAACCATTTTAATAATGCTCTACAGTTTAAATAAATTGGTAATTTACAGCTGTAAAGTTTTAGAACATTAAAACTCAAGAACCAGATTTATTTGCCCTGAAAAGCTACATACAGACACAGAATGCATTATGAATTACTTATACCATGTGTGTCTTTTTACAATAAAAAGGAAAAAAAAAACAGTTAGAATATTATATACAACCCATGGAAACCCATGGAGTTTTGCAATGAGGATGAAACTTTGCTGCTTGTTTTCTTTTTCTTTTATCTGATGCTTGTGAGCTTTGTTTGTTCTTTTTTTTCTGCTGTTCCGAATCCAAGTCTTCATTTTCTACAACTTCTTGTTCTGTTTGTTCTATTTCACTCTTGCTGAAAAAACGAGTGGATTTTCTTCTGCGACATTTTACAGTATTGGCTAACAGTTTTGTTTTTTAATTTGCGTGCAGGTTTACCGCAATCATGTATTTATATTGATGATACAGTTAGAGAAAAGAAGGCAAAGAAAAGTTCACTATCCACGCATCTCTACAGCTGACCTCAATACGAAAACATATTACTGGCATTTTTAAATTATTGGTGACTAAAACGTACAGTACTGATGTCAATTAAAAAATAATAATAAAACGCTTACCTAGTATCAGTGTAATGGATGTCCCTCCTTGTTACCACACAAATCACTGATGATGGCAGGGAAACTGGAGAGAGCTTCAATCGCAAGACATTTTTGGTGTTTTTAATCTTTGATGGTATTTCGTCTTGATCGCCCTTTGCTAGTAATGTACTAGTATTGAGCAAACAATCCACATTTTTTCACTGAATTGAAAGCTAAAAACTCTTACTATTCTCACACCAGACTTAACGGCATATCAAACTAGACCGCATGACAATACTGCGGTTTCTGACTGGCCATACATTCTGTATTTTGAAATGAACCAATAGTACTTAAGTTACAATAAACTTTAATCGGGTCATTGAAACAAATAAATATCGACTTGCAGGCACGAACGCACACAGGAAATAAAATGAGTTAAAGACTAGGCGTTTAGTTTTTAAAATGTCTTTTTTTGTATCCCAGACAGACTGCAGTAACCGCCCAACTGTTTCTATTACATTTAAACAAAAGGGCTTATTTAAAATGTACATATTTAATATGTAAATTAGCCGTGTGTGCACTGAACGCTCTGTAACAGCACATCAGTCTGGTGTTAGCGATTAAACATTGATTACATGACAAAAGTTTGCAATAGATTGGCAAGTGGGACTAAATAAAATGCGTTGTCTGCCATTTCAGAATTTTTCTCGAGTACCCCCAGGGGTACGTGTACCCCAGTTTGAAAACTGCTAGAAGAAACCACATTACCAACAGATACAGTTTAATAGTCGTAGTATTTAAATGCCGTTGTCCTGACTGGTAAATTCTTCCAGCTTCCCCTTTTATTTTGACAATTTCCATATAAAAAAACGGCATTTTTATCTTGACATTTTTCATTCTTAACCACCAAGTAAATATTTTGGACAGTTTTCAAAACAATTGTTTCTTTATTTTTACAACACACGTTGGTGTTGTTGATAATATGATAAACGCGTATATCTGCTTCAGGTTAAACGATAGGCCCGTGTTACACAGAACACTACAAATAAAATGTCAAATATACACTATGTATTTCGTTGGTTTTGTGGATTTTCTATGTTTTGAACTTATTTTAATACTGCACATAATGATATGGTTTTGAAAATGCTACTTACCAAACCATGCTGCACGTGAACTGTATTACATAATTTCCTTTATTTCGATTCCAGTGGTGTTTTCTCAATGCAAGATGTATTGTAGGCATATATAATACAATGCCGTATAAAACCACACACACTATATATATATATATATATATATATATATATAATTTTATCATGCTCGTTATAGGCCTACTGGCGAAATGGTCAAGAGACAGTTGGTGCTTAACATACGGAATAATTTTGGCCCTGAATTTTAGCATTTTTGGGTCATAGAAAAGACACATTTCACATATTTTATAACGTTACCGTAGGCAAATTTTTTTTTTCTTAGTTAATCATGTGTTTTCGTTTCACAAATCTTCTGCACACAGTATTTAAGCACAACTGTAATAACCTATATTTCAACAGTCACTGCCGAAGCTGATTTTATTCTTCCAGAAGTAATGGTCGGGTGTAACAGGGATACAAGGTTATATTTGCGCAATATGAAACTGAGGCGCTGAATGGCTGACTGCATTTACGTCGCCTACCACGGGATGAGAACGTTGCAGAGCACCTCAGGCGTGTCAGGTCCAATTTATTTTCACACGCGCAGTTTATTTTAGACGCGCTGTGTAAAAGTATTTTTTCACAGTAAAACAGGTATAAAAGGCACTGCATATCAACAGAACACTCAGTACTGCATCTCCAGCCCCGCCCCACCCCTTGTTCACTGTATTTTTTACATACCTCTTCAGAGTCGTGCATACCAATAAATCATATCCTGATCACTCGTTTTATCACCAAACTCCTCAATAATGTGATCCAAGTCATTATTTTATTACTATAACAACTAAAAAAAAGCTCTGCAAATGTCTGTGATATTCTTTGAGCGCTGGATGCAGAAGCAGCTATCTTGTTTGTTTACAGACGTGCTCAAATTTGTTGGTACCCCTCCACAAAAAACGAAGAATGCACAATTTTCTCTGAAATAACTTGAAACTGACAAAAGTAATTGGCATCCACCATTGTTTATTCCATATTTAATAGAAATCAGACTTTGCTTTTGATTTTTTATTCAACATAATATTGTAAATAAGAAAACAAATGAAAATGGCATGGACAAAAATGATGGGACTGCTAACCTAATATTTTGTTGCACAACCTTTAGAGGCAATCACTGCAAACAAACATTTTCTGTAGCTCTCAATGAGACTTCTGCACCTGTTAACAGGTAGTTTGGCACACTCTTCCTGAGCAAACTGCTCCAGCTGTCTCAGGTTTGATGGGTGCCTTCTCCAGACTGCAAGTTTTAGCTCTTTCCATAGATGTTCGATAGGATTCAGATCAGGACCCATAGAAGGCCACTTCAAAATAGTCCAATGTTTTGTTCTTATCCATTCTTGGGTGCTTTTAGCTGTGTGTTTTGGGTCATTATCCTGTTGGAGGACCCATGACCTGCGACCGAGACAGAGCTTTCTGACACTGGGCAGTATGTTTCGCTCCAGAATGCCTTGATAGTCTTGAGATTTCATTGTGCCCTGCAGATTCAAGGCACCCTGTGCCAGGCACAGCAAAGCAGCCCCAAAAAGTAACCGAGCCTCCTCCATGTTTCACTGTAGATATGGTGTTCTTTTCTTTGAAAGCTTCATTCTTTCATCTGTGAACATAGAGCTGATGCGACTTGCCAAAAAGCTCCAGTTTTTAATCATCTGTCCAAAGGACATTCTCCCAGAAGGATTGTGGCTTGTCAATATGCATTTTAGCAAATTCCAGTCTGGCTTTATGTTTTTCTGTCAAAAGTGGAGTCCTCCTGGGTCTTCTTCCATGGAGCCCACTTTCGCTCAAAAAGCGACGGATGGTGCGATCAGAAACTGACGTACCTTCACCTTGGAGTTCAGCTTGTATCTCTTTGGCAGTTATCCTTGGTTCTTTTTCTACCATTCGCACTATCCTTCTGTTCAATCTGGGGTCGATTTTCCTCTTGCGGCCGCGCCCAGGGAGGTTGGCTACAGTTCCATGGACCTTAAACTTCTTAATAATATTTGCAACTGTTGTCACAGGAACATCAAGATGCTTGGAGATGGTCTTGTAGCCTTTACCTTTACCATGCTTGTCTATTATTTTCTTTCTGATCTCCTCAGACAACTCTCTCCTTTGCTTTCTCTGGTCCATGTTCAGTGTGGTGCACACAATGATACCAAACAGCACAGTGACTACTTTTCTCCATTTAAATAGGCTGAATGACTGATTACAAGATTGGAGACATGTGTGATACTAATTAAAGAAACTAATTAGTTTGAAATATCACTATAATCCAATTATTTATTATCTTTTCTAAGGGGTACCAACAAATGTATCCAGGCCATTTTAGAATATCTTTGTAGAATAAGCAATAATTCATCTCTTCACAGCTTCTTTGCTTTATTCTATGACATACCAAAGGCATGCAAGTATACATGATAAAATAGCTTTTAATTTCATCACTTTTCAGGAGGAATGAAGCATTATTTCAATAAGCTGTAAGGGTACCAATAAATTTGAGCACGTCTGTATGTCCGTGTTATCTATGTGGTGTCGGGGCTGTCTGTATTCATAAGATACGCCGCTTTTTTTTCGGCTTCTCTCTGCTCCTATCAGTCTCACTCAGCCATTGAATCATTTTCTCTGCTTTTTCCGGAGAAAAAACGACTACAGACCTGTTTAAGTCTTTTTGATGTCGTCGGACAGGGTCCGACATTGGACCGGAAAGGGAAAATTGCAATGTTGGACCAGGTCCGACATAGGACCACAAAGGGTTAAAATAATAATTCAAAAAAGGACACCAGGTATGGTACTCTCAATCAGGGTTGGGGTTAATTCCTTTTTAAAATCAATTCCATTTTTTTTTGTTTGTTTACATATATTCTCATCCCCTACTACATATAGAATGCCTGATCCTGTTGCAACTTACATAATATGAAAGGAAATTCTGTGGCCTTTCATTTGATATGTTACATGCATGCAGTACAAACTATCCAGTAGTTAAACATACATAAATGAAAACAGTGAAAAACAGGCGGAAATAGGGCTGAGTGTAAAGAGTTAAAAAAAAAAAAGGAAAAGAAATGGAGCGCTGGTTAAAAAGAAAAGCACCTTTTTCTTCTGCTGCAGCAAAAATTTCACGTCAGGCAACAGCAAAAGCAATGGAGAGTGCTCTGTCTCACAGTGATGAACAGCTGTTAGGTCTACTGAAAGCAGCTTATTTTAAAGCAACACCATTGTAATTGATGATGCAGTAAAATACAGTTTTTTTTATATGCAAAAGTGCCTTTTCTTTGGCCATTTTCCCCTAAAATTCTCTAATCCCCCCCCCCCCATTGGCTGCAGCATAGGGGGTAAATCCCCCCCCCCCCCCGCACACAAACATGAAATTCAAACCCTGACCTTCAAGCAAAAGTGGTTTGTTTTTAATTGGGCATCTTTTTCATGCATCATACATACAATATCTTGAATCTCAATTTATTATAGGTATTTAAAATTTATTTTGTAAGATTTTTTTTCCATAAGTAAAGATTCATGACAAATTTATATAAAAAAATGTAAAAAAAAAAAAAACACCACACACAGCAGACACACACACAAAAACAAAGGGGTTTTGGTACATAAAAATGACCTAAAATCTCAAGAGAGTAGCCCTTTTTATTGTTTCTCCCCCCACACAAACACATAGATAGCTCAACGTGTTATTTGCATAGGGCTGTCCTACTTGTACCCAACATAGATTTACACTGCACTGGAAACGAATGTCTTTACACTGTCCTTCGGTCCATCCTGTCTACTTTAATCAGAGGATGGAGGGCTCAGTCTATTCTCAGAATGATTGTTCTCTTAATTTATTAACCTCCTGACCCCACACAAAGCTAAAGTTATCCTTCAGACACAGAGTTAATGCCCTTTGGATAAGCCAATGAGGCACACCTTTCCATACTGATTTTTTTCATTCATGTTAATGAAATCTTGTTTAATCCCAATAACGCATTTGATATTTAAAAAGCTAGGCAACTACGGTTTAATTTCATCCACAAACAGTTAAGACAGTTTGCCCTGTTTAAACCCACTGCTATTATTATAAATCAGCCCATTGGTGCCTCTAGTTACACAACTACTATATGCCCTAAACGGAACTTACAAGTTACGCCACATTTTCAATGTTATAGTCAAGTGCTGACAAAAATAAATAAATGAAATCTTCCTACCACAGTGTCATAACACAAAATATCTTGTTATGCTATACAGGTCCATCCTAACCATCATTTGAACCCCCACCCAAATATTCTTTCATGCACTACATACATATTTCTCACCCAGAACACAGAACAGAATCTTCATACTCAAAACATATTTTGTTGACAGGGGGGGGGGTGGGGATTATTAAAAAAATAAAATAAAATCTACCTACAAGTTCAAAAGCAGAGTTGAGTTACAGCAATTATGCATTTCATTTTTGACCCAATTAATGTATGCAAATCCAAACTGGTAATTTGGAGAGAACTGAAAAGCCAATACCTCTGAATATGAAAATGTCCCTGCATCCAGACAGTTACAAATAATAGAATTACATTTCTAGTCTGGAAAAGCAAAGCTAGGCAGAGACACATCCATTAGAGGCCTCTGATGAATAGTAAATATTATTTTTAAGCTGTACTCTTTAATAATTGAACAAAGAAAGACTCCCACAGGCGCACATAAGTCAGCTGCATTGCAGGTACCTAAGACTTCAGCTCCAATAAGCAAAAACAGCCTACTACACACACACTAAACACACACACACCTTAACAGGGTGGAGGAAGGAAATTAAACAACCACAGTGCTTGTGCTCCAGCTTCCAGTGCTGGATTACCACCGCAAATGTATTCCTTAATTGTTTTAAACTATTTCACCCACATTTTGTTATGACACTATTTTCGGGGTTGGAATGGGAGGGAGAGGGTTAAGCCAGGAGAACGTGCCCCGTGACTACAGGAAATACAACAGCACTGTGTGGTCCAAAGTCTTTTGTTCATACCCAACACTTTAAAAATCCTAAATTCACAAGCTTATTACCAACAGTTTAAATAACCAACACATTAACAAATGCCAGGAGTGTACTGCAGGAGATCAGGAGACCATTACAACAATACAAGGTGTGGCACTGAATCCCCAACCCTCCCGCCAACCAGAGACAAGCTGGAAGACAGAAGTTGCTTTTCTGCCCAGCAACTACTGTCTGGAAGACAGAGGCTGCCGAAGCAATCCGCAGCCTGGGTTAATAAATCAAAGACCCTGGAGCTCTGAAAAGGAAGGCTGGAATAACCAATCTACTCACCTCTCCCATTGCTCTCCCCTCGAGTGCCAGAGCTTGAAAATCATGGTTAAGTCCATCCATTGATCGCACCTATGGACACACACAGATTGTACTGAATATTTATTAAAAAACAGTTTAAATAAAATATTTGAATTTAAAAATTCGATTAATAGCCATCAATTAACTTAATTGATATTTTTATTTTAAATTACAGCACTTACATGTTTATTGTAAGACTCACAAAATTAGCAACCTCAGTAAAATGAAGCAAAAAAAACGCACTCAAACCTCTGCATTGTTTTGAGCAGAGCTCCACATAGGCAGAACTTACCTATAGCAGAATGTGGGCCATAATCTCTATCACCTCAAGTTTATCAATGAGATAAACTCATTGATAAACTTGATAAACCACCGTGCCACTTAATATGTAAAGAAAAAGACCACACACACACGGGTAAAGTATTCCCGTATGAACAGAAAGAGAGACAAAAACCTTCACACCGAGATATATCGAAGACTCCCATTGCATAGCAGTTTGATCCATCCCTGGTTTTACTGCAAGTTTAATAATGCCTCTTTTCCACTGTACAACCAAGCCGTGCCGGGCTGTACCGAGCCCTCACGGTGTGGTTAAGGAGAGCCTGGGTTGTTTCTCCACTGCAGAGCAGAGCCGTGCTACTGAAACAAATGGTGTTCAAAAATTGAGAGCTGTATTTTGTATTGCTATATTTTGTAAATATATTTAGAAATGTCTTTATAATCCACAAATTTTACCAATTAAATCGACTGACTAAAGTTCAATTAGTACTGTTGAAGGGGGAAAAATTAAGGTTTTAAAAATATGACTTGCCAAAGATATCCCGTTAAGGATAGTAGTTTTTTCTAGTTGTTTTATTGTTTGGATGCTTTAAAAAAAAAAAAAAAAAGCTGTGCTAGCGCAAGAGCCGTAGTTTTATGTAAGGCACAGCTGTACAGTATTTTGTTTGACTATTTTTGTAAATAAGTTTACAAGTGTTTTACTTTCACTTTTTTTCTTTACATTAATATAATAAAGGTCACGGATGAGAAATTTGGTAGAATTTTGTGTTTGAGTGTGTGTTTTAAGTGTACCGTACCCGCGGTTTATGTTTGCTTCAAAAATCGACAGAAATTCTGGCAAACTTTCTCATTTTTGATGAACGGCTCGAGATCTTCCTGCCCACAGAGAAACTCTCCCGGTGGGGAGCACGATGGATGAAATTGAAATGGTGGAAATGACAAATGACTTCCTAACGCAAGTTGTCAAGGCACCAGCATGCCTTGATTTAGTCTTTTCAAATAACTAAGACAGAATAACCACAACATAGGTCAGAGAACCACTGGCAAACTCAGATCACAACATGGTCTCCTTTGAAGTGCTTTTTAAAACCCAAAAAGTAATGACTAAAGCTAAGGTTTACAATTTTAAAAAGGCAAACTATGAATGAAGGAATGAAACAGAGACTAACAGAAGTAAATTGAAGTAAAATACAGAAAACATCCAGAGAAAGGATGGCTATTTTTCAAAAATGTAGTACTAGAGGCTCAACAAACACATCCCAAAACAAAAAGGCCAAAATGGTTTAATATATCAATTAAAAAAAAATTTGCAGAGAAAAAAGGCACTTTACAGAGCGTTTAAAAGGGACCAACAACAAAGTACATTTGCAAGCGCAAATCAAAAAAGGAAGTTAGAAAGGCCAAGAGACAGAAATGAACATTGCCAAGGAGGCTAAAACCAATTCCAAAAGGTTTTTCCAATATTATAACAGCAAAAGAACATTCAAGGAGGTCGGCCAGGGTGTCCTCGGCTCACTGTGTACCAGCAACCCCTGTAGTCTGGCCGGGCGCCTGAAAATTTTCTGGGAAGTCTGGAACCAACTCCCCAGTAATGTTGTTGAAGCCGACACCCTGGGATCCTTCAAGAAGCTGCTTAATGAGACTCTGGGATCAATAAGCTACTAATAACCAAACGAGCAAGATGGGCCGAATGGTTTCACGGTTTGGTTTTCGCTCGGCTTGACAAATAGCCAGTGGAAAACCGACAGTACCTGTACCGAGCCCTCACGGGTTTGATGTGCCAGTGGAGAAGGGGTATAAAACACAACTGAGCTTGTTACTTTTACACTGCAGCTAATCAAGTTCCTATTAACCCTTTGCGGTCCATTGTCGGACTGGGTCCGACATTGCAATTATTCCTCACAGGTCCTTTGTCGGACTGGGTCCGACATCATTATAGCAACGCAATAAACGGGTGTTTAGTCGTTTTTTCTCCGGAAAAAGCCGAGAAAACCATTCAATTGCCGAGTGGTAGCGACAGGAGCCGAGACAAGTCGGAAAAAAAAAAGAAAAAAAAAAAGGCGTATTTCATGAATAGTCATACATGGTATCAGGTATCAGATAATGGGCGTCCATAGTAAACAAGCTGGCTAAGTGCGTCAGCGCACTGAGACTATCATGGACATTTGCAGAGCTTTTTTCAGATGTTATAGTAATAAAATAATGACTTGGATTGCATTATTGAGGAGTTTGGTGATAAAACGAGTGATCTGGAGATGATCGATCGGTATGTACGACTATTATTATTATTATTATTTATTTTTTACACAGCTGAACGCTATAGCAAACAAAAGGCTGGGGCGGGGCTGGAGATGCCTAGTGTGTGCTTTGTTGATATGCAGGGCCATTTAAACCCGTTTGACTGTGAAAAAAAATACTTTTAAACAGCACGTATAAAATTAACTGCGCGTGTGAAAATTAATTAGACCTGGCGTGCCTGACGCGCGATTAATAAATGGACCGCAAAGGGTTAAAACCTAGAATAGGTGAAACTGCCATGCCACAGGGGACTTGTTTCTATCCCTAGCACAGAGCTCCCCGTGCTTCTGGCCCCTCACCTGGTTGTCGGAGTGGATGTTGTCGCCGGTCGGCCAGCGGTGCTTGCCGTTGTTGTAGCCCCCTCCCCCAGGCTGCTCTCCGTGCTGCCTCTGGAAGAAGTAGTCGACCATGGCGTCGTCCTGCGAGCGGCCGGCTCCCCCCGCAGACCCGGGCGCCTGTCCCGAGTGTGCACCCGCGGGGAGGGGCTGGCTGGGGGGCACGGCCTGGGGGGCCTGCCCCGAGTGGGGCACGCCTGCTCCCGTCGTCAACACCACAGGCATGCTGGGCTGGCTTGTCTCGAGGGGGTACTGTTTAAGGTGGGGGCTGAAGGAGTCCTGCCAGAGCACTGCTTTTCTCTTCAACACACACGCAACGCTCATTCCACCAGCACCTGAGGGAGACAGATAGGAAGGGGAGGGGGTTAGATCACATGCTGTCTAGGTTTGTTCACCCCTGTACTACACCAGACTGCATGCTCTGTATCCTTGTATGTTTTAAAACTTTAACCCTAAATATGCGAATGGCCAGATAAGTCAGCTCACATTGTGAAAGAGGCTAAAGTTCAGCTAAAACCCATCCCACAACAGCAAAATGTCATAATAAGAGCCACACAGATTACAAAATCAGCTATGAGCAACAGAGTTAAGACCTGGTGCAGGCAAAAGATTAACACTGTATGAGAACATCAGGTAGAAACTCTAAATGCTTCTATCAAGCAGCACATTCAGACAACCCAAAACAGCAATGCTCACACACTGGTGTCTCTTTGCTAAATTCAGAAAAAAATACACCAACTAACATTTTAGGTCAGTTTTAAATTCCGCAAATCAATCCCAATCAGTTTTTACACAACAATTATTTGGTGTCTGTTCAAAACATTGTACTGTAGTTTAGCTACCTGTCCACTCTACTTTATCAAGTAGGACACTGTTGGCAGGCCATTTTCCTTACTTCATACTTCATGTTATTTTTTTTAAATTTTTTTTTTTAATCATGTTCTTGAGTGTTTAAAACGTTAAGAACATATTTGTTAATGCCACTATGCAAACAGATGCTCTTAGGACCAGGATTACATACCTAAAGAGCAGGACAATGTCAGAATCGGTGCATTACTGTCAGTAGTCACAAATGAAAGAACACAGTACAAAAACGTTTTTTTTTTTTTTTTTTTTTTTTTTTTTAAAACACAGTAGTGGCTGTACCACCTTACTAATATTATTAAATCACATTAGTACAATCTCGTGTAACTAGAGCTACACTAATAGCACTGTCTACTGGTACAATTTTGCTTTACCGTTCTGTAGTGGAAAGAAAACCGTGTCACAGTCAAAATAATGTAAAGGATTATGCAGTACATGAATATCTCTGCAAACCTATTCAGAATTTAGGAAATCTGTAATGACGTTTCTTCATGTGGGACTAAGTTTTGCATTTATTAAATGGGAATCAGAGTTATAGTGCAATTTAAATACATTATTTGTGTGTTTTGTAAATGGTAGGGTCTGGCATTTAATTATCTACGTGTTTTCAAACAGTATGTTTCTAACTCGTTTATAGTATTGTTAAGTGGCTAAATGCGAGAAGGAGAGCGGGTTGGGAGAGGTGAAGAGAGTATGGGCTTGCTCCAGCTTCAGCTGCCAAAGCGGGGCTGAAGCGTCTCGTCTCCTGGAGAAAGTTGCAGCTCAATAGGGAGAGACAAACGGAAGTTACATTGATAAGTTGTTTACAGTTTGAACACCGGTACTGTATTTACTGTAGAAATATTGCACTTGCATAGGGAATTGGGGGACATGCTGTAGGAGCGTTATATCCGAGGCGAGTTATTATGTATACCTTTAATATGGTCCCCCGTCTTTGCTTCCTTTGTTTAGGTATGTATTACAACGACTCAGCACGTTCATTATGCGTGACGTCTTTCAGCTCGACTCGCCTTTCTCTAGTGTAAACGCAACTCAAGCTACCCGAGCCGTACAAGGCTGGCTCGACTCAGCACCGGCTCGGGTGTGCAGGTGTAAACGTACCTTAAGTGTTAGTACAACACAGCTGTTTAAAAATGGCCAATTTGGAGCACTTTCAGACAACTTATTTTTGTGTGCCACAGGCTGGAAAGTGGTCTTTAGTATAATAGACATGGGATAGGCAATCATGGGCTTTCCAGGTGCTAAATTATTAAAGCGAGCCTCTGCAGGATTATTTCAATAAATTAAAGGGCATGGCTGGAACAAAGTCATCCAAAGGAATGGACTGGAAGAGCCAAGGTTGCCTGCCCCAAGATGTAGAGCCATAGAAAAGCAGCCTCTTCAGGGGTAGACGGGACACGTTTTCTGTTTATTAGAACAACAAGGCCAGCATGGTCCAAGCACCTGAAAAGCACAATGCAGAGCAAAGCCATCCGGATGCCAACAGGAAAGAGTTTGCAAAGGGAAGTAGCTGTGTGAGGTTATCTTGCGCAATGGGCAGAAGTGTTTTTAGACAATAACAATTCACACCCCCTCCCTCTCCCCCAGGATTTCACCAAACCAGATTTTTGAAACACACAACAATACAATAAGAAAGAACATGTACAAATGTGCGAGTGACATGTGCTCAATAACATCCTTACCAAGCTTAATCATAGCTGCAGAAACAACACTCTGTAAATGCAACACTCTAAAGAGCAACATATTTCTTCACTGATCACAGACAGCTGGCACACCCAAGTTGTACAAGTTTATTATACACAATAAACATCACGTTTTCAAAACATTTTACACATATAGTGATGTAATAATTAACAGTATGAATTGTACTCAATATAATGTATTTATTTATTTATTGAAAAAAAAAAACTGCTTGCCACCCAACACTAAAACCTTACAGAAGGTGGAGTGAGGTGCACCTGCTCAGTGATGGATTGGAACTTGTACAGGAATTCTGTCCAAGTTTAAATAAAAAGAAAGCAAAAACAGAGGAGACAGACAGACCTGAGGATGCTCTGCTAACTTTAGATGACTGAACATAACCCCTCATTCCTGAGCCTAAAAAAACCCTAACAATTAACACCTTCACACACACCAGGTGCATTGCAAATCTCAATTATGAATGGACTTTCCAGCCCTTTATCAACCCTGTAACTCGTTAAGAAAGGTGTTTATTGCCTTATCGTCCAGAACCATCAGTAAACATATGCAGCATGCTGTAGCAGGGTTAGAAACTCACGCTCGCCCTCGGCAAATTAAATCTGATGAGGGCTAGTCAGTGTCTCTGTAGTCCTCTGGGCAAGTACTTAAAACAAATGTACACATATACTCTCACGTTCAGTCTTGAATTAAAAAAAATGCAGGGAAGTCAATTTTCTAATGGGGTGTAGTAATGGTGAATAAGCATTCACAAATAATCCTTAGAAAACAGTCACTCGGAACTGAAACCTCCCTTCATCTCCCCTGCAATGCCAACCCCACTTCATGATGTTTTACGTTTGTGTTCTACCTCTGCGCAGGATGTGAAGTTTATCATCTGAATTTACTGAAACACGTTGCATCTTTTGAAGTAAGTATAAAGTCATTTTACAAAAAATTTGGAGATTTATACTGGGTTACGACCCTGACTGAAGATGTCATTAGCAAAGGGGGCCGGTTGTACTAACGAGATCAAACAATAGGCCACGTTTTACTAAACATTTTAAAAATAACAAAACAATTACCATAATGAACATTATCATAGTATGTTGCTTAAAACACAACACAATATATTCATAATAAAGTTGAGTTCTTATTTATAAACAGTAACACATTTAAAGCTTGGGACTCGCTGTCTGTAGCTCGGTGTTGTTTACATTATCGTCAGCATATATGAAGTGATTGGAAGCTGAAATGACTTTAAAACACACTTTTCTTATACCAATATGGTACTGCTGAGCGGTAACCAGTTTGTTTGAAAACCAGGATTTAAAATCGCTGATAATAGGTACAAAGGCGGTGATTCCGTGAACACTCCGGGGCTCAAGCACCAATGGGGGAAAAGAAGGTCCCGCATAGTGCAAATAAATCACTTTTCTGTCAAATTATACTGTGGATGCTTCACAAGCAGAACTGTTATTGCAGAGTTTCAAAATATTAAATTATTATTTATTTCTTAGCAGACGCCCTTATCCAGGGCGACTTACAATTGTTACAAGATATCACATTATTTTTTACATACAATTACCCATTTATACAGTTGGGTATTTACTGGAGCAATCTAGGTAAAGTACCTTGCTCAAGGGTACAGCAGCAGTGTCCACCACCTGGGATTGAACCTACGACCCTCCAGTCAAGAGTCCAGAGCTCTAACCACTACTCCACACTGCTATGTATTTGTTATGCTCTCATTAGTATCTAAACCTAGTAGACACAGTTCTGGCAGACTCTACTGTACTTGCTGAAGCGGTTCTCCCACTGCTAATTATTAAAAAAAAAAAAAAAGCCACCTAGCAAACAATTTCATCCGTCTTTAAATTGGGACTTTAGTGAAGACCACGTGTGTATGAGAGTACATTAATTATTATAGAGTGTAATTCATAGCCAGCCAGCATTTTTGTAAATAGCAACACATGTAATGTACAATAAAATACACATTTTATTTGTGTCATCTGTGTCAATTCCAGGCGGAGCTTCGTGATCGGCATGGTGACATGGCTGATAGAATATTTTCCTCTGTCCTCACGTCTGGTGCTGTCAGTGTCAGTTTCTCAGCACACAGTACAGTTAGGCGCTCAGTAACGAGATGCAAACAGGTGATTGTTCGATCTGTATGAGCGTTTACGAAGGTGCTTTGTTAAAAATGTAAACCTAATTTTATAATGGTGTTTATTTTTTAGAAAAATAAAATCTAAGCCTATTTTAGGGACCCCAACTTGCAAGTTTACATCAGGACTAGCAAGTTTAATAAGGTACTAGTTCTTTTGACTAGTAGCACAACATTGTTAGTTTCTAACCCTGTATAGGCGATAATAAAGGACTTCAGAAGCTGAAAATCTTTGGGTGTGGATTTCTACTTAATAAACATAGGGTCAATATATTTCTGGTTCTGGTATGGAAATGAGACAAATTGTATAGTAGTTTGATCCATTCGTGGTTTTACTGTGAGTTTAATAAAGACACACCTAAGCCTGTTCATCTATAAACAGTGTGGCTAATCAAGCACATTAAAACCCGGAATGGGTGAAATTATTTCAATCCCTGTGGGGAAAATGAAAGGTTGTCTAAACATACAGCAAGGATTCTATGTGCCATACTGTATGGAATATCATTTTTGTTATATAGCAGGTACCAGGTTTATGCTTTAGCTGCATCCAAATTCCAGGTTAATCAGTTGAGAGCACTATTTTTCGTTGCACAAACAGTATCCCCGTTGACCCTTTTATTCCACAGACCTGTTTTTTTTGCTTTTGTTTTATACTTCTATTGGAATATGCAGATCTCTCAAAGCGAGCACTATCACTGAAAAGTCCTCCTGGTTCCTATTCATCTGTCCAGTGATTAAACAGCAAATCAGATTGTCACCAAAATCTACACCGTTGTATTTCAAATACAGTAATCCGCCGTTTATCCGCTATGGTCACGCACTTCAGCAACGTCACGCACGTGTACAGCGTGAATACAAAATGGCTACAGGAAAGCAAAAGTGATTTGTTTTCTTTTTTTCGTAAACCTATGCATTTTGCTACTGTGTAAATTACCTGACACTAATGTAAGTGTATACAGCATTAGTGTACATGTTTATGTAAATAATGTGTATCTATTGTAATTAATGAATGAAGTACCTGATGCTCCAGGGAGAGCCTACCTGCTGTGTGGGATTACCAGGTGTGGAATCTGATCAGCAAGTAGGTGTGTTCCAGCAGGGCATCAGGTATAACAAGGTTCCATTTATTCACCTCAGGCCTGTTGCAAAGCCAAAGACAACTGAGCTAAAGAAGCTGAAATTCGCCAGTATGTGTATGTGTGTGTGTGTGAGAAAGAGAGAAAGAACCAGAACCAAGGTTGGATACCAAAGATTGAGTAAGCAAGCAAGCAAGTCGAAACTGTCGACAGCCGGGCGAGTAGCCATAGTTCATTAATTATTGAACAGAGAAGATTAGTTCAGAGATTGCAGATCCCACCAAAGTTTTTATACACGGTGTTGTATGTGCTCCGTGTGCTGCCATTGCTGGTAGTGTCACGTGAGCTGTTCAGTGTGTTCATATGTAAATAAACCCTGTTTGCCTGCGGGGCGTATCAACTTCAACCTCCATCTCGATCTCCTGCCTGTCACTCAGCAGCAAATGCACACACCCACAGGGCTACACTGTCACAAGCATTAATACCCTGTATCTTTCTAAACAAAGGATAACTGTGTGAATATAGTAATTGTTACAGCTGTGTATGGTGGTATTTAAAACAGGATTCATTATCCGACTTTTTTCATATCTGCCCTTGCTCATTATTATTATTTATTTCTTAGCAGACGTCCTTATCCAGGGCGACTTACAGTCATAAACAAAAAAACATTTCAATAATCACAGTACAGTTACTCTGGTCCCACCGCAGTCGGATATGCGTCAGACTACTGTATGCATACCCCAATTTATTACAGGAAAATGGTGGATAATTTTGAGCACAATAAAGGGGGACCAGTAGTAATGTAAAAAAGAGAACGCATTTCAAAAACATGGTTTAGCACTCCTTTAGGATTCTGAACTGGTCCTAGCAGTCTGCTAGAAGTCCATTGTGACTGTTTGAGTTCCAGTGCTTCAGTAATCCCATCTGGGCAGTGTCGACTGGACTAGGGGGCAGTGCAAACACAGTAGCAGCAGTAACAGCAGGGCTGTGTTCACCACCACTTCCAAACAGCAACTAAGATACCAAACTCAGATGAAAGACGCTTTTCAGAATCCACACACGTGTTAGGTCAGTTTCAATAGCCACAACGGACACAAAACCATGCATGAGGGGAACTATAAGAAATGATAATTACCAAAATAAATATTTTCACCTTGCTTGATCCGTCGAGTTTCTATGCTGATTTAGCTTACTTGTGCCACTTTAAGCTCCTCAACCATTCTTCCACCAAAATGAAATAAATGCTCTCAAGACTACACACATGATGAATATGCAATATCAGAATATAGACAAATCTGTCTTTCCAAGCTTTTAATACTGTTACGCAAGGAAGTTGTCACAAAAAACAGAACTCCCTGTATCTAACCCAGGTGTGAAACCAGTCTGGTCTACATTTTACTACAGTGACTGGCAAGTGTAACTTGGGTACAAAAAAACTACCCCAAATACCACTGGGAGAGAACATGGGCTTTTCATTTTCAAATATTCCTTCAAAATTCAAACTTACAATTGAATATTCAAATGATTTTTAAGTAAGTGGAAAACAAACTAATATTACACTACACACAAGCTCTCGGGAGTAAAATAAACCCAGCAGCACCCCCATCAAATGACCTATTAAAAGAATGGAGAGAAACCCTGTTATACAATAGAACGTGTGTTATTGATTCACACATCACTTAGGCATTTGTTTCTTTTGCACAATCACTTTTTGTTATCATTTATAAACAAACACACACATGATCATTTTTGCCACCGAACATTTCAAGCAGTGCTTGTTTGATACTTGTCCCACCACTAATCTACAATATACATCTTTGAACCTGTCAAAACCAGAATCATTCAGGGCCTATTCAGGGACAGTATCAGCAACTAAAGCAACCTGTGTTGGGGTTATTTGTCATTTGGATGTTAATTGGTGTCAATGGAATCCATTCTGTACAATTCAGCTTTTGAAGCAACTATGCATGTGATATTTCCAAGCACAGCAGTCTTGTTTTGAGCAACTTAAATTGCTTTTAAAATGTCACCATTAAATTATATAGCTATTGTGCTAAATAACATTCCTAAGCAAGTTTCATCCCAAGTGATTTTCTAAATATGTAAACAAGTTTGATGCAGTGTACATATGGCCACCTCCACCATTTATATCTCTGTCACCAGAAACAACAAACCTGGCCTCCCAATTACAGAGCTGCACACTGGCTGGTGAAAATAAACTGCACTGCTTGGGCATAATTGCAAACACACGGGCTGCACAGCAAACTAATCAATGCATCCAGTTTAAATGTTTTTACGCCTTGGTTCAGCACCAGGGCCTGACACTAATGCAGTCAGTGCTTGTGGAGGCAGGATGCTGCCCAGCAGACAAGTTGGAGGACAAATCTACTCTTGCAAGGATGGAAATAAGACTCCCATTGCATAGCAGTTTCATCCATTCCTGGTTTTTCTGGGAGTTGAATAACACACACCTGAGTTTGTTACCTATACACTGTGGCTAATCAAACTTGTATTAAAACCTGAAATGGGTAGGGCTACTGATTTTCCATTCTGGGGAATAGCAAATTCCATTGTTTCAAAAATGACCAATTCTGTTTTTCCCACTTTATCAATGTATTGATAAGCAGGAAACCCAAAGAATTATATTACAGCAGTTCAGAAAACAATGTACAGCACTGTTGACAGAATCACTGTGTCTTCAGTCTACAAATGAAGGCGTTTTGAAAAGACCTGTTTATCTTATTGCTGGCACTGCAATAACAATAAAAAAGTTAGTTTAGTAACAGTGCAGCAAAGTCAAGCGACAGCAAACCTATTTACAGTACGCAACAAATGAAGTTTAGCATTTTACTGGCATTACAATAACCAGGATAAAATATGAAACACTTTGATAAAAAACGGTGTGGTGACTGACTCGTTGCTACACAGGTTCACTGCTCTCTATCACCTGATTGTAATTTAAATAGCGCCTCTTAATGTTAACGCATAATGAATCCTCCCAATTGTTTCTTTGCTAATTCTGCCTTATATGCAAAATTGAACAAGGTGTGTCTCCAGACAGAAACAAACTGTGTGTAGTGACTACATCCTTTCCACAGTAAAGCAATCAATTTCCTTTAAGGAATGTACACCTAGAAAAATAGCTTTGAGCTTGTTTCTTCGTCAGATAATATAATTTAATTAAGAAAAGGCCATGGTTTAACATTGCTAATTATAACTTTATTAAAATGCAAAAAAGAAATAAATTAAACAATAATGAAATACGTAATTAAATTGACCTTACTTACTTCGGGAAAGCCCCGCCTTGAACACAGTACCTTGGGTCTAAGTTTTTCAGCATTGACTAATGCAGTGCTTTGCCATTTTTTGTTGCTGTTTTTTTTGCTTTCTTGTTCTCTACGTGTTTACGACTGTCAATATGATCTTGAATGGTATTGACTCATACACAATCAATCGAAACCTGGAAAATCGTTAGCCCTATGCTATGCAGTCTCATTTCCATCCCTGTCTTGTCTCGAACACCAGCGGCCACTGCCTGAATCCCAGTACCAGAAACTATTCTCTCTTTGAACTGTACTGTGCAACTGCTTGCCCCCTGCAAGGTTCATTACATTCTCTGTATCTCGAATGCAATCATCTCAGAGCATGTAGAGTGAGCACACAGCACAGCTCACAACACAAAAAGCTGTGATTGTAGGTGCTGGGGGTTAAAGATCGCAATCTTCTGCTCCATCAATGTCACACACAATTATCTCCCTGTGTAAAGCAAGGGTTTCTATATAAAAGATAGAGGTCTCGGTCTTACTTCAGGTGGCAACAATCAGAATGTCTCATTATTATTATTGCTGCAGTTTGTGGGCTCAGGGAGCATGTCTGAGTGCAAAAACAATGGAAGTTCAAACCATTTAACCACCTCGAGTCAACACCTGCTCAAACATGTGATGCTACTACAAGCAGAAGGACCCTCCACCTTGGAAGCACCTTGATTCACAATAGGGTCCCACAATCATATTCAATTTCTCTAACCCATTCCCGTGCATTTCTAATCTGTTTTAATACATTCTCTCTGTGCATGCTGTTCATTCTAAAGCATCGTTTCCTAACTGGCTTAGTTCTGCTGCCCTGAAAACTTTAAAACCTGCTTACCACAAAAAAAATGAGCAGTGAGAAAAACATCCTCTGCTACTACACTTTGCTGGAGGAGGTTATGAATGATAACTACTAGCTCTGAGTAAAAGACAGAAATTAGTGGGGGAGGGGGAATTTTCAGTGCAGGTTTTTTAAATGTTTTTATATAAATAACATTTACAGGAAACACCACAGATATCTTCACCAGTTGAGAAACTTCTAAAATGTGTATATAGTAAAAAAATAATAATTTCTACAACCGTCCACTAATCTACCCATCTTGCCTGTGTGACAAAGCAGAGTAGTGAGAACACTTGGTTGTCCCTCTCGGCACCAAGTGCTGTGCATGGCCTTGAACTAGCCTTTCAACTCCAAAAGCAACTGCAAGCAAGACAGCAAGCAACAGCTACTTTTGGCTTTGCAACAGTAAGTGGAACACATTCACTCTGTTTGGGGGAAGACAAATAATTGGGAGTGACAGACATTTAGTTTGACATGGGGGCCCACTGTACATATTAATTACATAGAGAATACTATAAACAAGGCAGTGTAGTAGAGTGCTGTATAATTTCATTTTGAGGATTATTATTATTTTAAACAAAGCCCCATCATACCCATGAACTGAAACAGTTAAAAACGTCTTATGCTTTCTTATAATACACATCTGTTTACCTTTTACAATTCAGCCTCTACATATTAAAAAAAAAAACACACATATTGGAGAAATATGTGTCAGACTGTATTGAAACTAGAATCAATGTAAGTTCTGTACTACAGGGTGCAATTTAATGGTTCTTTTGTTATCAAGTGTATACAGACTTCACACAGCTTCAGTGTGGATTACAACACTATGAATCTGGCGATGGGGTCCTTCTGCTTTCAGTTTCATGCCTTTGGGCACCATGAATAAAGACTACTGTATATGAAATGCAACTTTCGTTTCTAGATACTTGTACAGTATTGTGCACAGTAATTTTTACTGATCCATTACATCAAATGCATCCTCCGATTACCATAATTCCAGACAGGAGCAATATATAATTAGGAGACTAAACAGTAATTCCGTGCAGGTTAGGACAGCCACTTAGTTTCTATGTGTAAACACAACTCACAATGTATGACAAAAACTGGTTTCTTTTCATAAACAAGACAATATATAACAGACCGGGCCCTGAAGTCAGCTAACGATACAAGTCTAGCAATGGCCCGAGAAGTGAGCTTCTTTTCAAAGGAAGGCGTGGGTGGCTCGCTGGTGTAGGTACTCTTAAACAGCGCTGACAAAGAAGTGGAAAATACGAGATCGACCACTGTCCGCTAGGAAACACAGCAAAGACTATTCGACACACACAAATACGACTCGCTTTCATTTAATGATTTGTTACCGTTACAGGTTCTGTGAAGTAACTACGTCCTTAGTTTAATAAATAAATCGCAGAATACAAAAGTGATGAACCCCCGGTGTCAAGCTGCATATTGTAATCAAGCAGAATGGGTTGAAGTTCACCAAACGCTTCGCACAATGTCCGAATAAACTGAATTAAACAGCGGAGAATCCGACACCCGGAAATACACAACCGCGATGTTGTAAATATTAATATTACTGCAGACAACTCCTCCTCAAAAAAACTATTCAGATTAAAAGTCAATATTAAAAAACATAATTAAAAAAGCAACGTTCATAGTGCAACAAAAAACAATTAAATATAACAAAACGACAATCGCATTTAAAAACAAAACGACACGGCGACCAAACTTCAAACTTGCAAGAAACAGCCCCCAGTCCCCTAGCTCCAATACAGTGAAGTGTACTTTAACTCGTTTATAATTAGTTATTTGAAGTACAATTGACAAATGGAGCCGCAGTGTGTTTACACTGCTAGGCTAGATTCAGACTCTGCCCGTCCCCGCGACAATACAACACGGCCTTGTCTGGCATCACTGAAACGAGTGAACCCAAAACAAAGAAAATAACCAAAATACTGCGGATTTGAACAATTAAAATGTTAAGTATGCGGCCGGCGACACGAAACGCTGCTAAAAACGTCTTTCTGTGCCGTTCTTGTGCAACCTGCTTGCGAGCGCTTTTAATATTGATAACAATAGAGGCCGAAAGATTCCGGTAAGGAAGAGACACAGGACGAGGGGAATGGAGACAGACACCACCGTTTGAAAACCCCCGAAAATACACCCCCCAGCCATCCACAACCCCCAAATACCCCGACGGCTTTGAAAAACAGAGGCTACGCTTTATCCCCGTCCTAGTTTGGTTCACTTACTTACAGGCGGAGCGGGTTGATGGAAATAGATTTCAGCCCCAAAACTCTCTGGCTCCAAGCTTTCACTACAACAACATGGCGGCGCAGTAGAAGCTGGTGGGCGCGCTGCATCATGGGAGGGGAGACAGTCTGCGCGAGAGGGGCCGTGGAGCCCGCCGGATATTATTATTATTATTATTATTATTATTATTATTATTATTATTATTATTATCATCTATGCATATAAACATTTAATTGCAGTATTTAAAACAGAAAAAATATTGCACAATACACAGCAGCACAGTACATTATTATTATTATTATTATTATTATTATTATTATTATTATTATTATTACATGCTGGTAGTTTATTATTAGAAGAATATCAAAATAAAGCACCCCTGAAATTCACAGCGCTTGGGAACCCCCTGGATTGCATCAGCCACTGACCATTAGGAGTGAATGCTTGGATGGGAGGTGAGTAATTGCAAATCTATTTGAAGGACTAAAAGCTAATGCATTGATTTTCTGCTTCTCTCCAGTGCAGTGCTATTGTTCACAAGGATTTTTTTTATCAACTCCCTGTAATTTGCAGACATGATTTCCTGGTTTCTGGCAAGGATAACTGGTTGCTGGTTCCAAAGGCTGCTGGGAAACGCAGTTCTTGGGAAGGAACTCTACCTCCCAGCACCCTTTGCTGGCAACATGATTCCAGAAACCAAGCAATTAAAGTAAGCAAAGCATGAGACAAGCTGAAAACAGTTCCCCAAAGTGCTTTTAAGTAACACAATAATTCCATACATGTGTGCTGTCCTGCTCTGTGACCCCCTTTCACTCTCAGGAGGGAAGTTTGGAGAAACACTTATCTGGTACTACACTGGATTAAAGAAATCTCTGTTTGCAGGCCTTGCTTTCGGGTTCTTTTGCACTTCCTTGCTGGAGGGTGTAAATGTCCTCCCCCCTTTAGGGCTTTTTTTCAGCTGCTTGGTTTACAGCCAGTAAGATGCTTTGACTCTGAAGGCACTGTTGAGGTGAAATGACCAGGAAGCAAAACAGTAACAGACTTCCTGAAAAAGCACAGCAAGCCTAGTGGTGCAGCAGGTTGTACATTTGAAAATGCAAATGCATGATTTCTATAATAACAGGTGTTTCTTTCAAAACTAAAGACGTGAGGCCCCACTGTAGTGAATGGAAGGGCACAGCAGGTAAGATATTCTTTTAATTATTGTGTTGACTAATACCACTCTCAATGAAATGCTGCTGATTGCTATGAATCTCTGTTAATAATATATGACTTTCATGAAGTGCTGTTCTTTCACTTACTAAACTGAGCTGCAGCAGCAGTCTTTAAAGGGATACTGCATGTCATCAACATTTTACTGATAGTTCAGGGTTCACCTGTTTAATATCCTAAAATGATTATTATTATTATGTATTAGCAGACACCCTTATCCAGGGTGACTTACAATTGTTACAAAATATCACAATACAACATATCACATTACAAAATCTCACATTGTAAAGTATCACATTTCAGAATATCACATTACAGATAAGAGCAGTTGTAAAGTACAATAAAATCAGTAGCAAAAGATCAAATTCAAATAAGAGCAAAAAACAGAGAATACAGTAAATAATTCCATGTAAGAGCGGGTTCGACTAAGAGCAGTTAACTTATATGAAATATTTGCTGATATGAGTAAAGTCCAGTATGAGCACGTAGTAAGAACAATGAATGGATGAGAATGATTTCAAATAAGAACAATTACAAAAAACGTGAATACGGATATCTATAAGAGTAAAGTCAAATACAATATACAGGAAGTATAATTAAAGTGGGTGCCATATAGTCCAGTATAGTGGAGGGTTGTGAGGTTTACAGATGCTGTATCTTGAGGAGGTGCAGGAAGGTGGTCAAGGACTGAGCAGTCCTGATATCCGTGGGTAGGTCGTTCCACCACTGAGGGACTAGGGTGGAGAAGGAGCGGGCTCTGGAAGCAGCGTGCGGAGAGGGGGTACAGTTAATCTGACTGTATCTGAATGCAGTCCTAGCAGACCTGGCTGGAAACAGACAGACATCAAATGATAAACTATGAGGCGCCGTTAGGGACTTAATTCAAACTGACACCTCATACACTGCACAGTGAAACCTCATACACTGCACAGTGAAACCTCATACACTGCACAGTTGTCACGGGTTTCACACTACTTAGGACACTCAGAACCCCCAAAATAAATAGTCGCCGACTACACCACCTGGTGGTAAGCGCCAGGACTAACTAAAAATAAGTTTAAACCTATAATTAACAACATCAATAACCCACAATAAAACACAAGTTCGTTAGTGATAGTTGGGATATGGACCAGTAGCAACACCACAGAGAGACAGACAAGGCTTAACTCAATTAAAACAATATTTATTAAATATTTAAATAAATATTACATAAAAAATTCAATTTACCAAAAAAAAAGGCAAACACCCACTGGATGGCTAGGGTGTAAAAGTAGCAACACAATAGGCACCCACTAATTAGCTAGGGTGTAAATTATCAAAAAAACAGAAAAGGAAAGAAAAAGAGATTCCCCCACAATGTTGCCAGCACCAACAACCTCTTCAAAAGGAGGGAAGGAAGAGCGGAGGAGAAGCACACGATGGTCAGTAGCAGCACCCCAATCACCAAGCAGGTAGGTCGGGAATTCTAAATAAATATAAAAACAAAAAGAGAGACAGCAGCAAAACCCCAAAACATAAAAACCTTGCCTTCTTCACGGTAACTAATATACAATAATTAACAGAATAAAATACTGGGTTATTTGCTCTAGAATAACTTATGACACACCTACAAAAACACCAAAGAACTCCAACCACAATCCAGCAGCGATAATAAACAAATAGCTATATTGCATAGTACAGTACCAAACTAAAACATTTAGTGGTTCACTTTAAAGTAACATATTCCACACCCACAGAACGCCAGAGGACTCCAACCACAATCCAGCAGCAATAATAAAATAAAACAAACAGCAGCTATATCACTACAGTACAGTATTTCCTTTTCTCTTTCTTCCCCACCAGTCACTGTTTTACAAGTTTCAGGCAGGCTCCGATAATACCACAATGCGTTTATAGCACAGCCTACTAACAAAACAAGAAAAACTTCTTGCCACTCTACCCGAAACCAATTGAATAGGAGGAACAATAGCGGCTGAAAGCGAAACCAACCCCAGCAAACACCGTCAGCTTCGCAACAAAATATCTCCGATCAATATAAAACGTCCAACTCCGCGTCTACCAAACGTCCCTGCTTCAGCTATCCCAAGCAAAACTGAGCTGCGCTCCCGATCTCCGGATAAGCTTGCCTTTTATAGTACGTGGTCCTTAACCCAATAAACCACCACTTAAAGAGGTTAATGGCCCTACGCTAAACTACAACACATTGAAATTATTAGTCGCAGGTTGACAACGTCACTGCACCTTCAGCTTCACAGCTACAACAGCAATGTGAAAAAATAAACAAACAAATATTAAATTCTCAATAACAAAACAATCCATCGTGAAAATATAAATCAAATAAATCCTACAATGTGATTGTGTATACTACAACTCAAATATAAAAATGAACAAAAAGAATTCTAAAAAAAAACGTGCACATTTACTTTACGATCCCGTAGCCGACTCAGCTGTTGGCTCGCAGCACGTAAAGAAGATAAAACACAGGTATGTCCATTTCTTTCGTTACCAAATTACGATATAATAGTGGGGTTAATAGATAAATATAAACTACAAAGACAGTGTTGAAACATTCTTTTCTTTAAAACTAATATATGGCAGCTGACAGGGTACTTATTCCTTTGTATTCCTGCCTCGTGCAACACAGTGAAACCTCATACACTACACAGTGAAACCTCATACACTACACAGTGAAACCTCATACACTACATAGTGAAACCTCATACACTACATAGTGAAATCTCATACACTACACAGTGAAACCTCATACACTATTAGATATTGAGTCGCTGGAATTAATCCCTCTCTCCTGTCCACCATAGCGGTTTCACGGTAGTGTATGAGGTTTCTCCATGTAGTGTATGGGGTTTCACCATGTAGTGTATGGGGTTTCACCATGTAGTGTATGAGGTTTCACAATGTAGTGTATGAGGTTTCACAATGTAGTGTATGAGGTTTCATTATGTGGTGTCAGTTTGAATTATGTCCCTAACGGTGCCTCATAATAAACATTGTGATCCATTTATTATTGAAATTAAGGCATAACCCAGACCAATACACACAAACACACAAACCAGCCAATGGCAGTTCTTTTCAGAGGTCAACAGTCCCAGGGCCATGCCCCCTGCTGCTGCAGCTCTGCGTCTGTTTCCCCTGCTCCGTTACAATGTATTACAATGCAGATGCCCCTTTCACCCTCTTCATTTCTATTGTCCCTGCCCCACCCAGCTTCACTGGAATGTTAATTATGGAGTGCACCATTTCATGAAGGGGTGTCTGGTACAGGTCACATGGCACACTGAAGAGCAGCAGTGGTACTGATCGCTGGGAGGGAGGGCTTGCGTCTCTCTGGGTGATGTTGAAATATACAGGACAGGATCAGAGGTGAAGTACAGGGATCACTTGTGTTGAACTGAGAGATCATCATTCACATCCCTTTCATTGTATATGCATATATTTCAGGTAGAGTGCTGTATGATACACGCTGTATCCACTGCAGCTCAGAGTGTGGTGGTAAATCAGCTGTACTTGCACACACATCTGTACTATATATTTTATAATGTTAGAATATAGCTCATCTTAGTATGATCTAATACAAAGACATTTCAGATGTATCACATCAATATCAGGGTCTACGATCTATATATATATATATACATGCCTTTGTGTTTAGAGCAGTGCAGGGCTTGTAGTATTGCTCCTCTCGCCTTTCTGTTCTGCACATGCTTGCAGCAGAGTCCTGACACTGGAGTGTGACTCCCCCCAGTGGCAACTCTCTGAATAGCATCCCTGAAATATAATAAACTATAGTAATGGTCCTCTGTGAGTGAGGCTGGCTGGCTTAATCCTGTTTGTGATTTCTAATAGTAATTATGGTGATAGCTGACAGATAGAGAGATGGACTGATATAATAGTGATTCTAGTGCTGGATAGATAGATAGGTCTGCAGATGGATTTGTTACAGCCCATGTACTGTACTGTGTTCACACAAGTGCAGCTGTGGGGTGTCCTGGAGGGTATTGGATGATCAAATCTACCCCCTCATGAGTGCATGTGTCTGTTTGACTGAAGCTTCATCTTATTTTACTCCTGACAATTGAGCAATGGTATGAGCGTTCGATAAACACTGCTGGTACCACATCAGTGCCAGACAGACGGCCTGACACCACATCAGCACCACAGGAAATAATAGTTTCAAATCGATTGCTATACCTTTATAGAATGGGTAGGACCACGTGGCTCCCAGCACACAGAGAAGTGAAGGTTTCGCTTGAGACCGGAGCTGTTCATTTCAAGTGGTGGTTTTCTGGTCACACTGTCTTTACAGAAACACTTCTACAAAATGTTATCAGTATTAGATCACTGAGGATTGTATTCTGTGACCTGGGGCTCAAGGGTTCCCATAATCCTTGTGTGTCAGTTAGGGAGCCTGTATGGCAATGACCTGTGAGATATGGAGGATGGACAGAAAGAATGGCGTGAATATACATCGGCATGCTCTGTGAGCCGGCAGATACACGTGGATATGAACATGTACAGTGAGTGGCACGGTATATTTACTAGCAGCGCGTGTCACACCTAGCAGGGAGGGAACAGGCAGCACATTATTAAAGGGTTTCACACCTTGGTACCTGATGGTGGCGCTCTCTCCTGTGGAGCGCTATATGAAAATAAAGATATTATTATTACTATTCAGGTGATGTCAGGTGTTGTGGTGCTGCGGTTTGGAGTAATCCCTGTTAGGATCTGAAAACTCTTTTTGTTTGCATTACTCCTGTAAAAACAGAGAGGCTTTAGGAAAAAAACATTTTAGTTTATTTAAATGCACAATGAAGGTTTTTTTTTTCAAACACACATTTTACAGAACAGTATAAAATACAAAATGAAATCTAAATAAAAAAAGAGGGTACACATGCTAACTTTTTGCTCCATTATTTCATGTGGTCTATTTTAATGATCTAAACAGTGGGGGATCTTAATACCACCATTGCTTCTCTGTGTATTAATCCAGATAGTGTTTTCACACATGACTGATTTAGTAACATTACACCTTACATTACTAATACAGTGAAACAAGATCTGTGAAAATAAATGTGTATGAATTTGAGCTTAATTTAGCTCCGGTACTGTTTAGATAATTAAAATAAACCTGATGCGAATGTTCACAGAGCATTTTCCCCAGTGCTAAGTTCACACCACTTTTTTCTAAATAGAAAATTAATTATACAAACTTTCAGGCAGATAACTCTATATCAAAAAACACCTGCAAGTGAACTAGAGAACTAACACAAATATTAACAGAGAATGTACCAGGTGAGCCCACATTCCTTTCAATTATCAATCAACTGGTAGCCAATAATCTCCAGGTCAATGTAACCCTGTCTCCCCATGTTGTCTGTACCATGCTTTGAGTTGATATCCTTCTCCTCCCCCTCCGACCTCGTCAAGCAATCGAGCTGCCTCCATGCCTGTATCTCAGCGCTGGGGTACAGGAGTTATAACCAGTCCTGGGGTACAGGAGTTATAACCAGTCCTAGGGTATAGGAGTTATAACCAGTCCGGGGTACAGGAGTTATAACCAGTCCTGGGGTACAGGAGTTATAACCAGTCCTAGGGTATAGGAGTTATAACTAGTCCTGGGGTACAGGAGTTATAACCAGTCCTGGGGTACAGGAGTTATAAACAGTCCTGGAGTATAGGAGTTATAAACAGTCCTTGGGTACAGGAGTTATAAACAGTCCTAGGGTACAGGAGTTATAAACAGTCCTCGGGTACAGGAGTTATAAACACTCCTCGGGTACAGGAGTTATAAACAGTCCTGGGGTACAGGAGTTATAACCAGTTCTAGGGTATAGGAGTTATAAACAGTCCTAGGGTACAGGAGTTATAACCAGTCCTAGGGTATAGGAGTTATAACCAGTCCGGGGTACAGGAGTTATAAACAGTCCTGGGGTACAGGAGTTATAACCAGTCTGGGGTACAGGAGTTATAACTAGTCCTGGGGTACAGGAGTTATAACCAGTCCTGGGGTACAGGAGTTATAAACAGTCCTGGAGTATAGGAGTTATAAACAGTCCTTGGGTACAGGAGTTATAAACAGTCCTAGGGTACAGGAGTTATAAACAGTCCTCGGGTACAGGAGTTATAAACAGTCCTCGGGTACAGGAGTTATAAACAGTCCTGGGGTACAGGAGTTATAAACAGTCCTGGGGTACAGGAGTTATAACCAGTTCTAGGGTATAGGAGTTATAAACAGTCCTAGGGTACAGGAGTTATAAACAGTCCCAGGGTACAGGAGTTATAAACAGTCCTGGGGTACAGGAGTTATAACCAGTTCTAGGGTATAGGAGTTATAATCAGTCCTAGGGTACAGGAGTTATAAACAGTCCCAGGGTACAGGAGTTATAAACAGTCCTAGGGTACAGGAGTTATAAACAGTCCTGGGGTACAGGAGTTATAAACAGTGCGGGGTACAGGAGTTATAAACAAGGACCATTCTGTTTACAGCTGCTCCCATTGTCTACAGACTAGAAAATGCCAAAATCCATGTCTTTTATTTCTCACTGTTACAAGTTCTTCCAACCCAAACATATGACAGTGCCACACAGTTAAGAGTGCTCATTGGTGAGATGTGTGAGATAATGATGCACAGCAGAGAAGCGACTTGAAGAAAGAACAGCCAAGGCAATATAACCCACTCCCTGGTCTAGTTCTAGCTTTGGCATAAACAGCTCCCTTTATTTTCAAGCTGAAGATCATTTACCTTTTCACTTCCTGATATGCGGTCTTCTCAAATGCAACACCATAAAGTTACAAAGTGTCTACGGCTGCTTCCTGTGCTGTGGGTCACATGGTCAGATTGCAGCAAGGGAACAATCAGGTACCAGGAAGCAGCAGTTTCATCCTTTACTACGGTGGCTCATTAAGGACAGTGGGGACAAATACAAAGAAATGTGCTATTGTCGAGGTCACAAGATAAATGATCTAGACATAACACATTTTTATTTTGATCTTTTCCATGTCCTGAGTGATGTGCAGTGTCAGTGTACCGTGTGCTGAGACAACCTGATGATTCTTTATTCAGCGGCACTAAAAGCACTTTCAAACTCAAAATGTGTTTGAAAAAAAACATGCAAGTTTGAAAACTGCGGTGTAAGAGATTGCATTGCTCCAGACTCAGCGGATTCATCTTGCCAGGAGAATATTTCTTGTCTTGGTGTTGGGTTGGGGAGGACCCTGTCAGACCCTGTGGTGGAACACGCTCACTCCCCAAAGAGAAACAGGAATGGAGACTGCACTCTGCTGGTCTCCTCAGGGTTGGGTTGGGTTGGGGAGGACCCTGTCAGACCCTGTGGTGGAACATGCTCACTCCCCAAAGAGAAACAGGAATGGAGACTGCACTCTGCTGGTCTCCTCAGGGTTGGGTTGGGTTGGGTTGGGTTGGGTTGGGGAGGACCCTGACAGAACCTGTGGTGGAACATGCTCCCTTCCCAATGAGAAATAGGAATGGAGACTGCACTCTGCTGGTCTCCTCACGGTTGAGTTGGGTTGGGTTGGGTTGGGTTGGGGAGGACCCTGTCAGACCCTGTGGTGGAACACGCTCCCTTCGCAATGAGAAACAGGAATGGAGACTGCACTCTGCTGGTCTCCTCAGGGTTGGGTTGGGTTGGGTTGGGTTGGGGAGGACCCTGTCAGACCCTGTGGTGGAACACGCTCCCTTCGCAATGAGAAACAGGAATGGAGACTGCACTCTACTGGTCTCCTCAGGGTTGGGTTGGGTTGGGCTGGGTTGGGGAGGACCCTGTCAGACCCTGTGGTGGAACACGCTCCCTTCCCAATGAGAAACAGGAATGGAGACTGCACTCTGCTGGTCTCCTCAGGGTTGGGTTGGGTTGGGTTGGGGAGGACCCTGTCAGACCCTGTGGTGGAACACGCTCCCTTCCCAATGAGAAACAGGAATGGAGACTGCACTCTACTGGTCTCCTCAGGGTTGGGTTGGGTTGGGCTGGGTTGGGGAGGACCCTGTCAGACCCTGTGGTGGAACACGCTCCCTCCCCAAAGAGAAATGGGAATGGAGACTGCACTCTGCTGGTCTCCTCAGGGTTGGGTTGGGTTGGGTTGGGTTGGGTTTGGGAGGACCCTGTCAGACCCTGTGGTGGAACATGCTCCCTTCCCAATGAGAAACAGGAATGGAGACTGCACTCTGCTGGTCTCCTCAGGGTTGAGTTGGGTTGGGTTGGGTTGGGTTGGGGAGGACCCTGTCAGACCCTGTGGTGGAACACGCTTCCTTCGTAATGAGAAACAGGAATGGAGACTGCACTCTGCTGGTCTCCTCAGGGTTGGGTTGGGTTGGGTTGGGGAGGACCCTGTCAGACCCTGTGGTGGAACATGCTCCCTTCCCAATGAGAAACAGGAATGGAGACTGCACTCTGCTGGTCTCCTCAGGGTTGGGTTGGGTTTGGTTTGGGCTGGGTTGGGGAGGACCCTGTCAGACCCTGTGGTGGAACACGCTCCCTTCGCAATGAGAAACAGGAATGGAGACTGCACTCTGCTGGTCTCCTCAGGGTTGGGCTGGGTTGGGTTTGGGAGGACCCTGTCAGACCCTGGTGTGGAACACGCTCCCTCCCCAAAGAGAAACAGGAATGGAGACTGCACTCTGCTGGTCTCCTCAGGGTTGGGCTGGGTTGGGTTTGGGAGGACCCTGTCAGACCCTGGTGTGGAACACGCTCCCTCCCCAAAGAGAAACAGGAATGGAGACTGCACTCTGCTGGTCTCCTCAGGGTTGGTTTGGGCCCGGTCAGTACAGAACTGTATTTCCTCTGGGCTGCTTGTGCACTTCAGACTGATTGTTTCCCATAGGAAAGCTGACAGTTCTCTCCCTATGGGCTCCAAGCCTGAGGTGCGCAGGGAACTGGGATCCTTGACCATGGGTAAAATCCCTTCCCCTTTTGGAGAGTCTTCCATTCATTTTAGGGAAATACTGAAATGTATTATTATAATTCATCTGGAGAGTTTCTGTGTTTCTCTTTAAGGGAGTTCAGGATTTGCCACACATCTCTATATGCAACCCCACGATGGCATGAAGCACTATCCTGTAGGGGCTGACTCCTGTGGCAGGTTGTGTGGCCTTTCCGCTGATAATCCACGGTGTGCTGTGGCTCCTGTAGATACTGATCTGTCCTTTAGAGTCTGGACTGAGGACATTCAAACATGTACAAGACAACTCACATTTCTATCCAGATTTGTAATGCACCTTGGAGATGTGTCTGGAGATGCTCTTTCCTTTCTTTATTTTCAAAAGTTGAACTTGGATTTTGTATAAAACACAGCCCCCATGACCCCCCCCCCCCCTCCCCCTCCCCTGGTGTCCCCACCCTCAGACTCTCCTACACTCTCACACATGTTATTAGCACTGAAAGGTCTGTCCGTTCGTTAAGGAAACAGCATCTCTGTTCCTTGCACAATTAAAAAAGTAGTATACGTTCTGTAACAAACAAACAAACAAACAAACAGACTAAGAAACAGAAACCGTCTTTCTCAGCTTGGTCCCTAGCTGGTTTGAAGAGATTCCTCCCAACACTGCCTGCAGAACTGTAAGTATATGCGGTTCCTGGTTTCCTTTATTCATAAATGTGTGTGTATTTATTAGTGTTGTGTTGCAGTTCACCCAGTTGTCCAGCAGATGGCACTCTTGCATTCCCAGACAGCTCTCTGGGGCAGCAGGTTGTTTATGTATCCTCAGGCACAGCCAGGGAGCCACAGGTTATCACAAAAAAAGCTTCTGTATCGATTTCCCGCAGACCTCCTCTTCCTCCTCCTCGGATTGAGATGAGAACGCAGCCCCCCAAGCTCTTCATCGAGACGGCTGGGTTCACCGAGTCCCGGGAGAGCTGCTTTATCCAGACCTGCGGATCAGAGCAGATAGTGATGTTACAATGCTTTCAACAGCAGCAGCAACAAAAAACCAGCCATCTTACATGAAACACCAGCCAGCTTACATGAAACACCAGCCATCTTCCAACATGAAACACCAGCCATCTTACATGAAACACCAGCCAGCTTACAACATGAAACACCAGCCAGCTTACAACATGAAACACCAGCCAGCTTACAACATGAAACAACAGCCATCTTACAACATGAAACACCAGCCATCTTCCAACATGAAACACCAGCCATCTTCCAACATGAAACACCAGCCATCTTACAACATGAAACACCAGCCATCTTACATGAAACAACAGCCATCTTACATGAAACACCAGCCATCTTCCAACATGAAACACCAGCCATCTTCCAACATGAAACACCAGCCATCTTACAACATGAAACACCAGCCATCTTACATGAAACAACAGCCATCTTACATGAAACACCAGCCATCTTCCAACATGAAACACCAGCCATCATACATGAAACAACAGCCATCTTACATGAAACACCAGCCAGCTTACAACATGAAACACCAGCAATCTTACAACATGAAACACCAGCCATCTTACAACATGAAACACCAGCCATCTTACATGAAACAACAGCCAGCTTACATGAAACACCAGCCAGCTTACAACATGAAACACCAGCAATCTTACAACATGAAACACCAGCCATCTTACAACATGAAACACCAGCCATCTTACATGAAACA
Organism: Acipenser ruthenus; assembly: GCF_902713425.1. NCBI lineage: Eukaryota > Metazoa > Chordata > Actinopteri > Acipenseriformes > Acipenseridae > Acipenser > Acipenser ruthenus. The sequence continues at coordinate 9,505,390 of NC_081211.1, forward strand.
ACAGCCATCTTACAACATGAAACACCAGCAATCTTACAACATGAAACACCAGCCATCTTACAACATGAAACACCAGCCATCTTACATGAAACAACAGCCATCTTACATGAAACAACAGCCAGCTTACAACATGAAACACCAGCCATCTTACAACATGAAACACCAGCCATCTTACATGAAACACCAGCCATCTTACATGAAACACCAGCCATCTTCCAACATGAAACACCAGCCATCTTCCAACATGAAACACCAGCCATCTTCCAACATGAAACACCAGCCATCTTACAACATGAAACACCAGCAATCTTACAACATGAAACACCAGCCATCTTACATGAAACACCAGCCATCTTACATGAAACAACAGCCATCTTACATGAAACAACAGCCATCTTACATGAAACACCAGCCATCTTCCAACATGAAACACCAGCCATCTTCCAACATGAAACACCAGCCATCTTACAACATGAAACACCAGCCATCTTACAACATGAAACACCAGCAATCTTACAACATGAAACACCAGCCATCTTACATGAAACACCAGCCATCTTACATGAAACACCAGCAATCTTACAACATGAAACACCAGCCATCTTACAACATGAAACACCAGCCATCTTACATGAAACACCAGCCAGCTTACAACATGAAACACTAGCCATCTTACAACATGAAACACCAGCCAGCTTACATGAAACACCAGCCATCTTACAACATGAAACACCAGCCATCTTACATGAAACAACAGCCATCTTACAACATGAAACACCAGCCATCTTACAACATGAAACACCAGCCATCTTACATGAAACACCAGCCAGCTTACAACATGAAACACCAGCCATCTTACAACATGAAACACCAGCCATCTTACATGAAACACCAGCAATCTTACAACATGAAACACCAGCAATCTTACAACATGAAACACCAGCCATCTTACATGAAACACCAGCCAGCTTACATGAAACACCAGCCATCTTACATGAAACACCAGCCAGCTTACAACATGAAACACCAGCCATCTTACATGAAACAACAGCCATCTTACATGAAACACCAGCCATCTTACAACATGAAACACCAGCCATCTTACAACATGAAACACCAGCCATCTTACATGAAACAACAGCCATCTTACATGAAACACCAGCCATCTTACAACATGAAACACCAGCCAGCTTACAACATGAAACACCAGCCATCTTCCAACATGAAAAACCAGCCATCTTACAACATGAAACACCAGCCATCTTACATGAAACACCAGCAATCTTACAACATGAAACACCAGCCATCTTACATGAAACACCAGCCATCTTACATGAAACACCAGCCAGCTTACAACATGAAACACCAGCCATCTTACAACATGAAACACCAGCCAGCTTACAACATGAAACACCAGCAATCTTACAACATGAAACACCAGCCATCTTACATGAAACAACAGCCATCTTACAACATGAAACACCAGCCATCTTACAACATGAAACACCAGCCATCTTACAACATGAAACACCAGCCATCTTACATGAAACAACAGCCATCTTACATGAAACACCAGCCAGCTTACAACATGAAACACCAGCAATCTTACAACATGAAACACCAGCCATCTTACAACATGAAACACCAGCCATCTTACATGAAACACCAGCCAGCTTACAACATGAAACACCAGCAATCTTACAACATGAAACACCAGCCATCTTACAACATGAAACACCAGTCATTTTACATGAAACACCAGCCAGCTTACAACATGAAACACCAGCAATCTTACATGAAACACCAGTCATCTTACATGAAACAACAGCCATCTTACATGAAACACCAGCCAGCTTACAACATGAAACACCAGCAATCTTACAACATGAAACACCAGCCAGCTTACAACATGAAACACCAGCCATTTTACATGAAACACCAGCCAGCTTACAACATGAAACACAAGCAATCTTACATGAAACACCAGCCATCTTACATGAAACACCAGCCAGCTTACAACATGAAACACCAGCAATCTTACATGAAACACCAGCCATCTTACATGAAACACCAGCCAGCTTACAACATGAAACACCAGCAATCTTACAACATGAAACACCAGTCATCTTACATGAAACAACAGCCATCTTACAACATGAAACACCAGCCAGCTTACAACATGAAACACCAGCCATCTTACAACATGAAACACCAGCCATCTTACAACATGAAACACCACCCATCTTACATGAAACAACAGCAATCTTACAACATGAAACACCAGCCATCTTACATGAAACACCAGCCATCTTACATGAAACACCAGCCAGCTTACAACATGAAACACCAGCAATCTTACATGAAACACCAGCCAGCTTACAACATGAAACACCAGTCATCTTACATGAAACAACAGCCATCTTACAACATGAAACACCAGCCAGCTTACAACATGAAACACCAGCAATCTTACAACATGAAACACCAGCCATCTTACATGAAACACCAGCCAGCTTACAACATGAAACACCAGCCATCTTACATGAAACAACAGCCATCTTACATGAAACACCAGCCAGCTTACAACATGAAACAACAGCAATCTTACAACATGAAACACCAGCCATCTTACATGAAACACCAGCCATCTTACATGAAACACCAGCCAGCTTACAACATGAAACACCAGCAATCTTACAACATGAAACACCAGCCATCTTACAACATGAAACACCAGCCATCTTACATGAAACACCAGCCATCTTCCAACATGAAACAACAGCCATCTTACAACATGAAACACCAGCCATCTTACAACATGAAACACCAGCCAGCTTACAACATGAAACACCAGCCATTTTACATGAAACACCAGCCAGCTTAACATGAAACACCAGCAATCTTACAACATGAAACACCAGCCATCTTACAACATGAAACACCAGCCAGCTTACGTGTAGACAGAGCTCACAGTGCAGGGCTGTACCTATGTGTAGAGAGAGCTCACAGTGCAGGGCTGTACCTACGTGTACACAGAGCTCACAGTGCAGGGCTGTACCTACGTGTAGAGAGAGCTCACAGTGCAGGGCTGTACCTACGTGTAGAGAGAGCTCACAGTGCAGGGCTGTACCTACGTGTAGAGAGAGCTCACAGTGCAGGGCTGTACCTACGTGTACACAGAGCTCACAGTGCAGGGCTGTACCTACGTGTAGAGAGAGCTCACAGTGCAGGGCTGTACCTACGTGTACACAGAGCTCACAGTGCAGGGCTGTACCTACGTGTACACAGAGCTCACAGTGCAGGGCTGTACCTACGTGTACACAGAGCTCACAGTGCAGGGCTGTACCTACGTGTAGAGAGGCTGCAGCTGCAGGTGTGAGGTCTTCTGAGGGGGCTGGTACCCGTAGGAATCGAATCCTCCAATAAAGTCAACTGCAATAGAGAGGGGGGAGAGAGAGAGACTCTGTGAGATGACGCCAGGGCACAGGGTCAGGGAGCAGAGCGGATCACACAAGGCTAGAGTATGTCTGTGGGAATGATCTAATACTCTGCTAGGGTAAATCTGCATTTCTCCACAACTTTCTCCCAGGCTTATGCAATGCTCTGAGCTTTACCGTGTTTTAAACATGCTTTACCATACTTTGCAGTGCCATTTACCACAGTAAACCTTTTATTCAGCTTTTCTCAGGTTTTGTTACATTGCCAGTATGTCCTTAGAGTCAGTTGCCTGAAGGTTTCAGCACCCTTAGTTGTATACTGTATACATGAAAGGTTCCGCTGTGTAAATCCATCCATATTCAGAGCAATAAGGAAAGCACTAGTGTGTTTACTTGACTTAGTTTCCTTTAAGGTCAACCTTAGAACGGAGCGCTTTGAAGGTATGATTTAGCTGTGGCTCATCACAAGATGAAACAGATTCAGCACACTGAGGAAGCACCAGCAGAACCCTTTGTCTGCTTTGACAACTCCAATATAAGACATCATGGTTTTCAAGTTCAAATGAGTTTTAGTTTTCCAAGCTATGTGTTAATTGTTTGTATGTCTTTATTGTATTTAATAGTGGCCGCATGTTTTTCTTCAGGAGGGAATGTGTTGAAAGTTGAGGTAAAAGCTGCCCCTGTTTTCACTCACAATCCTGCGCTGGAGCAAAACAAGAGCTTTGTAAATCCATCCCAAAACATTTAAGCCGTGACACGCAGTGACACGTCACAATAAATCATTCTGCAATGGGAATATGCTGCTGCATGGCTCACTGCCTTTATTAAAAACAGCCTAACAGCAGTCTTTACTTCTGGGACACTGATAGGTATTGCATCCCTCGTGACACCACACAATTACTTCCACTGTCAGCTCGAAATGTTAGAGTTGCCTACCTCCCAGTCCCTCAGCTCTAACCACTAGACCACACAGCCTCCCTCCCTCCCAGTCCCTCAGCTCTAACTACTAGACCACACAGCCTCCCTCCCTCCCAGTTTCTCAGCTCTAACCACTAGACCACACAGCCTCTCTCCCTCCCTCCCTCCCTCCCAGTCCCTCAGCTCTAACCACTAGTCCACACTGCCTCCCTCCCAGTCCCTCATCTGTAACCACTAGACCACACAGCCTCCCTCCCTCCCAGTCCCTCACCTCTAACTACTAGACCACACAGCCTCCCTCCCTCCCAGTCTCTCAGCTCTAACCACTAGACCACACAGCCTCCCTCCCTCCCTCCCTCCCTCCCTCCCTCCCAGTCTCTCAGCTCTAACCACTAGTCCACACTGCCTCCCTCCCAGTCCCTCTGTTTGTGTTGTATCCTGCTGGCAGAAGCAGCTCTGCTTGCAGTGTCGTGGCAGTGTGTCTGCCCCCCACCCCTCCCCTGTACCCCTAACAGGAAGGGCACTTACAGCTGTCTTCATCATCCAGGAACACTTTGCTGACATAGCAGGCGTACACGAAGCCAAAGAGCTGGAGAGAGAGAGAGAGAGAGAGAGGGGGGATGAAACAGGGTCGAAGGTGGGTAAGCTGTGAAGAGTCTCCCTGTGAAATGGAAAGCACTGTGCTGCACAGGGTGCTGAACGTGTAGACAGAGCTGTGACAGTGCATTCACAGGGTCGAAGGTGGGTAAGCTGTGAAGAGTCTCCCTGTGAAATGGAAAGCACTGTGCTGCACAGGCTGCTGAACGTGTAGACAGAGCTGTGACAGTGCATTCACAGGTTCGGATGGGACTGCAGGCTTTTCTGTACAATCTACAGTACTAACCTGAAGGTAGAACTAAAACAACAAGAAATATACATGCAAAAGGACCAGAGAGAACGTCATTGCTACAGGGAAATGTGAGATCCATGAACTGAAGGTAATTCATATTAGGAAAGATTTACTGGAAGCTTTGTCCTTTGAAGAACAACCTGCTTTGCGTCTGAAATATGCCACATTAAACAATGCATTCTTCTTGTTTAGAATCACTTTGTGTATCACATATCATGCACCCCTGTGCTCTCTATAGAGCACTGTTTCCTCCTTCTAATCTGGCATATAACACGAAACAATGAATTGAAGTGTACCATATTAAAGGTAGGTTTGTTATTGCTTTGTTTAGCTCGCTTCCCTCCCCTCGCTGTCTCTGCACTCACACTCAGGAAGACCTGCAGGGCGCTGCTGAGCACCTCGATGTACTGGTAATCAAGCAGGCAGCCAGACACCGTGATGACGTGGTGGTCGTCGGGCGCCAGGTTCGAGTTCAGCACCGGAGTGACCAGGCAGCCCGGCCCGTTCTCCATCCACCACGAGCGGTGCAGCGACGTGTTGAAGGTCATCAGGAAGTCCCGGTCCTGAGAGAGGAGACAGGAGTGACATCACCAACACAGGGACACCAAGGTGAGGAGTGACATCACCAACACAGGGACACCAAGGTGAGGAGTGACATCACCAACACAGGGACACCAAGGTGAAGAGTGACATCACCAACACAGGGACACCAAGGTGAGGAGTGACATCACCAACACAGGGACACCAAGGTGAGGAGTGACATCACCAACACAGGGATACCAAGGTGAGGAGTGACATCATCAACACAGGGACACCAAGGTGAAGAGTGACATCACCAACACAGGGACACCAAGGTGAGGAGTGACATCACCAACACAGGGACACCAAGGTGAAGAGTGACATCACCAACACAGGGACACCACCAACACAGGGACACCAAGGTGAGGAGTGACATCACCAACACAGGGACACCAAGGTGAGGAGTGACATCACCAACACAGGGACACCAAGGTGAGGAGTGACATCACCAACACAGGGACACCAAGGTGAGGAGTGACATCACCAACACAGGGACACCAAGGTGAGGAGTGACATCACCAACACAGGGACACCAAGGTGAGGAGTGACATCACCAACACAAAACAGGCCAGACTGACCAGCACTCCTACAATGTATTACTACAATGTATGACTTTTCACGGTTAATCTTGGATTCCACCATTTCCGTGAAATGTACCCATTGCTGAGTAATATGTAGTTCCCTGTGAAAACTAACATTTCTGAAAGAATTATATAAATATTTTTGTATCACTTAAAAGAAACACAGCAATAGTTTGCCTTATTGACGCACTACCTGTTACACTGCATTAGGAACCTGGCAGCCGGTTTAGTTTGCTTCCGGTAAATTATTATTATTATTTATTTCTTAGCAGACGCCCTTACCCAGGGCGACTTAAAGTTGTATATGAAATAAAATACATAACAAGAATTACATTACAATTAAGAGCAAATACAATTAAGAGCAAATACAAGAGCAGTCCTAATAAGAGCAAATACAAAACACAGTACGATTTGATACGGGGCAGTTCAAGAGCAGATAACAGTAGTTACATCAGGATTGAACACACACTGCATACAGCTGCACGATTTCTTTAAAATGTCTTCAACGAAACAAACGCTAGCTGCATCAAAGATCGGAAATATTTCTGCTGAAGATCGCTCTGTCCAGTACATGAAGGGGACTTTGCATGTGTCTGTTGTTATTTTTACATGTATTTATGTTTTTATTTTGTTGATAATTCACTGATGGTGAAAATAAAATGTCTTTAAAAGGTGGACATAAAAACAAAATATTATACAAATATTTAACTGTTTTTCAATATTTATGAACATTTGTTATAATAACTCGAGTTAATGTGACAACGCAATTGTTTTCTGCTTTCATAAATATTATGTTTAAATCATGAAATATCTTCAAATACCAGTTTTTTTTTTTAGACCTTAAAATGCTGTGATAAAAGCCATTGTTTACAGTGAAGAAATACATCCCTATTCATGACTTGTTTAAAACAAAACACCACATACATTGTAATGCCAACCTTTATCTGTCAATACAAGTCAAGCTTTTACTTGGCTTTCAAAATACAGATTCTACATCAGACCTGCTCTTACTCATTCAATAGCCCCTTTCAGCACTGGCGACAGAAAGTCTTCCCACTGTTCCAGCGTGTAGCGGGAAAGCGAGCTGTTAAACCCTCACTCCCTCTCTAATCCGAGTGCCTGCAGAGCTGTGATAGCGGGCTGGGGGCTCCCTGTCCGCTGGGCTCCCTGTCAGCTGGCCTCCCCTCTCACCCTGCAGAGACGGGGGCTCTCCTGCACAGTGAGATTGAAACCAGGGCATCAGCTGGACTCCCCTCTCTCCCTGCAGAGACGGGGGCTCTCCTGCACAGTGAGATTGAAACCAGGGCACAGTGCAGGTCACTGTGACAACCGACCTTCAATAATCAGCAGAGGCCAGGAGCTATGGAATACAATGAGCTTCTAACTAAAAGGAACTCCATGAATTCAATGACAAACACTTCACAAAGAAGTCCTTTTCAATGCATATCAGTGCATGTGTGTTGTCTGTGTGTGTGTGTGTGTGTGTGTGTGTTTCTGTATGGCAGCGTGTGTTGTCTATGTTCATGTATGTATGTGTGCAGATTGAAAAAGACTTCTAGTCTAAATGCTTGCCATTGATTTATTTAGTTTCCTTTAGCATTTCTTGATTTCACATTACTGAGTGCTTTACAGTTAAGGATGAACAAGACAATTGAATTGATTGTGCCTATAATCAAATGAGTGAGCAGTTGGACTGCAGTGCAATGCTATTGCAATAAGAGACAATGAAGCAACAGCTCTAGAATGGCATGTGACAGAGTAATGGCATGAAGCGATACACACTGCTGGATCCATTGCAGTACCATGGAACCATCTTTGAATTCCAAATCCATTGCGCAGCCACTGCTGGGAACGCTGTGCCACTGGTTCTGGGGTTTCTTAAGTTTATTGCACTATTGGGATCCCAGTAGGGGGGTGGGGGGAGCATCCATGCACCTCCAATACACACGGCTGGATCCATTGCAGTGCTATGGTACCCTGTGCAACATTTGTTTCAAATCCATTGGGTTGTGGTCTGCTAATGGTTCTCTACAGTAGCTGGGGTTCCTATGGCATTGAGAGAAACAAACAATCGTCCGAGAGATTAATCAAATTGACACTGTGCTAATCCGTAACAGCGGCTTCCTTTACTCTGTTTTGTTATGACTTGAATAAATTGAGAGAATGGATTATTTTATCTTCAGTGCTTTTGTTTTGGACAGTTACCAAGTCAGGTCACCCCAGCAGCACACACACTGAAAGACTTACACTGAAAAACACTGAAAGACACACCTAGACACACACTGACACACACATAGAGACACACACACTGAAACACACACAGACACACACTGACACACCAGAGACACACACAGAGACACACCACAGAGACACACCACAGAGACAAACACTGAAACTCACACTGACCCACACACTTAAACACCAGAGACACACACTGATACACACACACAGAGACACACACATAGAGACACACACACACAGAGACACACACTGACACACACACTGAAACACCAGAGACACACACACAGAGACACACACTGACACACACACTGAAACACCAGACACACACACAGACACACACACTGAAACACCAGACACACACACAGAGACACACACTGACTCTGCGCAGATGGGAGGCCAGCCGTGCGTATTTATAGTAGACTCAGATGCCCCGTTAACTATCATTCACTAACAGCATGCTGACCAGTCACAACAGCATCCTGACCAGTGACAACAGCATCCTGTCCAGTCACAACAGCATCCTGACCAGTCACAACAGCATCCTGACCAGTCACAACAGCATCCTGACCAGTGACAACAGCATGCTGACCAGTCACAACAGCATCCTGTCCAGTCACAACAGCATCCTGACCAGTGACAACAGCATGCTGACCAGTCACAACAGCATCCTGTCCAGTCACAATAGCATGCTGACCAGTCACAACAGCATCCTGATCAGTGACAACAGCATGCTGACCAGTCACAACAGCATGTTGACCAGTCACAATAGCATGCTGACCAGTCACAACAGCATGTTGACCAGTCACAATAGCATGCTGACCAGTCACAACAGCATGCTGACAAGTCACAACAGCATCCTGACCAGTCACAACAGCATGCTGACCAGTCACAACAGCATCCTGACCAGTGACAACAGCATGCTGACCAGTCACAACAGCATGTTGACCAGTCACAATAGCATGCTGACCAGTCACAACAGCATCCTGACCAGTCACAACAGCATCCTGACCAGTCACAACAGCATCCTGTCCAGTCACAACAGCATGCTGACCAGTCACAACAGCATCCTGTCCAGTCACAACAGCATCCTGACCAGTGACAACAGCATGCTGACCAGTCACAACAGCATGTTGACCAGTCACAATAGCATGCTGACCAGTCACAACAGCATCCTGACCAGTCACAACAGCATCCTGACCAGTCACAACAGCATCCTGACCAGTGACAACAGCATGCTGACCAGTCACAACAGCATGTTGACCAGTCACAATAGCATGCTGACCAGTCACAACAGCATGCTGACAAGTCACAACAGCATCCTGACCAGTCACAACAGCATGCTGACCAGTCACAACAGCATCCTGACCAGTCACAACAGCATGCTGACCAGTCACAACAGCATGTTGACCAGTCACAACAGCATCCTGACCAGTCACAATAGCATCATGAGCAGTCACAACAGCATCCTGACCAGTCACAACAGCATCCTGACCAGTCACAACAGCATGCTGACCAGTCACAACAGCATCCTGACCAGTCACAACAGCATCCTGACCAGTCACAACAGCATCCTGACCAGTCACAACAGCATCCTGACCAGTCACAATAGCATGCTGACCAGTCACAACAGCATGCTGACCAGTCACAACAGCATCCTGTCCAGTCACAACAGCATCCTGACCAGTCACAACAGCATCCTGACAAGTCACAACAGCATGCTGACCAGTCACAACAGCATCCTGACAAGTCACAACAGCATGCTGACCAGTCACAACAGCATTCTGTCCAGTCACAACAGCATCCTGACCAGTCACAACAGCATCCTGACCAGTCACAACAGCATGCTGACCAGTCACAACAGCATGCTGACCAGTCACAACAGCATCCTGACCACCAGACACCAGAGACACGCACTGACACACACACTGAAACACCAGAGACACACACTGACACACACACAGAGACACACACATAGAGACACACACACAGAGACACACACTGACACACACACTGAAACACCAGAGACACACTGACACACACACTGAAACACCAGAGACACACACTGACACACCAGAGACACACTGACACACACACTGAAACACCATAGAGACACACACTGACACACACACTGAAACACCAGAGACACACACTGACACACACACTGAAACACCAGAGACACACACTGACACACACACTGACACACACACTGAAACACCATAGAGACACACACTGACACACACACTGAAACACCATAGAGACACACCCTGACACACACACTGACACACACATAGAGACACACACTGACACACACACTGAAACACCATAGAGACACACACTGACACACACATAGAAACACACACACAGAGACACACACTGACTTGGTGCAGGTGGGAGGCCAGCCGTGCGTATTTATATTAGACTCAGATGCCCCGTTAACTATCATTCACTAACAACATCCTGACCAGTCACAACAGCATCCTGACCAGTCACAACAGCATCCTGACCAGTCACAACAGCATCCTGACCAGTCACAACAGCATGCTGACCAGTCACAACAGCATCATGAGCAGTCACAACAGCATCCTGACCAGTCACAACAGCATGCTGACCAGTCACAACAGCATGCTGACCAGTCACTAACAGCATGCTGACCAGTCACAACAGCATCCTGACCAGTCACAACAGCATCCTGACCAGTCACAACAGCATGCTGACCAGTCACAACAGCATGCTGACCAGTCACTAACAGCATGCTGACCAGTCACAACAGCATGCTGACCAGTCACTAACAGCATCCTGACCAGTCACAACAGCATGCTGACCAGTCACAACAGCATCCTGACCAGTCACAACAGCATCCTGACCAGTCACAACAGCATGCTGACCAGTCACAACAACCACCCCCTAGACACGAACTAAACAATGTGACACAGCAACGATCTGCAAGCCTGAGACTAACCACCCCCTAGACATGAACTAAACAATGTGACACAGCAACAATCTGCAAGCCTGAGACTAACCACCCTCTAGACATGAACTAAACAATGTGACACAGCAACGATCTGCAAGCCTGAGACTAACCACCCCCTAGACATGAACTAAACAATGTGACACAGCAACAATCTGCAAGCCTGAGACTAACCACCCCCTAGACATGAACTAAACAATGTGACACAGCAACGATCTGCAAGCCTGAGACTAACCACCCCCTAGACATGAACTAAACAATGTGACACAGCAACGATCTGCAAGCCTGAGACTAACCACCCTCTAGACATGAACTAAACAATGTGACACAGCAACGATCTGCAAGCCTGAGACTAACCACCCCCTAGACATGAACTAAACAATGTGACACAGCAACGATCTGCAAGCCTGAGACTAACCACCCTCTAGACATGAACTAAACAATGTGACACAGCAACGATCTGCAAGTCTGAGACTAACCACCCTCTAGACATGAACTAAACAATGTGACACAGCAACGATCTGCAAGCCTGAGACTAACCACCCTCTAGACATGAACTAAACAATGTGACACAGCAACGATCTGCAAGCCTACGACCACCCCCTAGACATGAACTAAACAATGTGACACAGCAACGATCTGCAAGCCTGAGACTAACCACCCCCTAGACATGAACTAAACAATGTGACACAGCAACAATCTGCAAGCCTCCAACCACCCCCTAGACATGAACTAATCAATGTCACACAGCAACGAAGGAGCACTGCAACACTCTTCAGGAAACCTTGGAGTCTATCCAAACTGATCGGAAGACAGGAGGACACCTAAACACTGCCACCGATCACAGCAGATCATTAAACCAGAACTCTTTGTGTATCATGGCTTTGAAAACCAAAGATCTAACACAGTGGGATGCAAGGTTCTTTGATGTGCTTCTGTCATTAAAACAAAACATGATTTGGAGACCTTGGATTATATTAAAATAACTCATTCGACACTGCAGACCTGGAAAGAGGTCTATGGGAAAAATAACTCTACTCAACACTGTAGAGCTGTATAGAGGTCTATAGGAAAGAGAACACTCAACACTGCAGAGCTGTATAGGAAAGAGAACACAACACTGCAGAGCTGTATAGGAAACAGAACACTCAAAACTGCAGAACTGTATAGAGGTCTATAGGAAAGAGAACTCCCCTCAAAATAGAAACCTGTAAACAAATCTAATACACTACATGTATGACGATTTCCCTGATTACGACACTGACTCGATTTATTTTTCGTTATCCTAAGGTGGAGGATGGACTAAATGCTTTGAAAATAGGTCCTGATGTATTTTTCTGAAGTGTTCATCGGACCAAAAAAAATATATATAAGCCGCTTTCAATTCCACACAGGGCCCCACTTCCATCAGGTAAAAGGGGGTTTGAAAAGAAATAGTGGAGATGATTAAATGTTAAAAAGGGAATCTGAACTTTGCAAAGTGGAACCCAGTTGGACAAACACAGCTGTGATGCTGTGTTGTGTTCTTTATTCCAGTTCATACGTTTGTGCATCGGCGTCTCCTATTGTTATAAGAGATATCAGACAAGACTTCCACTGACAGCAAAGTGTCAATGCATTACATTCTCTAGGGAAGGGGCAGACTGCCTGTGATTTACCTATAGGGTAAATACAGGCAGTTTGGGGGAGAAGACCACATAGCAAGGCTGAGATGAAATGTGTAGTGTGTGCAGGGTTTGTATCGGAAGAGGTTGTTCTCATAGCTACTGCATATAAAAGGAAAGAGAACAACAAGGTTGAAACCAGAAGAGCTGCCCACTGTACCTGTGACAGGTGTCCCACCTCCAGGTAGAAGCAGATGATGAAGGAGTTCCAGCCGACCCACAGCACCAGCCACACTGCATACTGCAAGACACAACCAGAGAGCCCGTCCCCTTTTTAGAGAGTCCCATTGTGAAAGCATGGCACAGCATAGGCTAGCACTGTAAAGCACACAGAGGTGTGGTAAAGCATAGAAACAAACCACGGTAAACGATGGTAAATGCATAGTATAACAAGGTAAAAGCATGGGAAAACTGCAAACATACTGTGCAATATTACGCGGTAAACTTTTATAAGGGCACTGCCTAACCTCCCCCAGCCTTCCACTCCAAGCTCAGCTCTGTACAGGGCTGTGTTAGTGAGGTGGGCTTAGAAATGGCCACTACTGTACTTCCTGCCCCTTCCCAACTGTGGCAACTGTGATTCAGTAAACAGAGAATCTCTATAAAAAGAAACATCACCCTGGAGGTGAAACCACCTCACCTCACCAATTGTGCCCAGAGGCTGCCGAAGAGCATTACTGTGTAATGAGCTCAAAGCTGAGGCAGCAACAGAGGCCAATGGAAAATGTGCCTGTATTGCTTTAAAGGGGTTCTAGCCAATGAAATAATCCTGTCTTACTCTTGTCTCTCCCATTGGCTACGTGGGTCTCACATGGGCAGCTATAACAAAAATGTATTTTCATTAAAAAAGTACATTTGGTATCACTGGAGTACAAAATCCATGCAAACAGAGACGCCTTTAAACTGGTATTCTATCAGATATTATTATTACAAATACAAAATCCATGCAAACAGAGACGTCTTTAAACTGGTATTGTACCAGATATTAAGTGCAGGTAAATCAGGTATGATTTTTTATGTGATATGTTTGTTTTTTATGTGATATATGTTTTTATGTGATAGATGTTTTTTTACTGTTTGGTTGTTTTTATTTTATTGTATATTAATCTGTAACTTCAAATACTTTTAAGAAGACACAGTCCATTTCAATAGTAGAGCTGGTGTGCTCCTGAAAGGAGATGAAAGAGGGCAATGTGACAGCATGGCAGACTGGAGGTGAAGTGTGAATTGGGATGTGATCTGGTGTGATCCTGGAAGGAGATGAAGGAGGGCAATGTGACAGCATGGCAGACTGGAGGTGAAGTGTGAATTGGGATGTGATCTGGTGTGCTCCTGGAAGGAGATGAAGGAGGGCAATGTGACAGTACGGCAGACTGGAGGTGACAGTGTGAATTGGGATGTGAGCTGGTGTGCTCCTGGAAGGAGATGAAGGAGGGCTATGGAAGTGAGACACAGAGCTGGACCAGGCGCTCTCACAGCAAAGATGAATGACTCAGTGGACACCTTCCAATCCCACGACCAAACCAGCTTCCTCTTTTACACCCTGGTGGACAAAGGCCAGCCCTGCAGGTGTCTGCCCGAGCTCACCAGGTGCCTGGCCAGTATGATCTGCTGTATCGAGATGAGGATGAAACAGTGCCTGCTGGTTCTGCCTCCCTCATCCGCTGAAGCACCAGCCACTGCAATGCCAGTGAGCCATCGTGGACCCCGGCAGGGTTCATTTTAAAGTGGTGTTTACTTCCAGATGTGACCCACTTATTAACATCACTACATACACAAAAATACAGTGACATCATGTGTTTAAAAGTTAGGGCAATGATATAGAGACATGCAGAAGTGTTTCACTCACCATGATGAGGTGATGGGAGCGGTACTGCATGGTTCCAAAGATGGCCATAATCACTGCCATGATGTGGATGAAGTTGGCCAGGATGGGCGCCCACTGGTACCCCAGGAAATCAAAGATCTGCCTCTCCAGAGCGGCTACCTGAGAACAGAGAGAGGGAGGGAGAGAGATGAGCAACACACTACTCACCACAGACCCGACACAGCACACACACCCAAGACAAACAGCATGGAGAAGCCACGGATAATTAGTTACAGTGCACTGAGCCACCTGAATGATGCACCGGATGTACAGTGGGGACACACGCTCCTCCCAGCTCTTCCCCTGTCCGCGTGGGGGTTGGTCGTTACTAACACGCTCCTCCCAGCTCCTCCCCCTGTCCGCGTGGGGGTTGGTCGTTACTAACACGCTCCTCCCAGCTCCTCCCCCTGTCCGCGTGGGGGTTGGTCGTTACTAACACGCTCCTCCCAGCTCCTCCCCCTGTCCGCGTGGGGGTTGGTCATTACTAACACGCTCCTCCCAGCTCCTCCCCCTGTCCGCGTGGGGGTTGGTCGTTACTAACACGCTCCTCCCAGCTCCTCCCCCTGTCCGCGTGGGGGTTGGTCATTACTAACACGCTCCTCCCAGCTCCTCCCCCTGTCCACGTCAGGGTGGGTTACTGTTCGTCTGGGTTGAACACAGATGATTTTTTTATTCAGTTTTTCAAGCTAGCCGTGGGCCAGCTTTCAATATTTTTTAAACTAGAAAGGAAAAGCTGTGAGATGAAGCAGTGGGGTTATCATAGTTTATATATATTTTAATACCATTCACATTACTGGATTCCTGTCTAAAAATGTGAATTTCAAGGTTTTTATTTTTTTAAGAAGTGACTTGTAGTAGTCTTTCTACCAAGACAACACAGATACAATATAATACACTACAGTACACTACACTATAATACACTACACTACAATATAATACACTACACTACACTATACTACACTATAATACACTACAGTACATTACAATATAATACACTACAGTACAGTACAATATAATACACTACAGTACAGTACAATATAATTTGCTTTTATATAGCGCTCTTCACGCAGAGCAATCCCAGGGTGCTTTACAATAAATAATCTAAAATAATAATTGGCCAATTAATCCAGCTCAAGAATATGCCGACACAAACACATATTAATTTTAATTTGATGTAAAAGAGTCGACTGTGCCAGCATTCCTGATAGGACTTGGCACTGAATTCCAGAGGCAGGGAGCAGAGCAACTAAAGACCCGCCTCGCCCTCCTGATTTTAGGAGACTTCTAGGAACGACCTTCAGCGTTCCATGTCCTCAGGGTGCGACGAGGAGCATAAGGTACGGCTCTACTCAGCTGATCCAGACTGCGGTGGATGTGAGCACAGCAACCATTCTAATATTTAAAGAAGGTCCAGAACTGTTTTTACAGAAAGAATCCGCCATTCCACCATTTAGAACAATTGAATATACCTCCTTGTTTCCAAGGATGTCCTCCTGTTCCAGTTTACAGGGGAGAGAATGGAAGACGTTTAAGAATTAGTCCGACTGGAGGGACTAGCCCTCTTCCATAGAGTACCATGGGGTCTTTAATACTGGCTAGCCAAGACCTCTTCAATAGAGTACCATGGGGTCTTTAATACTGGCTAGCCAAGCCCTCTTCCATAGAGTATCATGGGGTCTTCACTATAACAGGGTCCACCAACAAACCATGACCTGCATTAACAGCCAGTGCAGAGAGCAAGTCACCATGACATCCCCAGGGTTCCAGAAGGAACCTGGGTCATTCCAGACTCTGGGAATGCGTTTCTGCCATTTGCAATTGGTGTTACATACTGTAAACTACATGTTATGGGAAAAAAGGGCCCCAGGGTAGGTGCTCTGAGCAGGGAGCAGAAGAGCCGTGGAACTCCTTCAGCCCTCACGGGAGAGCGAGGCTGAAGGTGGTAAAAAGGGCCCCAGGGTAGGTGCTGTGAGCAGGGAGCAGAAGAGCCGTGGAACTCCTTCAGCCCTCACGGGACAGCGAGGCTGAAGGTGGTAAAAAGGGCCCCAGGGTAGGTGCTGTGAGCAGGGAGCAGAAGAGCCGTGGAACTCCTTCAGCCCCCACGGAAGAGCGAGGCTGAAGGTGGTAAAAAGGGCCCCAGGGTAGGTGCTGTGAGCAGGGAGCAGAAGAGCCATGGAACTCCTTCAGCCCTCACGGAAGAGCGAGGCTGAAGGTGGTAAAAAGGGCCCCATGGTAGGTGCTGTGAGCAGGGAGCAGAAGAGCCATGGAACTCCTTCAGCCCTCACGGAAGAGCGAGGCTGAAGGTGGTGAAAACAGCCCCAGGGTAGGTGCTGTGAGCAGGGAGCAGAAGAGCCGTGGAACTCCTTCAGCCCTCACGGGAGAGCGAGGATGAAGGTGGTGAAAG
This sequence comes from Acipenser ruthenus, assembly GCF_902713425.1. NCBI lineage: Eukaryota > Metazoa > Chordata > Actinopteri > Acipenseriformes > Acipenseridae > Acipenser > Acipenser ruthenus. The sequence continues at coordinate 9,522,938 of NC_081211.1, forward strand.
TGCCCGTTTTGAAGACCTTTTGACTTCATTGTTCACCATGTGGTGGATGACCTGACCATGGCAATTAATGTGAGGATCATTTTAAAGCAGTTTCAAGGGCTTTTCAACAATAATAAACTAAAGCAGGCTGTTGAGGTAAGAGGTGTTTACACAGAGTTTAACAGGACAGTGCAGCTGGCAGGCCCGATGGCTCACCACAAGCCTTTGCCCAAATACTCATCACTGCCTCCTTTGTGACGGCTTGCTGTTCTCTCAAACAGCTCTAATGACCAAAGCAGCAATCTCACAGCCCAGCCGCTAGATTAGGCACCTAAATGAAGGAGTAACAGCCTCACTTGCTCAGTGACAAAGATCCCGCAGGTGTCTGACAGTAATGGATTGCTGTTTGGCAGATTCCTGATTCAAACACAGCCTCCTCTTCTGCAAGAAGACTCTACATCCTACAGGGTTAACATTCCTCCTCAGAGTCCTGCGCGGGTCCGGTTTTTACAACCCGCTTCCAACCCAGACCCGCTACTACAGGACCCGACCCGAACCCGCAACCCACTGCAGCAGCGTCTTCCGACCCGCTTTAATAAGACCTGCAACCCGACCCAAACCCATGAGTGTTTGTCCTTTACCTACTGTCTGTGTCGACTGGCTCTATCCTTTCTCACGTCCTGTAAACCTGTCCTCTGTGGGAAATTTAATATAATTCCCTGTGAGCTTTAGCAGGGATTTTTTTTTGTAAATTGCAGTTTATTAAATAGGTTGCAGTTAAAGCTGAATGACAGCTTAAAATAAATAGTTACTACTCTAAAGCAGGGGTGTCAAGCATATGGCCCGCGGGGCAATTTTTGGCACTGATGTACTGTATCGTTTTGGAATTCCTCTTTAAAACAACCCGCCTCTTTAATATAACACACGTATTCAACATGTGCAGTCTGCATTGTATGAGTGACATTCCCATTAAGCTCACAGAGGTAGTAAAATAGCCAATCAAATGGCACACAGTATCCGTTTCCTCGTGCATACGTGTAACAGCACAGAACACATCATTTGGATTAGGATAGCGAAGTGAAGGCTTGTTTAAACTATTTATTTTACTTTGTGTAAAATTTAAAATCAGTAGCCAAAAAGTAGTTGGCGATGTCACGGAAGCGAAAGGTGGAGGCGGAACACAGAAGATTCCAAAATCGTTAGCCAGATGATTATTTGTTCAATGAATAATTTTGACGGCAAGGCAAGATGTCTGATTTGCAGTGCAACGGTTGCAGTTATGAAAGATTATAACATACAACGTCACTATGACACGCTGCACAAAGCAACGTATTTTGAGTTTACTGGAAATAAAAGAAGCTTTGGAGTCTCAACTAAAGGTTTATCTGAAAACGAGAAGAAAAAATGAAAGTGCTGTGGATGCCATGAACAACACAACCACAGGAAAGGCAATTTTAACTTCAAGAAGCCATGGAAAGTGCAGAATTACCTTGGAAGAAACTAACTGGGATTACAACAGAGGCTGCACCATATATGACTGGACTGGCTAGCAGAGTGCTGGAAAACATTAAAGAAATTACCCATTTTCTTACACTGGATTCTGCATCAACAGGCATTATGTGGAGAAGTTGCAGAATTAGAACATGCAATGAGCATTGTTATCAAGAGTGTCGGAAAAGAAGTGCCACGTGTCACAACAGAATCCTAAAAAAATCATTTCATACTGTATACTATTTCACATTTAACCAGCTTGTCAGTATCTTTTTTCAGTGCTGTTAAAAACGTTATATTTTGCAATACAAGTTAGTTATTGAGACTTAGCATTATATACATTATATCAGTGTGGAGTAGTGGTTAGGGCTCTGGACTCTTGACCGGAGGGTCATGGGTTCAATCCCAGGTGGGGGACACTGCTGCTGTACCCTTGAGCAAGGTACTTTACCTAGATTGCTCCAATAAAAACCCAACTGTATAAATGGGTAATTGTATGTAAAAATAATGTGATATCTTGTAACAATTGTAAATAAATAATAATATACTCTGACATTTTTTTTTTTTTTTACTGTTTGAGATTTCCATTGAAATAAAATATTCTATTTCCTCCATTATATTACATTTGGAATATTGAGTTTTCTTTTGTCAGTGTTCTAGGAAAGCTGCTTCTAGTTATATCTGCCTATTTCTGTTCTATAAAATACATGAATACTGTATATATATATATATATATATATATATATATATATATATATATATATATATTACGATGCAGCCCACCAAGTCAACAGTCTTAACTTAAATGGCCCTTGCTGCCAGATTTTTCTGTTCAAACAAATTTTCATAACCAAGTAATTCATCAAGATGGATTTATTTCACGTCAGTGAATCAAACAAACAAATCTGTTGAATTGATTCACTAAAACTGAATGAATCAAAGGAATCAAGTCAGTAAAAAGAATCAAACTGCACATCACTAGTTTACAGGCCAGAAAAAGAGGTTTAAACAGCGCTCCTGTCAGTGGATAAAGCCTGGTCTCCATACACACTAATAAATGATCACTTTAATACAAGCACTAAAATGAACACCCTTTAGTAAATACCATGTGAATACAGCTGGATGCTCTTTTAAATACAGCAGCATGCATTACAATAAGAATCACAGATTCATTCTGATTCCCATAGTGTGAAGCACTACATTCAGTGCATGCCATGATATGCCACGTATCGCACGCGATAATGAATACAATTGCAATAGTACACACGGCAATCATTAACGAGCTGCACACTAAATGCAATTATCGCGCACCACATAGTTGTCTTCTTTACAAACACACTTCACAGCCACTGTTGTTACTGACTCCTTGTCATCTTTGCAAACACACTTCACAGCCACTGTTGTTATTGACTCCTTGTCTTCTTTGCTGGGCGTCTTCAGCTCACTTTTAGGCTGAAAATACCTATTTCTTCCTTTTGTGCCACCAGTTGAAAGGGAGCCACACCTGTGCTTTCACAGAGATGATCTACCAGATGACAAAAACACGATGACAGGTTTTTACAAACAACCAATCCAGTCACATGTTCATTATTTTCATTCGCTGTGATTCCACAACGCAAAAAGTTCACCTTCCAACGCGCGGGTGCCGACCCGGTGCAGCACTCCCCCTCCCGGCCGTTTCCTTTCTGGAGGTCCCGCTTTCTAGGGGTTCATATTTAATCATCACAATTGAAGGTGACAGCTATTTCAATTGCTACCTACCTTGTAAAAGTGCCCCATAGTAAAAGCATAGCAAAGTCTAATAAAGCACAGTGTGACATTGCTGACTAAGTGAAATTTGTGGCTGAAAATGCAAGCAGGTTCATGCAGCTTCTGACTTGGTTTGATAGGTTTCTATCCACCAAGCATACGACAAAGTGATTGATCTGATAAGCTGGGTCGAGGATATGGCATCGCAACAACTTTCAGGCTGCCAAGCCGAAAACAGCGGCGGACAACAAGAGTTCCAGACAGTTAAAGACACCTCGATTTAAACAGCATGCTGCCTACGTTTTAAACGCTGTTCATATTTTTGACCCAAGTCAGACATCTTTTCTGTGTTTAGATGCCAGCCTACTTAAAGCCACACCTGGATGGCAGAAAGAGTATGAAAACGAACGTGCTGCGTACTTGAACTATGTCAAAGAATTGCAGATGCCAGTAAAAGTGACTGAGTTTTGGGACTCGATTTCCAACCGCTTTCCATGTCTCTACAAGTTGGCAAAGCGCTGCCTTACAATTCCAGTGAATTCAGTGGATGCCAAACGTGCCATATCAATGTATAGTCAAGTGTTCACACCCCAGAGACAGAGGATGCCAGCTGCAACTGCTGGTGATGCTGCATGCAGATATTTAACAAATAAGACGGCCCGTTTTAAGAAGGTAAGCATAAATGTGTATTCCTGAGCTTTGGAGGGAATATATATTGTATACATTGTTTTCTATATTGTATGAATACAGTCATGAAATATCCGTGAATTTTGCTATTTATGCCGTGACAGACCCACAAAAAATGTTAAATTTCTCTGCGATTTAAGTAGACCCCTATTCATAAACATGGCAAACCAGGGTAAACTATGTAAATGCATAGTATAACCAAGGGAAAAACTGCAACAACACTGTGGTGAAGTTTTACAAGGCACGTGCATCCAGACCCACTGTGTGACAGCACTGGAGGGAAGGATGATGGGATTTTATTTATTGGCTTTGTGAAATTTATATCAAGGAACATTTCCTGGCTGCTGAAATGATGGGGTTTTTTTCAACCTATTTCTCATTTTTCTCAGAGTGTGGTTTTCTGATCTTTTCCTTCCCCAGTCAGCCTCGCTCCTCTATCAAGACTAATGCAATGTCGCTCTCTCCCTCTCTCTCCTTCTCATGCCTTTATTAACTATATCTGTCAGCTACTGGAGCTGGAATGCCATTGCACTGTTAAATTACCTCAGAGATTCCTTAAGCTACTCTCCACTCGATACAACATCGCTGCCCCAGTTGCAGCTGATCCCAGTGCAGAGCCACTCGTTTACATTATACTGTCATTGCACAATTTGCAGACAAGAACAAAGCACTGCCATGGGCCTGCTTTACCCAGGCTGATAGATAATTCAACTTCACTGCATCCACCACAGAAGCAGCCCTGGATTACAACAACAGACAATGCTTCTGTGTGCTGGTGCCTTCATACCCACACAGCACAGACACCTTTCAGCAGATCCAACCAGAAAACAACACACAAGTAACTTAGTATGGATAGGAATTATCAGAGTTATCTTAATGAATCTATTATTGTTCTTGTGTAGATTCACTTTATATTATGACTCATGATGCGTGACTATAAAATATCAATGATAATCGCTTAATTAAAGTACAGTACGTTGCGATTGGGAGTACTCAGTGACTGTAAGACGCAGGGAACACCCTCCAGCATTAATAATATCACCCAGGTTTTGCAGGGACTCTGAAATCATCAATGCACTTGTACCACTGCTTTGACAGGCGTTGATGGATACGCTGTCTCTGTGGTGAGACTGGATCAGTAGTAATGATGTGTGGTGTGTGGGCAGTGGCAGCGCTGTAGAATGGATACGCTGTCTCTGTGGTAAGACTGAGTCAGTAGTAATGATGTGTGGTGTGTGGGCAGTGGCAGCGCTGTAGAATGGATACGCTGTCCCTGTGGTGAGACAGGGTCAGTAGTAATGATGTGTGGTGTGTGGGCAGTGGCAGCGCTGTAGAATGGATACGCTGTCTCTGTGGTGAGACTGGATCAGTAGTAATGATGTGTGGTGTGATCAGAGAGGTGACAGGAGGCTGTGATCAGAGAGGTGACAGGAGGCTGTGATCAGAGAGGTGGCAGGAAGCTGTGATCAGAGAGGTGACAGCAGGCTGTGATCAGAGCTGCAGAGAGGTGACAGGAGGCTGTGATCAGAGAGGTGACTGGAGGCTGTGATCAGAGCTGCAGAGAGGTGACAGGAGGCTGTGATCAGAGAGGTGACTGGAGGCTGTGATCAGAGCTGCAGAGAGGTGACAGGAGGCTGTGATCAGAGAGGTGACTGGAGGCTGTGATCAGAGCTGCAGAGAGGTGACAGGAGGCTGTGATCAGAGAGGTGACTGGAGGCTGTGATCAGAGCTGCAGAGTTTGTTTAGTTTTTATACTTGCTGTCTGTCATGTCTCCGTTCCGCTCGGAATGGCTAGGGGTCGCTGTCAGTCAACTCAGTGGTCCCTTAATAGACTACTGTAATTTCACTGTGTGTTATTTGATCCTGTTCTGACAGATCTCGTTAACTGAAGCAGCACTAGAATGCTCTCATTCGTTTAAATGACTGTCAATCATCATGACCTGCACCGATTTTGCACTTTCATTTGCCAGCTACAGCGCCTGTCATTCTAACCGCCTACTTAAGGTGTAGGTACGCTTTTGCTTTAGGTATATAGTGACAGTTACTAGTTTGATTTGAAAATGGGGTGCAAGAGGAAAACACTTAATGAATATTGTGCACAATACCCTGCCCGATGGCTGAAGTCTCCACGGCAGGACGAAGTGGGCCCGTCTGCCTTGCCTTCCAGTGAGTCCAGCTGTGCTGAAGCTGGAGAGAGGCGGAGCTCAGACTCTTAATAATAAGTGCAAGTTAGTTCTGTTCAACTATCTAATGTTTTGTTCTGAGCATATTATTTTTACTCGGAAATTTATCCTACACATTATGTAATACAGTTTTATATGCTGCGTCTTCTATGGTTTATTTGAGACCATTTTTTAATTTGTGTAGGATCCTTATCTTTAGGTATAGCTCCGCTGTGACCAAACGTTATGTCAATTAGAATGTTGGTAACCATGGTTTTGTTGCACGTTGAATATGATAAAGGGGTCTCGCTAAATGAGACGTTTCTCAGTGGCATAAAAAGTCTGCTTTCTTCACACATTCTCTGCTTGAATTGAAAAATAAAGATCGAAAAAGAACGGTAAATTCTTTCTAAAATAAACGTTGATATTAAATCAGCGATTTCTCAAAAATTAAAATTGAATAGTAGCAAGCCTACTTATAACTAGTGTCTCTGAAATACAATCAAATGCATTTGCAGGACACAGTACAGTATATATTATACGTGCACAGGGAATAACACTCCCATTGTGAAGCTGTTTGAGTCACTCCGGGTTTTCCTGAGTCTCCACTGTGAGTGATTGTCAGAACAGGATTTGTACTAGAAGTCTAATAGTTTAGATTTTAAACGTTTCAGGATTAGCTAAGTATTACATATTTACCGTATTTGCGAGTTGAGAAATTTAACCCCAAAACACAATCCTTAAGTTGGGGGGGTCGACTTATACACAAGCAAAAACCCCCTTATGCTGCAAAAGTCATGGCCGGTGTGTGGTTACCCCAATCCCTGTCTGTACCTAGCAGGGTTTAGGACCCAGGGGAGCCCTGTGGCAGGCATGCATTCAGTGCGCGAGGCAAGCTCACATACAGTACTTAGCCATGCTCGTGCACCCTCCTCTAAACTAAACACTCCTAAACTAGTAAATATAAACCTAGGCTTTATGACAGGGAGTTTACACACTCAATTATAAATATACACAGGCAGCTTTTATAATGGATATTAGACACATTCATGAATAATAAAGTTCAGTCCAGGATGAACCTTACCAGTCACCAAGGCCATGGGGTTATTTTTAGGGCTGTCCAAAGAGAACAGACACTCGTCCAGTTGAAACAGTATTGTAGACATTATGTATGAATGTGGTTTGATATATGTAGAAATGTGGTTATTGTCAATTGCTGGGTAATTGGGTTCTTTGTAACTTTTACTCTCTTTCTAAAAATGTTCTTTAATAAGATTGTTACCCAGATTGCGTTTTTGCTAGGACTCAGTTACCCAGCAACACGGCTGCTGTAGCTGCTAGCAATGTGTCAGGAGTCTGACACTGAATACAGTGTACCTTTAGACTTCACAGCCGGTGGATTTGTAACTCGTCGTGACCCGGTGAGCGATATCATTTCGAGTTTGGAAGAATGATGTATTTCCCATGACTTAAGTCACATTAGTGAGGAAAGTGAGGGTGAAGTGAGGGTGATTGTCCTCCACCGCCATCTGCAGACGAATTAGTAGCTGGAGATGAACATGGTGATATCTGTGCTTTAATGGGACAGTACAAGGAAAGGCTTGAGTCTGTTGAAAATGAGATAAAGGGTTTGCCCTTGAGATTTGTCAGGCAAGAAGACATTTTGCAGTATTACATTGATTGTAAATGTCCTAGACTTGAGCGGTCTTTCAACAAGGCTTTAAAAGATTTACGGCAGTCTGTAGTTGATTGTGTGAAATGGAGGGATATCCAGCTGCAGGCTCAATTTGTATCAAAGACAAAGAGTACTAGGAGTGAAAAAATGACTAGTACCCCTAATGTAAATCTGACAGAACCTAGTTCTACAGATATCTCTGTTAACAGCTGCTTGTAGACCAAACTAAAACAACCCCTAACAGTAAGAATATAAAATATCATCACAAATTGCCCATCAAGCAGGAGTTCCCTACATTTGGTGTTGAGGAAGACAAGGCTGATCCATTACTTTATGTCGAACAGTATGAAGATTTAAGAGGTACAACTAAAGACTGGTGGGTTGCAGTGCGGGCTAATGTCCACTCCTGGACTGAGTTTAAAAAGATCTTTCTGAGAGCTTTCCTATCCAAAGACTGTGAAGCAGAAGTAGAGAGACGCTTGAGAGAAAGAGTGCAAGGCACCAAGGAAAGAATACAGGATTTTGCATTCCATTACCGAACGCTGTGCATGCACTGGAAGCCAGGTCTTGGTGACAGCTGGTACTCATGATTTTATGTCATTTCAATCCAAGGCCAGCAGTGAATGTTAGAGGTGGTGTGCAAACTGTGGAAGGGCCCCTACGGGTTGGCTCTTTGATTGAGAAGGACTGGGCAGGACAGAGAATACTTTGCAACAATTCAACCATCAAAATGGACTTGAGTAATCCTCCTGCAAATACAGCAGTCCTTGAGCAATGCTAAAGTATACAGCAAGTTGGACATGCGAAGTGGATACTGGCAGATGGCAATGAATCCTGTTCATGCCCAGAAGACTGCTTTTATTACCTCTTCTACCATTTCCGCGTCAAGCTGTTTAATTTGAAAAATGCAGCAGCTTCATTCCAAAGACCAATGGAGGCAGTTCTTGGTGAATTAAAGGGAAAAAAATGTTTTTTTTTATATACTGCCAGCCTGCTGAACAACACCTTCAAGACTTGGAGACAGTATTCCAAAAATTATGCAGTGCCAACCTTACACCTGGACAAGTGTCATCTGTTCATTTTTTGGGGCATATAGTGTCTAGCGAGGGGGTTTCCACCAACAAAATAGAGGCCATTCAGCAATTTCCCACACCCAGAAATCCAGCGTTTCTTAGGCATGGCAACTGGTACCAGTTCATCAACAACTTTGCAGAGACTTCTGCACCTTTGAATTGGCTTAAGCGTCAGAATGTGTTGTCATCTGCCCCAGTATTGGCCCATCCATATTTTACACTGCCATTCCAAGTGTATCTGATGCCAGCAACATTGGACTTGGTGCCATTCTGACCCAGCAATTTGGTGCATCCGAAAAAGTCGTCGCCTATGCCTCACGTCTGTTGAACACCGCTGAACAGAACTACTCCACGTCAGAAAATTGTCTGGCAGTTGTCTGGGCGGTAGACTAACCAGGGTGAGTGAACTCAGTGTGTGTGTAACCAGGGTGAGTGAACTTAGTGTGTGTAACCAGGGTGAGTGAACTCAGTGTGTGTGTAACCAGGGTGAGTGAACTTAGTGTGTGTAACCAGGGTGAGTGAACTCAGTGTGTGTGTAACCAGGGTGAGTGAACTCAGTGTGTGTGTAACCAGGGTGAGTGAACTTAGTGTGTGTAACCAGGGTGAGTGAACTCAGTGTGTGTGTAACCAGGGTGAGTGAACTTAGTGTGTGTAACCAGGGTGAGTGAACTCAGTGTGTGTGTAACCAGGGTGAGTGAACCCAGTGTGTGTGTAACCAGGGTGAGTGAACTCAGTGTGTGTGTAACCAGGGTGAGTGAACTCAGTGTGTGTGTAACCAGGGTGAGTGAACTTAGTGTGTGTAACCAGGGTGAGTGAACTCAGTGTGTGTGTAACCAGGGTGAGTGAACCCAGTGTGTGTGTAACCAGGGTGAGTGAACTCAGTGTGTGTGTAACCAGGGTGAGTGAACTCAGTGTGTGTAACCAGGGTGAGTGAACTCAGTGTGTGTGTAACCAGGGTGAGTGAACTTAGTGTGTGTAACCAGGGTGAGTGAACTCAGTGTGTGTGTAACCAGGGTGAGTGAACTTAGTGTGTGTAACCAGGGTGAGTGAACTCAGTGTGTGTGTAACCAGGGTGAGTGAACTCAGTGTGTGTGTAACCAGGGTGAGTGAACCCAGTGTGTGTGTAACCAGGGTGAGTGAACTCAGTGTGTGTGTAACCAGGGTGAGTGAACTCAGTGTGTGTAACCAGGGTGAGTGAACTCAGTGTGTGTAACCAGGGTGAGTGAACTCAGTGTGTGTGTAACCAGGGTGAGTGAACTCAGTGTGTGTAACCAGGGTGAGTGAACTCAGTGTGTGTAACCAGGGTGAGTGAACCCAGTGTGTGTGTAACCAGGGTGAGTGAACTCAGTGTGTGTGTAACCAGGGTGAGTGAACTCAGTGTGTGTAACCAGGGTGAGTGAACTCAGTGTGTGTAACCAGGGTGAGTGAACTCAGTGTGTGTGTAACCAGGGTGAGTGAACTCAGTGTGTGTAACCAGGGTGAGTGAACTCAGTGTGTGTAACCAGGGTGAGTGAACTCAGTGTGTGTGTGTAACCAGGGTGAGTGAACTCAGTGTGTGTGTAACCAGGGTGAGTGAACTCAGTGTGTGTGTGTAACCAGGGTGAGTGAACTCAGTGTGTGTGTAACCAGGCTGAGTGAACTCAGTGTGTGTAACCAGGGTGAGTGAACTCAGTGTGTGTGTGTAACCAGGGTGAGTGAACTCAGTGTGTGTGTAACCAGGGTGAGTGAACTCAGTGTGTGTGTAACCAGGGTGAGTGAACTCAGTGTGTGTGTAACCAGGGTGAGTGAACTCAGTGTGTGTGTAACCAGGGTGAGTGAACTCAGTGTGTGGGAAACTGGGGTCGTCAGTATTACGTTTAAAATAGAAATGAGTTGAGGGGATTTTAAATCCCACAATAAGTTTACTGAGGGTGTGTTAGTTTTATTTACACTTGTGTGTGTGTGTCCTCCTGCATGAGTTAATACCCCTGCTGGTACCCTAGTGGTGCTACTTGAAACAACACCTGAAAATACGGCAAATAAACCCAGGCGGGTTGGTGTGGTGTTTTGACTGCATCCCTCTGTCTCTCTCAGTCTCTCACAGCAGATTCCCACACCCCTATTACAGATACACTAATGTCATGATACAAAAAGTTTCACAGTATGCATGGCCATGATATGATACGCATCACGATACACGTGGTGATCCTGTTGGGCTACTTGTATGATGCATAACAAGATCAAATGGTCGTTTAATGGTGTGAGCCAGCCTGCCCTCCCCTAGCAGCCACGGCACTCACAGGGAGAGAGCAGCACTGTGTGAGCCAGCCTGCCCTCCCCTAGCAGCCACGCCACTCACAGGGAGAGAGCAGCACTGTGTGAGCCAGCCTGCCCTCCCCTAGCAGCCACGCCACTCACAGGGAGAGAGCAGCACTGTGTGAGTCAGCCTGCCCTCCCCTAGCAGCCACGGCACACACAGGGAGAGAGCAGCACTGTGTGAGCCAGCCTGCCCTCCCCTAGCAGCCACGGCACTCACAGGGAATCCACAGCTTCTCACACATTTCCAATTTCAGTGCTTGTTTCATTCACAATAAACAGTCTTCTTAACGCTCTCAGACATCAAATGACAACCAGGGAGAGGGAGGTGGGCTCACTCATGTATTATTCATTCCCCTCAATTAAGGAGATTTATAGCTGCATTTCTGATCGCTGCTCATGACTGGCCCTCTGGGGATAAACTCTATTGCTGTGATTTGATTCAGAGCAGACCACAGCAGGACCACAGGCAATGCTAATTACAGGCAGCCCTGTATAAACTCTATTGCTGTGATTTGATTCAGAGCAGACCACAGCAGGACCACAGGCAATGCTAATTACAGGCAGCCCTGTATAAACTCTATTGCTGTGATTTGATTCAGAGCAGACCACAGCAGGACCACAGGCAATGCTAATTACAGGCAGTCCTGTATAAACTCTATTGCTGAGTTGATCATATTGATCCAGATGAAGAAGCATGTAAAGTCAGGCAAAAAAATCGCGCATTTTCCAAGTTGCTCCCGCATATCTGCAACTTTGAGTGCGGGAAAAACCCGCACAGATATTTTAAGACACCAAGCTACTGTATTTTCCACCCAATTTATAGGAGGCTGTGTGGTCCAGTGGTTAAAGAAAAGAGCTTGTAACCAGGAGGTCCCTGGTTCAAATCCCACCTCAGCCACTGACTCATTGTGTGACCCTGAGCAAGTCACTTCACCTCCTTGTGCTCCGTCTTTCGGTTGAGACGTAGTTGTAAGTGACTCTGCAGCTCATGCATAGTTCACACACCCTAGTCTCTGTAAGTTGCCTTGGATAAAGGCATCTGCTAAAATAAACAAATTTAGAATGTCTGAAATGCTACAACAATCTCTAAGAAAGTGGGTGTCAGTGGCAAAAGCACTATGAGCTGCATTCTGAGTAGTTCTGGTTAAAATAAATAATTTTAAATTTTAAAATAAATAATTTTAACCAGATATTTCGGATAAGTGCCGCGAGACTTTATTTTCTCGTGCGTGATTCTCGGCCGCTATCTTTAAGCATTATAGAAACTCAGTACACTGCAGTAAGTAAACAGTTTTGAAAAAAGAAATACGATATTAAGTCTATCTAGGTGTTGTTTTGCAAGCGGTGACTTTCGCTTTAACTCTTAAAACTCCAGCGCACCGAAGGTTATGCATATATTACTCGGGCACCGTAAACGCCACCTATGACTGAAGGTAAGCCTCTCATCATGTGACACAGTTCACAGCTTAGGTTTCGTTTTGAGTCTATTGCTCCGTCACTGTAGCAGATAGACTGAAAGGGGAGGTATCGTTAGAAGCTCAGCTCCCCCCCCCCCCCCATGTTAATTTCATATTGAGGTTCAATGGGGCAGTGTTTTTATTTTTAGCTATCTATGATTACAACATATATAGCAGTGACCAAACATGATTATTTCTCTATATCATCTCTATCACATATAGTATGCCTGATCCTGTTACATAATATGAAAGGAAATTCTGTGGCCTTTCATTTGATATGTTCCATATCCAGTAGTTAAACATACATACATGAAAACAGGGAAAAACAGGTGGAAATAGGGCTGAGTGTAAAGAGTTTAAAAAAAGAAATGAAGCGCTGGTTAAAAAGAAAAGCACCTTTTTCTTCTGCTGCAGCAAAGACTTCATGTCAGGCAACAGCAAAAGCAATGGAGAGTGCTCTGTGTCACAGTGATGAACAGCTGTTAGGTCTCCTGAAAGCAGCTTATTTTAAAGCAACACCAGAGTGAATGATGATGCAGTCAAATATACAGTTTTTTATATGCAAAAGCGCAATTTTTTCTTTGCAATTCCCCCCTAAAATGTTGGAATCCCCCCCATTGACTGCAGCATAGGGGGGAAAATCCCCCAGCACACAAAAATATAATTCAAACACTGTTCTGTCATTATGGATTTTGGAATGTCGGTCCTGGAAGTTAAAGATGCGATAGTGGAGCATTTGTCTCATCTTTGCACTCAATTTATTTAGTATTTTCTAGAAAGTGAGGCAAATGAATTGCAGGATTTTGCCTGGGTTCAAAATCCATTTTCAGAGAACTTGTAGCAAAGACCATGATTGCTGCGAGTCTAAAAGAGAATCTGATTGACGTTGCTGGTGTTTTGAGAGATTATTTCAAAGTTATGCCTGTTGATCAGTACTGGCTCTCAATTTGAAAAGAGTTCACTGAAACGTCACAAACAGCAGTCGAAATACATGTTCACTTTACCGCAACATATCTGTGTGAAATGGGGTTTTCTTCACTTATTTACAGCAAGAACAAGAGTAGAGACAAGTCTGAGGTTGAAATTCTGAAATCAAGCCGAGATCCCACAAACTGTGCGCTAGCAAGCTGGCTCACCCTGTGCACTGAGGTCAATATGACTCATTAGGTGTTATTTTATATTCCAGTTTATTAAGTGTTTGAATAGGGGTACTGTGCTATGCTGCTTTCTGCCTTCAGAAAAAGATGTTAATATGTTGGGAAAATCATCGTTTTCTAATACTGTACTGTTTATTAGAAGGGGGAGTGCACATGGGCATGCATCTCTGAAGGGGGGACGCAGCAAAACAAGTTTAATCTGACATTAACAGACTGAAAGATTTCAATGTTTCCTTAAAGACGTTTGAAGTGCAATCTAACTTTACTGCTCTGCCCGACATTCGAAATCACTGCTCAGCTCCACTGGATAGCGTTACTGTCTCACACAACCCTGCATGATAACACTGAGAATCACAGAGGCCTGGGTGGGTTAAGAGCAGCTTGAGACTGGATTACCATCTTCAGCCTGTGCTTTGCTTTGTTCAGTGACCTGTGTGAAATGATACTCTGCAACACTAAACCCTGACTCTCTGCTGACACCACTCAACCTACTGAACTGAATATCAAGAACAAACATCAGCTTGAGAAAATAAAGGCCTTACACAGGACAGAAACACGAAATCAGGCAATGTGAAAAAAGCAGCAAGAAAACGTTTTGTTTAATGTTCATGATGCTACATTATAGTCTGTCATCTCTCTTCACTTCACATGCAGCGGGATTCCCAATCCTGTTATCCTGCAATAACACGACACGGCACGGCTTCAACAAACCAACGTCACAAAGGCTCCCATTCACAGCACAGCTCGCCCTGCTGCTGAATGACTGATTCCATTGAAATCAGAGCGGAATCGACTCACGGATAACTTTTTATTAAAACTCAGCACCTTGAAGAAGGAAAGCCAACAGCCCCCAGTACAGTCTTGGTTGTGGTTCCTCCATTGGCCTTGATCACTGTCTGTCTCTCTGTCTGTATTTTTTGGCACTGACAGGGCAGTAGTACAGTGCCTTGCGAAAGTATTCGGCCCCCTTGAACTTTGCGACCTTTTGCCACATTTCAGGCTTCAAACATAAAGATATGAAACTGTAATTTTTTGTGAAGAATCAACAACAAGTGGGACACAATCATGAAGTGGAACGAAATTTATTGGATATTTCAAACTTTTTTAACAAATTAAAAACTGAAAAATTGGGCGTGCAAAATTATTCAGCCCCCTTAAGTTAATACTCTGTAGCGCCACCTTTTGCTGCGATTACAGCTATAAGTCGCTTGGGGTATGTCTCTATCAGTTTTGCACATCGAGAGACTGAAATTTTTGCCCATTCCTCCTTGCAAAACAGCTCGAGCTCAGTGAGGTTGGATGGAGAGCATTTGTGAACAGCAGTTTTCAGTTCTTTCCATAGATTCTCGATTGGATTCAGGTCTGGACTTTGACTTGGCCATTCTAACACCTGGATATGTTTATTTGTGAACCATTCCATTGTAGATTTTGCTTTATGTTTTGGATCATTGTCTTGTTGGAAGACAAATCTCCGTCCCAGTCTCAGGTCTTTTGCAGACTCCATCAGGTTTTCTTCCAGAATGGTCCTGTATTTGGCTCCATCCATCTTCCCATCAATTTTAACCATCTTCCCTGTCCCTGCTGAAGAAAAGCAGGCCCAAACCATGATGCTGCCACCACCATGTTTGACAGTGGGGATGGTGTGTTCAGGGTGATGAGCTGTGTTGCTTTTACGCCAAACATAATGTTTTGTATTGTTGCCAAAAAGTTCGATTTTGGTTTCATCTGACCAGAGCACCTTCTTCCACATGTTTGGTGTGTCTCCCAGGTGGCTTGTGGCAAACTGTAAACAACACTTTTTATGGTTATCTTTAAGAAATGGCTTTCTTCTTGCCACTCTTCCATAAAGGCCAGATTTGTGCATTATACGACTGATTGTTGTCCTATGGACAGAGTCTCCCACCTCAGCTGTAGATCTCTGCAGTTCATCCAGAGTGATCATGGGCCTCTTGGCTGCATCTCTGATCAGTCTTCTCCATGTATGAGCTGAAAGTTTAGAGGGACGGCCAGGTCTTGGTAGATTTGCAGTGGTCTGATACTCCTTCCATTTCAATATTATCGCTTGCACAGTGCTCCTTGGGATGTTTAAAGCTTGGGAAATCTTTTTGTATCCAAATCCGGCTTTAAACTTCTCCACAACAGCATCTCGGACCTGCCTGGTGTGTTCCTTGTTCTTCATGATGCTCTCTGCGCTTTAAACGGACCTCTGAGACTATCACAGTGCAGGTGCATTTATACGGAGACTTGATTACACACAGGTGGATTCTATTTATCATCATTAGTCATTTAGGTCAACATTGGATCATTCAGAGATCCTCACTGAACTTCTGGAGAGAGTTTGCTGCACTGAAAGTAAAGGGGCTGAATAATTTTGCACGCCCAATTTTTCAGTTTTTTATTTGTTAAAAAAGTTTGAAATATCCAATAAATTTCGTTCCACTTCATGATTGTGTCCCACTTGTTGTTGATTCTTCACAAAAAATTACAGTTTCATATCTTTATGTTTGAAGCCTGAAATGTGGCAAAAGGTCGCAAAGTTCAAGGGGGCCGAATACTTTCGCAAGGCACTGTATGTGCTTGAGTATTCTCTCAGCCCAGTTCTTGACCCAGATCAGTCTACCAGATGATTACTGTTGGATGCCGAGATGTTACTGTAGTTTTGTATTACTGGAAATAACAAGTGATGCAACATTCCTAGATGGTTCTGTAATCATTTGTTCTATCTAAGAATTAACAGCTCAAGTTTTTCTGTCCTCCAAGCCGGGCTGCAAATAATGTGTTATTGATCTCTCAGCCCGTTCCAGTCCCTCTTATTAAAAGGTCACTCTTCCATTGATCAGACAGTAAATCAAGTGAATTAGCGCTCGTTAGCAGGGTTAATGAGCTCTGTATGAGTGTTGGGCTGTGGCAGGGAAGGGTGCAGCGCTGGCTCTCTGAAGGTCAAGGGTTTGAATCTCAGCACGGAGCAACATATTCTTAGAGTCGCCTAATCCGGCACAATCGAAAAAAAAAACTATGTATGTTTGACTCATCTCTCAGTCACTATGCATGTTTGACTCATCTCTCAGTCACTATGCATGTTTGACTCATCTCTCAGTCACTATGCATGTTTGACTCATCTCTCAGTCACTATGCATGTTTGACTCATCTCTCAGTCACTATGCATGTTTGACTCATCTCTCAGTCACTATGCATGTTTGACTCATCTCTCAGTAACTATGTATGTTTGACTCATCTCTGTCACTATGCATGTTTGACTCATCTCTCAGTCACTATGCATGTTTGACTCATCTCTCAGTCACTATGCATGTTTGACTCATCTCTCAGTCACTATGCATGTTTGACTCATCTCTCAGTCACTATGCATGTTTGACTCATCTCTCAGTCACTATGCATGTTTGACTCATCTCTCAGTCACTATGCATGTTTGACTCATCTCTCAGTCACTATGCATGTTTGACTCATCTCTCAGTCACTATGTATGTTTGACTCATCTCTCAGTCACTATGCATGTTTGACTCATCTCTGTCACTATGCATGTTTGACTCATCTCTCAGTCACTATGCATGTTTGACTCATCTCTCAGTCACTATGCATGTTTGACTCATCTCTCAGTCACTATGCATGTTTGACTCATCTCTGTCACTATGCATGTTTGACTCATCTCTGTCACTATGCATGTTTGACTCATCTCTCAGTCACTATGCATGTTTGACTCATCTCTCAGTCACTATGCATGTTTGACTCATCTCTCAGTCACTATGCATGTTTGACTCATCTCTCAGTCACTATGCATGTTTGACTCATCTCTCAGTCACTATGCATGTTTGACTCATCTCTCAGTCACTATGCATGTTTGACTCATCTCTCAGTCACTATGCATGTTTGACTCATCTCTCAGTCACTATGCATGTTTGACTCATCTCTGTCACTATGCATGTTTGACTCATCTCTCAGTCACTATGTATGTTTGACTCATCTCTGTCACTATGCATGTTTGACTCATCTCTCAGTCACTATGTATGTTTGACTCATCTCTCAGTCACTATGCATGTTTCACTCATCTCTGTCACTGTTTTTTTTCTCTTGAATAATCCCTTCAGTACCCTCCAAAAGTGTTGCACAAGTACAGAGCAGGGGGAGGCTGTTCAGAGAGTGTAAGATCCTCTCTGTGGCAGGATGGAAGCCCTGCTGGTGTAAATAAGTGTAAGGTTGACATGGATGGGGTTAAATCTATCCCTGCCAACAATCACAGGTGTGGCCATTCCCCAACCATTTGAATTCTCATCCCATTACTACAAAGTACATACTAGCAGATTAATAAACAGAACGCTGTCGATGGCTACTGACATTTATTTAGCCTTTACATCCCTGTGAATACGTAGAACAGGATTTTAAAAGGGCGTTTTGTTTCAATATTATTTCAGAGAACTCATAAGTGTGAATACATTATTTATAGGTTTTAATTTACCAGTACACTTTTATGCAAATCATTTCATAAAAAAAGACATTTTCTTGATATCTGGATCTCACCAGGCACAAATATATATTTCGTCAACAGAAGAGAAGATATTGTTTTTTGTTTTTTTTTAACATATGTGAGCTGTGTTTATTTACTTTTTATTTGTTTTGTTTTGTTCTTTGAAAATAATGTAAAAATAAATAAATAAATAAATAAATAAATAAATAAATAAATAAATAAATAAAAACTTGTTCATAAGAAGCCCATAAGCATTACTTAGAAAAAAAGAAAAACAAATCTCTTCTCAGTCCTTGTGCATTATATATTTTGCTATTAAACTTCAGCATCGTCAGTTGGATAGCCGGTCTTCTTTCATGGATTAACATTGCTCTGTGAAAATTTGTCCATATGAAGAAACGCTTCATTCAACATCCACAGAATTGGTAACAACTAACAAATATATTTGAGCCTTTCTTGCTAAATTTGGAAATAGTTCTTATGCATTTCTCTAAAATTCGGTCAGTGAAATTCCACTACGGTTTCTTTTGTATATAGTTGATATCCCTCCATTTCTGATTTACAGTCAGCATCTAATGGGAGGGGTTCTTTATCCAAACTACAAACATGCTGTGGGTCTAAAATCCTCACTGCTTTCACAAACTTTGAGCTGGTTAAATAAAACGTGGTTTTATTTGGCATTGATCAGGATTGTAGTATCTCGTCAATTTTTCAAAAACTTGAAAAATACACACTGTTTATTCTGCCATCTGTGCTGTGCAACTCTTCATCACATGTATTATACATTTCATGAATTTGGCTAAAGTCCAATTACAGCTTTCAAAATAAGTTCTACCCATCAGTGTGCTGCACAGCCGGTGGATGTTGCTGCCTGCGATCTCTCAAGGAAATGCTTTTGATTTGTTGGTGCATCTATCTGTTGTAAAACAGCAAGTCTCGAGGTAAGCTTTTTCTTTAAACACATCAATGTCTAGAATGGCAATAATTGTTCCTCGTAATTAGGGGGTGCTTTCTAATTAGCCAGAATTTAATGTGTTGATTACTTAATTATTCTTTTGATCAGTTTAGCTGGAGTGGCTACACAGACATCTTGAGGTTTAGGACTGAATTGCAGGTTAGTCATGTCGTTTGAATTCTCCCGTGAATTTCACAGGCTCTAATAATGAAGCTCAGTAACATGGAATAGAACACGTCTCATACATAATGAAGTGCTCAGTAACATGGAATAGAACACGTCTCATACATAATGAAGCTCAGTAACATGGAATAGAACATGTCTCATACATAATGAAGTGCTCAGTAACATGGAATAGAACACGTCTCATACATGATGAAGTGCTCAGTAACATGGAATAGAACATGTCTCATATATGATGAAGTGCTCAGTAACATGGAATAGAACACGTCTCATACATGATGAAGCTCAGTAACATGGAATAGAACACGTCTCATACATAATGAAGTGCTCAGTAACATGGAATAGAACACGTCTCATACATAATGAAGTGCTCAGTAACATGGAATAGAACACGTCTCATACATGATGAAGTGCTCAGTAACATGGAATAGAACACGTCTCATACATAATGAAGTGCTCAGTAATTGGCCAATTAAGTGCAACTGTTTGCACTGGCGCGCTGTGAAGCATGCTAATTAGGCCGTAGCGAGGAACAGGGAAGGGTCACTGAATTAGTGGAAACAACACCTGCTTAGCCACCATTGATCTCAGAGAAATGCATAATGTCAGAGCCTGTGACTGCAAGAGAGAGAGAGAGGGGGAGACACAAGAAAAGAGCAGGCGGATTCAGATTGAAAACTGAGCAGCGTCCTCCCAAGTTAAAGGACACAGTGTTAAACTGTTGACATAATCTAAGAGAAAACACTGCAGTGATAACATAAACCAGGAATTCAGATATCAGGGAGAAAGTTTCACTGCAATGTGTTCTTAGCTTCAGAAGCAGATCACTTACAAATATATAGCTCATTTCAACATAACAAAGATGATTTCTAAAGTGTGTTGATACAATATTGAGAGTTATACTGTACTTACTTTTCTGGGTGTTTTACTAAGTATAGCAGAACAAAATCCACTGATCGGCCATTAAAGGGTCCTTGTGCATCTGTCTTTCAAACTCACTGCCATTGAAGCCTGTTTAACGAGATTTCAGCTTCCCAACGAGATCAAAACAGGACGTCCCCTGGCCAGAGAAAGGCAGTGTGTTTTTAAAGAAACACGCTTGTTCTCTGATCTCTCCAGCGCTGTCATTACCAGCACCTTAATAATAATGAACACTAAACACTCCCCTCTCATCTCTCCAGCACTGTCATTACCAGCACCTTAATAATAATGAACACTAAACACTCCCCTCTCATCTCTCCAGCGCTGTAACCTTGCACTTTAGGAAGCCATGATTCAAAGCATTAGAAAAAAAACAACACACAAAAAACCTGCTGCTTTAACTGATCTGCATTGTTTAAGTGCTTAGAGGAATATAAATGTGTCTGTCTGAACGGGTGAAACTGCACCGCTGATAAATAAATATTGATTCCCTTCTATTCTTCCTCTTTTTAAAGTTGATGTATTGAAGGGGAGGTAACAAAATTGCACAGGAGCGTGTTTACAGATTATCGGACGTCTTTTAAAGACAGTGTTCTGACTGGGATTAGTATGGGAAACAGCAAGAGGAAGAGAGCCATTATATCCACACAGGGATTTCACTGCTGCTTCCACTGCCGACACAACACCGTCTTACACTTGGGAGCCCCAGCTGCTCTGGGTGGCAATATCATTCAGCGCTCAGCCATTAAGGATTTTTAAAAAATTGTTTTATCCCTCTGCTCCTGATTTTTTAGAATGTCCAATTATGTTCCCTCACTTCAGCAACTCGCTAAAAATGCTGTGGACAATGGAAGGTCAGTGGGTGACCTCTGACCCCACCAAGCCAATCGCCTCTCTACACCCGGGAGCACTTTGAGGGACAAACAGGAGATACAATTATCCAATTCTAAGGTTACTACAGGGTGCATTCAGCGTACAAGGATGCATTCAGCGTGGATAAAGTCCGAAATGGAGTCACAAAAAAAGCACTTTTGGCTTTCCATACACAGTCAGACACAGACTCAGAGAGGTAAGACAACTGCAGTACCTCAAACTTCACTTCACTTCATTTTATGGCTCACGTTGTCAGGATATTCAGACTACTCTCTGTCCCTGCCTGCCTGCCTCTCTCCCTGTCTGCATCTCTCTCACTGCCTGCCTCTCTCCCTGCCTGCCTCCCTCCCTGCCTGCCTGCCTCTATCTGCCTGCCTCTCTGCCTCCCTCCCTCCATCTGCCTCTCTCCCTGCCTGCCTCTCTCTCCCTGCCTCTCTCTCCTTGCCTCTCTCCCTGCCTCTCTCTCCTTGCCTCTGTCACTGCCTGCCTCTCTCCCTGCCTGCCTGCCTCTATCTGCCTGCCTCTCTCCCTGTCTGCCTCTCTCTGCCTCCCTCCCTCCGTCTGCCTCTCCCTGCCTGCCTCTCTCTCCCTCCCTCCTCTCTCTCCATGTCTCTCTCCCTGCCTCTCTCCTTGCCTCTCTCCCTGCCTCTCTCTCCTTGCCTCTCTCCCTGCCTGCCTCTCTCTCTTTTTCCTCTCTCTCCCTGTCTGCCTCTCCCTGCCTCTCTCTTTCCCTGCCTCTATCTCTCTCCCTGCCTGCCTACCTCTGTCCCTGCACCCCTGCCTCTCTCCCTGCCTGAACTGAACCCATCGAACCCCCTTAGAGATAACCCTAAATATTATATGGACACTACAGGATACTATTGTAAACGACAGTGGTTTTGATCGTACTGTATTATTTTACAGGAAATGTGGTTGTACCTCAGCTGCACAGTGTGAGTGTGAGCTTAATGCTCCTCCTTTTCAGAGTTTACTCCAGTGTTTGTCAATGGAAAACGTTAGATTATTATCCCTGGTTCCCTGAAATAGAAATGTAACCATTACCGTATGGGTAGTTACCTTCGAAGGACCCGCAGCCTGAATAACATATATCAAAGCTGCTCGTAGAGCCTGTGACGCAGTCATGGCCCGCCCCCGAGGACACAAAAGTACTGTGGTCACAGACCTCTGCGTCATGTTTCCTTCAAGCCTGCTGCAAACATGGACGCAGCGACCTTGAGGTTAATGGTTACATTTCTATTTCAGGCGGCCAGGGTTATAATAACCTAACGTTCCATTTCAAGAATGAAATGTAACCATTACCGCATGGGTAAGTGTACCAAAGCCATCGCAAGGGCAAGATTGCATAATGACTGGAATGTTACAAGGCTAAGCCGAGAGGCTGCCTTGTGCTTTACCATTAGGAGCCCCAGTAACAAGTAGCTAGGATGAAAAAATTGAGGGAGAAACTCACCTCTTTGCCCGTGTTGTAAGAAGCCGCCCTTAACACTCTAGTTCCAAAAGCAGGGTTTTGAGGATCCACGACATTAAGTCTGTAGAACCTAGTGAAGGTATGGGGAGTAGCCCACACTGCTGAATAGCAAATGCCCTTGACAGATGCATCCTGGAATAAAGCCCAAGAAAGTTGCCATGCCCCTGGTGGAATGGGCAGTGAGCTTTTCTGGAGGGGGCAAGTTGGCCAACTCATAGCCACTCCAGATCATGTCTGCAATCCATTTGGACAGCCTCTGCTTAGACAGGGCTTGACCATGGGACTTAGCCCCATAGCAGACATAAAGTTGTTCGGCCTGCCTCCAACTTTTCGTCCTGTCAACGTAGTATACCAGGGCCTCCAATTCCACAGGCTGGTTGATATGGAATGCCAATATCGTCTTCGGCAGAAAGGCAGGATTGATTCAGAGCGAAATCTTTGTCCTGGCTCTGTAAAAGCGAAGCAGGCTTTTGTAATGGAGAATGCCTGCATCTAACTCACCCGCTTTGCGGAGGCGATAGCTTTGTGCTATAAATATTTCAGCTCAGCTGAATGCATAGGCTCAGATGGAGGATTCATGAGTGCATTAAGCACCACGTTTAACCTCCAGCGAGGAACAATGTCCTTCATAGGTGACCAAAGCCACCGAGCTCCTTTAAAAAATTGTGAAGCATTGACATGGCAAGCCGAAACGGCTGCCAGATAGACCATGGAGGAGGATTTCCCCTCGTCAAACAGGTCCTGCAGAAACTGCAGTGTAACTGCCATGGGACAGGTCATGGGGTCGAACCCACTTCTGAAACACACCCCACTTACACCCGTACTGGGAACGTGTGGACGGTGCTCTGGCATTCTGCAGGGCGTCAGGCTCGGTGGGTCTGGATGGTATAAGGTCCCCCGTTCCTGACTGAGCAGCTTGCGGCGCTTGGGCAGTCTCCACGGCTGGCTACTCAGGAGCTGCATCAGGGTTGAAAACCAGAGTCTTCTGGGCCAATAAGGGGCTACTAGGAGCACCTTGGTCTGGTCTTGCCTGATTTCCTCCAGACACAGCAGGAGCAGGGCGAGCGATGGTAAGGCATATAACGCCAGCGGGTCTCAGCATCCTATTATGGAGAACCAGAGGGGACAGTGGGTTGATTCCTGGAAGGCATAGAGATCTATCTAGAGATCAAGAAGCCTGACTTCTATTATATGTAAACTTATTGTATTACTTGTATTGTAACGCTTGAAATGTTTTTGCTTACGATTGTAAGTCGCCCTGGATAAGGGCGTCTGCTAAGAAATAAATAATAATAACTTATGGAAAATTACCCATATGGTAACAGTATCCTGGGAGACAGTTTTAGGAAAGGGAGATTGTATCTAACTAATGCATATGACATGCTTTATTTAGATTTCCAGAAAGCTTTTGACAAAGTCCCACATAAAAGATTAATTCTCAAACTGAACGCAGTAGGGATTCAAGGAAATGCATACACATGAATTAGGGAGTGGTTAACAAGTAGAAAACAGAAAGTACTGATTAGAGGAGAAACCTCAAAATGGAGCGAGGTAACCAGTGGTGTACCACAGGGATCAGTATTAGGTCCTCTGCTATTCCTAATCTACATTAATGACTTAGATTCTGGTACAGTAAGCAAACTTGTTAAATTTGCTGTTAAAGAGTGGCAAATACTGTTGCAGCAGCAAAGGTCTTTCAAAATGATCTAGACAGCATTCAGAACTGGGCAGACACATGGCAAATTACATTTAACAGAGAAAAGTGTAAGGTACTGCACGCAGGCAATGAAAATGTGCATTAAAAATACTATATGGAATCTATAAGGAATCTATGAAAGATATCTAGGAGTATATGTTGACTCAAAAATGTCTTCATCTAGACAATGTGGTGAAGCTATAAAAAATCTAGACACCTGAGTGTGCTCAGTACAGACGTGCTCAGTGTTGAATGTACAGGTGTGTTCAATGGCGCTTGTATAGCTGCTGCAGTAGAGCCATTAATGTGCAGCTATGTCTGGAGACTGTCCAGTAGCTGGATCCCAGTGCTCCCCTCCCCCTCACCCCTCAAGCTGTAAATAATCCCAGGCTGAGTTATGTGCAAACCAGGCGGTGTAAAACTGCCTCATAAAATATTCGCGAGCCTCTCTAGCAGTGCCAGGGATGGCAGCGGAACAGCAGGGAGCTGGATTGAATGATACCGGCTTACTTACTGCAGCAGAACCACACACCCCAACATCCTTCAGGAGAACCACACACCCCAACATCCCTCAGGAGAACCACACACCCCAACATCCCTCAGGAGAACCACACAACCCATCATCCCTCAGGAGAACCACACACCCCAACATCCCTCAGAAGAACCACACGCCCCAACATCCCTCAGGAGAACAACACACCCCAACATCCCTCAGGAGAACCACAAACCCCAGCATCCCTCAGGAGAACCACACACCCCAACATCCCTCAGGAGAACTACACACCCCAACATCCCTCAGGAGAACCACACACCCCAACATCCTTCAGGAGAACCACACATCCCAACATCCCTCAGGAGAACCACACAACCCAACATCCCTCAGAAGAACCACACGCCCCAACATCCCTCAGGAGAACAACACACCCCAACATCCCTCAGGAGAACCACAAACCCCAGCATCCCTCAGGAGAACCACACACCCCAACATCCCTCAGGAGAACCACACACCCCAACATCCCTCAGGAGAACCACACACCCCAACATCCTTCAGGAGAACCACACATCCCAACATCCCTCAGGAGAACCACACAACCCAACATCCCTCAGGAGAACTACACACCCCAACATCCCTCAGGAGGACCACACACCCCAACATCCCTCAGGAGAACCAGACGAGCACCCTCCCCCCCCCCCCCCCCCCCCCCCATCCCTCAGGAGAACCAGACAAGCACCCTCCCCCCCCACATCCCTCAGGAGAATCATACAAGCCCACCCTCATCACTCAACAGGACCACACCCAGCCCTCCTGCATCACTCAGCAAAACCACATCCAGCCCCCTCCCCTCCCCCGCATCACCCAGCAGAACCACACCCACTCCCCCCGCATCACTCAACAGAACCATACCCAGCCCCCCAGAATCACTCAACAGAACCACACCCAGCCCCCCCGTATCACTCAACACAACCACACCCAGCCCCCCCGCATCACTCAACAGAACCACACCCAGCCCCCCCGCATCACTCAATAGAACCACACCTAGCCCCCCCGCATCACTCAACAGAACCACACCCAGCCCCCCACATCACTCAACAGAACCACACCCAGCCCCCCCGCATCATTCAACAGAACCACACCCAGCCCCCCCGCATCACTCAACAGAACCACACCCAGCCCCCCCGCATCACTCAGCAAGGAGGGCTTAGGTTGGCCAGGGTGTCCTCGGCTCACCGCGCACTAGCCACCCCTGTGGTCTGGCCGGGCACCTGCGGGCTTGCCTCTATGCTGCCCAGAGCTGCGTTGTCCTCTGATACTGTAGCTCTGAGGTGGCTGCATGGTGGGCCTGCAGTGTGTACAGAAGCGGGCGGCTGACTACACACGCTTCGAAGGACAGCGTGTGTTCATCTTCACCGCTCCCGAGTCAGCGCTGGGGTGGTAGCGGTGAGCTGAGCCTAAAAATAATTGGCTATTCCAAATTGGGGAGAAAATGATAAAAACAACTGGTGACTACTAAACTGAAAAAATAAAAAAATGGAGGGATGTAGTTAATGCATACCTCATAAGTTAGCATTACAGTATGTACAGTATTTATTGAAAGTACTCCTGATTTCAAGGTAATTTTGGACCCAAAACTTTATCTGGCGTACTGGTTTCTAATATATATATATATATATATATATATATATATATATATATATATATATATATATATATATATATATATATATTTTCCAAACCCTGTGATTTATCCGGGTCAGAGTTTGCTACCTGTATGGTGAATCTGGCTAGCCAGGACACACTGAATTTTGGAAGGTAGAATTGCCTCCTGTTGCACTCCAGTGAGTCCCTACAGGGGGCGCTGTAAGTGTCACAATGCATAGCTCATGATGAGGTTCCAATACATCCCTTTTCCAATCTCACTTTTGAATGATGAGGCGATGGATAGTTAGCACCTTGAAAGGCGCTGCAGTCTGCCGGGTCTGTGCGTGTGGACCATGCACATGCACTAGCCTAACTGAGATTTACTCGCTTAGCACAGATTGTGACCCTCTGAACTAAAAGCACCAAATAAATGAGTTAATCTGCTGATACCCACCACTCATTTCAACGAGACATTCCGGAGGGGTGAGAATGCAGATTGCAAGCCCTCAGCATGCCGGATCTGTGACTCTCGAATGTATCTCAGAGCCTCAGGGCTCCGTTTGTTTCAGACGTACCATGCCTGTAATACTGGGCAAGTGATCCTGTGAAGCAGCTTGTGATGGGAAATGAAAGACTGCTCAGCCTGCACCACACCCACACTCCCGCCCGCATCGGCTTTTAATGAGCAATTCATTTACCCCCAGGGAATGCTATTTCTTTCTTTTCTTTATATAACACAAGGCCTTGTTTTATGAAGAAGATCTCTGCGATTAATTGGCAGCGTTCAGGACGAGGGAGGCGCTGAAGAAAGCGCTCTGTCTGTAGAGGAGAGCCGACCCGTGGCAGCAGCAGCAAGCCTAGATAAGCATTAAGAGTCTGGAAGAAAAGGGAAGGTTCTGCACAGACGCCTATGGAGATGGAGCCCAGGATATATTATTGATTGATTTGCTTCATTATTTATTTGAATGAGTCTGTCATAATGATCTTCGATGACAGTGGCGCTGCCGTGGCAGAAGTTCAATCCCTTACAAGCATGCTGAACCTTGGCATGCGGGCAGGTGCACACAGGGAATCACAAACTGGGACACGGGCAGGGAAGTGCACTGGCACTCAGAGACACAATTCAGCAGGGACACAAAAAAACACCAGCAAAAGCAATGCACGCAATTCAATAGTAACCAAACAATTCCATTCATCGACCCAGAAAACAGAAGCTAGACGTGATAAGAATCTTACAGACAGCCATTCGAACGGCGTGCTTGGTCCAGCTTCCTGTGCAGCTCTAAAGCAGTGAAGGCATTGCCTGAAACCTGGATTTGCTCAACTTTGCAAAGAGGGGAACTCGTACATAATAAAAGGGGCTCCGTCTCTTTAAGAGTCCAGACATACACATTTCAGGGAGCCCAGCTTTCCCAGGGCACTCTGCTGCAACTGTTTCCATGGCAACCCATGGACCTTGGCCTCCTATTCAGCCAGATCTGTGGCGGGGGGGGGGGGGGGGGGGGGGGGGGGGGGGTCTGCTAGTGCTTCTATATAGACACACATTGGCCATTCCACAAAGATTATGACTGAACTCTCAGTGCATATGAAAGGAGAAATGCCATGGTGACTGAACAATAAGCGGATCCATTAAACACATTAGAACACATGAAACTAATGAAAGCAATTACAGGTAACTGGAACGCAGCACTGCTCTCCTGCAGTCAGTGCACACGCTTCTCCGCTGTATGATTTATTTCTTAGCAGATATATAAAAAGCCATTCCAATTTGGAACATTCTACCCCATAATGAGGTATTGTCTACTTCCATTACATTGTTGTAAACCCCCTATTTTCTCTTGTGTTCTACACGTTTGAGATCATTGAGTTATGTCTAGTTAATGGCTATCTTTCTTAAATGGATGCTACATGTACCTTGTTCCTTATTGCTAATGTCCTAGTTAAAGTCAAGTGAATGAAAACAGGTGTTCAAAATGACAAGAACAAAAGCCACGAAACACTGCTGCTATGAGAAATACCTAGCTGGAGTGTGTACGTATTTCAAACAGCATTCAGCAAGTTCATATCTGTAGCAAAACTGCATACAAACTCAACAACGGTATCAAAGAAAACCACACAAAAACACAACATTAATAAGTGCAGCACATAAAAGTCTAATCATAAGCATAGCGAACAGAGAGAGCAATTCGACTCCACCCGCTGGTGTGCAAACAAGGGGAGCGCCTTGAGGGGCTGAACAACTTCTCTCTCTCTGTGTGCTTCAGGACATCGCTAAAACTTCTCATCAAAACAAAGAATCTTACTGGCTTCTTTTTAATATTTCTACATATCTCACAACCGTAGCAGTGCAGCATCCTTTTCCGATGTGTATACATGAGCGATAACAAGGTAGACAATAAGAGAAATCCAACTGAAAACACCAGACAAGGTGACACTGACCAGCTCCCATTTACAAACATGCTTCTCAGGGCTGTTCCAGGCAACAAAACACATTGACGCTTTCACACTGATCAGGTCACAGGGTCAAGAGTCATTGAGACGTCAAAAGTGGGTTCTTAGGGTTAACCTGCCTTTAGAAAATATGTTCAGCTTTTGAGGACACTTTGCTGCTACATTCAGTTCAAAGGGTCAATTTCTTTGTATTTGCTGATCAATTACCAGTTTCCAAAATGGAAAGTCTTTAGACTAAAAGTTCCCAAAGATGACAATGAGTACCTGTCTGTTTTAACAGGCCTATGTCTGTCTTCAATCCAGAACACCTGTCCTCATCAGGAGCAGACATCACTGAAGAGGGTGTCAACCCACAAAAAGAAATGCAGGAATCCTTTTGGAAAACTCCAGAACTCCCGATGCAGACAGTTTAAATAGTCGATATTCTGTACAACAAAATGGAAGATGTTGCTGCCAGTGCTGCCCCAGGGGAGAGCTCTGTGTACAGTGTAACATTGAAGCCCACTGTCTGGATCCAGTGCTCGGGTGATCCTTCTGAGATTACAGGCAACATTGAAGCCCACTGTCTGGGTCCAGGGGTCATGTTATCCTTCTGAGATTACAGGCAACATTGAAGCCCACTGTCTGGGTCCAGGGGTCGGGTGATCCTTTTGAGATTACAGACAACACTGAAGCCCACTGTCTGGGTCCAGGGGTCGGGTGATCCTTCTGAGATTACAGACAACACTGAAGCCCACTGTCTGGGTCCAGGGGTCAGGTGATCCTTCTGAGATTACAGGGACGTGAATCTCATCTGACGTGTAACAGGAGGCTAAGAGACACTTCAACACTATGTAGCTGGGTTTCTAATGCATTTCTCCTTTCATGGCTCCCCACTCTCTACCAAGAGTCTCATACAAGTGCCCTCACTTATTAGGAAGATTATACATTATTATTAATAATATATTCTGTTCTATATTACACTACATTTAGTTGTTTGCACCAAAAACAAATACAAATACTGAACTTTCCCTGCAGTGTAATCATAAGTAGCTTTTCACAAACAGCAGAGTGATTGCAGAGGCCAACAGGAGGTAATGGAAGCAGAAATGAAATAAAGAGATTGTGTGAGCCCCGGGCAGCAGGATCTCCGGATCACTATCTCCGTTATTACTCAAGCGTTTAACAGCTACCTGTCTCATAAATGTCATGCATTGGAGCTTCTCTGAACCATGCTGTGCAAGCTCACCCCTGGGCTGGGATTCACAAGTTCAGCAGCTGCACTGGAACTGCTCTGTACCAGGACTGCAGTCTAACATCTCTACACTGACCTTGTAAATGAGTCTCGTCTCCAGATTAACAATGGAGGCACAGGGTGCAAAGAGCACGGTACGGCTGCTTAGCATTTTTAAATATTGAGAAAACCAGACAGCTGTGTTGGACATTCCTAAGCACATGTTCTTCATAGGATCCGAATCAAGGTTATGGCACTACAATGGCAATGCAGACAAACAGGGGCACTACAATGGCAATGCAGACAGACAGTGGCACTACAATGGCAATGCAGACAGACAGTGGCACTACAATGGCAATGCAGACAGACAGTGGCACTACAATGGCAATGCAGACAGTGTCGGTTGTAAGTGGCAAATCACATGCAAATCACGTCTGAGTAGAACCGCAGCTCATGGTTTTCACAATTGCAATCATTTAATCAACATGCTGGCTTCAAAGTAACGGATGAGGAAACACTTCTAATTTAACTCAGGCCCGCCGCCAGCCCCCCCAAAAACATATGCAAAGTTCTCATTTACTATGCTGGTTTATTACAGCCTGTTACTACAATACATATGATAAAGCCCTTCCACTTGAATTCAATCAATATGCTGGTAGAATGAAGCAACAAAGTAATCAGACAAACTAGACTCATTTCAATACATGCACAGTAAATGCAGCTGCCTTAATAAAGTGCCCTGCTCACAGAGGCATCTCATTTAAAGCAGCTTCCACATACTAGATCACAGCATCCGTTTAGCTTGCAGCTTCGCCTATTTCACTGTTTATTCCACTTTCAAAGGGTTTTCATTTCTTTCAATATTTTTGCATTCGGCTGTTGTAGTCAGTTTAGTATCATTATTTCATTTTGTATTAGGTCTACACAGACTCATTAAACAGGCAGACTCAACCATTTTATTTATTTATTTATTTTACTCAAAAACATCCATCTTCAGTGTTTCACTTGTGACGGTGTGTTTCGGAGGGCTTGTGTATGTGTGCGAGTACGAGTCCCAGCACCAGCAACGCTTATCAGCAAAGCGCTTTAGAAACCTGAAGAGGAAACCCGAGACACTGAACACCAGGCTCAGTTTGAAGCTGCAGTCACCCCTACTGAGGACAGCCACAATCAAGCAAACCTCTCATAACAGTCATCTCTACTGAGGACAGCCACAATCAAGCAAGCCTCTCATAACAGTCATCTCTACTGAGGACAGCCACAATCAAGCAAGCCTCTCATAACAGTCATCTCTACTGAGGACAGCCACAATCAAGCAAGCCTCTCATAACAGTCATCTCTACTGAGGACAGCCACAATCAAGCAAGCCTCTCATAACAGTCATCTCTACTGAGGACAGCCACAATCAAGCAGGCAAGCTTCTCATAACAGTCATCTCTACTGAGGACAGCCACAATCAAGCAAGCCTCTCATAACAGTCATCTCTACTGAGGACAGCCACAATCAAGCAAGCCTCTCATAACAGTCATCCCTACTGAGGACAGCCACAATCAAGCAGGCAAGCCTCTCATAACAGTCATCCCTACTGAGGACAGCCACAATCAAGCAAACCTCTCATAACAGTCATCTCTACTGAGGACAGCCACAATCAAGCAGGCAAGCTTCTCATAACAGTCATCTCTACTGAGGACAGCCACAATCAAGCAAGCCTCTCATAACAGTCATCTCTACTGAGGACAGCCACAATCAAGCAAGCCTCTCATAACAGTCATCTCTACTGAGGACAGCCACAATCAAGCAAGCCTCTCATAACAGTCATCCCTACTGAGGACAGCCACAATCAAGCAAGCCTCTCATAACAGTCATCCCTACTGAGGACAGCCACAATCAAGCAGGCAAGCCTCTCATAACAGTCATCTCTACTGAGGACAGCCACAATCAAGCAAGCCTCTCATAACAGTCATCTCTACTGAGGACAGCCACTGTCAAGCAAGTCTCTCATAACAGTCATCTCTACTGAGGACAGCCACAATCAAGCAAGCCTCTCATAACAGTCATCTCTACTGAGGACAGCCACAGTCAAGCAAGCCTCTCATAACAGTCATCTCTACTGAGGACAGCCACAGTCAAGCAAGCCTCTCATAACAGTCATCTCTACTGAGGACAGCCACAGTCAAGCAAGCTTCTCATAACAGTCATCCCTACTGAGGACAGCCACTGTCAAGCAAGTCTCTCATAACTTCTGATGACTATATTAATTATAAAGGCATGTCAATATGAACCATCTACATGCCGTGAAGTGTGCGATTAGCTCACTTTCAGGTCAGATGTTTCTTTTGTAACAAGATGGATTATGACGCAGACAGACTGTGTGGGCCTGGGTTAGACCACCTATGGGTATGATCCTTCTCTCTTCCTCTTGGAATGCCCTCACTCTTTCTTTCTCTCTCTCTCTCTCTCTCTCTCTCTCATGAGTGTTTCTCATGGTCTATCCCTCTTCTCTTTCTCTTTCCTTCTTTACGACTCCTCTCCTAATTTCATACGCACTTTCATGTGTGTGTCTGTGTAAGTTGTGCTATATTTTTGAAGCATGTATCAAACCAAATAAAATGTCATTTATGTATCGCCTTTCATCTCAAAACAGCCAACAATTAGACCACTACATTAAAAAACATTCTAAGAAGTAGCAATTTAAAAATAGATTTAAAAAGTGGTTTTAATTGTAAAAAAAAAAAAAAAAAAGCTAGCTTGTATCGATTAAACAATAAAAAGAGTTGAAAACTAAATGTAATTCAATTTTAAAAAAGGACAAAAAGAAAAAGCAGTTTAGATTGTACAACAGGAACGTTAAGATAAAAATGCAATTTTATAAAAATAAGTTTTCAATCTTGACTTAAAAATCTGTTGACTTTTTCTGGTTTTACTCAGAATTCTAGTGGCAGTGTTCTGAATGAGCTGTAAGCGAGACATCGCACGTTTTGGAATGCCAGAGAAAAGTGCATTACAATAATCAATTCTACATGAAACAAAGACATGCATTAGTCTTTCAGCATCAGATACAAAGATAATAGGTCTATTCCTAATCTACATTAATGATTTAGATTCTGGTATAGTAAGAAAACTTGTTAAATTTGCAGACGACACAAAAATAGGAGGAGTGCCAAACACTGCTGCTGCAGCAAAGGTCATCCAAAATGATCCAGACAGCATTCAGAACTGGGCAGACACATGGCAAATGACATTTAATAGAGAAAAGTGTAAGGTATTGCACGCAGGCAATAAAAATGTGCATAATAAATATCATATGGGAGATACTGAAATTGAAGAAGGAATCTATGAAAAAGACCTAGGAGTTTATGTTGACTCAGAAATGTCTTCATCTAGACAATGTGGGGAAGCTATAAAAAAGGCCAACAAGATGCTCGGATATATTGTGAGAAGTGTTGAATTTAAATCAAGGGAAGAAATGTTAAAACTTTACAATGCATTAGTAAGACCTCATCTTGAATATTGTGTTCAGTTCTGGTCACCTCGTTACAAAAAGGATATTGCTGCTCTAGAAAGAGTGCAAAGAAGAGCAACCAGAATTACCCCAGGTTTAAAAGGCATGTCGTATGCAGACAGGCTAAAAGAATTGAATCTATTCAGTCTTGAACAAAGAAGACTACGCGGCGATCTGATTCAAGCATTCAAAATCCTAAAAGGTATTGACAATGTCGACCCAGGGGACTTTTTTGACCTAAAAAAAGAAACAAGGACCACAGGTCACAAATGGAGATTAGATAAAGGGGCATTCAGAACACAAAATATGAGGTACTTTTTTACACAGAGAATTGTAAGGGTCTGGAACCAACTCCCCAGTAATGTTGTTGAAGCTGACACCCTGAGATCCTTCAAGAAGCTGCTTGATGAGATTCTGGGATCAATAAGCTACTAACAACCAAACGAGCAAGATGGGCTGAATGGCCTCCTCTCGTTTGTAAACTTTCTTATGTTCTTATGTTCTTAAATTTAGCTATATTTCTCAAATAATAAAAGGATACTTCAGTAACTTTTCTAATATGAGTCTCGTATGATAGATCAGGGTCAAAGATGAGCCCCACATATATCATTTCTAGTTTTAGTTCTGATGAGAGACGGCTAAAGTCTAACTCACGTATTCCCACATTTTCTTGTTCGGAAAGTCCATTAGCATAACCTCTGATTTATCAGAATTCAACATTAAAACGTTTTGCAACATCCAACACTTGATGTCTACAAGTCAAGCAGCTACTAACACCCCAGCAGAAGTATTTCCTGGCTTTAAAGACAAATATGACCTCAACCTTAAAAAGATGACATTTAATGTATAGTTTCATATGCAGTGCAGTCTATTTTTCCTCAGTACCTCGTACAGGGAGCCCCGGCTTGCCACTGACTCTCTCTCAATTCAAGAGCTCCCTCTGCTAGCTCTAGCTCTCCATTAAGATTCTTTGCTATTTGTAATAGAGACTCTTCACAGTATAATCCAGTTCTGAGAGTTCACATTGCACCTGTAGGCAGGCGTTATCAGCAGACGCAGTCCGTTTTCATCATGTCAGTCGGGGATACCATTGCATGGAACTGGTTACCAGTAGGAAAGCAGCTGGTAGTGGGCAGCTGAGAGAGTTGTGCTGGGAAACAAACCCCACCCCTCTTCCTGCAACTCTTACCAATGGCAAAAAAAAATCCAATTGACAGATTCCTCCCGTGATATCTCCGTGATGAGGTTTTATCTCGTAATGGCTTGGTGATTGCAGCTGATGCAGTTGCTATGGAAACTATTGCTCACCTACCAGAATTGTACCTACACAGCTAGCAACAAAGCAGACTCACACAAAAGCACACATTCTGACACGTACACACACAAAGTGACACAAACTGAAACACACGCACAAAGTGACACACTGAAACACACACAAAGTGACACACTGAAACACACACACAAAGTGACACACTGAAACACACACACAAAGTGACACACACTGAAACACACACACAAACTGACACACTGAAACACACAAACTGATACACACTGAAACACACACACAAAGTGACACACTGAAACACACACAAACTGACACACACTGAAACACACACACAAATTGATACACACTGAAACACACGCACAAAGTGACCACATCACCTCACTGACTGAGCGCAGCGCGGCAGTCACCACATCACCTCACTGACTGAGCGCAGTGCAGCAGTCACCACATCACCTCACTGACCGAGCGCAGCGCGGCAGTCACCACATCACCTCACTGACCGAATTTCTACCAGTGAGCCACAATCCTAACTTGGGATGGCAACAGTTTTATCTTAGTCTAAAACTAAGAGGTCCCATTTCAGCTTGCTTTTAACTTGGTCCAGGTGGCTGATGGAAACAAGGCATCATGGTTGGAATCAAAGCCGGTCCCCGTGAGGAAGGCAGCCTAGACAGGGGCATTTCCACTGCGGCACACAGACTTACAAGCTTCTTCACTATAGACAGGGGCATTTCCACTGTGGCACACAGACTTACAAGCTTCTTCACTATAGACAGGGGCATTTACACTGCGGCACACAGACTTACAAGCTTCTTCACTATAGACAGGGGCATTTCCACTGCGGCACACAGACTTACAAGCTTCTTCACTATAGACAGGGGCATTTCCACTGCGGCACACAGACTTACAAGCTTCTTCACTATAGACAGGGGCATTTACACTGCGGCACACAGACTTACAAGCTTCTTCACTATAGACAGGGGCATTTACACTGCGGCACACAGACTTACAAGCTTCTTCACTATAGACAGGGGCATTTACACTGCGGCACACAGACTTACAAGCTTCTTCACTATAGACAGGGGCATTTACACTGCGGCACACAGACTTACAAGCTTCTTCATCTTACGACTGAGTGCTTGAAGCGACGCCATTAAGAGATGCACTCTACACATCTTGAAGTGACAGCATTAAGAGATGCACTCTACACATCTTGAAGTGACAGCATTAAGAGATGCACTCTACACATCTTGAAGTGACAGCATTAAGAGATGCACTCTACACATCTTGAAGTGACAGCATTAAGAGATGCACTCTACACATCTTGAAGTGACAGCATTAAGAGATGCACTCTACACATCTTGAAGTGACAGTATTAAGAGATGCACTCTACACATCTTGAAGTGACAGCATTAAGAGATGCACTCTACACATCTTGAAGTGACAGCATTAAGAGATGCACTCTACACATCTTGAAGTGACAGCATTAAGAGATGCACTCTACACATCTTGAAGTGACAGCATTAAGAGATGCACTCTACACATCTTGAAGCGACGCCATTAAGAGATGCACTCTACACATCTTGAAGCGACAGCATTAAGAGATGCACTCTACACATCTTGAAGCGACAGCATTAAGAGATGCACTCTACACATCTTGAAGCGACAGCATTAAGAGATGCACTCTACACATCTTGGTTCCCTATCCAGGCTGTGACAAGGTGTTTCCATTATATTTGCCTTCTTCCACAAGGAAATTAGAAATGCAGATGAATCTCCACAAACCTTATCACAGTCCAATAGACTGTGAATCTCCACAAACCTTATCACAGTCCAATAGACTGTGAATCTCCACAAACCTTATCACAGTCCAATAGACTGTGAATCTCCACAAACCTTATCACAGTCCAATAGACTGTGAATCTCCACAAACCTTATCACAGTCCAATAGACTGTGAATCTCCACAAGCAAAAAGAGCAACTAAAGACCGCTCCTAATCTGAACGATGAAGAGCAACGGCACTAAAGACCGTTCCTAATCTGAACGATGAAGAACAACGGCACTAAAGACCGCTCCTAATCTGAACGATAAAGAGCCATGCTACTAAAGACTGCTCCTAATCTCAATGATGAAGAGCAATACCACTAAAACTTGCCTAATCTCAGCGATGAACGCCACATAAAAAATTGGGGAGAAAATGAGAAAAAATAACTGCCGATTCCAAATTTATAAAACTTTTTTTTTTTTAAAAATCAGATGGATTATAACCAAATCTGAAATGTCTGTAGTAGGCCAATGAGTTCCCTCAAAAGTGCGATACAAGCATATCTATAATAATACTAATAACATTACAAGAGCGAAAGCAGTTGGAAATAAGCGCGGCATTGATTATGCCGATATTAGATTTGCACATCAGGAGTTCAGAATGCTCAAGGCTGCAGACCCAGCGTACAATTACAGCATCTCAGCATTGCAAACCCTCAGAACATCTCAGCATTGCGAACCCTCAAAACATCTCAGCATTGCGAACCCTCAAAACATCTCAGCATTGCGAACCCTCAGAACATCTCAGCATTGCGAACCCTCAGAACATCTCAGCATTGCAAACCCTCAGAACATCTCAGCATTGCGAACCCTCAAAACATCTCAGCATTGCGAACCCTCAAAACATCTCAGCATTGCGAACCCTCAAAACATCTCAGCATTGTGAACCCTCAGAACATCTCAGCATTGCGAACCCTCAGAACATCTCAGCATTGCGAACCCTCAGAACATCTCAGCATTGCGAACCCTCAAAACACCTCAGCATTGCGAACCCTCAGAACATCTCAGCATTGCGAACCCTCAGAACATCTCAGCATTGCGAACCCTCAGAACATCTCAGCATTGCGAACCCTCAAAACATCTCAGCATTGCGAACCCTCAGAACATCTCAGCATTGCGAACCCTCAGAACATCTCAGCATTGCGAACCCTCAGAACATCTCAGCATTGCGAACCCTCAGAACATCTCAGCATTGCGAACCCTCAGAACATCTCAGCATTGCGAACCCTCAGAACATCTCAGTGCTGCTTATTACCAAACACAATCTGATACTGCAATAATATTGTAATTATATATCTAGCAAAAAGGAAATAGCACTGGCAGCTGTGGAAATATGAAGTCAAAGCCAGGGCGAAGAAATGATCCCACCTCTTAGACACCAGTCACTGGCCACAGTCTCAGACCTGGAAGGGAAGGCAATGACAAGAAACACGTGCTAACCAGGCTCAATAAAACATCTTCTAACCGCTTATTAACACAGTAAGGGAGGGATTTTCAAAAGGTCGTAAATGATAACTCCAATCAACAAATCGATATGCAGCATTGACTTTGGCATTTTCAAGAGGTTGTTATGCCTCTCTTGTTATTAAATAATCATGCTTACGTGATTTCCGATATTATGTTGATTTATGAAATAATGTTAATATCTTAACGAGCAGGGCTTCTTGTGACTATTTCTTTTGTTTGCGTGGGAATTTAAAAGCAAATCCGTGTTAATTGTCATAATTTACCAGGAGTTAATTTGCACTTGGAAAAGGAGGGTTCATTAACGAAAGACTATAACTCACCTTGAAACAGAAATGTAACAGACCGCGGGTGTGACGCCGACGATACAGAGAGAGAGAGCGAGTGTACAGGATCAGAGTTCATTTCTTACAGACTACTTAGATAATTCAATATTTGTAGTTATGAAAATATTTAAGGCTTTTCTATACTTGTGGTTCACTTGTTTTAATCATTTGTAACCTTACGGAATGTTTGTTGTATTGCTAAATATTATTTGTTATTTGCACCTCATGTATTGTTACAGAAATGATCAATGTAACCCTATCTAAACTCTGGATACGTACATTATATGACAACTGATCTGTACTGTAGATTGTATTTGAATTATACAAATACAAACCTAAGAGTACATAATGAAATCATGGTATAGAAAACAGCATACTACATATTACAATAAAGTTTCCTTACAGGCCATGAGGCTGGAGGAGAGCAAACAGTACCAGAGAAAATGCATTCAACATGATTAGAGGAATTCACCGAACAATATAAACTAATTGTGTATTGGGTAGGGAGTTTAAAGGCTTAATAAATGTAGAATGAAGTGTTACATACACGGTATACATGTATAATATTAACAGCTACAAACACACATGACACTTCAGACGTATCTTTATAGCCTACAATCGTACACACTAAAATACAGACAAAAGTAGAGTCAACATAAGAAAATAAATTCCAGCCAAGCCTACATTGATAAATGGCTTACCACACCCCCATCCCCCTCCCATCCAAAAAATAAAAAAATTGCAAAATGCACAAAGAGTTGTAAGAGCTTCCATTCATTGTTCTTCATCTCGTTAACATGCATTTTGATTAACGAGTTTGTGATGTACGTGACCTGCGACAATGAAGCTTTATAACAAGAAATGCGTTCATTACAGACCTCACCGACTCAATTCCAAAGCAATTTCAGGAAACAATACAGCTTGTGTTCTGATTTTTAAGAAAATTAATTTGTTATTTAATGGGTTAAGATTAGTAATATTATGAATATATTCATTATCATTATTCTTTTTTGACTGTTGATAACAACATATATTATTTTGTATTGGTGAAATCTGCTTATAAACAAATATCAATACCTTCACATTTTAATTTTGTGTCTATTTAATACACATATTATAAAAAGAATAGCAGTTT
Organism: Acipenser ruthenus; assembly: GCF_902713425.1. Classification (NCBI taxonomy): domain Eukaryota; kingdom Metazoa; phylum Chordata; class Actinopteri; order Acipenseriformes; family Acipenseridae; genus Acipenser; species Acipenser ruthenus. The sequence goes on from NC_081211.1 coordinate 9,562,583, forward strand.
ACTGATTTATTTTATTTATTTTTAAGTGAAAAGGATCTCTCTGAGAATGCCCCTGGTTTATAAAAGCTTGAAGACTTTACTGACAGGCTCTGTCAGATTGAATTTTCAGTTGAAATTGGGTCAAATCCTAATTTTGGAAATCTGGCTATATTAGGTAAAGCTGTGAATGTGAAGAATACTCACGATAAGCCTGACAGCAGGCCTTACTGACAACGAGTAGCAGGTTAAAATAATCCTAAATGGCGCTGCGGCAGATCCAGTTCATAATAAAAGTTTTAAACAATGCTCCTTGGCTATAGATCTGATCCCCGCTGGCTCTGAACGCTGCTCCCTGGGGCCCCTGTGCTTTAAAGCATGCTTTCAGCGAACGCATGCCTTCATGCCTGCAAGCCTGCAAGCACGATCCGAGATAATGGCTGTTGGAAAACATGGAACAAGAATTGCGTAGCAGTTTGCTATGGATGCGGACTGGCAGAGCTACACTTGTGTTATTTTCTGAAACGTGACTGACACAGATAGCAGACTGCTAGTTCCAAAATGCACGTACTGCTGACAATTGATGAGGGCCGGAGTCATAGACTCTGGGCCTACAGCTTATTTGCCCAGCATTGACTACAAGCAGGGAATAAATAACAGCACTATGGGCTGGAAGGTGTCCAGGCTTTTTAGAATGCAAAGCACAGTGGACCACGAGGATCTCAAGCACATTAGGAGATAATAAATAACAGAACTGTGAGGCTACAAGGGGGCCCAATTAGAGATATAGTCACAATAGGCCATAAGATAAGAGTCCAGTTTTAACTGGCTGGATTGCTTGCACATGACACTACTCACATGGCACATGGACCCTGAAACAGACAGGACTGGGGAGGGGAAACCCAATCTGGGCTTTGCTATAAAAATGCAATGTACCTGTTGTTCATTGAATCAATCTTTGGGTCCGAGAATGATTCCCTGCAGATATTAAAATAAACCTAACATTTATTAAAGAAATGCATTTTATTATATCTAATTACTCACCTTTTAAGTTACATCAAATGGCATTGTTTTGTGTTCAAGCTTTTCAAAAAAACCTAACATCTTAATTATTATTGTTTTTTAATTGTCATTTTTTTTAACTTCAGAACATTAAGCACTGAAATGTCTTTATGCACTAATGTAAATACTAAAGGTGAATTGTATAAGAATATGTTCCCATTTCCTTAACCCAAATTCACATGTGTAACCTGACTTTCCTAAAACACCACCGAAATTTATGAAGCTGCGTTAGAGGATAAACACAACTTGTAGGATCAAAGGTGTAAATCGAATCAGAAGTGCTAACGACATATTTTAGGTGTAGCCTATACAAGTTTAATTTCTCAGTACATCCATACGAAGGCAAGTGTAGGCAGTAGTCTTGTAATGGAGCAAAAACTTTATTTCATAGAGTGTATAAAATATTGTATTGAACCTGTGGAGGATGGCCGAAAGGATTCCACCGCAATTCTGCAGCGCACAGCTGCACGGGATACAAGCAGATTTAATGCTGCCTTCCCTGTGGAAGAGGCTGAAAGCAGAGACACAGGATGGTCATACTAGAATTTCAGCGGGAGCACGACAGATTACAAAGCAGAAGAAAAATCATTGGAAACACACACAATAAATACCAGATATGGATTCATTTTTAATTCAAAACAACAAAACCCACAGAATGATGATCCAGAAGTTCCTTCAACAAGTTCAGCTGCAAGGGCCGAAGAACAGCGAGGAGGTGGTGTTGTGAGTAAAAAAACATCAAGCCGTTATTAACCCTGCAAAATGAAGGTAATACGAAGACAGCTACTTGCATTTCAGTTTTATTTGTACTGGAAGTGGAGATATACCTCAACCGCACAAGTACTGTCCAATGAATGTTTGAAACCCTCCAAATTACAGAGACATTTAATTACCAAGCATGCAATATATAGTTCAACTTACTTATAAAATGTTATAGCTATCGTGAAGTGTAAGAGCTGAAAACAATTAAAAAGGTATAATTAAGCAAATTATTAGTTTAATTAAGGGTCTAGTTAAGTAACCGAGAGCTCAGTTGGAATGAAAACCAGCAGCCACAGGGAGTCCCAGGACCAGGGCTGGGAACCACTGCTCTAGAGGGCAGGAGCAGTCACTTTGGGTTCACTGCAGTTGAGACACATTTTAATACGCAGCTATTTTGAGCTGCTTGGTTCGTTGCGATTGCTATTAACTTGCGTACTAGTTTAGTACCGTCCTCCGTACTAACCACGGGATCATCGCCAGTTAGTATGCTGCTTTTAACCACGGGATCATCCCCAGTTACTACGCTGCTTTTAGTTCGTTGCAATTGACCCACACACCCACACACACACTCACACACACACAGACACTCATACACACCCACACTCACTCACACACACACACACACACACACACACACACACTCACGCAGACACTCACTCACACACAGACACTCACACACACACACACCACTCACACACACTGACACACACACACCGACACCCCACTCACACACACACACACACTCACGCAGACACTCATACACACACACTCACAGACACTTACTCAGACAGACACACACACACAGAGACACTCACTCACTCACACAGACACACACACAGATACACACACACACACACACACACAGACACTCACACACAGATACTCACAGACACACACAGACACTCACATACACACGCTCATCCTATTGTGCACTGATTACAAGGGAGGGTTATAATTGCATCTGTTAGTGTGGGACACGCTGGTTTCCATGGCAATATGTAAATGGAGAGCCCTAGTTGGCCATTAGGGAGGACAGACGATTCCACGCTTGTCAGAGGCAGCGGCGTCCTCGCTCGGAGGAGCACGGTTCGGTTCACATTTGAATGGTGTGTCAGAGTCGGGGCCGCTCTGTCTGAGACGGCTTGCAGAGCCAGTGCTGAAAGGCTCAGGAGCTCTGCAACAGCCAGCCTAAAACTTAAACAGAAAGGCTCAGGAGCTCTGCAGCAGCCAGCCTATAACCTCCAAAACAGAAAGGCTCAGGAGCTCTGCAGCAGTCAGCCTATAACTTAAACAGAAAGGTTCAGGAGCTCTGCAGCAGTCAGCCTATAACTTAAACAGAAAGGTTCAGGAGCTCTACAAACCTGACTGTGCTACAGTATGCAATGGTCCTTGTGTGTGTGTGTGTGTGTGTGCTCAGATGCTTCACTAGTTTCTAGGTCACCATCTGCCACACAACACACACACTGTACACACACATACAACACACACACACTGTACACACACATTATTCACACATACAACATACACACACATTATACACACATACAACACACACACACACTGTACACACACATTATCTGTAATGCTCAAACAGACCCAGGTCAAACTGAGGTTTGAGTATTGCAGTGAAAACGCTTGTCTGTGTTATTGTCGAGATGACAAGATAAATGATCCCAAGATCTCGACAGAACACATTTTCCATGTCCTCCAGGAGCCACAGTACTTACCAGCCAGCAAACCTCAGAAAAGGAAGGTACAGATGTGCCATGAAAAAGCAGCTTTACTTGTCTTAAGAGGCAACCACTCTAGTCCCTGTGAAGGTGGAGTTCATTCATTCTGTGTTTTTGCACTGGTGTAGCTGTAAAGAATGGAGCAGCCTCTGTGACACTCCGCATCGCGCTGGAAACCCTTCCAGCTGCTTCAAGCCTGTTTTATGAGATGATTGTGTAAGGTCAAGCCTGCAGAGCTGGAGTGAGTTTCCTTTTACAGAACACACAAGCGGTGCTGAGTAAAGAGAAATATTCTACCACCGAGCATTCGCAATGTAATTGTCTGCGCAATGAAATAACTGAAGATCAAGCAATTTACTTTGTCAAATGGCTTAGAAACAATTAAGACATGCTTGAATGATTAGGGTTGTGGCTGACGTTTGTAATGCAGTATTAAAAGGGGGAGATGTCCCCTAATCTAGGTAAGGTCACACCTCATGTACTCTCCAGTTAACGGGACTGTTCCTTAGTGACTATTCTACACACATTATAAATCACAGCTAGCTTTTAAGAATTCAAAGAACCTACAATGTAAGATCAGTCTAGTTCATTCATTCCTAATTCAGTTTTGAAATGGCACAAACTCAAGCAGAGGAGAGAAGGAGGATCAATCATAGAAAGCTCTGAAGTGTTGGGATCCCTGTTTCAACAGAAGGCTTAATAAGTGGCATAATTCAGGCACTTTTATCCTTCATGTGTGGGTGTTCCAAAGCAAAATAATTTTCTATGAACTGATGATGCGCACGTGAGCAGAAAAACCCGTTCAAACACAAGCCAGCCCTGCTGAGTTTCAGCTGCTTCGATAGGAAAATCAGCTTAAACATTACAGTGCAAGTATCTTCTGCGTGCCTGCTTCCAAATCCAATCAAACCCCAATGCACTGTCCTGGACTGTCTGAATACTGACACCTTTCTTATAACTGGATCAATCACTTTGCAACCACAACTAACCTTGGAGTTTGTTCATTTCAAAGACAAATGCCACACCCTTGTAGAACCTCTGTCTGTCTGCATTACCAGTGTAATGCCGCTGTCTGTCTGTCTGCATTGCCAGTGTAGTGCCACTGTCTGTCTGTCTGCATTGCCATTGCAGTGCTGCTGTCTGTCTGCATTGCTATTCAGGATCACTGGGTAAGTGCAGGAGTGGGACACTTTAATGATCTTGTTAGGGGGTCACTTTTACTTTCACAGTCACTGCCTCCTGGGTGCTCAATTAAATTGATCCACCTGTAATATCTGTCAGTGGAGCAGGCAGTGCTGACTGGCTGCTGGAGATAGAGGCAGGGTAGAGGAACACTGTGACACTCCACAGCCCGCCTGCTCCTCAGTGCAGAGGAACACTGTGACACTCCGCAGCCCGCCTGCTCCTCAGTGCAGAGGAACACTGTGACACTCCGCAGCCCGCCTGCTCCTCAGTGCACAGGAACACTGTGACACTCCGCAGCCCGTCTGCTCCTCAGTGCAGAGGAACACTGTGACACTCCGCAGCCCGTCTGCTCCTCAGTGCAGAGGAACACTGTGACACTCCGCAGCCCGCCTGCTCCTCAGTGCAGAGGAACACTGTGACACTCCGCAGCCCGCCTGCTCCTCAGTGCAGAGGAACACCACTGTGACACTCCGCAGCCCGCCTGCTCCTCAGTGCAGAGGAACACTGTGACACTCCGCAGCCCGTCTGCTCCTCAGTGCAGAGGAACACTGTGACACTCCACAGCCCGCCTGCTCCTCAGTGCAGAGGAACACTGTGACACTCCGCAGCCCGCCTGCTCCTCAGTGCAGAGGAACACTGTGACACTCCGCAGCCCGCCTGCTCCTCAGTGCAGAGGAACACTGTGACACTCCGCAGCCCGCCTGCTCCTCAGTGCAGAGGAACACTGTGACACTCCGCAGCCCGCCTGCTCCTCAGTGCAGAGGAACACCACTGTGACACTCCGCAGCCCGCCTGCTCCTCAGTGCAGAGGAACACTGTGACACTCCGCAGCCCGTCTGCTCCTCAGTGCAGAGGAACACTGTGACACTCCACAGCCCGCCTGCTCCTCAGTGCAGAGGAACACTGTGACACTCCGCAGCCCGCCTGCTCCTCAGTGCAGAGGAACACTGTGACACTCCGCAGCCCGCCTGCTCCTCAGTGCAGAGGAACACTGTGACACTCCGCAGCCCGCCTGCTCCTCAGTGCAGAGGAACACTGTGACACTCCGCAGCCCGCCTGCTCCTCAGTGCAGAGGAACACTGTGACACTCCGCAGCCCGCCTGCTCCTCAGTGCTACCATGGGGGGGGCCTTCACCACTCATCAAATGGACCAAGATCTTTTTTTCTTTTTTAAATTGTTTATACTTATCATATTGTTCCTTTACAGGCAATTTTATATAATACAAATAAAAAAGGGGGGGGTTACAGTATATAGGTTGAAATGCTTTTCTCCTTTGGAATGATCTACGTGGGCTCAAGGACATTAGCTTGATCAAACTCTGACTCAAACGCTGACTCTCCCCACAAGCCAGAAACAATGAGCTTCAACACAGCACCTTGAGCTCCAGTGACTGCAGTGTTCAAGAATATCTGTACATTTATTAAAAACTTGATTTCATTAATGAAAACACCCTTTAAAAAAACAGCCCTTAAAGTTGTGTGACTGGGGCCCATAGCCGCATGCTCATGGTCCCGTGGGTTCGCGTGCTCATGGTCCCGTGGGTTCGCGTGCTCATGGTCCCGTGGGTTCGCGTGCTCATGGTCCCGTGGGTTCGCGTGCTCATGGTCCCGTGGGTTCGCGTGCTCATGGTCCCGTGGGTTCGCGTGCTCATGGTCCCGTGGGTTCGCGTGCTCAGTCTCATCACAGCGCTGAAGGGTCAAGGCTAACGCCACCATCCCGGCAGCAGCTCTGCTCTTCAAACGATTCAGCTTTCAGGCTTTTATTAGAGTCACAAGCCACAGCTCCACTTAGGGGAGCAGGAAGAAGCACAGCTGACAGACAGTGGAAGACAGACTTTCTTTAAACTGGCAAGTAGACAGCGTTCAGTGAAATTCTTTTCCAATGAAAGAACGTTTTCATTCAATTACACCCTGTGGATATTTGTTTTGAGCGCCGAGATTTATTTCAATAAGACTCCTGCTGTTTATTAAACCCTTAAAAAGTCCTGCTGCCAATTAGGTGCAAACCACTATAAACATCTTGTGTGACCCTAGTAAGGAAATAATGAAACTGAATTGGTTTCCAAGCTTCTCCTCCCGTGTGGTTCACTGGTCACCCTGGTTTCCTTCTAAACTGAACTCCTCAGCTCTGCCTCGAGAATACATTTACTGAGGTTTCACTGAAAACGTCTTCCTCTAAATCAGGGTACTGCTTCCTGTCTGTCCTGTATATACTGTGCACATGCTGCTGCACTCCATGTAGGTACCTGGCGTGTCTTGGTGTAACGATTCATCCTGTATCGATACCTTGTCTAGATGATGTATTGTATCGTAATGGAGGGATGTATCCCAATTAAAGGATATGCAACATGAAAATCAATGTAATTTGCCATTTAAAGACCACTTTGAAGCAGATGTAATAAAAGAAGGCATGATTAGCATGTTGTAGCAGCCTGGAGAAGGACAAGAGCCTGCAAGATGGAAGTGACGGCCAACAAGAAAGTATTTCCCCTGGAAGTTGGAAGTTGTTTTACCTTTATTGAATGTTCACTTGTGCAATGTTGTTTATTTTTCCTCATTTGCATCCAGGTATCCTTTTCTTATTCTATGTTGCTTCGTATCAAGAGATGTATTAACCCTTTGCTCCAACTTCCTGGTGTGCAGGAACTCATCCCTTCACAGGGCTCCCAGGCTCACCTGCACTCATCCCTTCACGAAGCTCCCGGGCTCACCTGCACTCATCCCTTCACGGGGCTCCCGGGCTCACCTGCGCTCATCCCTTCACGGGGCTCCCAGGCTCACCTACACTCATCCCTTCACGGGGCTCCCACGCACTCATCCCTTCACGAAGCTCCCGGGCTCACCTGCACTCATCCCTTCACGGGGCTCCCGGGCTCACCTGCACTCATCCCTTCACGAAGCTCCCGGGCTCACCTGCACTCATCCCTTCACGGGGCTCCCGGGCTCACCTGTACTCATCCCTTCACGGGGCTCCCAGGCTCACCTGCACTCATCCCTTCACGGGGCTCCCAGGCTCACCTGCACTCATCCCTTCACGAAGCTCCCGGGCTCACCTGCACTCATCCCTTCACGGGGCTCCCGGGCTCACCTACACTCATCCCTTCACGGGGCTCCCGGGCTCACCTACACTCATCCCTTCACAGGGCTCCCAGGCTCACCTGCACTCATCCCTTCACGGGGCTCCCGGGCTCACCTACACTCATCCCTTCACAGGGCTCCCACGCACTCATCCCTTCACGAAGCTCCCGGGCTCACCTGCACTCATTCCCTTCACGGGGCTCCCAGGCTCACCTGCGCTCATCCCTTCACGGGGCTCCCAGGCTCACCTGCACTCATCCCTTCACGGGGCTCCCACGCGCTCATCCCTTCACGGGGCTCCCGGGCTCACCTGCACTCATCCCTTCACGGGGCTCCCGGGCTCACCTGCACTCATCCCTTCACGAAGCTCCCGGGCTCACCTGCACTCATCCCTTCACGGGGCTCCCGGGCTCACCTGTACTCATCCCTTCACGGGGCTCCCAGGCTCACCTGCACTCATCCCTTCACGGGGCTCCCAGGCTCACCTGCACTCATCCCTTCACGAAGCTCCCGGGCTCACCTGCACTCATCCCTTCACGGGGCTCCTGGGCTCACCTACACTCATCCCTTCACGGGGCTCCCGGGCTCACCTACACTCATCCCTTCACAGGGCTCCCAGGCTCACCTGCACTCATCCCTTCACGGGGCTCCCGGGCTCACCTACACTCATCCCTTCACGGGGCTCCCACGCACTCATCCCTTCACGAAGCTCCCGGGCTCACCTGCACTCATTCCCTTCACGGGGCTCCCGGGCTCACCTGCGCTCATCCCTTCACGGGGCTCCCAGGCTCACCTGCACTCATCCCTTCACGGGGCTCCCACGCGCTCATCCCTTCACGGGGCTCCCGGGCTCACCCGCGCTCATCCCTTCACGGGGCTCCCGGGCTCATCTCTTAAGAGCTGACAGCTCTCAGCAGCTCTGAAGGCTGACAGAGTTTTTGATGTGTAGTGGAAGGTTTAGGCCTCCGAGTCCTGCAGGACGTGTCCGGCTTTCAAATGAACTCCGGTCAATACAGAGCTGGAAGATACTATTCAAAGGGATGATCCCAATGGGATCCCATTATTATTTCAGTGTATTACTCTGAAAAAGAAACGCTAGCAGAACCATTAGCAGACCACAGCATTACCAGCAAGGGCAATGCAAGGGATCTGGAGCAAATTCTACACACTGTCTGGTGCTGATATGGTACCATCGGTCCTGCAAAAGATCACCATTGTGTAATGTTTGTTCATACCAGCGCATGCCAAAATACAAACATGGTACCGTGCTCCCTCAGTATTTCACCGTTTGATCATTCACAAATTAGACAGAATATTGTACATGCACTATACTAGAAGGACCTTCCCCATATTCATTGTTTTTATTCTCAATTAGTTCTTGTCTAAAGGAACGATGCAGAGCTGTATATTAACCACTGTGATGCAGTTCTACCAGTGCCATTGCACTGCTTTGAAGACCATTTGGCTGGGCAGCCTCTCTCTTCACTCCCTCGCTGATAAGACCAGGTTCAACAGAAATGCTGCATCTGCTAATCCTTTAAAATCTCCCTCGCCCCGTCGAGCGCTCTCCCCCCAAGCTCCTCTTCTCCGTGACAGGTGTCACTCAAAGCTCATTCACCACCCCACTCCACTCCACTCCCTGCCGAAAGCTCCTGTCAAAATCCACTCTTTAATCACTCAGCCTCCAGCTGTGAACAGAAGCCATTCAATAAATATTTATCACTCAACAGTAACCAGACAACGCAGTGCCAAATTCACTGCTACTGTTGTGAAAGCCTTTTCAATCCCAGGTGGGTATTCAGTCCTGACTAGTTAAAGGGGTGCTAACCAAGGTTTTCAAATCAAACCCCTTTAGCTCTTATGAGCAGCAGCAGCAGCACTAGCATTAGCATTCTTCTACTCAAAGCCTTTTGTTTTTTATACTTCAATTTGGAGCATGAGGATGTTTTAAAGACACGCTATACAAGTTGAAAACTGCTTCCTAGTCAGAATCAAATCAAAGCTGTAGTTCAGTTTCACTCCAATGGTCATTTGACCTACAACACAGGCAGTGATGAGATACAATGAAGAAAGTGTTTTTTTGTTTTTTTATAAACACAAGCAGACTCAAAGGGGGAGCAGTGAGAACTCTGCAAATAGGAGGCAAGATGATTGATTTTAAACACCGTGGCAAGCACTCCTCTGATGCACACTGCTTCCTTGTCTCCTTTACAATAGCGAGGTAGACTAGAGCTGGCAGCACATTCCATTCCAGCTACAATTTATCTCAGGGATGAAACAAGGCTCCAATTGCATAGCATTTTCACCAGTTCCACATCTTCTTGATTAGCCCCAGTGTATAGGTAACAAGCTCAGGTGTGTCTTATTAGACTTAGTAAAACCAGGAATGGATCAAACTGCTATGCAATGGGAGTCTTATTTCCATCCCTGTATCGGCCTTGTAAAAGTAGTATTCCTGGCCACACTCATACTGGTTGCCCAAGTGGCTCATTGGTGTTTCCTTCCGCCCGCCCGCCCGCCCTCACAGTCGACCAATCATTAGTTATCTTCAGAGGAGTTACCTTGAAGATGTGTGAAACAGTGCTCAGTGATTTCCTGTTTGCATTCTGGGATGCGCTCCCCTATCCTGCTCCTCTCAAACTCTTATGAAACCCTGCTGCTGTACATGGTGTGGGTGTGGGAATGGAAGGTTGGCAGGGAAGGGGTTAAATCAATCCCTGACAGCAATCACAGGTGTGGCCATTCCCCAATTAGGTAATTGGTGCTGACTGGGGAGTGGCCACATGTATATAAGGAAGGATAAATCATTTGTCTGGTGGAGGAGTTTGTGCTGTGAGTTTTGTAACTTGATAGTGAAGGCTAATGCCCAGCCTACAAGCCCACACCCAAACCAACCAGCTTCCTGATCGTCCCTAATAAAGTGGCCACACCCTATCACATATGTGTGGCTCTGTTGAATAACCAGTAGCTGGAGACGGGGTTTAAAAGGTTTTGAAAGTGCCTGCCTGTCTGTCTTCAATGTGCTTTAATAACGTTGCAGCTGAGCTGTGTTAGTCACACTGAATTTTAAAAGGCTTGCACATGAAGCTGCTGCTGGCACTGCCCATTGTCTCTCCAGCAGCAGGAGAGGGATGTACGCCCGGCTTCCAGACAGCCTGCCCCCAGCCCCAGACTACACCTTCTGTGCTTTACAGTGCTTTCACTGTGCTTTATTACACTTGGCTACGCTTTTGCCATGGTATTTTTTGAGAGGGTGCTCTATTAAGCACCTCATGTACCATTACAGTACTAGAAGGATAATGCTTATTTAAAATGCAACATTACAAAAAAAATGTTTGAATCCATAATCAGTCTGTGACAGGGGGCCCTGTCGCTGGTCCTGCGCAAGTCTGTGCAGCGGAGACACGTTGCTAGGCAACCAATTGGGCAGTGAGGCTAAGCGGATCAGGAGGTCCGGATTGGCTAGGTGGCGTGCCCAGGGAAGCTGCGCAGAGTTGACACAATTCAGGGATACTGTAAGGCCATTGCCACACAGAGGGGCGCCTTGTTGACATCAAGGAGGAGAGAGTCCGCTCTGCAGGACAACTACGGAACCCCTCAACTGCAAGACGGTGCCTGTGAGAGCTCTGCTAGGCCAGGACCATCACAACGACCCGGAGTCGCTGGGAGGCCGGGACTTCGGGAGCAACAGCAGTAGGTCAGTTTAGAGGATGTTGATCCCAAACAGTATAGAGAGGGTTACCGTGGAGTAGTAGGTTCCTGGAACAGGACGTTCCTTTTAGGGTTCTGTGTCTGCCTCAGTATTATTCAGTGACGACCCACACATGTAACACTCCCCCCTTGTTACAGCATGTTATTGTAAATTTAACGTTGTTAGGAAATTGTGTTTTTACACAGAGCGTATGTGCTTTTGGTGATTATCTCTGGTATAATGGGGTTAGATATTTTGTTCAGTTGTTTTCTGGTTCAGGATAATTTCATAAAACGTTTCATAAAACCGCCTGCATGGTTTAAATTGGAATAAAATTAAGAAAAAACAAAACCAAAACAAGTTTCTACCATTCACTCCACAAAAGCATTTGCACCAGTGCTAGTGACCGGTACTGGAGAGTACCACCCCCATGGAGAGTAGACAGTGCGAGGGGGGCTAGGCTGGCAGGGAGTCCCCCAGGCTGGGAGATGCAGCAATGCCACCCTGGGTTGTGTTTTGGGCAGTCAGGGGCAGCGCTGCACAGGCTATGGAAATCGTTAATTTGAGAGACAGATCTAAGCTGGGGGGGTGATTAGCTAAGCGCCAGTTTAGGGAGGGTGAGCCTCAGGCCACAGCGCCAAGCAGCCATCTAGATCTGGCAGCAGGGAGCACAATTACTGAATTCAAACTAATTGCTGTTCTATGTGGTCCCGACTAATTGTGGATTAAATGTGAAAACAGATTGTTATAATAAGGAATGGAGATGAAAGACACAGCCGCACATACCAGCAGCAACCACAGTGCCTTCCCAAGATCTCATGCAACTCATTTCATGAATTAATAGCTCACATTTTGGTTTTTTATTCTTTATTTGACATTCCAAATTGAAAAAGTACATTTTCATTTCTGTGGCTATTAACTGCACCACTGCTTAGCACATGATCGTGCAGCAAAATGCTGAAATTGCAGCTCTACAATATGTGTCACTGATAGTCTTGCTGGTCCCTGTGTGACAGACAAGCTCCAGTCATCTTTGTACATTTGAATGAACTCGTAACATCCCTGAAGTCAGGAAGCAGCGAGAACGCAGCTGGACAATAAAACAATGGCACCTGCAATGTGGATAAGCAACAGCAACCTGCTGGCACGCAACACAACCCCTCCACTCAGTATTCATCCTGGCCGCAGGCGCTGGTATCAGTTAATATGTACTGTTGACCCACAGCAGTGTGTCTTCTCTGGGGAAGAGGACTGCAAAGCTTAGCAATTCTGTCACTCAAGTGGGAATCGAGAAGAGACACTCTTACACCATAAAAGACATGGTAAACTGTGCATGTGACTCATTCTGAACGGTGTTGAAATGGACTGAAAAGGGGGGCTCCCGAGTGGCGCATCCAGTAAAAGCACTTGCATAGAGTGCCGGATGCGCCCTATAGTCTGGACGACGCGAGTTCGAGTCCAGGCTATTCCTTTGCCGACTGAGGACGGGAGCCCTCATGGGGCGGCACTCAATTGACAGAGCGTCGCCCAGGGGGAGGGAGGGTTAGGTCGGCCTGGGTGTCCTCGGCTCACCGTGCACCAGCGACCCCTGTAGTCTGGCCGGGCGCCTGCGGGCTTGCCTGTAAGCTGCCCGAGAGCTGCGTTGTCCTCCGACGCTGTAGATCTTGGGTGGCTGCATGGTGAGTCCGCAGAGTGTAAAGAAGCAGTCGGCTGACGGCACACGCTTCGGAGGACAGTGTGTGTTCGTCTTCGCCCTCCCGAGTCAATGCAGGGGTGGTAGCGGTGAGCTGAGCATAATAAAGTAATTGGCCATTCCAAATTGGGAGAAAATAATAAAAATAATTGGCAACGACTAAATTTAAAAAAAAAAAAAAAAAAAAAGAAATGAACTGAAAAGAACAGAACACAACACAGTCAATGCCATTGACAGTCGGTAGTCTGTGGTGCACAAGACAACTCTTTTTATTAGATGCATTTCTTTAGTTTGATGGTGAACCTTTGTACACTTCCACCCGTCTCTACAGAACCCTGCAGGGAATTTCATCAGTCTGCTCCAGTTCTGGGCAGTCTGTGCAGCAAAATGCTGGTGCATTGATTGGAACCCCCCGGCACTAGCAGTAAATGTCAAAGACCTCTTTCCATTACAGAACACACACACACACACACACACACACACACACACACACACACTGAACCCATCAAACAAAGCAAGGCCTAAACCTAGGGTTGGGCGATATATCGTATATCCCAGTATCATTTTATTCACAATAAAAATATTGTGGGGTTAGATTATATCACCGTTTTTTTTTTGTTTTTTTTTTGGCCAGTATACAAAAGACGCAGCTAAATGAAAAATAAATAAATAAAATAAACCAAAATAGTAGTATGTGAGAAAGTAACGAGGTGTTGATGTTTGAGTTAGGCACAGCGCACAGACGGTGTTTGGGCATGGCGTTTAATTCTCCAGGCACTCCACTGACTCGCCTCTCCAGCCAATCCTATCCACCCAGAGGCTCAGAAACGTGACGGCAGCGACGAGTAAGCAGGGGGAAACAGACGAGAGCGGCAAAGTGTTAACTTCCCAACCAAACGAAGGAGATGACCTGGTACCAAAGAAAGGCATGAGCTCAGAGTTTGGATATTTTTCGGTTTTAAACCAACTGACACTGAGCAAAGCACGGTCATTTGTAAACTCTGTTCAAGGGCTGTGCCACTGAAAAGGAGGCAAGACAGCAAACCTCTTTCATCACCTGAAGCAACGGCATCTAGTTGAACTCGACACAATGAGAAACGCCAGTCTGGATGCACAAGACTGTCAAGCCAAAATCATCCTTGAAGCAGAAATCAATATCGGAGGCATTTTCAAGTGTCGTGCCCTATGCCATTGACATTACGGAGGCAGCTACCTACCATATCGCAAAATATATGGTTCCTGTGTACACTGTGGAGAAAGAAGGCTTCCCAAAGATATGGTTCCTGTGTACACTGTGGAGAAAGAAGGCTTCCCAAAGATATGGTTCCTGTGTACACTGTGGAGAAAGAAGGCTTCCCAAAGATATGGTTCCTGTGTACACTGTGGAGAAAGAAGGCCTCCCAAAGATATGGTTCCTGTGTACACTGTGGAGAAAGAAGGCTTCCCAAAGATATGGTTCCTGTGTACACTGTGGAGAAAGAAGGCTTCCCAAAGATATGGTTCCTGTGTACACTGTGGAGAAAGAAGGCTTCCCAAAGTAGAAAACTATCGATAAGAAATACCAGCTTCCAAGTCGCAAGTACTTTCACAAACTGCTCTGCCAGCATTACACACGGAGTGTCATGGGCAAGTAGCTAACGAGCCGAACGACAGAGTCACACCTCAGTGTAACTGTGCCGAACGACAGAGCCACACATCAGTGTAACTGTGCCGAACGACAGAGCCACACATCAGTGTAACTGTGCCGAACGACAGAGCCACACATCAGTGTAACTGTGCACGACACCGACTCCGTCACGCATCAGTGTAACTGCGCACGACACCGACTCCGTCACGCATCAGTGTAACTGCGCACGACACCGACTCCGTCACACATCAGTGTAACTGCGCACGACACCGACTCCGTCACACATCAGTGTAACTGCGCACGACACCGACTCCGTCACGCATCAGTGTAACTGTGCACGACACCGACTCCGTCACGCATCAGTGTAACTGCGCACGACACCGACTCCGTCACACATCAGTGTAACTGCGCACGACACCGACTCCGTCACGCATCAGTGTAACTGCGCACGACACCGACTCCGTCACACATCAGTGTAACTGTGCACGACACCGACTCCGTCACGCATCAGTGTAACTGCACGACACCGACTCCGTCACACATCAGTGTAACTGTGCACGACACCGACTCCGTCACACATCAGTGTAACTGCACGACACCGACTCCGTCACACATCAGTGTAACTGTGCACGACACCGACTCCGTCACACATCAGTGTAACTGCGCACGACACCGACTCCGTCACACATCAGTGTAACTGCGCACGACACCGACTCCGTCACACATCAGTGTAACTGTGCACGACACCGACTCCGTCACACATCAGTGTAACTGCACGACACCGACTCCGTCACGCATCAGTGTAACTGCGCACGACACCGACTCCGTCACACATCAGCGTAACTGCGCACGACACCGACTCCGTCACACATCAGTGTAACTGTGCACGACACCGACTCCGTCACACATCAGTGTAACTGTGCACGACACCGACTCCGTCACGCATCAGTGTAACTGTGCACGACACCGACTCCGTCACGCATCAGTGTAACTGCGCACGACACCGACTCCGTCACACATCAGTGTAACTGTGCACGACACCGACTCCGTCACGCATCAGTGTAACTGTGCACGACACCGACTCCGTCACGCATCAGTGTAACTGCGCACGACACCGACTCCGTCACGCATCAGTGTAACTGTGCACGACACCGACTCCGTCACACATCAGTGTAACTGTGCACGACACCGACTCCGTCACGCATCAGTGTAACTGTGCACGACACCGACTCCGTCACGCATCAGTGTAACTGCGCACGACACCGACTCCGTCACGCATCAGTGTAACTGCGCACGACACCGACTCCGTCACGCATCAGTGTAACTGCGCACGACACCGACTCCGTCACGCATCAGTGTAACTGTGCACGACACCGACTCTTGACTGGAACCTGTGCAACAAGCGCTTGCAAACGTCTTCCTTCCCTGAAGAGCACATTGGTGAAACAATCGCTCCAGGATTGAGAGATGCTCAGTCTTCCTGGGGTCTGCGAGAAGAGCAGCAAACCTGCATTACCACACACAGCGGATCAAACGTCGTCAAAGCTGCATGACTCGGTGCCTGGACTACACTTCAATTAATTATTAAAAACGTACAAGACAGTGTTATTAAGAATTAATGCACATATAGTAACCGCATGTATTATTTAAATATTGAATTATATTTATATAAAAAAAATTCTGTTAATATTGAAAAAAGTAAAGTTAAATAATATATATATATATATATATATTTTATTATAAAATTTAGTCGTTGCCAATTATTTTTATTATTTTCTCCCAATTTGGAATGGCCAATTATTATTTGAAGCTCAGCTCACCGCTACCACCCCTGTGCTGACTTGGGAGGGCGAAGACGAACACACGCTGTCCTCCGAAGCGTGTGCCGTCAGCACACGGACTCACCATGCAGCTACCCAAGAGCTACAGCGTCGGAGGACAACGCAGCTCTCGGGCAGCTTACAGGCAAGCCCGCAGGCGCCCGGCCAGACTACAGGGGTCGCTGGTGCGCGGTGAGCCGAGGACACCCTGGCCGACCTAAACCCTCCTCCCACCGGGCGGACCTCGGCCAATTGAGCGCCGCCCCCTGGAAGCTCCCATCCTCGGTCGGCTGTGGAATAGCCTGGACTCCACGTGGAGCGCCTTTACTGGATGCACCACTCGGGAGCCCCAAAGTTAAATAATATTTGAAATATTTTTTCAGTCATTCCAATCCATGTAAAAACTGAAAAGAGAGCGTTGTTTTATTAGGATTAAACGTGGTTCTTCTACATAAAGAATCAGTGCAAATGGTACTCACAGATTAGAAAGCCTTGTGTAAAAACGTCATAAAGAGTTACCGTTACTGTTCCTCATACTGTATTTGAAAACAGACTGAGAGGGGAAAAAGTTCCTGTGCTGTGGAACTTTTTTTCTCTTCTTTTCTTTGGGTATTTGTTTTTAAACAGACCGACAACAAAACGTTATAGACGATGATTTTTAAATAATCTAATCTACAAAAACAGCTTTTTTTCCCCCCAATAGTACTTACGGAAAAAAAGTGATTATTATTTGAGGAAACATTAATATGTGTACATGTAATAATTTGTTTCCCATTTCTAAAAGAATAGCTATACAGTTTTACATTCTATAAAGATTCCTCAGATTTACTTTTCTTCATTTTTTTTTTATAGAAAACAGTGTGAAAGGTGATTCCCGCATTGACTGTGCTGTTGGTGTGTGCAAGACGGTGGTGAGCACTTCCTCTTACAGCTGGAAAAAAACAAGGACACTGGCTTCAGCTCAAGATGAGCTCAATCTACCTCAGCACCAGCTGGTAACAGAGTCACCCACACGCTGGTGATCTCGTCACAAAATGATCCAAAGGGTGCTGGAACAGGAAAAAGCAATAACCCAGGTCCTAGCTGCAGATAAAAAACACAGACACCTAATTCCTACATGTCAGGACACTGCTGCCCGGGATTCAGTGAACAAGTTTCTGAGCCCCCTGCTGGATTTTACTGATGTTCTTTCAGGTGAAAACTATGTGAGGGTCTCTTACCTGTCTTACATCTTCTCAACAACAGTGCTTTAGCCTTGAAAGAAGATGATACAGAACTCACAACGTCCATTCAAATTAAGATTCTGACTTATCTCAACGATAAGTACTCTGACACCCAAGATCTTCTGGACATTGCATCTTTTGTCGAGCCAAGATTTAAGGTGCATTATATCAGCGAGGACAAGGTTGCCATCATCCAAACAAGAGTGGTGTCAGAGTTGGAATCACTGGCACAGCAGGAGAGGAGCTCCGCTGGCATTGCCAGCAGCAGCAGCACGGAGACCGATCCCCAAGGAGAAGGGGGAGCACCAGACAAAAAGACCAAGACCACCTTGGGCAGCTTTTTCAAGATGAGCAGCATGCCAGGAGCTACAGCTGCCCCCAATGTGCCTGAGAAGGAAGCAATAGAGCTGGAAGTGAATCACTACTTGCTCACTTCTCTGGCTGACAGCGAATCAGATCCACTGCATGCATGTGTGATTTTTTGTTTGTTTGACTCCATTTCAGTATATATATATATATATATATATATATATATATATATATATATATATATATATATATATATTATTTTTAATATATACGTTTTGCATTCTGTGTGTATAATAAAATGCCATTTGATAATAAAATTGCATCTCCCCCCCCAATTCTTACACTGGTGTTAGATCTATGTAGAGCACACACACATACAAACACTGACACACATATACATAAACACAGACACACATACATATGCACACACCAGCCCCTGTGCACTGAGGTCTGCACACTGATACCCAGACCAGCCCCTGTGCACTGAGGTCTGCACACTGATACCCAGACCAGCCCCTGTGCACTGAGGTCTGCACACTGATACCCAGACCAGCCCCTGTGCACTGAGGTCTGCACACTGATACCCAGACCAGCCCCTGTGCACTGAGGTCTGCACGCTGATACCCAGACCAGCCCTTGTGCACTGAGGTCTGCACAATGATACCCAGACCAGCCCCTGTGCACTGAGGTCTGCACGCTGATACCCAGACCAGCCCGTGTGCACGGAGGTCTGCACACTTATACCCAGACCAGCCCCTGTGCACTGAGGTCTGCACACTGATACCCAGACCAGCCCCTGTGCACTGAGGTCTGCACGCTGATACCCAGACCAGCCCTTGTGCACTGAGGTCTGCACAATGATACCCAGACCAGCCCTTGTGCACTGAGGTCTGCACACTGATACCCAGACCAACCCCTGTGCACTGAGGTCTGCACGCTGATACCCAGACCAGCCCCTGTGCACTGAGGTCTGCAGCTGATACCCAGACCAGCCCCTGTGCACTGAGGTCTGCACACTGATACCCAGACCAGCCCTTGTGCACTGAGGTCTGCACACTGATACCCAGACCAGCCCCTGTGCACTGAGGTCTGCACGCTGATACCCAGACCAGCCCCTGTGCACTGAGGTCTGCAGCTGATACCCAGACCAGCCCCTGTGCACTGAGGTCTGCACACTGATACCCAGACCAGCCCCTGTGCACTGAGGTCTGCACACTGATACCCAGACCAGCCCCTGTGCACTGAGGTCTGCAGCTGATACCCAGACCAGCCCCTGTGCACTGAGGTCTGCACACTGATACCCAGACCAGCCCCTGTGCACTGAGGTCTGCAGCTGATACCCAGACCAGCCCCTGTGCACTGAGGTCTGCAGCTGATACCCAGACCAGCCCCTGTGCACTGAGGTCTGCACACTGATACCCAGACCAGCCCCTGTGCACTGAGGTCTGCACACTGATACCCAGACCAGCCCCTGTGCACTGAGGTCTGCAGCTGATACCCAGACCAGCCCCTGTGCACTGAGGTCTGCACACTGATACCCAGACCAGCCCCTGTGCACTGAGGTCTGCACGCTGATACCCAGACCAGCCCCTGTGCACTGAGGTCTGCACACTGATACCCAGACCAGCCCCTGTGCACTGAGGTCTGCACGCCGATACCCAGACCAGCCCCTGTGCACTGAGGTCTGCACACTGATACCCAGACCAGCCCCTGTACACTGAGGTCTGCACACTGATACCCAGACCAGCCCCTGTGCACTGAGGTCTGCAGCTGATACCCAGACCAGCCCCTGTGCACTGAGGTCTGCAGCTGATACCCAGACCAGCCCCTGTGCACTGAGGTCTGCACACTGATACCCAGACCAGCCCCTGTGCACTGAGGTCTGCACACTGATACCCAGACCAGCCCCTGTGCACTGAGGTCTGCACACTGATACCCAGACCAGTCCCTGTGCACTGAGGTCTGCACACTGATACCCAGACCAGCCCCTGTGCACTGAGGTCTGCACACTGATACCCAGACCAGCCCCTGTGCACTGAGGTCTGCAGCTGATACCCAGACCAGCCCCTGTGCACTGAGGTCTGCACACTGATACCCAGACCAGCCCCTGTGCACTGAGGTCTGCACGCTGATACCCAGACCAGCCCCTGTGCACTGAGGTCTGCACGCCGATACCCAGACCAGCCCCTGTGCACTGAGGTCTGCACACTGATACCCAGACCAGCCCCTGTACACTGAGGTCTGCACACTGATACCCAGACCAGCCCCTGTGCACTGAGGTCTGCAGCTGATACCCAGACCAGCCCCTGTGCACTGAGGTCTGCAGCTGATACCCAGACCAGCCCCTGTGCACTGAGGTCTGCACACTGATACCCAGACCAGCCCCTGTGCACTGAGGTCTGCACACTGATACCCAGACCAGCCCCTGTGCACTGAGGTCTGCACACTGATACCCAGACCAGTCCCTGTGCACTGAGGTCTGCACACTGATACCCAGACCAGCCCCTGTGCACTGAGGTCTGCATGCTTTCTGTAGAAATTGCCACACTCTGCAAACACATAGTTGTCTGGATGGACAGATTAAACACGAGGTATCACGGTTTATATATATATATATATATATATATATATATATATATATATATATATATATATATATATATATATATATTGTTTTACACAGGAAACAAAACGATACCATAATGAAAAATACACTGCATTAATACACTGTAGCACAATGTGATATTGTCCAGAAAGACTGTACAGTGCATGCAGGGTAAGCTATTTTGAAAGTATTGTATTACAGTATTTTTGAATATGCGATGAAGCTAGAGCACATCAGTAATGCGTAAGGTATATTATTAAATCAAATGACACACCAACCTTTAAATACAGTATAATGAAAAGAACAAAATATATCACTTACCAGCTGCAACCCGCAGATCACCACCAAAGCGCATCTTCCATTGCACTTGCCCATGCTGAAGGGTTAGTGACCTTATCCACAAATATCCACGATATTCTCCCAGTCTATAGCAACAAAGGCTGCTGCTGATAATTCTAATGTTAATATGAATAACAATGACCTGTCTCGCTCCAGTCGCACAGCACGAGCCGCCCTGTGCAGTCACACTTTCACTTGAGCGCGAGCTAGCACGGCGCGACGCGAGCACTTCCCGAGGAGAGTCCCAACAAAACGCTTTCCCTGCGCTGAGTAGCTAGCATCAGCGGCCGTGATGTTCGTGAAACACGGATCTGCAGTACCCAGAAGCCGTTTACATGCTGTGGGCGTCTCTCGGCTTCCTATATCTTCTGCTGTTTCCCCCCTCTTGGTTCATTCCAGACAGCAGCACGAATTCCACAAACTGCTACTGTATACTGTTAGTACAGTAATACACGGCGGAGGGATCCTGCGTTAGACTGAGCGATCATCTGAGATTTATTGCCACACCTTCGTCAGATGCTAGAGAGAGAAAGAAACAAAAAGGAGAGAGAAAGAAAGAGGGGTTGATGAGAGCCTCGTGATTTTGTGCATCATCTCCACTAAAAAAGAAAAGGGTTCAAACAAAAAACACACCCGATCGTGCTTTCTTTTCGTGCATTTAAAAACAATGTTAAATAGCAATAGCGATGATGAAACACAGAAGCACGGCTGTTGTAACTCACGCATCGCCTTGTGTCCAGTGGGCTGCATTCATTTCAGTGTGTCCAGACTGAAAGATAAAGCCGGAGACTCAAGTGGCACTGGAGCAGTACGCGGGGTCTTTGTCAATTTGCCTGCCGTCTGCCTTTCTCTGTGTGTAGCATGCGGAACGAGCGGCAGCCAAGCCGTCTCATTTGATATAATAAATTCTGCAGCCTGCCCGAGGGAGCGAGGGCGAGTGACCACGTGGGTCGGATTTGCCTTCTCCCAGGCGGGGCGTAAAATGACTGCGATACTACAGTGCCGTGGGGAATGGAAACGGAAAAGAACTGATAATCATTCATGGAAAGAGCAAACAGCAATATACGTGTGTAACATACACATACAGCAAACAGGAAACATTGTGTGCAGTCTGTCCAGATAAGAAGCGCCACTACAACACAAACACGCTTCCTCTCTGGATGGAAGTACAGTTTACCAGTACAGTAGTTCTGTTTGTACAACCTTAAGCCCGTCTCCTGACTTTAGAATATATATATATATATATATATATATATATATATATATATATATATATATATATATATATATATATATATATATATATATATATTAATGCAATGTGTGTCCTAAAATATTGTCTTGAGAAAGAATATTGTATAATATCGAAAACTACAATAATATACATATATCAGCTCTATCTATTAAACTGTTATAAAAGAACATCAATAATCCAACGTCACATTAACAATCCAACGTATTAGATTCCGAGTTAAAAAAAATGAACTATTTGTATAATTAGATATTCTCCCTCCCTCTGTCCCCGTTTCAAAACCGCGCCTAACACGCAGCCGCAGCCTCTCAGTTTGTATCCAATCACAGCAGTCTCTCAGTTGAAACCACACCCTCGACACGCCCCCAGCTTCATTGGGGCGTGTCTCTTCAGGAATACGGGTAGGAAACGTATTTAGAGCACTTAATGCAGTAAACGGGGCGTCACCACAAGCCCAATGAAGTCGTGCTGGGACTCTGACTTCAGAGACCGCTCTAATTAATTCAGGTGTGACTCATTAACGGGATGAAACGGCTGAACCGCTGCTATGCAACGCGAAGCCTGTCATACAGCACGCACAGAGCTGAGGCTGGTGGTTTGTGTGGAGGAAAAAACGATTTTATTTAAAGAGAGAAAAAGAAATTCATATATATTGTAATATTATATACTTGTGTGTACTCACATGTTATGCCTTATAATATACGTGTATATTACATTTACATCTCTTTAAATGACCGGTAATTGTGTTTTTCATACTGCGTTTAATAACGTATGATCTGAGCAAGGCACGTATAAAACAGACCCTAAAATTAACCCATTAAGCACCAAATTCATTTTTCTTTCAAAAAATCAGACCACAAGCAGTATTTCTGTAATTTGATAGATCACATTTAGACCTAATGTTTACGGTAACGAAATTAGTTATCATAACAATGTAGTTAAAGAGAAAATTAAACTAACAGGTCAGTTAAAAATTACAATGTCCTGAAATGAGGACAAAGGCACTGAACGGGTTAAAAATAATCAAAAACCTCCGAGGACTCTGGAGCTGGAGGCCCAAAAGGTGCGGAAAGAGTTGTCGGTCTGTAGTTCAGCTCACAGTGCTTCAGCGCCCCCTGCTGGTCTGGAACCCAACATGTCCAGGCAGGCTGAGGTCCTGCAGCTTGGTAACTTCCATTGCTGAGGGTCAGCAGTTGAAAAGCGGTGATGTGCTTCACAGCAGGGTCGGAGTTCACCCGTTCATCTTCAGCCCTCTTGATTGGTTAGTGGGTTGCAGTGGAGAGGCAGCATTCACATTTGGAATTACAAACTGGGTTGCAAAACTGGAGTAAAAAACTCTTTAACAGGTCCATGTTTTGCCAAACAGCAGATTGACGTCATTGGCTTTTAGAAGTTAAGATGTATTTCTAATAACATAGTCAATGTATTTTGACACATACCAGAACAGTGTGTGCCTCTTTACATCTGGGGAGGGGGGGTGTAGGGATCTGTCAAGCCCGCAGCAGTAAAACACACAGCTGCATTTACCTGGCCTAACACATATTGTTAGTGTTTAGTCACTGCCAATAGAAGCTTCAAATCACCATGGCAATAAAACAAGCATTCCGACACAGCTCCCAGCACCTGGAACAGCAGCATCAGGGAGTGTGCCTCCAGACAAGCTTCCAGGAGCACCTGGAACAGCAGCATCGGGGAGTGTGCCTCCAGACAAGCTTCCAGGAGCACCTGGAACAGCAGCATCGGGGAGTGTGCCTCCAGGCAAGCTTCCAGGAGCACCTGGAACAGCAGCATCGGGGAGTGTGCCTCCAGGCAAGCTTCCAGGAGCACCTGGAACAGCAGCATCGGGGAGTGTGCCTCCAGACAAGCTTCCAGGAGCACCTGGAACAGCAGCATCGGGGAGTGTGCCTCCAGACAAGCTTCCAGGAGCACCTGGAACAGCAGCATCGGGGAGTGTGCCTCCAGGCAAGCTTCCAGGAGCACCTGGAACAGCAGCATCAGGGAGTGTGCCTCCAGACAAGCTTCCAGGAGCACCTGGAACAGCAGCATCGGGGAGTGTGCCTCCAGACAAGCTTCCAGGAGCACCTGGAACAGCAGCATCGGGGAGTGTGCCTCCAGACAAGCTTCCAGGAGCACCCGGGACAGCAGCATCGGGGAGTGTGCCTCCAGACAAGCTTCCAGAAGCACCCGGGACAGCAGCATCGGGGAGTGTGCCTCCAGACAAGCTTCCAGGAGCACCTGGAACAGCAGCATCGGGGAGTGTGCCTCCAGACAAGCTTCCAGGAGCACCTGGAACAGCAGCATCGGGGAGTGTGCCTCCAGACAAGCTTCCAGGAGCACCTGGAACAGCAGCATCGGGGAGTGTGCCTCCAGACAAGCTTCCAGGAGCACCCGGGACAGCAGCATCGGGGAGTGTGCCTCCAGGCAAGCTTCCAGGAGCACCCGGGACAGCAGCATCAGGGAGTGTGCCTCCAGACAAGCTTCCAGGAGCACCTGGAACAGCAGCATCGGGGAGTGTGCCTCCAGGCAAGCTTCCAGGAGCACCTGGAACAGCAGCATCGGGGAGTGTGCCTCCAGACAAGCTTCCAGGAGCACCTGGAACAGCAGCATCGGGGAGTGTGCCTCCAGACAAGCTTCCAGGAGCACCTGGAACAGCAGCATCGGGGAGTGTGCCTCCAGACAAGCTTCCAGGAGCACCCGGGACAGCAGCATCAGGGAGTGTGCCTCCAGACAAGCTTCCAGGAGCACCTGGAACAGCAGCATCGGGGAGTGTGCCTCCAGACAAGCTTCCAGGAGCACCTGGAACAGCAGCATCGGGGAGTGTGCCTCCAGGCAAGCTTCCAGGAGCACCCGGGACAGCAGCATCAGGGAGTGTGCCTCCAGACAAGCTTCCAGGAGCACCTGGAACAGCAGCATCGGGGAGTGTGCCTCCAGACAAGCTTCCAGGAGCACCTGGGACAGCAGCATCGGGGAGTGTGCCTCCAGGCAAGCTTCCAGGAGCACCTGGAACAGCAGCATCGGGGAGTGTGCCTCCAGACAAGCTTCCAGGAGCACCTGGAACAGCAGCATCAGGGAGTGTGCCTCCAGGCAAGCTTCCAGGAGCACCCGGGACAGCAGCATCGGGGAGTGTGCCTCCAGACAAGCTTCTTATATTATCGCTTAGGGCTGCACTATATTATTATTATTATAGCTTAGGGCTGCACTATATTATATTTCAATGGCTGAAACTCACAGGGTAGAAAAGCTTAGTGTTTTGCTGTTTGTTTGTTTATTTCCCAGATATTTTATTTTCACTTTGGTGAAGCCCTCTCCCCACTCACTTCCTGTGTTACATTTAATGGAGCTCCACCTGACACGTCAGCACTTCCTCTGTGCAGTGACATTATAGTGTTGTGTGAAAGGGAAGCATTGGGGTCTGCTGAGTCACAATGAAAGTCTAGTAAACATTGATGATATGAACAGTCAAACAAGAGACTTCTCCATTGTTACTGCCATTGTAAAACACGGGCGAAGCACTGTAGAAATCACGGTAGTACTTTTTAAAAACATGGGACAGTATTGTGCACTTGAAACTATCATGGTAGTACATTGTGAATGCATGGGACAGTATTGTGCACTTGAAATTGACTGTGCCGAACCTTTCTCAGCTGTCCAACCGTTGTGATTAACAAAGCCAGACCAGTGACTGGGGAGCACTTGATGAGCCATGCAAAATCACGAACAAAAACAAGCTTGGTTTGCTAAAACGCTGACTTAATATTAGAAACTACAGCTATGGCCAAAAGTGTTGTTTGGTTTGGTTTGTGCTCATGACAGCCCTGGTTAGAGCAGTGTTGTTTGGTTTGTACTCATGACAGCCCTGGTTAGAGCAGTGTTGTTTGGTTTGTGCTCATGACAGCCCTGGTTAGAGCAGTGTTGTTCGGTTTGTGCTCATGACAGTCCTGGTTAGAGCAGTGTTGTTTGGTTTGTGCTCATGACAGCCCTGGTTAGAGCAGTGTTGTTTGGTTTGGTTTGTGCTCATGACAGCCCTGGTTAGAGCAGTGTTGTTTGGTTTGTGCTCATGACAGCCCTGGTTAGAGCAGTGTTGTTTGGTTTGTACTCATGACAGCCCTGGTTAGAGCAGTGTTGTTTGGTTTGGTTTGTGCTCATGACAGCCCTGGTTAGAGCAGTGTTGTTTGGTTTGTGCTCATAACAGCCCTGGTTAGAGCAGTGTTGTTTGGTTTGTGCTCATGACAGCCCTGGTTAGAGCAGTGTTGTTTGGTTTGGTTTGTGCTCATGACAGTCCTGGTTAGAGCAGTGTTGTTTGGTTTGTGCTCATGACAGCCCTGGTTAGAGCAGTGTTGTTTGGTTTGTGCTCATGACAGCCCTGGTTAGAGCAGTGTTGTTTGGTTTGTGCTCATGACAGCCCTGGTTAGAGCAGTGTTGTTTGGTTTGGTTTGTGCTCATGACAGTCCTGGTTAGAGCAGTGTTGTTTGGTTTGTACTCATGACAGCCCTGGTTAGAGCAGTGTTGTTTGGTTTGTGCTCATGACAGCCCTGGTTAGAGCAGTGTTGTTTGGTTTGTACTCATGACAGTCCTGGTTAGAGCAGTGTTGTTTGGTTTGGTTTGTGCTCATGACAGTCCTGGTTAGAGCAGTGTTGTTTGGTTTGGTTTGTGCTCATGACAGTCCTGGTTAGAGCAGTGTTGTTTGGTTTGTGCTCATGACAGCCCTGGTTAGAGCAGTGTTGTTTGGTTTGTGCTCATGACAGCCCTGGTTGGAGCAGTGTTGTTTGGTTTGGTTTGTGCTCATGACAGCCCTGGTTAGAGCAGTGTTGTTTGGTTTGTGCTCATGACAGCCCTGGTTAGAGCAGTGTTGTTTGGTTTGTACTCATGACAGCCCTGGTTAGAGCAGTGTTGTTTGGTTTGGTTTGTGCTCATGACAGCCCTGGTTAGAGCAGTGTTGTTTGGTTTGTACTCATGACAGCCCTGGTTAGAGCAGTGTTGTTTGGTTTGGTTTGTGCTCATGACAGCCCTGGTTAGAGCAGTGTTGTTTGGTTTGTGCTCATGACAGTCCTGGTTAGAGCAGTGTTGTTTGGTTTGTACTCATGACAGCCCTGGTTAGAGCAGTGTTGTTTGGTTTGTGCTCATGACAGCCCTGGTTAGAGCAGTGTTGTTTGGTTTGTACTCATGACAGCCCTGGTTAGAGCAGTGTTGTTTGGTTTGGTTTGTACTCATGACAGCCCTGGTTAGAGCAGTGTTGTTTGGTTTGTACTCATGACAGCCCTGGTTAGAGCAGTGTTGTTTGGGTTGTGCTCATGACAGCCCTGGTTAGAGCAGTGTTGTTTGGTTTGTGCTCATGACAGCCCTGGTTAGAGCAGTGTTGTTTGGTTTGTGCTCATGACAGCCCTGGTTAGAGCAGTGTTGTTTGGTTTGTGCTCATGACAGCCCTGGTTAGAGCAGTGTTGTTCGGTTTGTGCTCATGACAGTCCTGGTTAGAGCAGTGTTGTTTGGTTTGTGCTCATGACAGCCCTGGTTAGAGCAGTGTTGTTTGGTTTGGTTTGTGCTCATGACAGCCCTGGTTAGAGCAGTGTTGTTTGGTTTGTGCTCATGACAGTCCTGGTTAGAGCAGTGTTGTTTGGTTTGTGCTCATGACAGCCCTGGTTAGAGCAGTGTTGTTTGGTTTGTGCTCATGACAGCCCTGGTTAGAGCAGTGTTGTTCAGTTTGTGCTCATGACAGTCCTGGTTAGAGCAGTGTTGTTTGGTTTGTGCTCATGACAGTCCTGGTTAGAGCAGTGTTGTTTGGTTTGTGCTCATGACAGACCTGGTTAGAGCAGTGTTGTTTGGTTTGGTTTGTGCTCATGACAGCCCTGGTTAGAGCAGTGTTGTTTGGTTTGTGCTCATGACAGTCCTGGTTAGAGCAGTGTTGTTTGGTTTGGTTTGTGCTCATGACAGTCCTGGTTAGAGCAGTGTTGTTTGGTTTGTACTCATGACAGTCCTGGTTAGAGCAGTGTTGTTTGGTTTGGTTTGTGCTCATGACAGTCCTGGTTAGATCAGTGTTGTTTAGTTTGTACTCATGACAGCCCTGGTTAGAGCAGTGTTGTTTGGTTTGTGCTCATGACAGCCCTGGTTAGAGCAGTGTTGTTTGGTTTGTGCTCATGACAGCCCTGGTTAGAGCAGTGTTGTTTGGTTTGTACTCATGACAGCCCTGGTTAGAGCAGTGTTGTTTGGTTTGGTTTGTGCTCATGCCAGTCCTGGTTAGAGCAGTGTTGTTTGGTTTGGTTTGTGCTCATGACAGTCCTGGTTAGAGCAGTGTTGTTTGGTTTGTGCTCATGACAGCCCTGGTTAGAGCAGTGTTGTTTGGTTTGTGCTCATGACAGCCCTGGTTAGAGCAGTGTTGTTTGGTTTGGTTTGTGCTCATGACAGTCCTGGTTAGAGCAGTGTTGTTTGGTTTGGTTTGTGCTCATGACAGTCCTGGTTAGAGCAGTGTTGTTTGGTTTGGTTTGTGCTCATGACAGTCCTGGTTAGAGCAGTGTTGTTTGGTTTGTGCTCATGACAGCCCTGGTTAGAGCAGTGTTGTTTGGTTTGGTTTGTGCTCATGACAGTCCTGGTTAGAGCAGTGTTGTTTGGTTTGTGCTCATGACAGCCCTGGTTAGAGCAGTGTTGTTTGGTTTGGTTTGTGCTCATGACAGCCCTGGTTAGAGCAGTGTTGTTTGGTTTGTACTCATGACAGCCCTGGTTAGAGCAGTGTTGTTTGGTTTGTGCTCATGACAGTCCTGGTTAGAGCAGTGTTGTTTGGTTTGGTTTGTGCTCATGACAGCCCTGGTTAGAGCAGTGTTGTTTGGTTTGTGCTCATGACAGCCCTGGTTAGAGCAGTGTTGTTTGGTTTGGTTTGTGCTCATGACAGCCCTGGTTAGAGCAGTGTTGTTTGGTTTGTACTCATGACAGCCCTGGTTAGAGCAGTGTTGTTTGGTTTGTGCTCATGACAGTCCTGGTTAGAGCAGTGTTGTTTGGTTTGGTTTGTGCTCATGACAGCCCTGGTTAGAGCAGTGTTGTTTGGTCTGTGCTCATGACAGCCCTGGTTAGAGCAGTGTTGTTTGGTTTGGTTTGTGCTCATGACAGCCCTGGTTAGAGCAGTGTTGTTTGGTTTGTGCTCATGACAGCCCTGGTTAGAGCAGTGTTGTTTGGTTTGTGCTCATGACAGCCCTGGTTAGAGCAGTGTTGTTTGGTTTGTGCTCATGACAGCCCTGGTTAGAGCAGTGTTGTTTGGTTTGTACTCATGACAGCCCTGGTTAGAGCAGTGTTGTTTGGTTTGGTTTGTGCTCATGACAGTCCTGGTTAGAGCAGTGTTGTTTGGTTTGGTTTGTGCTCATGACAGCCCTGGTTAGAGCAGTGTTGTTTGGTTTGTGCTCATGACAGTCCTGGTTAGAGCAGTGTTGTTTGGTTTGTGCTCATGACAGCCCTGGTTAGAGCAGTGTTGTTTGGTTTGTACTCATGACAGCCCTGGTTAGAGCAGTGTTGTTCGGTTTGTGCTCATGACAGTCCTGGTTAGAGCAGTGTTGTTTGGTTTGTGCTCATGACAGTCCTGGTTAGAGCAGTGTTGTTTGGTTTGGTTTGTGCTCATGACAGCCCTGGTTAGAGCAGTGTTGTTTGGTTTGTGCTCATGACAGCCCTGGTTAGAGCAGTGTTGTTTGGTTTGTGCTCATGACAGCCCTGGTTAGAGCAGTGTTGTTTGGTTTGTACTCATGACAGCCCTGGTTAGAGCAGTGTTGTTTGGTTTGTGCTCATGACAGCCCTGGTTAGAGCAGTGTTGTTTGGTTTGGTTTGTGCTCATGACAGTCCTGGTTAGATCAGTGTTGTTTGGTTTGTACTCATGACAGCCCTGGTTAGAGCAGTGTTGTTTGGTTTGTGCTCATGACAGCCCTGGTTAGAGCAGTGTTGTTTGGTTTGTGCTCATGACAGCCCTGGTTAGAGCAGTGTTGTTTGGTTTGTACTCATGACAGCCCTGGTTAGAGCAGTGTTGTTTGGTTTGGTTTGTGCTCATGCCAGTCCTGGTTAGAGCAGTGTTGTTTGGTTTGGTTTGTGCTCATGAGAGTCCTGGTTAGAGCAGTGTTGTTTGGTTTGTGCTCATGACAGCCCTGGTTAGAGCAGTGTTGTTTGGTTTGTGCTCATGACAGCCCTGGTTAGAGCAGTGTTGTTTGGTTTGTGCTCATGACAGTCCTGGTTAGAGCAGTGTTGTTTGGTTTGGTTTGTGCTCATGACAGTCCTGGTTAGAGCAGTGTTGTTTGGTTTGGTTTGTGCTCATGACAGTCCTGGTTAGAGCAGTGTTGTTTGGTTTGTGCTCATGACAGCCCTGGTTAGAGCAGTGTTGTTTGGTTTGGTTTGTGCTCATGACAGCCCTGGTTAGAGCAGTGTTGTTTGGTTTGTACTCATGACAGCCCTGGTTAGAGCAGTGTTGTTTGGTTTGGTTTGTGCTCATGACAGTCCTGGTTAGAGCAGTGTTGTTTGGTTTGTGCTCATGACAGCCCTGGTTAGAGCAGTGTTGTTTGGTTTGGTTTGTGCTCATGACAGCCCTGGTTAGAGCAGTGTTGTTTGGTTTGTACTCATGACAGCCCTGGTTAGAGCAGTGTTGTTTGGTTTGTGCTCATGACAGTCCTGGTTAGAGCAGTGTTGTTTGGTTTGGTTTGTGCTCATGACAGCCCTGGTTAGAGCAGTGTTGTTTGGTCTGTGCTCATGACAGCCCTGGTTAGAGCAGTGTTGTTTGGTTTGGTTTGTGCTCATGACAGCCCTGGTTAGAGCAGTGTTGTTTGGTTTGTGCTCATGACAGCCCTGGTTAGAGCAGTGTTGTTTGGTTTGTGCTCATGACAGCCCTGGTTAGAGCAGTGTTGTTTGGTTTGTGCTCATGACAGCCCTGGTTAGAGCAGTGTTGTTTGGTTTGTACTCATGACAGCCCTGGTTAGAGCAGTGTTGTTTGGTTTGGTTTGTGCTCATGACAGTCCTGGTTAGAGCAGTGTTGTTTGGTTTGGTTTGTGCTCATGACAGTCCTGGTTAGAGCAGTGTTGTTTGGTTTGTGCTCATAACAGCCCTGGTTAGAGCAGTGTTGTTTGGTTTGGTTTGTGCTCATGACAGCCCTGGTTAGAGCAGTGTTGTTTGGTTTGTACTCATGACAGCCCTGGTTAGAGCAGTGTTGTTTGGTTTGTGCTCATGACAGTCCTGGTTAGAGCAGTGTTGTTTGGTTTGGTTTGTGCTCATGACAGCCCTGGTTAGAGCAGTGTTGTTTGGTCTGTGCTCATGACAGCCCTGGTTAGAGCAGTGTTGTTTGGTTTGGTTTGTGCTCATGACAGCCCTGGTTAGAGCAGTGTTGTTTGGTTTGTGCTCATGACAGCCCTGGTTAGAGCAGTGTTGTTTGGTTTGTGCTCATGACAGCCCTGGTTAGAGCAGTGTTGTTTGGTTTGTGCTCATGACAGCCCTGGTTAGAGCAGTGTTGTTTGGTTTGTACTCATGACAGCCCTGGTTAGAGCAGTGTTGTTTGGTTTGGTTTGTGCTCATGACAGTCCTGGTTAGAGCAGTGTTGTTTGGTTTGGTTTGTGCTCATGACAGCCCTGGTTAGAGCAGTGTTGTTTGGTTTGTGCTCATGACAGCCCTGGTTAGAGCAGTGTTGTTTGGTTTGTACTCATGACAGCCCTGGTTAGAGCAGTGTTGTTTGGTTTGGTTTGTGCTCATGACAGTCCTGGTTAGAGCAGTGTTGTTTGGTTTGGTTTGTGCTCATGACAGCCCTGGTTAGAGCAGTGTTGTTTGGTTTGTGCTCATGACAGCCCTGGTTAGAGCAGTGTTGTTTGGTTTGGTTTGTGCTCATGACAGTCCTGGTTAGAGCAGTGTTGTTTGGTTTGTGCTCATGACAGCCCTGGTTAGAGCAGTGTTGTTTGGTTTGGTTTGTGCTCATGACAGCCCTGGTTAGAGCAGTGTTGTTTGGTTTGTGCTCATGACAGCCCTGGTTAGAGCAGTGTTGTTTGGTTTGTGCTCATGACAGTCCTGGTTAGAGCAGTGTTGTTTGGTTTGGTTTGTGCTCATGACAGTCCTGGTTAGAGCAGTGTTGTTTGGTTTGTGCTCATGACAGTCCTGGTTAGAGCAGTGTTGTTTGGTTTGGTTTGTGCTCATGACAGTCCTGGTTAGATCAGTGTTGTTTGGTTTGTACTCATGACAGCCCTGGTTAGAGCAGTGTTGTTTGGTTTGTGCTCATGACAGCCCTGGTTAGAGCAGTGTTGTTTGGTTTGGTTTGTGCTCATGACAGCCCTGGTTAGAGCAGTGTTGTTTGGTTTGTACTCATGACAGCCCTGGTTAGAGCAGTGTTGTTTGGTTTGTGCTCATGACAGTCCTGGTTAGAGCAGTGTTGTTTGGTTTGGTTTGTGCTCATGACAGCCCTGGTTAGAGCAGTGTTGTTTGGTCTGTGCTCATGACAGCCCTGGTTAGAGCAGTGTTGTTTGGTTTGGTTTGTGCTCATGACAGCCCTGGTTAGAGCAGTGTTGTTTGGTTTGTGCTCATGACAGCCCTGGTTAGAGCAGTGTTGTTTGGTTTGTGCTCATGACAGCCCTGGTTAGAGCAGTGTTGTTTGGTTTGTGCTCATGACAGCCCTGGTTAGAGCAGTGTTGTTTGGTTTGTACTCATGACAGCCCTGGTTAGAGCAGTGTTGTTTGGTTTGGTTTGTGCTCATGACAGTCCTGGTTAGAGCAGTGTTGTTTGGTTTGGTTTGTGCTCATGACAGCCCTGGTTAGAGCAGTGTTGTTTGGTTTGTGCTCATGACAGTCCTGGTTAGAGCAGTGTTGTTTGGTTTGTGCTCATGACAGCCCTGGTTAGAGCAGTGTTGTTTGGTTTGTGCTCATGACAGCCCTGGTTAGAGCAGTGTTGTTCGGTTTGTGCTCATGACAGTCCTGGTTAGAGCAGTGTTGTTTGGTTTGTGCTCATGACAGTCCTGGTTAGAGCAGTGTTGTTTGGTTTGGTTTGTGCTCATGACAGCCCTGGTTAGAGCAGTGTTGTTTGGTTTGTGCTCATGACAGCCCTGGTTAGAGCAGTGTTGTTTGGTTTGTGCTCATGACAGTCCTGGTTAGAGCAGTGTTGTTTGGTTTGGTTTGTGCTCATGACAGTCCTGGTTAGAGCAGTGTTGTTTGGTTTGTGCTCATGACAGTCCTGGTTAGAGCAGTGTTGTTTGGTTTGGTTTGTGCTCATGACAGTCCTGGTTAGATCAGTGTTGTTTGGTTTGTACTCATGACAGCCCTGGTTAGAGCAGTGTTGTTTGGTTTGTGCTCATGACAGCCCTGGTTAGAGCAGTGTTGTTTGGTTTGGTTTGTGCTCATGACAGCCCTGGTTAGAGCAGTGTTGTTTGGTTTGTACTCATGACAGCCCTGGTTAGAGCAGTGTTGTTTGGTTTGGTTTGTGCTCTTGACAGTCCTGGTTAGAGCAGTGTTGTTTGGTTTGTGCTCATGACAGCCCTGGTTAGAGCAGTGTTGTTTGGTTTGGTTTGTGCTCATGACAGCCCTGGTTAGAGCAGTGTTGTTTGGTTTGTGCTCATGACAGTCCTGGTTAGAGCAGTGTTGTTTGGTTTGTGCTCATGACAGCCCTGGTTAGAGCAGTGTTGTTTGGTTTGTGCTCATGACAGCCCTGGTTAGAGCAGTGTTGTTCGGTTTGTGCTCATGACAGCCCTGGTTAGAGCAGTGTTGTTTGGTTTGGTTTGTGCTCATGACAGCCCTGGTTAGAGCAGTGTTGTTTGGTTTGTGCTCATGACAGTCCTGGTTAGAGCAGTGTTGTTTGGTTTGGTTTGTGCTCATGACAGCCCTGGTTAGAGCAGTGTTGTTTGGTTTGGTTTGTGCTCATGACAGCCCTGGTTAGAGCAGTGTTGTTTGGTTTGGTTTGTGCTCATGACAGTCCTGGTTAGAGCAGTGTTGTTTGGTTTGGTTTGTGCTCATGACAGCCCTGGTTAGAGCAGTGTTGTTTGGTTTGGTTTGTGCTCATGACAGCCCTGGTTAGAGCAGTGTTGTTTGGTTTGTACTCATGACAGCCCTGGTTAGAGCAGTGTTGTTTGGTTTGTGCTCATGACAGCCCTGGTTAGAGCAGTGTTGTTCGGTTTGTGCTCATGACAGCCCTGGTTAGAGCAGTGTTGTTTGGTTTGGTTTGTACTCATGACAGCCCTGGTTAGAGCAGTGTTGTTTGGTTTGTGCTCATGACAGTCCTGGTTAGAGCAGTGTTGTTTGGTTTGTACTCATGACAGCCCTGGTTAGAGCAGTGTTGTTTGGTTTGTACTCATGACAGCCCTGGTTAGAGCAGTGTTGTTTGGTTTGTGCTCATGACAGTCCTGGTTAGAGCAGTGTTGTTTGGTTTGTACTCATGACAGCCCTGGTTAGAGCAGTGTTGTTTGGTTTGTGCTCATGACAGCCCTGGTTAGAGCAGTGTTGTTTGGTTTGTACTCATGACAGCCCTGGTTAGAGCAGTGTTGTTTGGTATGGTTTGTGCTCATGACAGTCCTGGTTAGAGCAGTGTTGTTTGGTTTGGTTTGTACTCATGACAGTCCTGGTTAGAGCAGTGTTGTTTGGTTTGGTTTGTGCTCATGACAGCCCTGGTTAGAGCAGTGTTGTTTGGTTTGTGCTCATGACAGCCCTGGTTAGAGCAGTGTTGTTTGGTTTGTGCTCATGACAGTCCTGGTTAGAGCAGTGTTGTTTGGTTTGGTTTGTGCTCATGACAGTCCTGGTTAGAGCAGTGTTGTTTGGTTTGGTTTGTACTCATGACAGCCCTGGTTAGAGCAGTGTTGTTCGGTTTGTACTCATGACAGCCCTGGTTAGAGCAGTGTTGTTTGGTTTGTGCTCATGACAGCCCTGGTTAGAGCAATGTTGTTTGGTTTGTGCTCATGACAGCCCTGGTTAGAGCAGTGTTGTTTGGTTTGGTTTGTACTCATGACAGCCCTGGTTAGAGCAGTGTTGTTTGGTATGGTTTGTGCTCATGACAGCCCTGGTTAGAGCAGTGTTGTTTGGTTTGTACTCATGACAGCCCTGGTTAGAGCAGTGTTGTTTGGTTTGGTTTGTGCTCATGACAGTCCTGGTTAGAGCAGTGTTGTTTGGTTTGTGCTCATGACAGTCCTGGTTAGAGCAGTGTTGTTTGGTTTGTGCTCATGACAGCCCTGGTTAGAGCAGTGTTGTTTGGTTTGGTTTGTGCTCATGACAGCCCTGGTTAGAGCAGTGTTGTTTGGTTTGTACTCATGACAGCCCTGGTTAGAGCAGTGTTGTTTGGTTTGGTTTGTGCTCATGACAGTCCTGGTTAGAGCAGTGTTGTTTGGTTTGTGCTCATGACAGTCCTGGTTAGAGCAGTGTTGTTTGGTTTGTGCTCATGACAGCCCTGGTTAGAGCAGTGTTGTTTGGTTTGTGCTCATGACAGCCCTGGTTAGAGCAGTGTTGTTTGGTTTGGTTTGTACTCATGACAGCCCTGGTTAGAGCAGTGTTGTTTGGTATGGTTTGTGCTCATGACAGCCCTGGTTAGAGCAGTGTTGTTTGGTTTGTACTCATGACAGCCCTGGTTAGAGCAGTGTTGTTTGGTTTGGTTTGTGCTCATGACAGTCCTGGTTAGAGCAGTGTTGTTTGGTTTGTGCTCATGACAGTCCTGGTTAGAGCAGTGTTGTTTGGTTTGTGCTCATGACAGCCCTGGTTAGAGCAGTGTTGTTTGGTATGGTTTGTGCTCTTGACAGCCCTGGTTAGAGCAGTGTTGTTTGGTTTGTACTCATGACAGCCCTGGTTAGAGCAGTGTTGTTTGGTTTGGTTTGTGCTCATGACAGTCCTGGTTAGAGCAGTGTTGTTTGGTTTGTGCTCATGACAGTCCTGGTTAGAGCAGTGTTGTTTGGTTTGTGCTCATGACAGCCCTGGTTAGAGCAGTGTTGTTTTGTTTGGTTTGTGCTCATGACAGCCCTGGTTAGAGCAGTGTTGTTCGGTTTGTGCTCATGACAGCCCTGGTTAGAGCAGTGTTGTTTGGTTTAGTTTGTACTCATGACAGCCCTGGTTAGAGCAGTGTTGTTTGGTTAAGTTTGTGCTCATGACAGTCCTGGTTAGAGCAGTGTTGTTTGGTTTGTGCTCATGACAGCCCTGGTTAGATCAGTGTTGTTTGGTTTGGTTTGTACTCATGACATCCCTGGTTAGAGCAGTGTTGTTTGGTTTGGTTTGTACTCATGACAGCCCTGGTTAGAGCAGTGTTGTTTGGTTTGTGCTCATGACAGCCCTGGTTAGAGCAGTGTTGTTTGGTTTGGTTTGTGCTCATGACAGTCCTGGTTAGAGCAGTGTTGTTTGGTTTGGTTTGTACTCATGACAGCCCTGGTTAGAGCAGTGTTGTTCGGTTTGTACTCATGACAGTCCTGGTTAGAGCAGTGTTGTTTGGTTTGGTTTATGCTCATGACAGTCCTGGTTAGAGCAGTGTTGTTTGGTTTGGTTTGTACTCATGACAGCCCTGGTTAGAGCAGTGTTGTTCGGTTTGTACTCATGACAGCCCTGGTTAGAGCAGTGTTGTTTGGTTTGTGCTCATGACAGCCCTGGTTAGAGCAGTGTTGTTTGGTTTGTGCTCATGACAGTCCTGGTTAGAGCAGTGTTGTTTGGTTTGTACTCATGACAGTCCTGGTTAGAGCAGTGTTGTTTGGTTTGTACTCATGACAGCCCTGGTTAGAGCAGTGTTGTTTGGTTTGGTTTGTGCTCATGGCAGTCCTGGTTAGAGCAGTGTTGTTTGGTTTGGTTTGTACTCATGACAGCCCTGGTTAGAGCAGTGTTGTTCGGTTTGTACTCATGACAGCCCTGGTTAGAGCAGTGTTGTTTGGTTTGTGCTCATGACAGCCCTGGTTAGAGCAGTGTTGTTTGGTT
The DNA here is from genome assembly GCF_902713425.1 of Acipenser ruthenus. Taxonomy (NCBI): domain Eukaryota; kingdom Metazoa; phylum Chordata; class Actinopteri; order Acipenseriformes; family Acipenseridae; genus Acipenser; species Acipenser ruthenus. The sequence continues at coordinate 9,599,787 of NC_081211.1, forward strand.
TGTGCTCATGACAGCCCTGGTTAGAGCAGTGTTGTTTGGTTTGTGCTCATGACAGCCCTGGTTAGAGCAGTGTTGTTTGGTTTGGTTTGTACTCATGACAGCCCTGGTTAGAGCAGTGTTGTTTGGTTTGTACTCATGACAGCCCTGGTTAGAGCAGTGTTGTTCGGTTTGTGCTCATGACAGCCCTGGTTAGAGCAGTGTTGTTTGGTTTGTACTCATGACAGCCCTGGTTAGAGCAGTGTTGTTTGGTTTGTGCTCATGACAGCCCTGGTTAGAGCAGTGTTGTTTGGTTTGTGCTCATGACAGCCCTGGTTAGAGCAGTATTGTTTGGTTTGTGCTCATGACAGCCCTGGTTAGAGCAGTGTTGTTTGGTTTGTGCTCATGACAGTCCTGGTTAGAGCAGTGTTGTTTGGTTTGTGCTCATGACAGCCCTGGTTAGAGCAGTGTTGTTTGGTTTGTGCTCATGACAGCCCTGGTTGGAGCAGTGTTGTTTGGTTTGGTTTGTGCTCATGACAGCCCTGGTTAGAGCAGTGTTGTCTGGGTTGTGCTCATGACAGCCCTGGTTAGAGCAGTGTTGTTTGGTTTGTGCTCATGACAGTCCTGGTTAGAGCAGTGTTGTTTGGTTTGGTTTGTGCTCATGACAGCCCTGGTTAGAGCAGTGTTGTTTGGTTTGTGCTCATGACAGCCCTGGTTAGAGCAGTGTTGTTTGGTTTGTACTCATGACAGCCCTGGTTAGAGCAGTGTTGTTTGGTTTGGTTTGTGCTCATGACAGCCCTGGTTAGAGCAGTGTTGTTTGGTTTGTACTCATGACAGCCCTGGTTAGAGCAGTGTTGTTTGGTTTGTACTCATGACAGCCCTGGTTAGAGCAGTGTTGTTTGGTTTGTGCTCATGACAGCCCTGGTTAGAGCAGTGTTGTTTGGTTTGTACTCATGACAGCCCTGGTTAGAGCAGTGTTGTTTGGTTTGTACTCATGACAGCCCTGGTTAGAGCAGTGTTGTTTGGTTTGTGCTCATGACAGCCCTGGTTAGAGCTGTGTTGTTTGGTTTGTGCTCATGACAGCCCTGGTTAGAGCTGTGTTGTTTGGTTTGTGCTCATGACAGCCCAGGTTAGAGCAGTGTTGTTCGGTTTGTGCTCATGACAGTCCTGGTTAGAGCAGTGTTGTTTGGTTTGGTTTGTGCTCATGACAGCCCTGGTTAGAGCAGTGTTGTTTGGTTTGTGCTCATGACAGCCCTGGTTAGAGCAGTGTTGTTTGGTTTGTGCTCATGACAGCCCTGGTTAGAGCAGTGTTGTTTGGTTTGTACTCATGACAGCCCTGGTTAGAGCAGTGTTGTTTGGTTTGTGCTCATGACAGCCCTGGTTAGAGCAGTGTTGTTTGGTTTGGTTTGTGCTCATGACAGTCCTGGTTAGATCAGTGTTGTTTGGTTTGTACTCATGACAGCCCTGGTTAGAGCAGTGTTGTTTGGTTTGTGCTCATGACAGCCCTGGTTAGAGCAGTGTTGTTTGGTTTGTGCTCATGACAGCCCTGGTTAGAGCAGTGTTGTTTGGTTTGTACTCATGACAGCCCTGGTTAGAGCAGTGTTGTTTGGTTTGGTTTGTGCTCATGCCAGTCCTGGTTAGAGCAGTGTTGTTTGGTTTGGTTTGTGCTCATGACAGTCCTGGTTAGAGCAGTGTTGTTTGGTTTGTGCTCATGACAGCCCAGGTTAGAGCAGTGTTGTTTGGTTTGTGCTCATGACAGCCCTGGTTAGAGCAGTGTTGTTTGGTTTGGTTTGTGCTCATGACAGTCCTGGTTAGAGCAGTGTTGTTTGGTTTGGTTTGTGCTCATGACAGTCCTGGTTAGAGCAGTGTTGTTTGGTTTGTACTCATGACAGCCCTGGTTAGAGCAGTGTTGTTTGGTTTGGTTTGTGCTCATGACAGCCCTGGTTAGAGCAGTGTTGTTTGGTTTGTACTCATGACAGCCCTGGTTAGAGCAGTGTTGTTTGGTTTGTACTCATGACAGCCCTGGTTAGAGCAGTGTTGTTTGGTTTGTGCTCATGACAGCCCTGGTTAGAGCAGTGTTGTTTGGTTTGTACTCATGACAGCCCTGGTTAGAGCAGTGTTGTTTGGTTTGTACTCATGACAGCCCTGGTTAGAGCAGTGTTGTTTGGTTTGTGCTCATGACAGCCCTGGTTAGAGCTGTGTTGTTTGGTTTGTGCTCATGACAGCCCTGGTTAGAGCTGTGTTGTTTGGTTTGTGCTCATGACAGCCCTGGTTAGAGCAGTGTTGTTCGGTTTGTGCTCATGACAGTCCTGGTTAGAGCAGTGTTGTTTGGTTTGGTTTGTGCTCATGACAGCCCTGGTTAGAGCAGTGTTGTTTGGTTTGTGCTCATGACAGCCCTGGTTAGAGCAGTGTTGTTTGGTTTGTGCTCATGACAGCCCTGGTTAGAGCAGTGTTGTTTGGTTTGTACTCATGACAGCCCTGGTTAGAGCAGTGTTGTTTGGTTTGTGCTCATGACAGCCCTGGTTAGAGCAGTGTTGTTTGGTTTGGTTTGTGCTCATGACAGTCCTGGTTAGATCAGTGTTGTTTGGTTTGTACTCATGACAGCCCTGGTTAGAGCAGTGTTGTTTGGTTTGTGCTCATGACAGCCCTGGTTAGAGCAGTGTTGTTTGGTTTGTGCTCATGACAGCCCTGGTTAGAGCAGTGTTGTTTGGTTTGTACTCATGACAGCCCTGGTTAGAGCAGTGTTGTTTGGTTTGGTTTGTGCTCATGCCAGTCCTGGTTAGAGCAGTGTTGTTTGGTTTGGTTTGTGCTCATGACAGTCCTGGTTAGAGCAGTGTTGTTTGGTTTGTGCTCATGACAGCCCAGGTTAGAGCAGTGTTGTTTGGTTTGTGCTCATGACAGCCCTGGTTAGAGCAGTGTTGTTTGGTTTGGTTTGTGCTCATGACAGTCCTGGTTAGAGCAGTGTTGTTTGGTTTGGTTTGTGCTCATGACAGTCCTGGTTAGAGCAGTGTTGTTTGGTTTGGTTTGTGCTCATGACAGTCCTGGTTAGAGCAGTGTTGTTTGGTTTGTGCTCATGACAGCCCTGGTTAGAGCAGTGTTGTTTGGTTTGGTTTGTGCTCATGACAGTCCTGGTTAGAGCAGTGTTGTTTGGTTTGTGCTCATGACAGCCCTGGTTAGAGCAGTGTTGTTTGGTTTGGTTTGTGCTCATGACAGCCCTGGTTAGAGCAGTGTTGTTTGGTTTGTACTCATGACAGCCCTGGTTAGAGCAGTGTTGTTTGGTTTGTGCTCATGACAGTCCTGGTTAGAGCAGTGTTGTTTGGTTTGGTTTGTGCTCATGACAGCCCTGGTTAGAGCAGTGTTGTTTGGTTTGTGCTCATGACAGCCCTGGTTAGAGCAGTGTTGTTTGGTTTGGTTTGTGCTCATGACAGCCCTGGTTAGAGCAGTGTTGTTTGGTTTGTACTCATGACAGCCCTGGTTAGAGCAGTGTTGTTTGGTTTGTGCTCATGACAGTCCTGGTTAGAGCAGTGTTGTTTGGTTTGGTTTGTGCTCATGACAGCCCTGGTTAGAGCAGTGTTGTTTGGTCTGTGCTCATGACAGCCCTGGTTAGAGCAGTGTTGTTTGGTTTGGTTTGTGCTCATGACAGCCCTGGTTAGAGCAGTGTTGTTTGGTTTGTGCTCATGACAGCCCTGGTTAGAGCAGTGTTGTTTGGTTTGTGCTCATGACAGCCCTGGTTAGAGCAGTGTTGTTTGGTTTGTGCTCATGACAGCCCTGGTTAGAGCAGTGTTGTTTGGTTTGTGCTCATGACAGCCCTGGTTAGAGCAGTGTTGTTTGGTTTGTGCTCATGACAGCCCTGGTTAGAGCAGTGTTGTTTGGTTTGGTTTGTACTCATGACAGCCCTGGTTAGAGCAGTGTTGTTTGGTTTGTACTCATGACAGCCCTGGTTAGAGCAGTGTTGTTTGGTTTGTACTCATGACAGTCCTGGTTAGAGCAGTGTTGTTTGGTTTGGTTTGTGCTCATGACAGTCCTGGTTAGAGCAGTGTTGTTTGGTTTGGTTTGTGCTCATGACAGCCCTGGTTAGAGCAGTGTTGTTTGGTTTGTGCTCATGACAGTCCTGGTTAGAGCAGTGTTGTTTGGTTTGTGCTCATGACAGCCCTGGTTAGAGCAGTGTTGTTTGGTTTGTGCTCATGACAGCCCTGGTTAGAGCAGTGTTGTTCGGTTTGTGCTCATGACAGTCCTGGTTAGAGCAGTGTTGTTTGGTTTGTGCTCATGACAGTCCTGGTTAGAGCAGTGTTGTTTGGTTTGGTTTGTGCTCATGACAGCCCTGGTTAGAGCAGTGTTGTTTGGTTTGTGCTCATGACAGCCCTGGTTAGAGCAGTGTTGTTTGGTTTGTGCTCATGACAGTCCTGGTTAGAGCAGTGTTGTTTGGTTTGGTTTGTGCTCATGACAGTCCTGGTTAGAGCAGTGTTGTTTGGTTTGTGCTCATGACAGTCCTGGTTAGAGCAGTGTTGTTTGGTTTGGTTTGTGCTCATGACAGTCCTGGTTAGATCAGTGTTGTTTGGTTTGTGCTCATGACAGCCCTGGTTAGAGCAGTGTTGTTTGGTTTGTGCTCATGACAGCCCTGGTTAGAGCAGTGTTGTTTGGTTTGGTTTGTGCTCATGACAGCCCTGGTTAGAGCAGTGTTGTTTGGTTTGTACTCATGACAGCCCTGGTTAGAGCAGTGTTGTTTGGTTTGGTTTGTGCTCATGACAGTCCTGGTTAGAGCAGTGTTGTTTGGTTTGTGCTCATGACAGCCCTGGTTAGAGCAGTGTTGTTTGGTTTGGTTTGTGCTCATGACAGCCCTGGTTAGAGCAGTGTTGTTTGGTTTGTGCTCATGACAGTCCTGGTTAGAGCAGTGTTGTTTGGTTTGTGCTCATGACAGCCCTGGTTAGAGCAGTGTTGTTTGGTTTGTGCTCATGACAGCCCTGGTTAGAGCAGTGTTGTTCGGTTTGTGCTCATGACAGCCCTGGTTAGAGCAGTGTTGTTTGGTTTGGTTTGTGCTCATGACAGCCCTGGTTAGAGCAGTGTTGTTTGGTTTGTGCTCATGACAGTCCTGGTTAGAGCAGTGTTGTTTGGTTTGGTTTGTGCTCATGACAGCCCTGGTTAGAGCAGTGTTGTTTGGTTTGGTTTGTGCTCATGACAGCCCTGGTTAGAGCAGTGTTGTTTGGTTTGGTTTGTGCTCATGACAGTCCTGGTTAGAGCAGTGTTGTTTGGTTTGGTTTGTGCTCATGACAGCCCTGGTTAGAGCAGTGTTGTTTGGTTTGGTTTGTGCTCATGACAGCCCTGGTTAGAGCAGTGTTGTTTGGTTTGTACTCATGACAGCCCTGGTTAGAGCAGTGTTGTTTGGTTTGTGCTCATGACAGCCCTGGTTAGAGCAGTGTTGTTCGGTTTGTGCTCATGACAGCCCTGGTTAGAGCAGTGTTGTTTGGTTTGGTTTGTACTCATGACAGCCCTGGTTAGAGCAGTGTTGTTTGGTTTGTGCTCATGACAGTCCTGGTTAGAGCAGTGTTGTTTGGTTTGTACTCATGACAGCCCTGGTTAGAGCAGTGTTGTTTGGTTTGTACTCATGACAGCCCTGGTTAGAGCAGTGTTGTTTGGTTTGTGCTCATGACAGTCCTGGTTAGAGCAGTGTTGTTTGGTTTGTACTCATGACAGCCCTGGTTAGAGCAGTGTTGTTTGGTTTGTGCTCATGACAGCCCTGGTTAGAGCAGTGTTGTTTGGTTTGTACTCATGACAGCCCTGGTTAGAGCAGTGTTGTTTGGTATGGTTTGTGCTCATGACAGTCCTGGTTAGAGCAGTGTTGTTTGGTTTGGTTTGTACTCATGACAGTCCTGGTTAGAGCAGTGTTGTTTGGTTTGGTTTGTGCTCATGACAGCCCTGGTTAGAGCAGTGTTGTTTGGTTTGTGCTCATGACAGCCCTGGTTAGAGCAGTGTTGTTTGGTTTGTGCTCATGACAGCCCTGGTTAGAGCAGTGTTGTTTGGTTTGTGCTCATGACAGTCCTGGTTAGAGCAGTGTTGTTTGGTTTGGTTTGTGCTCATGACAGCCCTGGTTAGAGCAGTGTTGTTTGGTTTGGTTTGTGCTCATGACAGCCCTGGTTAGAGCAGTGTTGTTTGGTTTGTACTCATGACAGCCCTGGTTAGAGCAGTGTTGTTTGGTTTGTGCTCATGACAGCCCTGGTTAGAGCAGTGTTGTTCGGTTTGTGCTCATGACAGCCCTGGTTAGAGCAGTGTTGTTTGGTTTGGTTTGTACTCATGACAGCCCTGGTTAGAGCAGTGTTGTTTGGTTTGTGCTCATGACAGTCCTGGTTAGAGCAGTGTTGTTTGGTTTGTACTCATGACAGCCCTGGTTAGAGCAGTGTTGTTTGGTTTGTACTCATGACAGCCCTGGTTAGAGCAGTGTTGTTTGGTTTGTGCTCATGACAGTCCTGGTTAGAGCAGTGTTGTTTGGTTTGTGCTCATGACAGCCCTGGTTAGAGCAGTGTTGTTTGGTTTGTGCTCATGACAGCCCTGGTTAGAGCAGTGTTGTTTGGTTTGTACTCATGACAGCCCTGGTTAGAGCAGTGTTGTTTGGTATGGTTTGTGCTCATGACAGTCCTGGTTAGAGCAGTGTTGTTTGGTTTGGTTTGTACTCATGACAGTCCTGGTTAGAGCAGTGTTGTTTGGTTTGGTTTGTGCTCATGACAGCCCTGGTTAGAGCAGTGTTGTTTGGTTTGTGCTCATGACAGCCCTGGTTAGAGCTGTGTTGTTTGGTTTGTGCTCATGACAGCCCAGGTTAGAGCAGTGTTGTTTGGTTTGGTTTGTGCTCATGACAGTCCTGGTTAGAGCAGTGTTGTTTGGTTTGTGCTCATGACAGTCCTGGTTAGAGCAGTGTTGTTTGGTTTGGTTTGTGCTCATGACAGTCCTGGTTAGATCAGTGTTGTTTGGTTTGTGCTCATGACAGCCCTGGTTAGAGCAGTGTTGTTTGGTTTGTGCTCATGACAGCCCTGGTTAGAGCAGTGTTGTTTGGTTTGGTTTGTGCTCATGACAGCCCTGGTTAGAGCAGTGTTGTTTGGTTTGTACTCATGACAGCCCTGGTTAGAGCAGTGTTGTTTGGTTTGGTTTGTGCTCATGACAGTCCTGGTTAGAGCAGTGTTGTTTGGTTTGTGCTCATGACAGCCCTGGTTAGAGCAGTGTTGTTTGGTTTGGTTTGTGCTCATGACAGCCCTGGTTAGAGCAGTGTTGTTTGGTTTGTGCTCATGACAGTCCTGGTTAGAGCAGTGTTGTTTGGTTTGTGCTCATGACAGCCCTGGTTAGAGCAGTGTTGTTTGGTTTGTGCTCATGACAGCCCTGGTTAGAGCAGTGTTGTTCGGTTTGTGCTCATGACAGCCCTGGTTAGAGCAGTGTTGTTTGGTTTGGTTTGTGCTCATGACAGCCCTGGTTAGAGCAGTGTTGTTTGGTTTGTGCTCATGACAGTCCTGGTTAGAGCAGTGTTGTTTGGTTTGGTTTGTGCTCATGACAGCCCTGGTTAGAGCAGTGTTGTTTGGTTTGGTTTGTGCTCATGACAGCCCTGGTTAGAGCAGTGTTGTTTGGTTTGGTTTGTGCTCATGACAGTCCTGGTTAGAGCAGTGTTGTTTGGTTTGGTTTGTGCTCATGACAGCCCTGGTTAGAGCAGTGTTGTTTGGTTTGGTTTGTGCTCATGACAGCCCTGGTTAGAGCAGTGTTGTTTGGTTTGTACTCATGACAGCCCTGGTTAGAGCAGTGTTGTTTGGTTTGTGCTCATGACAGCCCTGGTTAGAGCAGTGTTGTTCGGTTTGTGCTCATGACAGCCCTGGTTAGAGCAGTGTTGTTTGGTTTGGTTTGTACTCATGACAGCCCTGGTTAGAGCAGTGTTGTTTGGTTTGTGCTCATGACAGTCCTGGTTAGAGCAGTGTTGTTTGGTTTGTACTCATGACAGCCCTGGTTAGAGCAGTGTTGTTTGGTTTGTACTCATGACAGCCCTGGTTAGAGCAGTGTTGTTTGGTTTGTGCTCATGACAGTCCTGGTTAGAGCAGTGTTGTTTGGTTTGTACTCATGACAGCCCTGGTTAGAGCAGTGTTGTTTGGTTTGTGCTCATGACAGCCCTGGTTAGAGCAGTGTTGTTTGGTTTGTACTCATGACAGCCCTGGTTAGAGCAGTGTTGTTTGGTATGGTTTGTGCTCATGACAGTCCTGGTTAGAGCAGTGTTGTTTGGTTTGGTTTGTACTCATGACAGTCCTGGTTAGAGCAGTGTTGTTTGGTTTGGTTTGTGCTCATGACAGCCCTGGTTAGAGCAGTGTTGTTTGGTTTGTGCTCATGACAGCCCTGGTTAGAGCAGTGTTGTTTGGTTTGTGCTCATGACAGCCCTGGTTAGAGCAGTGTTGTTTGGTTTGTGCTCATGACAGTCCTGGTTAGAGCAGTGTTGTTTGGTTTGGTTTGTGCTCATGACAGCCCTGGTTAGAGCAGTGTTGTTTGGTTTGGTTTGTGCTCATGACAGCCCTGGTTAGAGCAGTGTTGTTTGGTTTGTACTCATGACAGCCCTGGTTAGAGCAGTGTTGTTTGGTTTGTGCTCATGACAGCCCTGGTTAGAGCAGTGTTGTTCGGTTTGTGCTCATGACAGCCCTGGTTAGAGCAGTGTTGTTTGGTTTGGTTTGTACTCATGACAGCCCTGGTTAGAGCAGTGTTGTTTGGTTTGTGCTCATGACAGTCCTGGTTAGAGCAGTGTTGTTTGGTTTGTACTCATGACAGCCCTGGTTAGAGCAGTGTTGTTTGGTTTGTACTCATGACAGCCCTGGTTAGAGCAGTGTTGTTTGGTTTGTGCTCATGACAGTCCTGGTTAGAGCAGTGTTGTTTGGTTTGTGCTCATGACAGCCCTGGTTAGAGCAGTGTTGTTTGGTTTGTGCTCATGACAGCCCTGGTTAGAGCAGTGTTGTTTGGTTTGTACTCATGACAGCCCTGGTTAGAGCAGTGTTGTTTGGTATGGTTTGTGCTCATGACAGTCCTGGTTAGAGCAGTGTTGTTTGGTTTGGTTTGTACTCATGACAGTCCTGGTTAGAGCAGTGTTGTTTGGTTTGGTTTGTGCTCATGACAGCCCTGGTTAGAGCAGTGTTGTTTGGTTTGTGCTCATGACAGCCCTGGTTAGAGCAGTGTTGTTTGGTTTGTGCTCATGACAGCCCTGGTTAGAGCAGTGTTGTTTGGTTTGTGCTCATGACAGTCCTGATTAGAGCAGTGTTGTTTGGTTTGGTTTGTGCTCATGACAGTCCTGGTTAGAGCAGTGTTGTTTGGTTTGGTTTATACTCATGACAGCCCTGGTTAGAGCAGTGTTGTTCGGTTTGTACTCATGACAGCCCTGGTTAGAGCAGTGTTGTTTGGTTTGTGCTCATGACAGCCCTGGTTAGAGCAGTGTTGTTTGGTTTGTGCTCATGACAGCCCTGGTTAGAGCAGTGTTGTTTGGTTTGGTTTGTACTCATGACAGCCCTGGTTAGAGCAGTGTTGTTTGGTTTGTACTCATGACAGCCCTGGTTAGAGCAGTGTTGTTTCGTTTGGTTTGTGCTCATGACAGTCCTGGTTAGAGCAGTGTTGTTTGGTTTGTGCTCATGACAGTCCTGGTTAGAGCAGTGTTGTTTGGTTTGTGCTCATGACAGCCCTGGTTAGAGCAGTGTTGTTTGGTTTGGTTTGTGCTCATGACAGCCCTGGTTAGAGCAGTGTTGTTTGGTTTGTACTCATGACAGCCCTGGTTAGAGCAGTGTTGTTTGGTTTGGTTTGTGCTCATGACAGTCCTGGTTAGAGCAGTGTTGTTTGGTTTGTGCTCATGACAGTCCTGGTTAGAGCAGTGTTGTTTGGTTTGTGCTCATGACAGCCCTGGTTAGAGCAGTGTTGTTTGGTTTGTGCTCATGACAGCCCTGGTTAGAGCAGTGTTGTTTGGTTTGGTTTGTACTCATGACAGCCCTGGTTAGAGCAGTGTTGTTTGGTATGGTTTGTGCTCATGACAGCCCTGGTTAGAGCAGTGTTGTTTGGTTTGTACTCATGACAGCCCTGGTTAGAGCAGTGTTGTTTGGTTTGATTTGTGCTCATGACAGTCCTGGTTAGAGCAGTGTTGTTTGGTTTGTGCTCATGACAGTCCTGGTTAGAGCAGTGTTGTTTGGTTTGTGCTCATGACAGCCCTGGTTAGAGCAGTGTTGTTTGGTATGGTTTGTGCTCTTGACAGCCCTGGTTAGAGCAGTGTTGTTTGGTTTGTACTCATGACAGCCCTGGTTAGAGCAGTGTTGTTTGGTTTGGTTTGTGCTCATGACAGTCCTGGTTAGAGCAGTGTTGTTTGGTTTGTGCTCATGACAGTCCTGGTTAGAGCAGTGTTGTTTGGTTTGTGCTCATGACAGCCCTGGTTAGAGCAGTGTTGTTTTGTTTGGTTTGTGCTCATGACAGCCCTGGTTAGAGCAGTGTTGTTCGGTTTGTGCTCATGACAGCCCTGGTTAGAGCAGTGTTGTTTGGTTTGTACTCATGACAGCCCTGGTTAGAGCAGTGTTGTTTGGTTTGGTTTGTGCTCATGACAGTCCTGGTTAGAGCAGTGTTGTTTGGTTTGTGCTCATGACAGTCCTGGTTAGAGCAGTGTTGTTTGGTTTGTGCTCATGACAGCCCTGGTTAGAGCAGTGTTGTTTGGTATGGTTTGTGCTCTTGACAGCCCTGGTTAGAGCAGTGTTGTTTGGTTTGTACTCATGACAGCCCTGGTTAGAGCAGTGTTGTTTTATTTGGTTTGTGCTCATGACAGTCCTGGTTAGAGCAGTGTTGTTTGGTTTGTGCTCATGACAGTCCTGGTTAGAGCAGTGTTGTTTGGTTTGTGCTCATGACAGCCCTGGTTAGAGCAGTGTTGTTTTGTTTGGTTTGTGCTCATGACAGCCCTGGTTAGAGCAGTGTTGTTCGGTTTGTGCTCATGACAGCCCTGGTTAGAGCAGTGTTGTTTGGTTTAGTTTGTACTCATGACAGCCCTGGTTAGAGCAGTGTTGTTTGGTTTAGTTTGTGCTCATGACAGTCCTGGTTAGAGCAGTGTTGTTTGGTTTGTGCTCATGACAGCCCTGGTTAGATCAGTGTTGTTTGGTTTGGTTTGTACTCATGACATCCCTGGTTAGAGCAGTGTTGTTTGGTTTGGTTTGTACTCATGACAGCCCTGGTTAGAGCAGTGTTGTTCGGTTTGTACTCATGACAGCCCTGGTTAGAGCAGTGTTGTTTGGTTTGGTTTGTGCTCATGACAGTCCTGGTTAGAGCAGTGTTGTTTGGTTTGGTTTGTACTCATGACAGCCCTGGTTAGAGCAGTGTTGTTCGGTTTGTACTCATGACAGCCCTGGTTAGAGCAGTGTTGTTTGGTTTGTGCTCATGACAGCCCTGGTTAGAGCAGTGTTGTTTGGTTTGTGCTCATGACAGTCCTGGTTAGAGCAGTGTTGTTTGGTTTGTACTCATGACAGTCCTGGTTAGAGCAGTGTTGTTTGGTTTGTACTCATGACAGCCCTGGTTAGAGCAGTGTTGTTTGGTTTGGTTTGTGCTCATGACAGTCCTGGTTAGAGCAGTGTTGTTTGGTTTGGTTTGTACTCATGACAGCCCTGGTTAGAGCAGTGTTGTTCGGTTTGTACTCATGACAGCCCTGGTTAGAGCAGTGTTGTTTGGTTTGTGCTCATGACAGCCCTGGTTAGAGCAGTGTTGTTTGGTTTGTGCTCATGACAGCCCTGGTTAGAGCAGTGTTGTTTGGTTTGTGCTCATGACAGCCCTGGTTAGAGCAGTGTTGTTTGGTTTGGTTTGTACTCATGACAGCCCTGGTTAGAGCAGTGTTGTTTGGTTTGTACTCATGACAGCCCTGGTTAGAGCAGTGTTGTTCGGTTTGTGCTCATGACAGCCCTGGTTAGAGCAGTGTTGTTTGGTTTGTACTCATGACAGCCCTGGTTAGAGCAGTATTGTTTGGTTTGTGCTCATGACAGCCCTGGTTAGAGCAGTGTTGTTTGGTTTGTGCTCATGACAGTCCTGGTTAGAGCAGTGTTGTTTGGTTTGTGCTCATGACAGCCCTGGTTAGAGCAGTGTTGTTTGGTTTGTGCTCATGACAGCCCTGGTTAGAGCAGTGTTGTTTGGTTTGTACTCATGACAGCCCTGGTTAGAGCAGTGTTGTTTGGTTTGGTTTGTGCTCATGCCAGTCCTGGTTAGAGCAGTGTTGTTTGGTTTGGTTTGTGCTCATGACAGTCCTGGTTAGAGCAGTGTTGTTTGGTTTGTGCTCATGACAGCCCAGGTTAGAGCAGTGTTGTTTGGTTTGTGCTCATGACAGCCCTGGTTAGAGCAGTGTTGTTTGGTTTGGTTTGTGCTCATGACAGTCCTGGTTAGAGCAGTGTTGTTTGGTTTGGTTTGTGCTCATGACAGTCCTGGTTAGAGCAGTGTTGTTTGGTTTGGTTTGTGCTCATGACAGTCCTGGTTAGAGCAGTGTTGTTTGGTTTGTGCTCATGACAGCCCTGGTTAGAGCAGTGTTGTTTGGTTTGGTTTGTGCTCATGACAGTCCTGGTTAGAGCAGTGTTGTTTGGTTTGTGCTCATGACAGCCCTGGTTAGAGCAGTGTTGTTTGGTTTGGTTTGTGCTCATGACAGCCCTGGTTAGAGCAGTGTTGTTTGGTTTGTACTCATGACAGCCCTGGTTAGAGCAGTGTTGTTTGGTTTGTGCTCATGACAGTCCTGGTTAGAGCAGTGTTGTTTGGTTTGGTTTGTGCTCATGACAGCCCTGGTTAGAGCAGTGTTGTTTGGTTTGGTTTGTGCTCATGACAGCCCTGGTTAGAGCAGTGTTGTTTGGTTTGTACTCATGACAGCCCTGGTTAGAGCAGTGTTGTTTGGTTTGTGCTCATGACAGTCCTGGTTAGAGCAGTGTTGTTTGGTTTGGTTTGTGCTCATGACAGCCCTGGTTAGAGCAGTGTTGTTTGGTCTGTGCTCATGACAGCCCTGGTTAGAGCAGTGTTGTTTGGTTTGGTTTGTGCTCATGACAGCCCTGGTTAGAGCAGTGTTGTTTGGTTTGTGCTCATGACAGCCCTGGTTAGAGCAGTGTTGTTTGGTTTGTGCTCATGACAGCCCTGGTTAGAGCAGTGTTGTTTGGTTTGTGCTCATGACAGCCCTGGTTAGAGCAGTGTTGTTTGGTTTGTACTCATGACAGTCCTGGTTAGAGCAGTGTTGTTTGGTTTGGTTTGTGCTCATGACAGTCCTGGTTAGAGCAGTGTTGTTTGGTTTGGTTTGTGCTCATGACAGCCCTGGTTAGAGCAGTGTTGTTTGGTTTGTGCTCATGACAGTCCTGGTTAGAGCAGTGTTGTTTGGTTTGTGCTCATGACAGCCCTGGTTAGAGCAGTGTTGTTTGGTTTGTGCTCATGACAGCCCTGGTTAGAGCAGTGTTGTTCGGTTTGTGCTCATGACAGTCCTGGTTAGAGCAGTGTTGTTTGGTTTGTGCTCATGACAGTCCTGGTTAGAGCAGTGTTGTTTGGTTTGGTTTGTGCTCATGACAGCCCTGGTTAGAGCAGTGTTGTTTGGTTTGTGCTCATGACAGTCCTGGTTAGAGCAGTGTTGTTTGGTTTGGTTTGTGCTCATGACAGTCCTGGTTAGATCAGTGTTGTTTGGTTTGTGCTCATGACAGCCCTGGTTAGAGCAGTGTTGTTTGGTTTGTGCTCATGACAGCCCTGGTTAGAGCAGTGTTGTTTGGTTTGGTTTGTGCTCATGACAGTCCTGGTTAGAGCAGTGTTGTTTGGTTTGTACTCATGACAGCCCTGGTTAGAGCAGTGTTGTTTGGTTTGGTTTGTGCTCATGACAGTCCTGGTTAGAGCAGTGTTGTTTGGTTTGTGCTCATGACAGCCCTGGTTAGAGCAGTGTTGTTTGGTTTGGTTTGTGCTCATGACAGCCCTGTTTAGAGCAGTGTTGTTTGGTTTGTGCTCATGACAGTCCTGGTTAGAGCAGTGTTGTTTGGTTTGTGCTCATGACAGCCCTGGTTAGAGCAGTGTTGTTTGGTTTGTGCTCATGACAGCCCTGGTTAGAGCAGTGTTGTTCGGTTTGTGCTCATGACAGCCCTGGTTAGAGCAGTGTTGTTTGGTTTGGTTTGTGCTCATGACAGCCCTGGTTAGAGCAGTGTTGTTTGGTTTGTGCTCATGACAGTCCTGGTTAGAGCAGTGTTGTTTGGTTTGGTTTGTGCTCATGACAGCCCTGGTTAGAGCAGTGTTGTTTGGTTTGGTTTGTGCTCATGACAGCCCTGGTTAGAGCAGTGTTGTTTGGTTTGGTTTGTGCTCATGACAGTCCTGGTTAGAGCAGTGTTGTTTGGTTTGGTTTGTGCTCATGACAGCCCTGGTTAGAGCAGTGTTGTTTGGTTTGGTTTGTGCTCATGACAGCCCTGGTTAGAGCAGTGTTGTTTGGTTTGTACTCATGACAGCCCTGGTTAGAGCAGTGTTGTTTGGTTTGTGCTCATGACAGCCCTGGTTAGAGCAGTGTTGTTCGGTTTGTGCTCATGACAGCCCTGGTTAGAGCAGTGTTGTTTGGTTTGGTTTGTACTCATGACAGCCCTGGTTAGAGCAGTGTTGTTTGGTTTGTGCTCATGACAGTCCTGGTTAGAGCAGTGTTGTTTGGTTTGTACTCATGACAGCCCTGGTTAGAGCAGTGTTGTTTGGTTTGTACTCATGACAGCCCTGGTTAGAGCAGTGTTGTTTGGTTTGTGCTCATGACAGTCCTGGTTAGAGCAGTGTTGTTTGGTTTGTACTCATGACAGCCCTGGTTAGAGCAGTGTTGTTTGGTTTGTGCTCATGACAGCCCTGGTTAGAGCAGTGTTGTTTGGTTTGTACTCATGACAGCCCTGGTTAGAGCAGTGTTGTTTGGTATGGTTTGTGCTCATGACAGTCCTGGTTAGAGCAGTGTTGTTTGGTTTGGTTTGTACTCATGACAGCCCTGGTTAGAGCAGTGTTGTTCGGTTTGTACTCATGACAGCCCTGGTTAGAGCAGTGTTGTTTGGTTTGTGCTCATGACAGCCCTGGTTAGAGCAGTGTTGTTTGGTTTGTGCTCATGACAGCCCTGGTTAGAGCAGTGTTGTTTGGTTTGGTTTGTACTCATGACAGCCCTGGTTAGAGCAGTGTTGTTTGGTATGGTTTGTGCTCATGACAGCCCTGGTTAGAGCAGTGTTGTTTGGTTTGTACTCATGACAGCCCTGGTTAGAGCAGTGTTGTTTCGTTTGGTTTGTGCTCATGACAGTCCTGGTTAGAGCAGTGTTGTTTGGTTTGTGCTCATGACAGTCCTGGTTAGAGCAGTGTTGTTTGGTTTGTGCTCATGACAGCCCTGGTTAGAGCAGTGTTGTTTGGTTTGGTTTGTGCTCATGACAGCCCTGGTTAGAGCAGTGTTGTTTGGTTTGTACTCATGACAGCCATGGTTAGAGCAGTGTTGTTTGGTTTGGTTTGTGCTCATGACAGTCCTGGTTAGAGCAGTGTTGTTTGGTTTGTGCTCATGACAGTCCTGGTTAGAGCAGTGTTGTTTGGTTTGTGCTCATGACAGCCCTGGTTAGAGCAGTGTTGTTTGGTTTGTGCTCATGACAGCCCTGGTTAGAGCAGTGTTGTTTGGTTTGGTTTGTACTCATGACAGCCCTGGTTAGAGCAGTGTTGTTTGGTATGGTTTGTGCTCATGACAGCCCTGGTTAGAGCAGTGTTGTTTGGTTTGTACTCATGACAGCCCTGGTTAGAGCAGTGTTGTTTGGTTTGGTTTGTGCTCATGACAGTCCTGGTTAGAGCAGTGTTGTTTGGTTTGTGCTCATGACAGTCCTGGTTAGAGCAGTGTTGTTTGGTTTGTGCTCATGACAGCCCTGGTTAGAGCAGTGTTGTTTGGTATGGTTTGTGCTCTTGACAGCCCTGGTTAGAGCAGTGTTGTTTGGTTTGTACTCATGACAGCCCTGGTTAGAGCAGTGTTGTTTGGTTTGGTTTGTGCTCATGACAGTCCTGGTTAGAGCAGTGTTGTTTGGTTTGTGCTCATGACAGTCCTGGTTAGAGCAGTGTTGTTTGGTTTGTGCTCATGACAGCCCTGGTTAGAGCAGTGTTGTTTTGTTTGGTTTGTGCTCATGACAGCCCTGGTTAGAGCAGTGTTGTTCGGTTTGTGCTCATGACAGCCCTGGTTAGAGCAGTGTTGTTTGGTTTAGTTTGTACTCATGACAGCCCTGGTTAGAGCAGTGTTGTTTGGTTTAGTTTGTGCTCATGACAGCCCTGGTTAGAGCAGTGTTGTTTGGTTTGTGCTCATGACAGTCCTGGTTAGAGCAGTGTTGTTTGGTTTGGTTTGTGCTCATGACAGCCCTGGTTAGAGCAGTGTTGTTTGGTTTGGTTTGTGCTCATGACAGCCCTGGTTAGAGCAGTGTTGTTTGGTTTGGTTTGTGCTCATGACAGTCCTGGTTAGAGCAGTGTTGTTTGGTTTGGTTTGTGCTCATGACAGCCCTGGTTAGAGCAGTGTTGTTTGGTTTGGTTTGTGCTCATGACAGCCCTGGTTAGAGCAGTGTTGTTTGGTTTGTACTCATGACAGCCCTGGTTAGAGCAGTGTTGTTTGGTTTGTGCTCATGACAGCCCTGGTTAGAGCAGTGTTGTTCGGTTTGTGCTCATGACAGCCCTGGTTAGAGCAGTGTTGTTTGGTTTGGTTTGTACTCATGACAGCCCTGGTTAGAGCAGTGTTGTTTGGTTTGTGCTCATGACAGTCCTGGTTAGAGCAGTGTTGTTTGGTTTGTACTCATGACAGCCCTGGTTAGAGCAGTGTTGTTTGGTTTGTACTCATGACAGCCCTGGTTAGAGCAGTGTTGTTTGGTTTGTGCTCATGACAGTCCTGGTTAGAGCAGTGTTGTTTGGTTTGTACTCATGACAGCCCTGGTTAGAGCAGTGTTGTTTGGTTTGTGCTCATGACAGCCCTGGTTAGAGCAGTGTTGTTTGGTTTGTACTCATGACAGCCCTGGTTAGAGCAGTGTTGTTTGGTATGGTTTGTGCTCATGACAGTCCTGGTTAGAGCAGTGTTGTTTGGTTTGGTTTGTACTCATGACAGCCCTGGTTAGAGCAGTGTTGTTCGGTTTGTACTCATGACAGCCCTGGTTAGAGCAGTGTTGTTTGGTTTGTGCTCATGACAGCCCTGGTTAGAGCAGTGTTGTTTGGTTTGTGCTCATGACAGCCCTGGTTAGAGCAGTGTTGTTTGGTTTGGTTTGTACTCATGACAGCCCTGGTTAGAGCAGTGTTGTTTGGTATGGTTTGTGCTCATGACAGCCCTGGTTAGAGCAGTGTTGTTTGGTTTGTACTCATGACAGCCCTGGTTAGAGCAGTGTTGTTTCGTTTGGTTTGTGCTCATGACAGTCCTGGTTAGAGCAGTGTTGTTTGGTTTGTGCTCATGACAGTCCTGGTTAGAGCAGTGTTGTTTGGTTTGTGCTCATGACAGCCCTGGTTAGAGCAGTGTTGTTTGGTTTGGTTTGTGCTCATGACAGCCCTGGTTAGAGCAGTGTTGTTTGGTTTGTACTCATGACAGCCATGGTTAGAGCAGTGTTGTTTGGTTTGGTTTGTGCTCATGACAGTCCTGGTTAGAGCAGTGTTGTTTGGTTTGTGCTCATGACAGTCCTGGTTAGAGCAGTGTTGTTTGGTTTGTGCTCATGACAGCCCTGGTTAGAGCAGTGTTGTTTGGTTTGTGCTCATGACAGCCCTGGTTAGAGCAGTGTTGTTTGGTTTGGTTTGTACTCATGACAGCCCTGGTTAGAGCAGTGTTGTTTGGTATGGTTTGTGCTCATGACAGCCCTGGTTAGAGCAGTGTTGTTTGGTTTGTACTCATGACAGCCCTGGTTAGAGCAGTGTTGTTTGGTTTGGTTTGTGCTCATGACAGTCCTGGTTAGAGCAGTGTTGTTTGGTTTGTGCTCATGACAGTCCTGGTTAGAGCAGTGTTGTTTGGTTTGTGCTCATGACAGCCCTGGTTAGAGCAGTGTTGTTTGGTATGGTTTGTGCTCTTGACAGCCCTGGTTAGAGCAGTGTTGTTTGGTTTGTACTCATGACAGCCCTGGTTAGAGCAGTGTTGTTTGGTTTGGTTTGTGCTCATGACAGTCCTGGTTAGAGCAGTGTTGTTTGGTTTGTGCTCATGACAGTCCTGGTTAGAGCAGTGTTGTTTGGTTTGTGCTCATGACAGCCCTGGTTAGAGCAGTGTTGTTTTGTTTGGTTTGTGCTCATGACAGCCCTGGTTAGAGCAGTGTTGTTCGGTTTGTGCTCATGACAGCCCTGGTTAGAGCAGTGTTGTTTGGTTTAGTTTGTACTCATGACAGCCCTGGTTAGAGCAGTGTTGTTTGGTTTAGTTTGTGCTCATGACAGCCCTGGTTAGAGCAGTGTTGTTTGGTTTGTGCTTATGACAGCCCTGGTTAGAGCAGTGTTGTTTGGTTTGGTTTGTACTCATGACAGCCCTGGTTAGAGCAGTGTTGTTTGGTATGGTTTGTGCTCATGACAGCCCTGGTTAGAGCAGTGTTGTTTGGTTTGTACTCATGACAGCCCTGGTTAGAGCAGTGTTGTTTGGTTTGGTTTGTGCTCATGACAGTCCTGGTTAGAGCAGTGTTGTTTGGTTTGTGCTCATGACAGTCCTGGTTAGAGCAGTGTTGTTTGGTTTGTGCTCATGACAGCCCTGGTTAGAGCAGTGTTGTTTGGTATGGTTTGTGCTCTTGACAGCCCTGGTTAGAGCAGTGTTGTTTGGTTTGTACTCATGACAGCCCTGGTTAGAGCAGTGTTGTTTGGTATGGTTTGTGCTCATGACAGTCCTGGTTAGAGCAGTGTTGTTTGGTTTGGTTTGTACTCATGACAGCCCTGGTTAGAGCAGTGTTGTTCGGTTTGTACTCATGACAGCCCTGGTTAGAGCAGTGTTGTTTGGTTTGTGCTCATGACAGCCCTGGTTAGAGCAGTGTTGTTTGGTTTGTGCTCATGACAGCCCTGGTTAGAGCAGTGTTGTTTGGTTTGTACTCATGACAGCCCTGGTTAGAGCAGTGTTGTTTGGTTTGGTTTGTGCTCATGACAGTCCTGGTTAGAGCAGTGTTGTTTGGTTTGTGCTCATGACAGTCCTGGTTAGAGCAGTGTTGTTTGGTTTGTGCTCATGACAGCCCTGGTTAGAGCAGTGTTGTTTGGTTTGGTTTGTGCTCATGACAGCCCTGGTTAGAGCAGTGTTGTTTGGTTTGTACTCATGACAGCCATGGTTAGAGCAGTGTTGTTTGGTTTGGTTTGTGCTCATGACAGTCCTGGTTAGAGCAGTGTTGTTTGGTTTGTGCTCATGACAGTCCTGGTTAGAGCAGTGTTGTTTGGTTTGTGCTCATGACAGCCCTGGTTAGAGCAGTGTTGTTTGGTTTGTGCTCATGACAGCCCTGGTTAGAGCAGTGTTGTTTGGTTTGGTTTGTACTCATGACAGCCCTGGTTAGAGCAGTGTTGTTTGGTATGGTTTGTGCTCATGACAGCCCTGGTTAGAGCAGTGTTGTTTGATTTGTACTCATGACAGCCCTGGTTAGAGCAGTGTTGTTTGGTTTGGTTTGTGCTCATGACAGTCCTGGTTAGAGCAGTGTTGTTTGGTTTGTGCTCATGACAGTCCTGGTTAGAGCAGTGTTGTTTGGTTTGTGCTCATGACAGCCCTGGTTAGAGCAGTGTTGTTTGGTATGGTTTGTGCTCTTGACAGCCCTGGTTAGAGCAGTGTTGTTTGGTTTGTACTCATGACAGCCCTGGTTAGAGCAGTGTTGTTTGGTTTGGTTTGTGCTCATGACAGTCCTGGTTAGAGCAGTGTTGTTTGGTTTGTGCTCATGACAGTCCTGGTTAGAGCAGTGTTGTTTGGTTTGTGCTCATGACAGCCCTGGTTAGAGCAGTGTTGTTTTGTTTGGTTTGTGCTCATGACAGCCCTGGTTAGAGCAGTGTTGTTCGGTTTGTGCTCATGACAGCCCTGGTTAGAGCAGTGTTGTTTGGTTTAGTTTGTACTCATGACAGCCCTGGTTAGAGCAGTGTTGTTTGGTTTAGTTTGTGCTCATGACAGCCCTGGTTAGAGCAGTGTTGTTTGGTTTGTGCTTATGACAGCCCTGGTTAGAGCAGTGTTGTTTGGTTTGGTTTGTACTCATGACAGCCCTGGTTAGAGCAGTGTTGTTTGGTATGGTTTGTGCTCATGACAGCCCTGGTTAGAGCAGTGTTGTTTGGTTTGTACTCATGACAGCCCTGGTTAGAGCAGTGTTGTTTGGTTTGGTTTGTGCTCATGACATTCCTGGTTAGAGCAGTGTTGTTTGGTTTGTGCTCATGACAGTCCTGGTTAGAGCAGTGTTGTTTGGTTTGTGCTCATGACAGCCCTGGTTAGAGCAGTGTTGTTTGGTATGGTTTGTGCTCTTGACAGCCCTGGTTAGAGCAGTGTTGTTTGGTTTGTACTCATGACAGCCCTGGTTAGAGCAGTGTTGTTTGGTTTGGTTTGTGCTCATGACAGTCCTGGTTAGAGCAGTGTTGTTTGGTTTGTGCTCATGACAGTCCTGGTTAGAGCAGTGTTGTTTGGTTTGTGCTCATGACAGCCCTGGTTAGAGCAGTGTTGTTTTGTTTGGTTTGTGCTCATGACAGCCCTGGTTAGAGCAGTGTTGTTCGGTTTGTGCTCATGACAGCCCTGGTTAGAGCAGTGTTGTTTGGTTTAGTTTGTACTCATGACAGCCCTGGTTAGAGCAGTGTTGTTTGGTTTAGTTTGTGCTCATGACAGTCCTGGTTAGAGCAGTGTTGTTTGGTTTGTGCTCATGACAGCCCTGGTTAGATCAGTGTTGTTTGGTTTGGTTTGTACTCATGACATCCCTGGTTAGAGCAGTGTTGTTTGGTTTGGTTTGTACTCATGACAGCCCTGGTTAGAGCAGTGTTGTTCGGTTTGTACTCATGACAGCCCTGGTTAGAGCAGTGTTGTTTGGTTTGGTTTGTGCTCATGACAGTCCTGGTTAGAGCAGTGTTGTTTGGTTTGGTTTGTACTCATGACAGCCCTGGTTAGAGCAGTGTTGTTCGGTTTGTACTCATGACAGCCCTGGTTAGAGCAGTGTTGTTTGGTTTGTGCTCATGACAGCCCTGGTTAGAGCAGTGTTGTTTGGTTTGTGCTCATGACAGTCCTGGTTAGAGCAGTGTTGTTTGGTTTGTACTCATGACAGTCCTGGTTAGAGCAGTGTTGTTTGGTTTGTACTCATGACAGCCCTGGTTAGAGCAGTGTTGTTTGGTTTGGTTTGTGCTCATGACAGTCCTGGTTAGAGCAGTGTTGTTTGGTTTGGTTTGTACTCATGACAGCCCTGGTTAGAGCAGTGTTGTTCGGTTTGTACTCATGACAGCCCTGGTTAGAGCAGTGTTGTTTGGTTTGTGCTCATGACAGCCCTGGTTAGAGCAGTGTTGTTTGGTTTGTGCTCATGACAGCCCTGGTTAGAGCAGTGTTGTTTGGTTTGTGCTCATGACAGCCCTGGTTAGAGCAGTGTTGTTTGGTTTGGTTTGTACTCATGACAGCCCTGGTTAGAGCAGTGTTGTTTGGTTTGTACTCATGACAGCCCTGGTTAGAGCAGTGTTGTTCGGTTTGTGCTCATGACAGCCCTGGTTAGAGCAGTGTTGTTTGGTTTGTACTCATGACAGCCCTGGTTAGAGCAGTATTGTTTGGTTTGTGCTCATGACAGCCCTGGTTAGAGCAGTGTTGTTTGGTTTGTGCTCATGACAGTCCTGGTTAGAGCAGTGTTGTTTGGTTTGTGCTCATGACAGCCCTGGTTAGAGCAGTGTTGTTTGGTTTGTGCTCATGACAGCCCTGGTTGGAGCAGTGTTGTTTGGTTTGGTTTGTGCTCATGACAGCCCTGGTTAGAGCAGTGTTGTCTGGGTTGTGCTCATGACAGCCCTGGTTAGAGCAGTGTTGTTTGGTTTGTGCTCATGACAGTCCTGGTTAGAGCAGTGTTGTTTGGTTTGGTTTGTGCTCATGACAGCCCTGGTTAGAGCAGTGTTGTTTGGTTTGTGCTCATGACAGCCCTGGTTAGAGCAGTGTTGTTCGGTTTGGTTTGTGCTCATGACAGCCCTGGTTAGAGCAGTGTTGTTTGGTTTGTACTCATGACAGCCCTGGTTAGAGCAGTGTTGTTTGGTTTGTGCTCATGACAGCCCTGGTTAGAGCAGTGTTGTTCGGTTTGTGCTCATGACAGCCCTGGTTAGAGCAGTGTTGTTTGGTTTGGTTTGTACTCATGACAGCCCTGGTTAGAGCAGTGTTGTTTGGTTTGTGCTCATGACAGTCCTGGTTAGAGCAGTGTTGTTTGGTTTGTACTCATGACAGCCCTGGTTAGAGCAGTGTTGTTTGGTTTGTACTCATGACAGCCCTGGTTAGAGCAGTGTTGTTTGGTTTGTGCTCATGACAGTCCTGGTTAGAGTAGTGTTGTTTGGTTTGTACTCATGACAGCCCTGGTTAGAGCAGTGTTGTTTGGTTTGTGCTCATGACAGCCCTGGTTAGAGCAGTGTTGTTTGGTTTGTACTCATGACAGCCCTGGTTAGAGCAGTGTTGTTTGGTATGGTTTGTGCTCATGACAGTCCTGGTTAGAGCAGTGTTGTTTGGTTTGGTTTGTGCTCATGACAGTCCTGGTTAGAGCAGTGTTGTTTGGTTTGGTTTGTGCTCATGACAGCCCTGGTTAGAGCAGTGTTGTTTGGTTTGTGCTCATGACAGCCCTGGTTAGAGCAGTGTTGTTTGGTTTGTGCTCATGACAGCCCTGGTTAGAGCAGTGTTGTTTGGTTTGTGCTCATGACAGTCCTGGTTAGAGCAGTGTTGTTTGGTTTGGTTTGTGCTCATGACAGTCCTGGTTAGAGCAGTGTTGTTTGGTTTGGTTTGTACTCATGACAGCCCTGGTTAGAGCAGTGTTGTTCGGTTTGTACTCATGACAGCCCTGGTTAGAGCAGTGTTGTTTGGTTTGTGCTCATGACAGCCCTGGTTAGAGCAGTGTTGTTTGGTTTGTGCTCATGACAGCCCTGGTTAGAGCAGTGTTGTTTGGTTTGGTTTGTACTCATGACAGCCCTGGTTAGAGCAGTGTTGTTTGGTATGGTTTGTGCTCATGACAGCCCTGGTTAGAGCAGTGTTGTTTGGTTTGTACTCATGACAGCCCTGGTTAGAGCAGTGTTGTTTGGTTTGGTTTGTGCTCATGACAGTCCTGGTTAGAGCAGTGTTGTTTGGTTTGTGCTCATGACAGTCCTGGTTAGAGCAGTGTTGTTTGGTTTGTGCTCATGACAGCCCTGGTTAGAGCAGTGTTGTTTGGTTTGGTTTGTGCTCATGACAGCCCTGGTTAGAGCAGTGTTGTTTGGTTTGTACTCATGACAGCCCTGGTTAGAGCAGTGTTGTTTGGTTTGGTTTGTGCTCATGACAGTCCTGGTTAGAGCAGTGTTGTTTGGTTTGTGCTCATGACAGTCCTGGTTAGAGCAGTGTTGTTTGGTTTGTGCTCATGACAGCCCTGGTTAGAGCAGTGTTGTTTGGTTTGTGCTCATGACAGCCCTGGTTAGAGCAGTGTTGTTTGGTTTGGTTTGTACTCATGACAGCCCTGGTTAGAGCAGTGTTGTTTGGTATGGTTTGTGCTCATGACAGCCCTGGTTAGAGCAGTGTTGTTTGGTTTGTACTCATGACAGCCCTGGTTAGAGCAGTGTTGTTTGGTTTGGTTTGTGCTCATGACAGTCCTGGTTAGAGCAGTGTTGTTTGGTTTGTGCTCATGACAGACCTGGTTAGAGCAGTGTTGTTTGGTTTGGTTTGTGCTCATGACAGCCCTGGTTAGAGCAGTGTTGTTTGGTTTGTGCTCATGACAGTCCTGGTTAGAGCAGTGTCGTTTGGTTTGGTTTGTGCTCATGACAGTCCTGGTTAGAGCAGTGTTGTTTGGTTTGTGCTCATGACAGTCCTGGTTAGAGCAGTGTTGTTTGGTTTGTGCTCATGACAGACCTGGTTAGAGCAGTGTTGTTTGGTTTGGTTTGTGCTCATGACAGCCCTGGTTAGAGCAGTGTTGTTTGGTTTGTGCTCATGACAGTCCTGGTTAGAGCAGTGTTGTTTGGTTTGGTTTGTGCTCATGACAGTCCTGGTTAGAGCAGTGTTGTTTGGTTTGTGCTCATGACAGCCCTGGTTAGAGCAGTGTTGTTTGGTTTGGTTTGTGCTCATGACAGTCCTGGTTAGAGCAGTGTTGTTTGGTTTGTACTCATGACAGTCCTGGTTAGAGCAGTGTTGTTTGGTTTGGTTTGTGCTCATGACAGTCCTGGTTAGATCAGTGTTGTTTGGTTTGTACTCATGACAGCCCTGGTTAGAGCAGTGTTGTTTGGTTTGTGCTCATGACAGCCCTGGTTAGAGCAGTGTTGTTTGGTTTGGTTTGTGCTCATGCCAGTCCTGGTTAGAGCAGTGTTGTTTGGTTTGGTTTGTGCTCATGACAGTCCTGGTTAGAGCAGTGTTGTTTGGTTTGTGCTCATGACAGCCCTGGTTAGAGCAGTGTTGTTTGGTTTGTACTCATGACAGCCCTGGTTAGAGCAGTGTTGTTTGGTTTGGTTTGTGCTCATGCCAGTCCTGGTTAGAGCAGTGTTGTTTGGTTTGGTTTGTGCTCATGACAGTCCTGGTTAGAGCAGTGTTGTTTGGTTTGTGCTCATGACAGCCCTGGTTAGAGCAGTGTTGTTTGGTTTGTGCTTATGCCAGTCCTGGTTAGAGCAGTGTTGTTTGGTTTGGTTTGTGCTCATGCCAGTCCTGGTTAGAGCAGTGTTGTTTGGTTTGGTTTGTGCTCATGACAGTCCTGGTTAGAGCAGTGTTGTTTGGTTTGTGCTCATGACAGCCCTGGTTAGAGCAGTGTTGTTTGGTTTGTGCTCATGACAGCCCTGGTTAGAGCAGTGTTGTTTGGTTTGGTTTGTGCTCATGACAGTCCTGGTTAGAGCAGTGTTGTTTGGTTTGGTTTGTGCTCATGACAGTCCTGGTTAGAGCAGTGTTGTTTGGTTTGGTTTGTGCTCATGACAGTCCTGGTTAGAGCAGTGTTGTTTGGTTTGTGCTCATGACAGCCCTGGTTAGAGCAGTGTTGTTTGGTTTGGTTTGTGCTCATGACAGTCCTGGTTAGAGCAGTGTTGTTTGGTTTGTGCTCATGACAGCCCTGGTTAGAGCAGTGTTGTTTGGTTTGGTTTGTGCTCATGACAGCCCTGGTTAGAGCAGTGTTGTTTGGTTTGTACTCATGACAGCCCTGGTTAGAGCAGTGTTGTTTGGTTTGTGCTCATGACAGTCCTGGTTAGAGCAGTGTTGTTTGGTTTGGTTTGTGCTCATGACAGCCCTGGTTAGAGCAGTGTTGTTTGGTTTGTACTCATGACAGCCCTGGTTAGAGCAGTGTTGTTTGGTTTGGTTTGTGCTCATGACAGCGCTGGTTAGAGCAGTGTTGTTTGGTTTGTACTCATGACAGCCCTGGTTAGAGCAGTGTTGTTTGGTTTGTGCTCATGACAGTCCTGGTTAGAGCAGTGTTGTTTGGTTTGGTTTGTGCTCATGACAGCCCTGGTTAGAGCAGTGTTGTTTGGTCTGTGCTCATGACAGCCCTGGTTAGAGCAGTGTTGTTTGGTTTGGTTTGTGCTCATGACAGCCCTGGTTAGAGCAGTGTTGTTTGGTTTGTGCTCATGACAGCCCTGGTTAGAGCAGTGTTGTTTGGTTTGTGCTCATGACAGCCCTGGTTAGAGCAGTGTTGTTTGGTTTGTACTCATGACAGCCCTGGTTAGAGCAGTGTTGTTTGGTTTGGTTTGTGCTCATGACAGTCCTGGTTAGAGCAGTGTTGTTTGGTTTGGTTTGTGCTCATGACAGCCCTGGTTAGAGCAGTGTTGTTTGGTTTGTACTCATGACAGCCCTGGTTAGAGCAGTGTTGTTTGGTTTGGTTTGTGCTCATGACAGCGCTGGTTAGAGCAGTGTTGTTTGGTTTGTACTCATGACAGCCCTGGTTAGAGCAGTGTTGTTTGGTTTGTGCTCATGACAGTCCTGGTTAGAGCAGTGTTGTTTGGTTTGGTTTGTGCTCATGACAGCCCTGGTTAGAGCAGTGTTGTTTGGTCTGTGCTCATGACAGCCCTGGTTAGAGCAGTGTTGTTTGGTTTGGTTTGTGCTCATGACAGCCCTGGTTAGAGCAGTGTTGTTTGGTTTGTGCTCATGACAGCCCTGGTTAGAGCAGTGTTGTTTGGTTTGTGCTCATGACAGCCCTGGTTAGAGCAGTGTTGTTTGGTTTGTGCTCATGACAGCCCTGGTTAGAGCAGTGTTGTTTGGTTTGTGCTCATGACAGCCCTGGTTAGAGCAGTGTTGTTTGGTTTGTACTCATGACAGCCCTGGTTAGAGCAGTGTTGTTTGGTTTGGTTTGTGCTCATGACAGTCCTGGTTAGAGCAGTGTTGTTTGGTTTGGTTTGTGCTCATGACAGCCCTGGTTAGAGCAGTGTTGTTTGGTTTGTGCTCATGACAGTCCTGGTTAGAGCAGTGTTGTTTGGTTTGTACTCATGACAGCCCTGGTTAGAGCAGTGTTGTTTGGTTTGTGCTCATGACAGCCCTGGTTAGAGCAGTGTTGTTCGGTTTGTGCTCATGACAGTCCTGGTTAGAGCAGTGTTGTTTGGTTTGTGCTCATGACAGTCCTGGTTAGAGCAGTGTTGTTTGGTTTGGTTTGTGCTCATGACAGCCCTGGTTAGAGCAGTGTTGTTTGGTTTGTGCTCATGACAGCCCTGGTTAGAGCAGTGTTGTTTGGTTTGTGCTCATGACAGCCCTGGTTAGAGCAGTGTTGTTTGGTTTGTACTCATGACAGCCCTGGTTAGAGCTGTGTTGTTTGGTTTGTGCTCATGACAGCCCTGGTTAGAGCAGTGTTGTTTGGTTTGGTTTGTGCTCATGACAGTCCTGGTTAGAGCAGTGTTGTTTGGTTTGGTTTGTACTCATGACAGCCCTGGTTAGAGCAGTGTTGTTTGGTTTGTGCTCATGACAGCCCTGGTTAGAGCAGTGTTGTTTGGTTTGTGCTCATGACAGCCCTGGTTAGAGCAGTGTTGTTTGGTTTGTACTCATGACAGCCCTGGTTAGAGCAGTGTTGTTTGGTTTGGTTTGTGCTCATGACAGTCCTGGTTAGAGCAGTGTTGTTTGGTTTGGTTTGTGCTCATGACAGTCCTGGTTAGAGCAGTGTTGTTTGGTTTGTGCTCATGACAGCCCTGGTTAGAGCAGTGTTGTTTGGTTTGTGCTCATGACAGCCCTGGTTAGAGCAGTGTTGTTTGGTTTGGTTTGTGCTCATGACAGCCCTGGTTAGAGCAGTGTTGTTTGGTTTGGTTTGTGCTCATGACAGTCCTGGTTAGAGCAGTGTTGTTTGGTTTGGTTTGTGCTCATGACAGTCCTGGTTAGAGCAGTGTTGTTTGGTTTGTGCTCATGACAGCCCTGGTTAGAGCAGTGTTGTTTGGTTTGGTTTGTGCTCATGACAGTCCTGGTTAGAGCAGTGTTGTTTGGTTTGTGCTCATGACAGCCCTGGTTAGAGCAGTGTTGTTTGGTTTGGTTTGTGCTCATGACAGCCCTGGTTAGAGCAGTGTTGTTTGGTTTGTACTCATGACAGCCCTGGTTAGAGCAGTGTTGTTTGGTTTGTGCTCATGACAGTCCTGGTTAGAGCAGTGTTGTTTGGTTTGGTTTGTGCTCATGACAGCCCTGGTTAGAGCAGTGTTGTTTGGTTTGTGCTCATGACAGCCCTGGTTAGAGCAGTGTTGTTTGGTTTGGTTTGTGCTCATGACAGCCCTGGTTAGAGCAGTGTTGTTTGGTTTGTACTCATGACAGCCCTGGTTAGAGCAGTGTTGTTTGGTTTGTGCTCATGACAGTCCTGGTTAGAGCAGTGTTGTTTGGTTTGGTTTGTGCTCATGACAGCCCTGGTTAGAGCAGTGTTGTTTGGTCTGTGCTCATGACAGCCCTGGTTAGAGCAGTGTTGTTTGGTTTGGTTTGTGCTCATGACAGCCCTGGTTAGAGCAGTGTTGTTTGGTTTGTGCTCATGACAGCCCTGGTTAGAGCAGTGTTGTTTGGTTTGTACTCATGACAGCCCTGGTTAGAGCAGTGTTGTTTGGTTTGTGCTCATGACAGCCCTGGTTAGAGCAGTGTTGTTTGGTTTGTGCTCATGACAGCCCTGGTTAGAGCAGTGTTGTTTGGTTTGTACTCATGACAGCCCTGGTTAGAGCAGTGTTGTTTGGTTTGGTTTGTGCTCATGACAGTCCTGGTTAGAGCAGTGTTGTTTGGTTTGGTTTGTGCTCATGACAGCCCTGGTTAGAGCAGTGTTGTTTGGTTTGTGCTCATGACAGTCCTGGTTAGAGCAGTGTTGTTTGGTTTGTGCTCATGACAGCCCTGGTTAGAGCAGTGTTGTTTGGTTTGTGCTCATGACAGCCCTGGTTAGAGCAGTGTTGTTCGGTTTGTGCTCATGACAGTCCTGGTTAGAGCAGTGTTGTTTGGTTTGTGCTCATGACAGTCCTGGTTAGAGCAGTGTTGTTTGGTTTGGTTTGTGCTCATGACAGCCCTGGTTAGAGCAGTGTTGTTTGGTTTGTGCTCATGACAGCCCTGGTTAGAGCAGTGTTGTTTGGTTTGTGCTCATGACAGTCCTGGTTAGAGCAGTGTTGTTTGGTTTGGTTTGTGCTCATGACAGTCCTGGTTAGAGCAGTGTTGTTTGGTTTGTGCTCATGACAGTCCTGGTTAGAGCAGTGTTGTTTGGTTTGGTTTGTGCTCATGACAGTCCTGGTTAGATCAGTGTTGTTTGGTTTGTACTCATGACAGCCCTGGTTAGAGCAGTGTTGTTTGGTTTGTGCTCATGACAGCCCTGGTTAGAGCAGTGTTGTTTGGTTTGGTTTGTGCTCATGACAGCCCTGGTTAGAGCAGTGTTGTTCGGTTTGTGCTCATGACAGCCCTGGTTAGAGCAGTGTTGTTTGGTTTGGTTTGTGCTCATGACAGCCCTGGTTAGAGCAGTGTTGTTTGGTTTGTGCTCCTGACAGTCCTGGTTAGAGCAGTGTTGTTTGGTTTGGTTTGTGCTCATGACAGCCCTGGTTAGAGCAGTGTTGTTTGGTTTGGTTTGTGCTCATGACAGCCCTGGTTAGAGCAGTGTTGTTTGGTTTGGTTTGTGCTCATGACAGTCCTGGTTAGAGCAGTGTTGTTTGGTTTGGTTTGTGCTCATGACAGCCCTGGTTAGAGCAGTGTTGTTTGGTTTGGTTTGTGCTCATGACAGCCCTGGTTAGAGCAGTGTTGTTTGGTTTGTACTCATGACAGCCCTGGTTAGAGCAGTGTTGTTTGGTTTGTGCTCATGACAGCCCTGGTTAGAGCAGTGTTGTTCGGTTTGTGCTCATGACAGCCCTGGTTAGAGCAGTGTTGTTTGGTTTGGTTTGTACTCATGACAGCCCTGGTTAGAGCAGTGTTGTTTGGTTTGTGCTCATGACAGTCCTGGTTAGAGCAGTGTTGTTTGGTTTGTACTCATGACAGCCCTGGTTAGAGCAGTGTTGTTTGGTTTGTACTCATGACAGCCCTGGTTAGAGCAGTGTTGTTTGGTTTGTGCTCATGACAGTCCTGGTTAGAGCAGTGTTGTTTGGTTTGTACTCATGACAGCCCTGGTTAGAGCAGTGTTGTTTGGTTTGTGCTCATGACAGCCCTGGTTAGAGCAGTGTTGTTTGGTTTGTACTCATGACAGCCCTGGTTAGAGCAGTGTTGTTTGGTATGGTTTGTGCTCATGACAGTCCTGGTTAGAGCAGTGTTGTTTGGTTTGGTTTGTACTCATGACAGTCCTGGTTAGAGCAGTGTTGTTTGGTTTGGTTTGTGCTCATGACAGCCCTGGTTAGAGCAGTGTTGTTTGGTTTGTGCTCATGACAGCCCTGGTTAGAGCAGTGTTGTTTGGTTTGTGCTCATGACAGCCCTGGTTAGAGCAGTGTTGTTTGGTTTGTGCTCATGACAGTCCTGGTTAGAGCAGTGTTGTTTGGTTTGGTTTGTGCTCATGACAGTCCTGGTTAGAGCAGTGTTGTTTGGTTTGGTTTGTACTCATGACAGCCCTGGTTAGAGCAGTGTTGTTCGGTTTGTACTCATGACAGCCCTGGTTAGAGCAGTGTTGTTTGGTTTGTGCTCATGACAGCCCTGGTTAGAGCAGTGTTGTTTGGTTTGTGCTCATGACAGCCCTGGTTAGAGCAGTGTTGTTTGGTTTGGTTTGTACTCATGACAGCCCTGGTTAGAGCAGTGTTGTTTGGTATGGTTTGTGCTCATGACAGCCCTGGTTAGAGCAGTGTTGTTTGGTTTGTACTCATGACAGCCCTGGTTAGAGCAGTGTTGTTTGGTTTGGTTTGTGCTCATGACAGTCCTGGTTAGAGCAGTGTTGTTTGGTTTGTGCTCATGACAGTCCTGGTTAGAGCAGTGTTGTTTGGTTTGTGCTCATGACAGCCCTGGTTAGAGCAGTGTTGTTTGGTTTGGTTTGTGCTCATGACAGCCCTGGTTAGAGCAGTGTTGTTTGGTTTGTACTCATGACAGCCCTGGTTAGAGCAGTGTTGTTTGGTTTGGTTTGTGCTCATGACAGTCCTGGTTAGAGCAGTGTTGTTTGGTTTGTGCTCATGACAGTCCTGGTTAGAGCAGTGTTGTTTGGTTTGTGCTCATGACAGCCCTGGTTAGAGCAGTGTTGTTTGGTTTGTGCTCATGACAGCCCTGGTTAGAGCAGTGTTGTTTGGTTTGGTTTGTACTCATGACAGCCCTGGTTAGAGCAGTGTTGTTTGGTATGGTTTGTGCTCATGACAGCCCTGGTTAGAGCAGTGTTGTTTGGTTTGTACTCATGACAGCCCTGGTTAGAGCAGTGTTGTTTGGTTTGGTTTGTGCTCATGACAGTCCTGGTTAGAGCAGTGTTGTTTGGTTTGTGCTCATTACAGTCCTGGTTAGAGCAGTGTTGTTTGGTTTGTGCTCATGACAGCCCTGGTTAGAGCAGTGTTGTTTGGTATGGTTTGTGCTCATGACAGCCCTGGTTAGAGCAGTGTTGTTTGGTTTGTACTCATGACAGCCCTGGTTAGAGCAGTGTTGTTTGGTTTGGTTTGTGCTCATGACAGTCCTGGTTAGAGCAGTGTTGTTTGGTTTGTGCTCATGACAGTCCTGGTTAGAGCAGTGTTGTTTGGTTTGTGCTCATGACAGCCCTGGTTAGAGCAGTGTTGTTTTGTTTGGTTTGTGCTCATGACAGCCCTGGTTAGAGCAGTGTTGTTCGGTTTGTGCTCATGACAGCCCTGGTTAGAGCAGTGTTGTTTGGTTTAGTTTGTACTCATGACAGCCCTGGTTAGAGCAGTGTTGTTTGGTTTAGTTTGTGCTCACGACAGTCCTGGTTAGAGCAGTGTTGTTTGGTTTGTGCTCATGACAGCCCTGGTTAGATCAGTGTTGTTTGGTTTGGTTTGTACTCATGACATCCCTGGTTAGAGCAGTGTTGTTTGGTTTGGTTTGTACTCATGACAGCCCTGGTTAGAGCAGTGTTGTTTGGTTTGTGCTCATGACAGCCCTGGTTAGAGCAGTGTTGTTTGGTTTGGTTTGTGCTCATGACAGTCCTGGTTAGAGCAGTGTTGTTTGGTTTGGTTTGTACTCCTGACAGCCCTGGTTAGAGCAGTGTTGTTCGGTTTGTACTCATGACAGCCCTGGTTAGAGCAGTGTTGTTTGGTTTGGTTTGTGCTCATGACAGTCCTGGTTAGAGCAGTGTTGTTTGGTTTGGTTTGTACTCATGACAGCCCTGGTTAGAGCAGTGTTGTTCGGTTTGTACTCATGACAGCCCTGGTTAGAGCAGTGTTGTTTGGTTTGTGCTCATGACAGCCCTGGTTAGAGCAGTGTTGTTTGGTTTGTGCTCATGACAGTCCTGGTTAGAGCAGTGTTGTTTGGTTTGTACTCATGACAGTCCTGGTTAGAGCAGTGTTGTTTGGTTTGTACTCATGACAGCCCTGGTTAGAGCAGTGTTGTTTGGTTTGGTTTGTGCTCATGACAGTCCTGGTTAGAGCAGTGTTGTTTGGTTTGGTTTGTACTCATGACAGCCCTGGTTAGAGCAGTGTTGTTCGGTTTGTACTCATGACAGCCCTGGTTAGAGCAGTGTTGTTTGGTTTGTGCTCATGACAGCCCTGGTTAGAGCAGTGTTGTTTGGTTTGTGCTCATGACAGCCCTGGTTAGAGCAGTGTTGTTTGGTTTGTGCTCATGACAGCCCTGGTTAGAGCAGTGTTGTTTGGTTTGGTTTGTACTCATGACAGCCCTGGTTAGAGCAGTGTTGTTTGGTTTGTACTCATGACAGCCCTGGTTAGAGCAGTGTTGTTCGGTTTGTGCTCATGACAGCCCTGGTTAGAGCAGTGTTGTTTGGTTTGTACTCATGACAGCCCTGGTTAGAGCAGTGTTGTTTGGTTTGTGCTCATGACAGCCCTGGTTAGAGCAGTGTTGTTTGGTTTGTGCTCATGACAGCCCTGGTTAGAGCAGTGTTGTTTGGTTTGGTTTGTGCTCATGACAGTCCTGGTTAGAGCAGTGTTGTTTGGTTTGTGCTCATGACAGCCCTGGTTAGAGCAGTGTTGTTTGGTTTGGTTTGTGCTCATGACAGCCCTGGTTAGAGCAGTGTTGTTTGGTTTGTGCTCATGACAGTCCTGGTTAGAGCAGTGTTGTTTGGTTTGTGCTCATGACAGCCCTGGTTAGAGCACTGTTGTTTGGTTTGTGCTCATGACAGCCCTGGTTAGAGCAGTGTTGTTCGGTTTGTGCTCATGACAGCCCTGGTTAGAGCAGTGTTGTTTGGTTTGGTTTGTGCTCATGACAGCCCTGGTTAGAGCAGTGTTGTTTGGTTTGTGCTCATGACAGTCCTGGTTAGAGCAGTGTTGTTTGGTTTGGTTTGTGCTCATGACAGCCCTGGTTAGAGCAGTGTTGTTTGGTTTGGTTTGTGCTCATGACAGCCCTGGTTAGAGCAGTGTTGTTTGGTTTGGTTTGTGCTCATGACAGTCCTGGTTAGAGCAGTGTTGTTTGGTTTGGTTGTGCTCATGACAGTCCTGGTTAGAGCAGTGTTGTTTGGTTTGGTTTGTGCTCATGACAGCCCTGGTTAGAGCAGTGTTGTTTGGTTTGGTTTGTGCTCATGACAGCCCTGGTTAGAGCAGTGTTGTTTGGTTTGTACTCATGACAGCCCTGGTTAGAGCAGTGTTGTTTGGTTTGTGCTCATGACAGTCCTGGTTAGAGCAGTGTTGTTTGGTTTGTACTCATGACAGCCCTGGTTAGAGCAGTGTTGTTTGGTTTGTACTCATGACAGCCCTGGTTAGAGCAGTGTTGTTTGGTTTGTGCTCATGACAGTCCTGGTTAGAGCAGTGTTGTTTGGTTTGTACTCATGACAGCCCTGGTTAGAGCAGTGTTGTTTGGTTTGTGCTCATGACAGCCCTGGTTAGAGCAGTGTTGTTTGGTTTGTACTCATGACAGCCCTGGTTAGAGCAGTGTTGTTTGGTATGGTTTGTGCTCATGACAGTCCTGGTTAGAGCAGTGTTGTTTGGTTTGGTTTGTACTCATGACAGTCCTGGTTAGAGCAGTGTTGTTTGGTTTGGTTTGTGCTCATGACAGCCCTGGTTAGAGCAGTGTTGTTTGGTTTGTGCTCATGACAGCCCTGGTTAGAGCAGTGTTGTTTGGTTTGTGCTCATGACAGCCCTGGTTAGAGCAGTGTTGTTTGGTTTGTGCTCATGACAGTCCTGGTTAGAGCAGTGTTGTTTGGTTTGGTTTGTGCTCATGACAGTCCTGGTTAGAGCAGTGTTGTTTGGTTTGGTTTGTACTCATGACAGCCCTGGTTAGAGCAGTGTTGTTCGGTTTGTACTCATGACAGCCCTGGTTAGAGCAGTGTTGTTTGGTTTGTGCTCATGACAGCCCTGGTTAGAGCAGTGTTGTTTGGTTTGTGCTCATGACAGCCCTGGTTAGAGCAGTGTTGTTTGGTTTGGTTTGTACTCATGACAGCCCTGGTTAGAGCAGTGTTGTTTGGTATGGTTTGTGCTCATGACAGCCCTGGTTAGAGCAGTGTTGTTTGGTTTGTACTCATGACAGCCCTGGTTAGAGCAGTGTTGTTTGGTTTGGTTTGTGCTCATGACAGTCCTGGTTAGAGCAGTGTTGTTTGGTTTGTGCTCATGACAGTCCTGGTTAGAGCAGTGTTGTTTGGTTTGTGCTCATGACAGCCCTGGTTAGAGCAGTGTTGTTTGGTTTGGTTTGTGCTCATGACAGCCCTGGTTAGAGCAGTGTTGTTTGGTTTGTACTCATGACAGCCCTGGTTAGAGCAGTGTTGTTTGGTTTGGTTTGTGCTCATGACAGTCCTGGTTAGAGCAGTGTTGTTTGGTTTGTGCTCATGACAGTCCTGGTTAGAGCAGTGTTGTTTGGTTTGTGCTCATGACAGCCCTGGTTAGAGCAGTGTTGTTTGGTTTGTGCTCATGACAGCCCTGGTTAGAGCAGTGTTGTTTGGTTTGGTTTGTACTCATGACAGCCCTGGTTAGAGCAGTGTTGTTTGGTATGGTTTGTGCTCATGACAGCCCTGGTTAGAGCAGTGTTGTTTGGTTTGTACTCATGACAGCCCTGGTTAGAGCAGTGTTGTTTGGTTTGGTTTGTGCTCATGACAGTCCTGGTTAGAGCAGTGTTGTTTGGTTTGTGCTCATTACAGTCCTGGTTAGAGCAGTGTTGTTTGGTTTGTGCTGTGGCGGAGTGTCCCGCCCCTATTTATTATTATTTGTATTTTTGTTTGCGGCGCGGGTAAAAGCGCCGCGTCTTTTATTATTATTTAAAAACCCCGTGAGGATGCATGGCTGATCAGCTACTGATTACTTTAAATAGCTGACAGTCATGCATCCTTACCAAACGCGTGCAGACTCTGGCCGGGGGATAATAAGATAATTACTAACTAGTTAATCCCTCGGCCAGAGTATATAAACCTGCAGCTCTCTGCACTTGATGTTGGGGTGTTGGAGTAGAGAGTACGGGGAGCGGAGAGAAGGTATAACATTTAAAAACAATTGCTAATACGTGCTGGATTATCCAGCACGGCACTTACTTGTTTGTTTATTCGTTTGGCCCTCGTGCCCTTTTGTTTGTATTTTGTTTAAATCTGTTGTTTGTTTATTATTAAATACGCCGAGTGCTTTTGCACTCGGTTTCACCCGCCCATCCACTGTTTGGAGTCAGTTACTTCCTGGTCCGTGACGTCATCCACCACACCACTGCGAGCCAGACTGTCACATATGGTGTCCTGCGTGGGACAAAACAAACGCCTCCAATAGCCGGACCAGGAAAGAAAAGCTCGTTTTTTCGTTTTTTTTTTTTCCAAAGTGTTTTTGTGTGTTTTTGGGGAGAAAAAAAAAAAAAAAAAAAAAAAAAAAAAAATATGGGAAGAAGCGGACGGAGGAAGCAGCAGCTACAGCAGCGTGGGGCCGGTCGCAGGTCCCACTGTAGCTCAACCATGCTGGACGTCTGCCCCACCTGCTTGAAAGGTGAGGAGTGGTGCTTCGCTGTTGGGGAGGTGGGTCACGTAGCACCCGACCAACCCCCTCCATGGCAGGAGAAAGAGGAGCCAGAGCGTCCAGTGAGGGAGGACCTGCATCCTCCAAAGAGGACGAATGCACTCTCCTCTGAGGGAGTCTGGGACTGGCTGGTGGAGCCGGGGAGGGATTATGAGGAAGCCCTCCCTGCAGTGATCAACCTCCTGTGGGCAAGAGATGGGGAGCGCTGGGAGGCCTGGGAACAGCAACACCACCCAGCTTCCCTCCCAGACATCGCAGCCATGGTGTTCAACTACCTGGCTGCGGATATGGGAGAGACCCTGCTGCTGCCATCTCCAGCACAAAAGGGAGAGGAGCCATCACTACCGTCTCCACCAGCAGAGGGAGAGGAGCCATCGCTGCCGTTTCCAGCGCCAGAGGGAGAGGAGCCATCGCTGCCGTCTCCAGCGCCAGAGGGAGAGGAGCCATCGCTGCCGTCTCCAGCGCCAGAGGGAGAGGAGCCATCGCTGCCGTCTCCAGCGCCAGAGGGAGAGGAGCCATCGCTGCCGTCTCCAGCGCCAGAGGGAGAGGAGCCATCGCTGCCGTCTCCAGCGCCAGAGGGAGAGGAGCCATCGCTGCCGTCTCCAGCGCCAGAGGGAGAGGAGCCATCGCTGCCGTCTCCAGCGCCAGAGGGAGAGGAGCCATCGCTGCCGTCTCCAGCGCCAGAGGGAGAGGAGCCATCGCTGCCGTCTCCAGCATCAGAGGGAGAGGAGCCATCGCTGCCGTCTCCAGCATCAGAGGGAGAGGAGCCATCGCTGCCATCTCCAGCATCAGAGGGAGAGGAGCCATCGCTACCGTCTCCAGCATCAGAGGGAGAGGAGCCATCGCTACCGTCTCCACCAGCAGAGGGAGAATGCCTGCTGGTTTCGCCTCCACAGCCTGGGGAGGAGCCCGAACGTCCTACGCCCGAGTGGGAGGAGCCCGAACGTCCTACGCCCGAGTGGGAGGAGCCCGACCGTCCTACGCCCGAGTGGGAGGAGCCCGACCGTCCTACGCCCGAGTGGGAGGAGCCCGAACGTCCTACGCCCGAGTGGGAGGAGCCCGAACGTCCTACGCCCGAGTGGGAGGAGCCCGAACGTCCTACGCCCGAGTGGGAGGAGCCCGAACGTCCTACGCCCAAGAGGGGGGAGTCGGTGCGTCCACAGCCCAAGAGGGAGGAGTCGGTGCGTCCACAGCCCAAGAGGGAGGAGTCGGTGCGTCCACAGCCCAAAGAGGGGGGAGTCGGTGCGTCCATAGCCCAAGAGGTGGAAGTCTGCGCTTCCACAGCCTTAGGACCCAAGCTGCAGTCCCAAGAGCCAGAAGGGGAGGAGTTACAGGCTCAACCCCCTGAATTTTTCTGGGGGGGAGAAGGGCAGGATGCTGGTGTTCCCCAGCAGCCTCTATTTATGCTGCTGAAGGGAGCACGGCACACACCAGCCCAGCCGCCACAGCAGAGGGAGCCAGCACCGCCACAGCCTCCCTCTGAGTGGCCAGCATCCGCCCCATCGCCTCTGCCTCCACCACCACCAGGAGCAGAGCAGCAGGAGCTGCCTCTGTCTCCACCACCACCAGGAGCAGGGCAGCAGGAGCTGCTTCTGTCTCCACCATCACCAGGAGCAGAGCAGCAAGAGCTGCCTCTGCCTCCGCCACCTCCACCAGCAGAGGGTGAATGCCTGCTGGTTCCACATCCACCGTCGTGGGAGGACTGCTTGCCCCTCCCACCTCCACCAGCAGAGGGTGAATGCCTGCTGGTTCCGTCTCAGCCGCTGTGGGAGGACTGCTTTCCCCTCCCACCATCGCCATTGCCTGGGGATGGCTGTTCTGCATCGCCTGGGGCTGCCTTTTGTTCTCCACAGGACACAGGGTACGAGGGAGAAGTGGAGCTCCCGCTGCCGCCTCCATGGCCAGGGGCTCCCCTCCCGAGTTCGCCTTCCGAGGGTCCGCTGCTGCTGCCGTCGCCTTCCGAGGGTCCGCTGCTGCTGCCGTCGCCTTCCGAGGGTCCGCTGCTGCTGCCGTCGCCTTCCGAGGGTCCGCTGCTGCTGCCGTCGCCTGGGGTCGCCAGGGATCCTGCTTCGCCTGGGGTCGTCGAGGGTCCGGCTTTGCCTGGGGTCGCCAGGGATCCTGCTTCGCCTGGGGTCGCTACACGATGGCCGGAGCTCCATGAAAGGGAGCTGCCAGAAATGAAGAAAGGGGGGGAGGTCAGGAGACCAGCTCCCCCAGCCGCACTTTCGCGGCTGGAGATCATGTGGTCGGAGCCCCACGGAGGGGAACTGCCGGCCATGAAGAAGGGGGGAGAGGTCAGGAGACCAGCTCCCCCAGCCGCACTTTCGCGGCAGGATAGAGTGTGGCGGGAGCCCCGGAAGAGGGAACTGCCGGCCACGAAGAATGGGGGGGTGCCAGAGATTCCACCATGGCCACCCCCCAGAAGTAACTTGCTTCCTCCTCTTCCGGGACTTTAAGACTGAGGGGGGAGGTGGCCGTTGGGGCCATGTGTGCTGCGCACAAGGGGGGGCATGTGTGGCGGAGTGTCCCGCCCCTATTTATTATTATTTGTATTTTTGTTTGCGGCGCGGGTAAAAGCGCCGCGTCTTTTATTATTATTTAAAAACCCCGTGAGGATGCATGGCTGATCAGCTACTGATTACTTTAAATAGCTGACAGTCATGCATCCTTACCAAACGCGTGCAGACTCTGGCCGGGGGATAATAAGATAATTACTAACTAGTTAATCCCTCGGCCAGAGTATATAAACCTGCAGCTCTCTGCACTTGATGTTGGGGTGTTGGAGTAGAGAGTACGGGGAGCGGAGAGAAGGTATAACATTTAAAAACAATTGCTAATACGTGCTGGATTATCCAGCACGGCACTTACTTGTTTGTTTATTTATTCGTTTGGCCCTCGTGCCCTTTTGTTTGTATTTTGTTTAAATCTGTTGTTTGTTTATTATTAAATACGCCGAGTGCTTTTGCACTCGGTTTCACCCGCCCATCCACTGTTTGGAGTCAGTTACTTCCTGGTCCGTGACGTCATCCACCACACCACTGCGAGCCAGACTGTCACAGTGCTCATGACAGCCCTGGTTAGAGCAGTGTTGTTTGGTATGGTTTGTGCTCATGACAGCCCTGGTTAGAGCAGTGTTGTTTGGTTTGTACTCATGACAGCCCTGGTTAGAGCAGTGTTGTTTGGTTTGGTTTGTGCTCATGACAGTCCTGGTTAGAGCAGTGTTGTTTGGTTTGTGCTCATGACAGTCCTGGTTAGAGCAGTGTTGTTTGGTTTGTGCTCATGACAGCCCTGGTTAGAGCAGTGTTGTTTTGTTTGGTTTGTGCTCATGACAGCCCTGGTTAGAGCAGTGTTGTTCGGTTTGTGCTCATGACAGCCCTGGTTAGAGCAGTGTTGTTTGGTTTAGTTTGTACTCATGACAGCCCTGGTTAGAGCAGTGTTGTTTGGTTTAGTTTGTGCTCACGACAGTCCTGGTTAGAGCAGTGTTGTTTGGTTTGTGCTCATGACAGCCCTGGTTAGATCAGTGTTGTTTGGTTTGGTTTGTACTCATGACATCCCTGGTTAGAGCAGTGTTGTTTGGTTTGGTTTGTACTCATGACAGCCCTGGTTAGAGCAGTGTTGTTTGGTTTGTGCTCATGACAGCCCTGGTTAGAGCAGTGTTGTTTGGTTTGGTTTGTGCTCATGACAGTCCTGGTTAGAGCAGTGTTGTTTGGTTTGGTTTGTACTCCTGACAGCCCTGGTTAGAGCAGTGTTGTTCGGTTTGTACTCATGACAGCCCTGGTTAGAGCAGTGTTGTTTGGTTTGGTTTGTGCTCATGACAGTCCTGGTTAGAGCAGTGTTGTTTGGTTTGGTTTGTACTCATGACAGCCCTGGTTAGAGCAGTGTTGTTCGGTTTGTACTCATGACAGCCCTGGTTAGAGCAGTGTTGTTTGGTTTGTGCTCATGACAGCCCTGGTTAGAGCAGTGTTGTTTGGTTTGTGCTCATGACAGTCCTGGTTAGAGCAGTGTTGTTTGGTTTGTACTCATGACAGTCCTGGTTAGAGCAGTGTTGTTTGGTTTGTACTCATGACAGCCCTGGTTAGAGCAGTGTTGTTTGGTTTGGTTTGTGCTCATGACAGTCCTGGTTAGAGCAGTGTTGTTTGGTTTGGTTTGTACTCATGACAGCCCTGGTTAGAGCAGTGTTGTTCGGTTTGTACTCATGACAGCCCTGGTTAGAGCAGTGTTGTTTGGTTTGTGCTCATGACAGCCCTGGTTAGAGCAGTGTTGTTTGGTTTGTGCTCATGACAGCCCTGGTTAGAGCAGTGTTGTTTGGTTTGTGCTCATGACAGCCCTGGTTAGAGCAGTGTTGTTTGGTTTGGTTTGTACTCATGACAGCCCTGGTTAGAGCAGTGTTGTTTGGTTTGTACTCATGACAGCCCTGGTTAGAGCAGTGTTGTTCGGTTTGTGCTCATGACAGCCCTGGTTAGAGCAGTGTTGTTTGGTTTGTACTCATGACAGCCCTGGTTAGAGCAGTGTTGTTTGGTTTGTGCTCATGACAGCCCTGGTTAGAGCAGTGTTGTTTGGTTTGTGCTCATGACAGCCCTGGTTAGAGCAGTGTTGTTTGGTTTGGTTTGTGCTCATGACAGTCCTGGTTAGAGCAGTGTTGTTTGGTTTGTGCTCATGACAGCCCTGGTTAGAGCAGTGTTGTTTGGTTTGGTTTGTGCTCATGACAGCCCTGGTTAGAGCAGTGTTGTTTGGTTTGTGCTCATGACAGTCCTGGTTAGAGCAGTGTTGTTTGGTTTGTGCTCATGACAGCCCTGGTTAGAGCACTGTTGTTTGGTTTGTGCTCATGACAGCCCTGGTTAGAGCAGTGTTGTTCGGTTTGTGCTCATGACAGCCCTGGTTAGAGCAGTGTTGTTTGGTTTGGTTTGTGCTCATGACAGCCCTGGTTAGAGCAGTGTTGTTTGGTTTGTGCTCATGACAGTCCTGGTTAGAGCAGTGTTGTTTGGTTTGGTTTGTGCTCATGACAGCCCTGGTTAGAGCAGTGTTGTTTGGTTTGGTTTGTGCTCATGACAGCCCTGGTTAGAGCAGTGTTGTTTGGTTTGGTTTGTGCTCATGACAGTCCTGGTTAGAGCAGTGTTGTTTGGTTTGGTTGTGCTCATGACAGTCCTGGTTAGAGCAGTGTTGTTTGGTTTGGTTTGTGCTCATGACAGCCCTGGTTAGAGCAGTGTTATTTGGTTTGGTTTGTGCTCATGACAGCCCTGGTTAGAGCAGTGTTGTTTGGTTTGTACTCATGACAGCCCTGGTTAGAGCAGTGTTGTTTGGTTTGTGCTCATGACAGCCCTGGTTAGAGCAGTGTTGTTCGGTTTGTGCTCATGACAGCCCTGGTTAGAGCAGTGTTGTTTGGTTTGGTTTGTACTCATGACAGCCCTGGTTAGAGCAGTGTTGTTTCGTTTGTGCTCATGACAGTCCTGGTTAGAGCAGTGTTGTTTGGTTTGTACTCATGACAGCCCTGGTTAGAGCAGTGTTGTTTGGTTTGTACTCATGACAGCCCTGGTTAGAGCAGTGTTGTTTGGTTTGGTTTGTGCTCATGACAGTCCTGGTTAGAGCAGTGTTGTTTGGTTTGTACTCATGACAGCCCTGGTTAGAGCAGTGTTGTTTGGTTTGTGCTCATGACAGCCCTGGTTAGAGCAGTGTTGTTTGGTTTGTACTCATGACAGCCCTGGTTAGAGCAGTGTTGTTTGGTATGGTTTGTGCTCATGACAGTCCTGGTTAGAGCAGTGTTGTTTGGTTTGGTTTGTACTCATGACAGTCATGGTTAGAGCAGTGTTGTTTGGTTTGGTTTGTGCTCATGACAGCCCTGGTTAGAGCAGTGTTGTTTGGTTTGTGCTCATGACAGCCCTGGTTAGAGCAGTGTTGTTTGGTTTGTGCTCATGACAGCCCTGGTTAGAGCAGTGTTGTTTGGTTTGTGCTCATGACAGTCCTGGTTAGAGCAGTGTTGTTTGGTTTGGTTTGTGCTCATGACAGTCCTGGTTAGAGCAGTGTTGTTTGGTTTGGTTTGTACTCATGACAGCCCTGGTTAGAGCAGTGTTGTTCGGTTTGTACTCATGACAGCCCTGGTTAGAGCAGTGTTGTTTGGTTTGTGCTCATGACAGCCCTGGTTATAGCAGTGTTGTTCGGTTTGTGCTCATGACAGCCCTGGTTAGAGCAGTGTTGTTTGGTTTGGTTTGTACTCATGACAGCCCTGGTTAGAGCAGTGTTGTTTGGTTTGTGCTCATGACAGTCCTGGTTAGAGCAGTGTTGTTTGGTTTGTACTCATGACAGCCCTGGTTAGAGCAGTGTTGTTTGGTTTGTACTCATGACAGCCCTGGTTAGAGCAGTGTTGTTTGGTTTGTGCTCATGACAGTCCTGGTTAGAGCAGTGTTGTTTGGTTTGTACTCATGACAGCCCTGGTTAGAGCAGTGTTGTTTGGTTTGTGCTCATGACAGCCCTGGTTAGAGCAGTGTTGTTTGGTTTGTACTCATGACAGCCCTGGTTAGAGCAGTGTTGTTTGGTATGGTTTGTGCTCATGACAGTCCTGGTTAGAGCAGTGTTGTTTGGTTTGGTTTGTACTCATGACAGTCATGGTTAGAGCAGTGTTGTTTGGTTTGGTTTGTGCTCATGACAGCCCTGGTTAGAGCAGTGTTGTTAGGTTTGTGCTCATGACAGCCCTGGTTAGAGCAGTGTTGTTTGGTTTGTGCTCATGACAGCCCTGGTTAGAGCAGTGTTGTTTGGTTTGTGCTCATGACAGTCCTGGTTAGAGCAGTGTTGTTTGGTTTGGTTTGTGCTCATGACAGTCCTGGTTAGAGCAGTGTTGTTTGGTTTGGTTTGTACTCATGACAGCCCTGGTTAGAGCAGTGTTGTTCGGTTTGTACTCATGACAGCCCTGGTTAGAGCAGTGTTGTTTGGTTTGTGCTCATGACAGCCCTGGTTAGAGCAGTGTTGTTTGGTTTGTGCTCATGACAGCCCTGGTTAGAGCAGTGTTGTTTGGTTTGGTTTGTACTCATGACAGCCCTGGTTAGAGCAGTGTTGTTTGGTATGGTTTGTGCTCATGACAGCCCTGGTTAGAGCAGTGTTGTTTGGTTTGTGCTCATGACAGCCCTGGTTAGAGCAGTGTTGTTTGGTTTGGTTTGTGCTCATGACAGTCCTGGTTAGAGCAGTGTTGTTTGGTTTGTGCTCATGACAGTCCTGGTTAGAGCAGTGTTGTTTGGTTTGTGCTCATGACAGCCCTGGTTAGAGCAGTGTTGTTTGGTTTGGTTTGTGCTCATGACAGCCCTGGTTAGAGCAGTGTTGTTTGGTTTGTACTCATGACAGCCCTGGTTAGAGCAGTGTTGTTTGGTTTGGTTTGTGCTCATGACAGTCCTGGTTAGAGCAGTGTTGTTTGGTTTGTGCTCATGACAGTCCTGGTTAGAGCAGTGTTGTTTGGTTTGTGCTCATGACAGCCCTGGTTAGAGCAGTGTTGTTTGGTTTGTGCTCATGACAGCCCTGGTTAGAGCAGTGTTGTTTGGTTTGGTTTGTACTCATGACAGCCCTGGTTAGAGCAGTGTTGTTTGGTATGGTTTGTGCTCATGACAGCCCTGGTTAGAGCAGTGTTGTTTGGTTTGTACTCATGACAGCCCTGGTTAGAGCAGTGTTGTTTGGTTTGGTTTGTGCTCATGACAGTCCTGGTTAGAGCAGTGTTGTTTGGTTTGTGCTCATGACAGTCCTGGTTAGAGCAGTGTTGTTTGGTTTGTGCTCATGACAGCCCTGGTTAGAGCAGTGTTGTTTGGTTTGGTTTGTGCTCATGACAGCCCTGGTTAGAGCAGTGTTGTTTGGTTTGTACTCATGACAGCCCTGGTTAGAGCAGTGTTGTTTGGTTTGGTTTGTGCTCATGACAGTCCTGGTTAGAGCAGTGTTGTTTGGTTTGTGCTCATGACAGTCCTGGTTAGAGCAGTGTTGTTTGGTTTGTGCTCATGACAGCCCTGGTTAGAGCAGTGTTGTTTTGTTTGGTTTGTGCTCATGACAGCCCTGGTTAGAGCAGTGTTGTTCGGTTTGTGCTCATGACAGCCCTGGTTAGAGCAGTGTTGTTTGGTTTAGTTTGTACTCATGACAGCCCTGGTTAGAGCAGTGTTGTTTGGTTTAGTTTGTGCTCATGACAGTCCTGGTTAGAGCAGTGTTGTTTGGTTTGTGCTCATGACAGCCCTGGTTAGATCAGTGTTGTTTGGTTTGGTTTGTACTCATGACATCCCTGGTTAGAGCAGTGTTGTTTGGTTTGGTTTGTACTCATGACAGCCCTGGTTAGAGCAGTGTTGTTTGGTTTGTGCTCATGACAGCCCTGGTTAGAGCAGTGTTGTTTGGTTTGGTTTGTGCTCATGACAGTCCTGGTTAGAGCAGTGTTGTTTGGTTTGGTTTGTACTCATGACAGCCCTGGTTAGAGCAGTGTTGTTCGGTTTGTACTCATGACAGCCCTGGTTAGAGCAGTGTTGTTTGGTTTGGTTTGTGCTCATGACAGTCCTGGTTAGAGCAGTGTTGTTTGGTTTGGTTTGTACTCATGACAGCCCTGGTTAGAGCAGTGGCGTTCGGTTTGTACTCATGACAGCCCTGGTTAGAGCAGTGTTGTTTGGTTTGTGCTCATGACAGCCCTGGTTAGAGCAGTGTTGTTTGGTTTGTGCTCATGACAGTCCTGGTTAGAGCAGTGTTGTTTGGTTTGTACTAATGACAGTCCTGGTTAGAGCAGTGTTGTTTGGTTTGTACTCATGACAGCCCTGGTTAGAGCAGTGTTGTTTGGTTTGGTTTGTGCTCATGACAGTCCTGGTTAGAGCAGTGTTGTTTGGTTTGGTTTGTACTCATGACAGCCCTGGCTAGAGCAGTGTTGTTCGGTTTGTACTCATGACAGCCCTGGTTAGAGCAGTGTTGTTTGGTTTGTGCTCATGACAGCCCTGGTTAGAGCAGTGTTGTTTGGTTTGTGCTCATGACAGCCCTGGTTAGAGCAGTGTTGTTTGGTTTGTGCTCATGACAGCCCTGGATAGAGCAGTGTTGTTTGGTTTGGTT
Organism: Acipenser ruthenus; assembly: GCF_902713425.1. Lineage (NCBI taxonomy): Eukaryota > Metazoa > Chordata > Actinopteri > Acipenseriformes > Acipenseridae > Acipenser > Acipenser ruthenus. The sequence goes on from NC_081211.1 coordinate 9,644,289, forward strand.
TGTACTCATGACAGCCCTGGTTAGAGCAGTGTTGTTTGGTTTGTACTCATGACAGCCCTGGTTAGAGCAGTGTTGTTCGGTTTGTGCTCATGACAGCCCTGGTTAGAGCAGTGTTGTTTGGTTTGTACTCATGACAGCCCTGGTTAGAGCAGTGTTGTTTGGTTTGTGCTCATGACAGCCCTGGTTAGAGCAGTGTTGTTTGGTTTGTGCTCATGACAGCCCTGGTTAGAGCAGTATTGTTTGGTTTGTGCTCATGACAGCCCTGGTTAGAGCAGTGTTGTTTGGTTTGTGCTCATGACAGCCCTGGTTAGAGCAGTGTTGTTTAGTTTGTGCTCATGACAGCCCTGGTTAGAGCAGTGTTGTTCGGTTTGTACTCATGACAGCCCTGGTTAGAGCAGTGTTGTTTGGTTTGGTTTGTGCTCATGACAGTCCTGGTTAGAGCAGTGTTGTTTGGTTTGGTTTGTACTCATGACAGCCCTGGTTAGAGCAGTGTTGTTCGGTTTGTACTCATGACAGCCCTGGTTAGAGCAGTGTTGTTTGGTTTGTGCTCATGACAGCCCTGGTTAGAGCAGTGTTGTTTGGTTTGTGCTCATGACAGTCCTGGTTAGAGCAGTGTTGTTTGGTTTGTACTCATGACAGTCCTGGTTAGAGCAGTGTTGTTTGGTTTGTGCTCATGACAGCCCTGGTTAGAGCAGTGTTGTTTGGTTTGTGCTCATGACAGCCCTGGTTAGAGCAGTGTTGTTTGGTTTGTGCTCATGACAGCCCTGGATAGAGCAGTGTTGTTTGGTTTGGTTTGTACTCATGACAGCCCTGGTTAGAGCAGTGTTGTTTGGTTTGTACTCATGACAGCCCTGGTTAGAGCAGTGTTGTTCGGTTTGTGCTCATGACAGCCCTGGTTAGAGCAGTGTTGTTTGGTTTGTACTCATGACAGCCCTGGTTAGAGCAGTGTTGTTTGGTTTGTGCTCATGACAGCCCTGGTTAGAGCAGTGTTGTTTGGTTTGTGCTCATGACAGCCCTGGTTAGAGCAGTATTGTTTGGTTTGTGCTCATGACAGCCCTGGTTAGAGCAGTGTTGTTTGGTTTGTGCTCATGACAGCCCTGGTTAGAGCAGTGTTGTTTAGTTTGTGCTCATGACAGCCCTGGTTAGAGCAGTGTTGTTTGGTTTGTGCTCATGACAGTCCTGGTTAGAGCAGTGTTGTTTGGTTTGGTTTGTACTCATGACAGCCCTGGTTAGAGCAGTGTTGTTCGGTTTGTACTCATGACAGCCCTGGTTAGAGCAGTGTTGTTTGGTTTGTGCTCATGACAGCCCTGGTTAGAGCAGTGTTGTTCGGTTTGTACTCATGACAGCCCTGGTTAGAGCAGTGTTGTTTGGTTTGTGCTCATGACAGCCCTGGTTAGAGCAGTGTTGTTTGGTTTGTGCTCATGACAGTCCTGGTTAGAGCAGTGTTGTTTGGTTTGTGCTCATGACAGCCCTGGTTAGAGCAGTGTTGTTTGGTTTGTGCTCATGACAGCCCTGGTTGGAGCAGTGTTGTTTGGTTTGGTTTGTGCTCATGACAGCCCTGGTTAGAGCAGTGTTGTCTGGGTTGTGCTCATGACAGCCCTGGTTAGAGCAGTGTTGTTTGGTTTGTGCTCATGACAGTCCTGGTTAGAGCAGTGTTGTTTGGTTTGGTTTGTGCTCATGACAGCCCTGGTTAGAGCAGTGTTGTTTGGTTTGTGCTCATGACAGCCCTGGTTAGAGCAGTGTTGTTTGGTTTGTACTCATGACAGCCCTGGTTAGAGCAGTGTTGTTTGGTTTGGTTTGTGCTCATGACAGCCCTGGTTAGAGCAGTGTTGTTTGGTTTGTACTCATGACAGCCCTGGTTAGAGCAGTGTTGTTTGGTTTGTACTCATGACAGCCCTGGCTAGAGCAGTGTTGTTTGGTTTGGTTTGTGCTCATGACAGCCCTGGTTAGAGCAGTGTTGTTTGGTTTGTGCTCATGACAGTCCTGGTTAGAGCAGTGTTGTTTGGTTTGTGCTCATGACAGCCCTGGTTAGAGCAGTGTTGTTTGGTTTGTGCTCATGACAGCCCTGGTTAGAGCAGTGTTGTTCGGTTTGTGCTCATGACAGTCCTGGTTAGAGCAGTGTTGTTCGGTTTGTGCTCATGACAGTCCTGGTTAGAGCAGTGTTGTTTGGTTTGTGCTCATGACAGTCCTGGTTAGAGCAGTGTTGTTTGGTTTGTGCTCATGACAGCCCTGGTTAGAGCAGTGTTGTTTGGTTTGTGCTCATGACAGCCCTGGTTAGAGCAGTGTTGTTTGGTTTGTGCTCATGACAGTCCTGGTTAGAGCAGTGTCGTTTGGTTTGGTTTGTGCTCATGACAGTCCTGGTTAGAGCAGTGTTGCTTGGTTTGTGCTCATGACAGCCCTGGTTAGAGCAGTGTTGTTTGGTTTGGTTTGTGCTCATGACAGTCCTGGTTAGAGCAGTGTTGTTTGGTTTGTACTCATGACAGTCCTGGTTAGAGCAGTGTTGTTTGGTTTGGTTTGTACTCATGACAGCCCTGGTTAGAGCAGTGTTGTTTGGTTTGTGCTCATGACAGCCCTGGTTAGAGCAGTGTTGTTTGGTTTGTGCTCATGACAGCCCTGGTTAGAGCAGTGTTGTTTGGTTTGTACTCATGACAGCCCTGGTTAGAGCAGTGTTGTTTGGTTTGGTTTGTGCTCATGACAGTCCTGGTTAGAGCAGTGTTGTTTGGTTTGGTTTGTGCTCATGATAGTCCTGGTTAGAGCAGTGTTGTTTGGTTTGTGCTCATGACAGCCCTGGTTAGAGCAGTGTTGTTTGGTTTGTGCTCATGACAGCCCTGGTTAGAGCAGTGTTGTTTGGTTTGGTTTGTGCTCATGACAGTCCTGGTTAGAGCAGTGTTGTTTGGTTTGGTTTGTGCTCATGACAGTCCTGGTTAGAGCAGTGTTGTTTGGTTTGGTTTGTGCTCATGACAGTCCTGGTTAGAGCAGTGTTGTTTGGTTTGTGCTCATGACAGCCCTGGTTAGAGCAGTGTTGTTTGGTTTGGTTTGTGCTCATGACAGTCCTGGTTAGAGCAGTGTTGTTTGGTTTGTGCTCATGACAGCCCTGGTTAGAGCAGTGTTGTTTGGTTTGGTTTGTGCTCATGACAGCCCTGGTTAGAGCAGTGTTGTTTGTTTTGTACTCATGACAGCCCTGGTTAGAGCAGTGTTGTTTGGTTTGTGCTCATGACAGTCCTGGTTAGAGCAGTGTTGTTTGGTTTGGTTTGTGCTCATGACAGCCCTGGTTAGAGCAGTGTTGTTTGGTTTGTGCTCATGACAGCCCTGGTTAGAGCAGTGTTGTTTGGTTTGTACTCATGACAGCCCTGGTTAGAGCAGTGTTGTTTGGTTTGTGCTCATGACAGTCCTGGTTAGAGCAGTGTTGTTTGGTTTGGTTTGTGCTCATGACAGCCCTGGTTAGAGCAGTGTTGTTTGGTCTGTGCTCATGACAGCCCTGGTTAGAGCAGTGTTGTTTGGTTTGGTTTGTACTCATGACAGCCCTGGTTAGAGCAGTGTTGTTTGGTTTGTGCTCATGACAGCCCTGGTTAGAGCAGTGTTGTTTGGTTTGTGCTCATGACAGCCCTGGTTAGAGCAGTGTTGTTTGGTTTGTGCTCATGACAGCCCTGGTTAGAGCAGTGTTGTTTGGTTTGTGCTCATGACAGCCCTGGTTAGAGCAGTGTTGTTTGGTTTGTGCTCATGACAGCCCTGGTTAGAGCAGTGTTGTTTGGTTTGTACTCATGACAGCCCTGGTTAGAGCAGTGTTGTTTGGTTTGGTGTGTGCTCATGAAAGTCCTGGTTAGAGCAGTGTTGTTTGGTTTGGTTTGTGCTCATGACAGCCCTGGTTAGAGCAGTGTTGTTTGGTTTGTGCTCATGACAGTCCTGGTTAGAGCAGTGTTGTTTTGTTTGTGCTCATGACAGCCCTGGTTAGAGCAGTGTTGTTTGGTTTGTGCTCATGACAGCCCTGGTTAGAGCAGTGTTGTTCGGTTTGTGCTCATGACAGTCCTGGTTAGAGCAGTGTTGTTTGGTTTGTGCTCATGACAGTCCTGGTTAGAGCAGTGTTGTTTGGTTTGGTTTGTGCTCATGACAGACCTGGTTAGAGCAGTGTTGTTTGGTTTGTGCTCATGACAGCCCTGGTTAGAGCAGTGTTGTTTGGTTTGTGCTCATGACAGTCCTGGTTAGAGCAGTGTTGTTTGGTTTGGTTTGTGCTCATGACAGTCCTGGTTAGAGCAGTGTTGTTTGGTTTGTGCTCATGACAGTCCTGGTTAGAGCAGTGTTGTTTTGTTTGGTTTGTGCTCATGACAGTCCTGGTTAGATCAGTGTTGTTTGGTTTGTGCTCATGACAGCCCTGGTTAGAGCAGTGTTGTTTGGTTTGTGCTCATGACAGTCCTGGTTAGAGCAGTGTTGTTTGGTTTGGTTTGTGCTCATGACAGCCCTGGTTAGAGCAGTGTTGTTTGGTTTGTACTCATGACAGCCCTGGTTAGAGCAGTGTTGTTTGGTTTGTGCTCATGACAGCCCTGGTTAGAGCAGTGTTGTTTGGTTTGTACTCATGACAGCCCTGGTTAGAGCAGTGTTGTTTGGTTTGTACTCATGACAGCCCTGGTTAGAGCAGTGTTGTTTGGTTTGTGCTCATGACAGCCCTGGTTAGAGCAGTGTTGTTTGGTTTGTGCTCATGACAGCCCTGGTTAGAGCAGTGTTGTTTGGTTTGTGCTCATGACAGCCCTGGTTAGAGCAGTGTTGTTTGGTTTGTGCTCATGACAGCCCTGGTTAGAGCAGTGTTGTTCGGTTTGTGCTCATGACAGTCCTGGTTAGAGCAGTGTTGTTTGGTTTGTGCTCATGACAGCCCTGGTTAGAGCAGTGTTGTTTGGTTTGGTTTGTGCTCATGACAGCCCTGGTTAGAGCAGTGTTGTTTGGTTTGTGCTCATGACAGTCCTGGTTAGAGCAGTGTTGTTTGGTTTGTGCTCATGACAGCCCTGGTTAGAGCAGTGTTGTTTGGTTTGTGCTCATGACAGCCCTGGTTAGAGCAGTGTTGTTCGGTTTGTGCTCATGACAGTCCTGGTTAGAGCAGTGTTGTTTGGTCTGTGCTCATGACAGTCCTGGTTAGAGCAGTGTTGTTTGGTTTGTGCTCATGACAGACCTGGTTAGAGCAGTGTTGTTTGGTTTGGTTTGTGCTCATGACAGCCCTGGTTAGAGCAGTGTTGTTTGGTTTGTGCTCATGACAGTCCTGGTTAGAGCAGTGTCGTTTGGTTTGGTTTGTGCTCATGACAGTCCTGGTTAGAGCAGTGTTGTTTGGTTTGTGCTCATGACAGCCCTGGTTAGAGCAGTGTTGTTTGGTTTGGTTTGTGCTCATGACAGTCCTGGTTAGAGCAGTGTTGTTTGGTTTGGTTTGTACTCATGACAGCCCTGGTTAGAGCAGTGTTGTTTGGTTTGTGCTCATGACAGCCCTGGTTAGAGCAGTGTTGTTTGGTTTGTGCTCATGACAGCCCTGGTTAGAGCAGTGTTGTTTGGTTTGTACTCATGACAGCCCTGGTTAGAGCAGTGTTGTTTGGTTTGGTTTGTGCTCATGACAGTCCTGGTTAGAGCAGTGTTGTTTGGTTTGGTTTGTGCTCATGACAGTCCTGGTTAGAGCAGTGTTGTTTGGTTTGTGCTCATGACAGCCCTGGTTAGAGCAGTGTTGTTTGGTTTGTGCTCATGACAGCCCTGGTTAGAGCAGTGTTGTTTGGTTTGGTTTGTGCTCATGACAGTCCTGGTTAGAGCAGTGTTGTTTGGTTTGGTTTGTGCTCATGACAGTCCTGGTTAGAGCAGTGTTGTTTGGTTTGGTTTGTGCTCATGACAGTCCTGGTTAGAGCAGTGTTGTTTGGTTTGTGCTCATGACAGCCCTGGTTAGAGCAGTGTTGTTTGGTTTGGTTTGTGCTCATGACAGTCCTGGTTAGAGCAGTGTTGTTTGGTTTGTGCTCATGACAGCCCTGGTTAGAGCAGTGTTGTTTGGTTTGGTTTGTGCTCATGACAGCCCTGGTTAGAGCAGTGTTGTTTGGTTTGTACTCATGACAGCCCTGGTTAGAGCAGTGTTGTTTGGTTTGTGCTCATGACAGTCCTGGTTAGAGCAGTGTTGTTTGGTTTGGTTTGTGCTCATGACAGCCCTGGTTAGAGCAGTGTTGTTTGGTTTGTGCTCATGACAGCCCTGGTTAGAGCAGTGTTGTTTGGTTTGGTTTGTGCTCATGACAGCCCTGGTTAGAGCAGTGTTGTTTGGTTTGTACTCATGACAGCCCTGGTTAGAGCAGTGTTGTTTGGTTTGTGCTCATGACAGTCCTGGTTAGAGCAGTGTTGTTTGGTTTGGTTTGTGCTCATGACAGCCCTGGTTAGAGCAGTGTTGTTTGGTCTGTGCTCATGACAGCCCTGGTTAGAGCAGTGTTGTTTGGTTTGGTTTGTGCTCATGACAGTCCTGGTTAGAGCAGTGTTGTTTGGTTTGTGCTCATGACAGCCCTGGTTAGAGCAGTGTTGTTTGGTTTGTGCTCATGACAGCCCTGGTTAGAGCAGTGTTGTTTGGTTTGTGCTCATGACAGCCCTGGTTAGAGCAGTGTTGTTTGGTTTGTGCTCATGACAGCCCTGGTTAGAGCAGTGTTGTTTGGTTTGTACTCATGACAGCCCTGGTTAGAGCAGTGTTGTTTGGTTTGGTTTGTGCTCATGACAGCCCTGGTTAGAGCAGTGTTGTTTGGTTTGTGCTCATGACAGTCCTGGTTAGAGCAGTGTTGTTTGGTTTGTGCTCATGACAGCCCTGGTTAGAGCAGTGTTGTTTGGTTTGTGCTCATGACAGTCCTGGTTAGATCAGTGTTGTTTGGTTTGTGCTCATGACAGTCCTGGTTAGAGCAGTGTTGTTTTGTTTGGTTTGTGCTCATGACAGTCCTGGTTAGATCAGTGTTGTTTGGTTTGTACTCATGACAGCCCTGGTTAGAGCAGTGTTGTTTGGTTTGTGCTCATGACAGCCCTGGTTAGAGCAGTGTTGTTTGGTTTGGTTTGTGCTCATGACAGCCCTGGTTAGAGCAGTGTTGTTTGGTTTGTACTCATGACAGCCCTGGTTAGAGCAGTGTTGTTTGGTTTGGTTTGTGCTCATGACAGCCCTGGTTAGAGCAGTGTTGTTTGGTTTGGTTTGTGCTCATGACAGTCCTGGTTAGAGCAGTGTTGTTTGGTTTGTGCTCATGACAGCCCTGGTTAGAGCAGTGTTGTTTGGTTTGTGCTCATGACAGCCCTGGTTAGAGCAGTGTTGTTTGGTTTGGTTTGTGCTCATGACAGTCCTGGTTAGAGCAGTGTTGTTTGGTTTGTGCTCATGACAGCCCTGGTTAGAGCAGTGTTGTTTGGTTTGTACTCATGACAGCCCTGGTTAGAGCAGTGTTGTTTGGTTTGTGCTCATGACAGCCCTGGTTAGAGCAGTGTTGTTTGGTTTGGTTTGTGCTCATGACAGCCCTGGTTAGAGCAGTGTTGTTTGGTTTGGTTTGTGCTCATGACAGCCCTGGTTAGAGCAGTGTTGTTTGGTTTGTACTCATGACAGCCCTGGTTAGAGCAGTGTTGTTTGGTTTGTACTCATGACAGCCCTGGTTAGAGCAGTGTTGTTTGGTTTGTGCTCATGACAGCCCTGGTTAGAGCAGTGTTGTTTGGTTTGTACTCATGACAGCCCTGGTTAGAGCAGTGTTGTTTGGTTTGTACTCATGACAGCCCTGGTTAGAGCAGTGTTGTTTGGTTTGTGCTCATGACAGCCCTGGTTAGAGCAGTGTTGTTTGGTTTGTGCTCATGACAGCCCTGGTTAGAGCAGTGTTGTTTGGTTTGTGCTCATGACAGCCCTGGTTAGAGCTGTGTTGTTTGGTTTGTGCTCATGACAGCCCTGGTTAGAGCAGTGTTGTTCGGTTTGTGCTCATGACAGTCCTGGTTAGAGCAGTGTTGTTTGGTTTGTGCTCATGACAGCCCTGGTTAGAGCAGTGTTGTTTGGTTTGGTTTGTGCTCATGACAGCCCTGGTTAGAGCAGTGTTGTTTGGTTTGTGCTCATGACAGTCCTGGTTAGAGCAGTGTTGTTTGGTTTGTGCTCATGACAGCCCTGGTTAGAGCAGTGTTGTTTGGTTTGTGCTCATGACAGCCCTGGTTAGAGCAGTGTTGTTCGGTTTGTGCTCATGACAGCCCTGGTTAGAGCAGTGTTGTTTGGTTTGGTTTGTGCTCATGACAGCCCTGGTTAGAGCAGTGTTGTTTGGTTTGTGCTCATGACAGTCCTGGTTAGAGCAGTGTTGTTTGGTTTGGTTTGTGCTCATGACAGCCCTGGTTAGAGCAGTGTTGTTTGGTTTGGTTTGTGCTCATGACAGCCCTGGTTAGAGCAGTGTTGTTTGGTTTGGTTTGTGCTCATGACAGTCCTGGTTAGAGCAGTGTTGTTTGGTTTGGTTTGTGCTCATGACAGCCCTGGTTAGAGCAGTGTTGTTTGGTTTGGTTTGTGCTCATGACAGTCCTGGTTAGAGCAGTGTTGTTTGGTTTGGTTTGTGCTCATGACAGTCCTGGTTAGAGCAGTGTTGTTTGGTTTGGTTTGTGCTCATGACAGTCCTGGTTAGAGCAGTGTTGTTTGGTTTGGTTTGTGCTCATGACAGTCCTGGTTAGAGCAGTGTTGTTTGGTTTGTGCTCATGACAGCCCTGGTTAGAGCAGTGTTGTTTGGTTTGGTTTGTGCTCATGACAGTCCTGGTTAGAGCAGTGTTGTTTGGTTTGTGCTCATGACAGCCCTGGTTAGAGCAGTGTTGTTTGGTTTGGTTTGTGCTCATGACAGCCCTGGTTAGAGCAGTGTTGTTTGGTTTGGTTTGTGCTCATGACAGTCCTGGTTAGAGCAGTGTTGTTTGGTTTGGTTTGTACTCATGACAGCCCTGGTTAGAGCAGTGTTGTTTGGTTTGTGCTCATGACAGCCCTGGTTAGAGCAGTGTTGTTTGGTTTGTGCTCATGACAGCCCTGGTTAGAGCAGTGTTGTTTGGTTTGGTTTGTGCTCATGACAGCCCTGGTTAGAGCAGTGTTGTTTGGTTTGTACTCATGACAGCCCTGGTTAGAGCAGTGTTGTTTGGTTTGTGCTCATGACAGTCCTGGTTAGAGCAGTGTTGTTTGGTTTGGTTTGTGCTCATGACAGCCCTGGTTAGAGCAGTGTTGTTTGGTCTGTGCTCATGACAGCCCTGGTTAGAGCAGTGTTGTTTGGTTTGGTTTGTGCTCATGACAGCCCTGGTTAGAGCAGTGTTGTTTGGTTTGTGCTCATGACAGCCCTGGTTAGAGCAGTGTTGTTTGGTTTGTGCTCATGACAGCCCTGGTTAGAGCAGTGTTGTTTGGTTTGTGCTCATGACAGCCCTGGTTAGAGCAGTGTTGTTTGGTTTGTGCTCATGACAGCCCTGGTTAGAGCAGTGTTGTTTGGTTTGTGCTCATGACAGCCCTGGTTAGAGCAGTGTTGTTTGGTTTGTACTCATGACAGCCCTGGTTAGAGCAGTGTTGTTTGGTTTGGTTTGTGCTCATGAAAGTCCTGGTTAGAGCAGTGTTGTTTGGTTTGGTTTGTGCTCATGACAGCCCTGGTTAGAGCAGTGTTGTTTGGTTTGTGCTCATGACTGTCCTGGTTAGAGCAGTGTTGTTTGGTTTGTGCTCATGACAGCCCTGGTTAGAGCAGTGTTGTTTGGTTTGTGCTCATGACAGCCCTGGTTAGAGCAGTGTTGTTCGGTTTGTGCTCATGACAGTCCTGGTTAGAGCAGTGTTGTTTGGTTTGTGCTCATGACAGTCCTGGTTAGAGCAGTGTTGTTTGGTTTGGTTTGTGCTCATGACAGCCCTGGTTAGAGCAGTGTTGTTTGGTTTGTGCTCATGACAGTCCTGGTTAGAGCAGTGTTGTTTGGTTTGGTTTGTGCTCATGACAGTCCTGGTTAGAGCAGTGTTGTTTGGTTTGTGCTCATGACAGTCCTGGTTAGAGCAGTGTTGTTTTGTTTGGTTTGTGCTCATGACAGTCCTGGTTAGATCAGTGTTGTTTGGTTTGTGCTCATGACAGCCCTGGTTAGAGCAGTGTTGTTTGGTTTGTGCTCATGACAGTCCTGGTTAGAGCAGTGTTGTTTGGTTTGGTTTGTGCTCATGACAGCCCTGGTTAGAGCAGTGTTGTTTGGTTTGTGCTCATGACAGCCCTGGTTAGAGCAGTGTTGTTTGGTTTGTACTCATGACAGCCCTGGTTAGAGCAGTGTTGTTTGGTTTGGTTTGTGCTCATGACAGCCCTGGTTAGAGCAGTGTTGTTTGGTTTGTACTCATGACAGCCCTGGTTAGAGCAGTGTTGTTTGGTTTGTACTCATGACAGCCCTGGTTAGAGCAGTGTTGTTTGGTTTGTGCTCATGACAGCCCTGGTTAGAGCAGTGTTGTTTGGTTTGTACTCATGACAGCCCTGGTTAGAGCAGTGTTGTTTGGTTTGTACTCATGACAGCCCTGGTTAGAGCAGTGTTGTTTGGTTTGTGCTCATGACAGCCCTGGTTAGAGCAGTGTTGTTTGGTTTGTGCTCATGACAGCCCTGGTTAGAGCAGTGTTGTTTGGTTTGTGCTCATGACAGCCCTGGTTAGAGCTGTGTTGTTTGGTTTGTGCTCATGACAGCCCTGGTTAGAGCAGTGTTGTTCGGTTTGTGCTCATGACAGTCCTGGTTAGAGCAGTGTTGTTTGGTTTGTGCTCATGACAGCCCTGGTTAGAGCAGTGTTGTTTGGTTTGTGCTCATGACAGTCCTGGTTAGAGCAGTGTTGTTTGGTTTGTGCTCATGACAGCCCTGGTTAGAGCAGTGTTGTTTGGTTTGTGCTCATGACAGCCCTGGTTAGAGCAGTGTTGTTCGGTTTGTGCTCATGACAGTCCTGGTTAGAGCAGTGTTGTTTGGTTTGTGCTCATGACAGTCCTGGTTAGAGCAGTGTTGTTTGGTTTGTGCTCATGACAGACCTGGTTAGAGCAGTGTTGTTTGGTTTGGTTTGTGCTCATGACAGCCCTGGTTAGAGCAGTGTTGTTTGGTTTGTGCTCATGACACTCCTGGTTAGAGCAGTGTCGTTTGGTTTGGTTTGTGCTCATGACAGTCCTGGTTAGAGCAGTGTTGTTTGGTTTGTGCTCATGACAGCCCTGGTTAGAGCAGTGTTGTTTGGTTTGGTTTGTGCTCATGACAGTCCTGGTTAGAGCAGTGTTGTTTGGTTTGGTTTGTACTCATGACAGCCCTGGTTAGAGCAGTGTTGTTTGGTTTGTGCTCATGACAGCCCTGGTTAGAGCAGTGTTGTTTGGTTTGTGCTCATGACAGCCCTGGTTAGAGCAGTGTTGTTTGGTTTGTACTCATGACAGCCCTGGTTAGAGCAGTGTTGTTTGGTTTGGTTTGTGCTCATGACAGTCCTGGTTAGAGCAGTGTTGTTTGGTTTGGTTTGTGCTCATGACAGTCCTGGTTAGAGCAGTGTTGTTTGGTTTGTGCTCATGACAGCCCTGGTTAGAGCAGTGTTGTTTGGTTTGTGCTCATGACAGCCCTGGTTAGAGCAGTGTTGTTTGGTTTGGTTTGTGCTCATGACAGTCCTGGTTAGAGCAGTGTTGTTTGGTTTGGTTTGTGCTCATGACAGTCCTGGTTAGAGCAGTGTTGTTTGGTTTGGTTTGTGCTCATGACAGTCCTGGTTAGAGCAGTGTTGTTTGGTTTGTGCTCATGACAGCCCTGGTTAGAGCAGTGTTGTTTGGTTTGGTTTGTGCTCATGACAGTCCTGGTTAGAGCAGTGTTGTTTGGTTTGTGCTCATGACAGCCCTGGTTAGAGCAGTGTTGTTTGGTTTGGTTTGTGCTCATGACAGCCCTGGTTAGAGCAGTGTTGTTTGGTTTGTACTCATGACAGCCCTGGTTAGAGCAGTGTTGTTTGGTTTGTGCTCATGACAGTCCTGGTTAGAGCAGTGTTGTTTGGTTTGGTTTGTGCTCATGACTGTCCTGGTTAGAGCAGTGTTGTTTGGTTTGTGCTCATGACAGCCCTGGTTAGAGCAGTGTTGTTTGGTTTGTGCTCATGACAGCCCTGGTTAGAGCAGTGTTGTTCGGTTTGTGCTCATGACAGTCCTGGTTAGAGCAGTGTTGTTTGGTTTGTGCTCATGACAGTCCTGGTTAGAGCAGTGTTGTTTGGTTTGGTTTGTGCTCATGACAGCCCTGGTTAGAGCAGTGTTGTTTGGTTTGTGCTCATGACAGTCCTGGTTAGAGCAGTGTTGTTTGGTTTGGTTTGTGCTCATGACAGTCCTGGTTAGAGCAGTGTTGTTTGGTTTGTGCTCATGACAGTCCTGGTTAGAGCAGTGTTGTTTTGTTTGGTTTGTGCTCATGACAGTCCTGGTTAGATCAGTGTTGTTTGGTTTGTGCTCATGACAGCCCTGGTTAGAGCAGTGTTGTTTGGTTTGTGCTCATGACAGTCCTGGTTAGAGCAGTGTTGTTTGGTTTGGTTTGTGCTCATGACAGCCCTGGTTAGAGCAGTGTTGTTTGGTTTGTGCTCATGACAGCCCTGGTTAGAGCAGTGTTGTTTGGTTTGTACTCATGACAGCCCTGGTTAGAGCAGTGTTGTTTGGTTTGGTTTGTGCTCATGCCAGTCCTGGTTAGAGCAGTGTTGTTTGGTTTGTACTCATGACAGCCCTGGTTAGAGCAGTGTTGTTTGGTTTGTACTCATGACAGCCCTGGTTAGAGCAGTGTTGTTTGGTTTGTGCTCATGACAGCCCTGGTTAGAGCAGTGTTGTTTGGTTTGTACTCATGACAGCCCTGGTTAGAGCAGTGTTGTTTGGTTTGTACTCATGACAGCCCTGGTTAGAGCAGTGTTGTTTGGTTTGTGCTCATGACAGCCCTGGTTAGAGCAGTGTTGTTTGGTTTGTGCTCATGACAGCCCTGGTTAGAGCAGTGTTGTTTGGTTTGTGCTCATGACAGCCCTGGTTAGAGCTGTGTTGTTTGGTTTGTGCTCATGACAGCCCTGGTTAGAGCAGTGTTGTTCGGTTTGTGCTCATGACAGTCCTGGTTAGAGCAGTGTTGTTTGGTTTGTGCTCATGACAGCCCTGGTTAGAGCAGTGTTGTTTGGTTTGGTTTGTGCTCATGACAGCCCTGGTTAGAGCAGTGTTGTTTGGTTTGTGCTCATGACAGTCCTGGTTAGAGCAGTGTTGTTTGGTTTGTGCTCATGACAGCCCTGGTTAGAGCAGTGTTGTTTGGTTTGTGCTCATGACAGCCCTGGTTAGAGCAGTGTTGTTCGGTTTGTGCTCATGACAGTCCTGGTTAGAGCAGTGTTGTTTGGTTTGTGCTCATGACAGTCCTGGTTAGAGCAGTGTTGTTTGGTTTGTGCTCATGACAGACCTGGTTAGAGCAGTGTTGTTTGGTTTGTGCTCATGACAGCCCTGGTTAGAGCAGTGTTGTTTGGTTTGTACTCATGACAGCCCTGGTTAGAGCAGTGTTGTTTGGTTTGTGCTCATGACAGCCCTGGTTAGAGCAGTGTTGTTTGGTTTGTGCTCATGACAGCCCTGGTTAGAGCAGTGTTGTTTGGTTTGTACTCATGACAGCCCTGGTTAGAGCAGTGTTGTTTGGTTTGGTTTGTGCTCATGACAGTCCTGGTTAGAGCAGTGTTGTTTGGTTTGGTTTGTGCTCATGACAGTCCTGGTTAGAGCAGTGTTGTTTGGTTTGTGCTCATGACAGCCCTGGTTAGAGCAGTGTTGTTTGGTTTGTGCTCATGACAGCCCTGGTTAGAGCAGTGTTGTTTGGTTTGGTTTGTGCTCATGACAGTCCTGGTTAGAGCAGTGTTGTTTGGTTTGGTTTGTGCTCATGACAGTCCTGGTTAGAGCAGTGTTGTTTGGTTTGGTTTGTGCTCATGACAGTCCTGGTTAGAGCAGTGTTGTTTGGTTTGTGCTCATGACAGCCCTGGTTAGAGCAGTGTTGTTTGGTTTGGTTTGTGCTCATGACAGTCCTGGTTAGAGCAGTGTTGTTTGGTTTGTGCTCATGACAGCCCTGGTTAGAGCAGTGTTGTTTGGTTTGGTTTGTGCTCATGACAGCCCTGGTTAGAGCAGTGTTGTTTGGTTTGTACTCATGACAGCCCTGGTTAGAGCAGTGTTGTTTGGTTTGTGCTCATGACAGTCCTGGTTAGAGCAGTGTTGTTTGGTTTGGTTTGTGCTCATGACAGCCCTGGTTAGAGCAGTGTTGTTTGGTTTGTGCTCATGACAGCCCTGGTTAGAGCAGTGTTGTTTGGTTTGGTTTGTGCTCATGACAGCCCTGGTTAGAGCAGTGTTGTTTGGTTTGTACTCATGACAGCCCTGGTTAGAGCAGTGTTGTTTGGTTTGTGCTCATGACAGTCCTGGTTAGAGCAGTGTTGTTTGGTTTGGTTTGTGCTCATGACAGCCCTGGTTAGAGCAGTGTTGTTTGGTCTGTGCTCATGACAGCCCTGGTTAGAGCAGTGTTGTTTGGTTTGGTTTGTGCTCATGACAGCCCTGGTTAGAGCAGTGTTGTTTGGTTTGTGCTCATGACAGCCCTGGTTAGAGCAGTGTTGTTTGGTTTGTGCTCATGACAGCCCTGGTTAGAGCAGTGTTGTTTGGTTTGTGCTCATGACAGCCCTGGTTAGAGCAGTGTTGTTTGGTTTGTGCTCATGACAGCCCTGGTTAGAGCAGTGTTGTTTGGTTTGTACTCATGACAGCCCTGGTTAGAGCAGTGTTGTTTGGTTTGGTTTGTGCTCATGACAGTCCTGGTTAGAGCAGTGTTGTTTGGTTTGGTTTGTGCTCATGACAGCCCTGGTTAGAGCAGTGTTGTTTGGTTTGTGCTCATGACAGTCCTGGTTAGAGCAGTGTTGTTTGGTTTGTGCTCATGACAGCCCTGGTTAGAGCAGTGTTGTTTGGTTTGTGCTCATGACAGTCCTGGTTAGAGCAGTGTTGTTTGGTTTGGTTTGTGCTCATGACAGTCCTGGTTAGAGCAGTGTTGTTTTGTTTGGTTTGTGCTCATGACAGTCCTGGTTAGATCAGTGTTGTTTGGTTTGTACTCATGACAGCCCTGGTTAGAGCAGTGTTGTTTGGTTTGTGCTCATGACAGCCCTGGTTAGAGCAGTGTTGTTTGGTTTGGTTTGTGCTCATGACAGCCCTGGTTAGAGCAGTGTTGTTTGGTTTGGTTTGTGCTCATGACAGCCCTGGTTAGAGCAGTGTTGTTTGGTTTGTACTCATGACAGCCCTGGTTAGAGCAGTGTTGTTTGGTTTGTGCTCATGACAGTCCTGGTTAGAGCAGTGTTGTTTGGTTTGGTTTGTGCTCATGACTGTCCTGGTTAGAGCAGTGTTGTTTGGTTTGTGCTCATGACAGCCCTGGTTAGAGCAGTGTTGTTTGGTTTGTGCTCATGACAGCCCTGGTTAGAGCAGTGTTGTTCGGTTTGTGCTCATGACAGTCCTGGTTAGAGCAGTGTTGTTTGGTTTGTGCTCATGACAGTCCTGGTTAGAGCAGTGTTGTTTGGTTTGGTTTGTGCTCATGACAGCCCTGGTTAGAGCAGTGTTGTTTGGTTTGTGCTCATGACAGTCCTGGTTAGAGCAGTGTTGTTTGGTTTGGTTTGTGCTCATGACAGTCCTGGTTAGAGCAGTGTTGTTTGGTTTGTGCTCATGACAGTCCTGGTTAGAGCAGTGTTGTTTTGTTTGGTTTGTGCTCATGACAGTCCTGGTTAGATCAGTGTTGTTTGGTTTGTGCTCATGACAGCCCTGGTTAGAGCAGTGTTGTTTGGTTTGTGCTCATGACAGTCCTGGTTAGAGCAGTGTTGTTTGGTTTGGTTTGTGCTCATGACAGCCCTGGTTAGAGCAGTGTTGTTTGGTTTGTGCTCATGACAGCCCTGGTTAGAGCAGTGTTGTTTGGTTTGTACTCATGACAGCCCTGGTTAGAGCAGTGTTGTTTGGTTTGGTTTGTGCTCATGCCAGTCCTGGTTAGAGCAGTGTTGTTTGGTTTGTACTCATGACAGCCCTGGTTAGAGCAGTGTTGTTTGGTTTGTACTCATGACAGCCCTGGTTAGAGCAGTGTTGTTTGGTTTGTGCTCATGACAGTCCTGGTTAGAGCAGTGTTGTTTGGTTTGTACTCATGACAGCCCTGGTTAGAGCAGTGTTGTTTGGTTTGTACTCATGACAGCCCTGGTTAGAGCAGTGTTGTTTGGTTTGTGCTCATGACAGCCCTGGTTAGAGCAGTGTTGTTTGGTTTGTGCTCATGACAGCCCTGGTTAGAGCAGTGTTGTTTGGTTTGTGCTCATGACAGCCCTGGTTAGAGCTGTGTTGTTTGGTTTGTGCTCATGACAGCCCTGGTTAGAGCAGTGTTGTTCGGTTTGTGCTCATGACAGTCCTGGTTAGAGCAGTGTTGTTTGGTTTGTGCTCATGACAGCCCTGGTTAGAGCAGTGTTGTTTGGTTTGGTTTGTGCTCATGACAGCCCTGGTTAGAGCAGTGTTGTTTGGTTTGTGCTCATGACAGTCCTGGTTAGAGCAGTGTTGTTTGGTTTGTGCTCATGACAGCCCTGGTTAGAGCAGTGTTGTTTGGTTTGTGCTCATGACAGCCCTGGTTAGAGCAGTGTTGTTCGGTTTGTGCTCATGACAGTCCTGGTTAGAGCAGTGTTGTTTGGTTTGTGCTCATGACAGTCCTGGTTAGAGCAGTGTTGTTTGGTTTGTGCTCATGACAGACCTGGTTAGAGCAGTGTTGTTTGGTTTGGTTTGTGCTCATGACAGCCCTGGTTAGAGCAGTGTTGTTTGGTTTGTGCTCATGACAGTCCTGGTTAGAGCAGTGTCGTTTGGTTTGGTTTGTGCTCATGACAGTCCTGGTTAGAGCAGTGTTGTTTGGTTTGTGCTCATGACAGCCCTGGTTAGAGCAGTGTTGTTTGGTTTGGTTTGTGCTCATGACAGTCCTGGTTAGAGCAGTGTTGTTTGGTTTGGTTTGTACTCATGACAGCCCTGGTTAGAGCAGTGTTGTTTGGTTTGTGCTCATGACAGCCCTGGTTAGAGCAGTGTTGTTTGGTTTGTGCTCATGACAGCCCTGGTTAGAGCAGTGTTGTTTGGTTTGTACTCATGACAGCCCTGGTTAGAGCAGTGTTGTTTGGTTTGGTTTGTGCTCATGACAGTCCTGGTTAGAGCAGTGTTGTTTGGTTTGGTTTGTGCTCATGACAGTCCTGGTTAGAGCAGTGTTGTTTGGTTTGGTTTGTGCTCATGACAGTCCTGGTTAGAGCAGTGTTGTTTGGTTTGGTTTGTGCTCATGACAGTCCTGGTTAGTGCAGTGTTGTTTGGTTTGTACTCATGACAGCCCTGGTTAGAGCAGTGTTGTTTGGTTTGGTTTGTGCTCATGACAGTCCTGGTTAGAGCAGTGTTGTTTGGTTTGGTTTGTGCTCATGACAGCCCTGGTTAGAGCAGTGTTGTTTGGTTTGGTTTGTGCTCATGACAGTCCTGGTTAGAGCAGTGTTGTTTGGTTTGGTTTGTGCTCATGACAGTCCTGGTTAGAGCAGTGTTGTTTGGTTTGGTTTGTGCTCATGACAGTCCTGGTTAGAGCAGTGTTGTTTGGTTTGTGCTCATGACAGCCCTGGTTAGAGCAGTGTTGTTTGGTTTGGTTTGTGCTCATGACAGTCCTGGTTAGAGCAGTGTTGTTTGGTTTGTGCTCATGACAGCCCTGGTTAGAGCAGTGTTGTTTGGTTTGGTTTGTGCTCATGACAGCCCTGGTTAGAGCAGTGTTGTTTGGTTTGTACTCATGACAGCCCTGGTTAGAGCAGTGTTGTTTGGTTTGTGCTCATGACAGTCCTGGTTAGAGCAGTGTTGTTTGGTTTGGTTTGTGCTCATGACAGCCCTGGTTAGAGCAGTGTTGTTTGGTTTGTGCTCATGACAGCCCTGGTTAGAGCAGTGTTGTTTGGTTTGGTTTGTGCTCATGACAGCCCTGGTTAGAGCAGTGTTGTTTGGTTTGTACTCATGACAGCCCTGGTTAGAGCAGTGTTGTTTGGTTTGTGCTCATGACAGTCCTGGTTAGAGCAGTGTTGTTTGGTTTGGTTTGTGCTCATGACAGCCCTGGTTAGAGCAGTGTTGTTTGGTCTGTGCTCATGACAGCCCTGGTTAGAGCAGTGTTGTTTGGTTTGGTTTGTGCTCATGACAGCCCTGGTTAGAGCAGTGTTGTTTGGTTTGTGCTCATGACAGCCCTGGTTAGAGCAGTGTTGTTTGGTTTGTGCTCATGACAGCCCTGGTTAGAGCAGTGTTGTTTGGTTTGTGCTCATGACAGCCCTGGTTAGAGCAGTGTTGTTTGGTTTGTGCTCATGACAGCCCTGGTTAGAGCAGTGTTGTTTGGTTTGTACTCATGACAGCCCTGGTTAGAGCAGTGTTGTTTGGTTTGGTTTGTGCTCATGACAGTCCTGGTTAGAGCAGTGTTGTTTGGTTTGGTTTGTGCTCATGACAGCCCTGGTTAGAGCAGTGTTGTTTGGTTTGTGCTCATGACAGTCCTGGTTAGAGCAGTGTTGTTTGGTTTGTGCTCATGACAGCCCTGGTTAGAGCAGTGTTGTTTGGTTTGTGCTCATGACAGTCCTGGTTAGAGCAGTGTTGTTTGGTTTGGTTTGTGCTCATGACAGTCCTGGTTAGAGCAGTGTTGTTTTGTTTGGTTTGTGCTCATGACAGTCCTGGTTAGATCAGTGTTGTTTGGTTTGTACTCATGACAGCCCTGGTTAGAGCAGTGTTGTTTGGTTTGTGCTCATGACAGCCCTGGTTAGAGCAGTGTTGTTTGGTTTGGTTTGTGCTCATGACAGCCCTGGTTAGAGCAGTGTTGTTTGGTTTGTACTCATGACAGCCCTGGTTAGAGCAGTGTTGTTTGGTTTGGTTTGTGCTCATGACAGTCCTGGTTAGAGCAGTGTTGTTTGGTTTGGTTTGTGCTCATGACAGTCCTGGTTAGAGCAGTGTTGTTTGGTTTGTGCTCATGACAGCCCTGGTTAGAGCAGTGTTGTTTGGTTTGTGCTCATGACAGCCCTGGTTAGAGCAGTGTTGTTTGGTTTGGTTTGTGCTCATGACAGTCCTGGTTAGAGCAGTGTTGTTTGGTTTGGTTTGTGCTCATGACAGCCCTGGTTAGAGCAGTGTTGTTTGGTCTGTGCTCATGACAGCCCTGGTTAGAGCAGTGTTGTTTGGTTTGGTTTGTGCTCATGACAGCCCTGGTTAGAGCAGTGTTGTTTGGTTTGTGCTCATGACAGCCCTGGTTAGAGCAGTGTTGTTTGGTTTGTGCTCATGACAGCCCTGGTTAGAGCAGTGTTGTTTGGTTTGGTTTGTGCTCATGACAGCCCTGGTTAGAGCAGTGTTGTTTGGTTTGTGCTCATGACAGTCCTGGTTAGAGCAGTGTTGTTTGGTTTGTGCTCATGACAGCCCTGGTTAGAGCAGTGTTGTTTGGTTTGGTTTGTGCTCATGACAGTCCTGGTTAGAGCAGTGTTGTTTGGTTTGTGCTCATGACAGCCCTGGTTAGAGCAGTGTTGTTTGGTTTGGTTTGTGCTCATGACAGCCCTGGTTAGAGCAGTGTTGTTTGGTTTGTACTCATGACAGCCCTGGTTAGAGCAGTGTTGTTTGGTTTGTGCTCATGACAGTCCTGGTTAGAGCAGTGTTGTTTGGTTTGTGCTCATGACAGCCCTGGTTAGAGCAGTGTTGTTTGGTTTGTGCTCATGACAGTCCTGGTTAGAGCAGTGTTGTTTTGTTTGGTTTGTGCTCATGACAGTCCTGGATAGATCAGTGTTGTTTGGTTTGTACTCATGACAGCCCTGGTTAGAGCAGTGTTGTTTGGTTTGTGCTCATGACAGCCCTGGTTAGAGCAGTGTTGTTTGGTTTGGTTTGTGCTCATGACAGCCCTGGTTAGAGCAGTGTTGTTTGGTTTGTACTCATGACAGCCCTGGTTAGAGCAGTGTTGTTTGGTTTGGTTTGTGCTCATGACAGTCCTGGTTAGAGCAGTGTTGTTTGGTTTGGTTTGTGCTCATGACAGCCCTGGTTAGAGCAGTGTTGTTTGGTTTGTACTCATGACAGCCCTGGTTAGAGCAGTGTTGTTTGGTTTGTGCTCATGACAGTCCTGGTTAGAGCAGTGTTGTTTGGTTTGGTTTGTGCTCATGACAGTCCTGGTTAGAGCAGTGTTGTTTGGTTTGTGCTCATGACAGCCCTGGTTAGAGCAGTGTTGTTTGGTTTGTGCTCATGACAGCCCTGGTTAGAGCAGTGTTGTTCGGTTTGTGCTCATGACAGTCCTGGTTAGAGCAGTGTTGTTTGGTTTGTGCTCATGACAGTCCTGGTTAGAGCAGTGTTGTTTGGTTTGTGCTCATGACAGACCTGGTTAGAGCAGTGTTGTTTGGTTTGGTTTGTGCTCATGACAGCCCTGGTTAGAGCAGTGTTGTTTGGTTTGTGCTCATGACAGTCCTGGTTAGAGCAGTGTCGTTTGGTTTGGTTTGTGCTCATGACAGTCCTGGTTAGAGCAGTGTTGTTTGGTTTGTGCTCATGACAGCCCTGGTTAGAGCAGTGTTGTTTGGTTTGGTTTGTGCTCATGACAGTCCTGGTTAGAGCAGTGTTGTTTGGTTTGGTTTGTACTCATGACAGCCCTGGTTAGAGCAGTGTTGTTTGGTTTGTGCTCATGACAGTCCTGGTTAGAGCAGTGTTGTTTGGTTTGTGCTCATGACAGCCCTGGTTAGAGCAGTGTTGTTTGGTTTGTGCTCATGACAGTCCTGGTTAGAGCAGTGTTGTTTGGTTTGGTTTGTGCTCATGACAGTCCTGGTTAGAGCAGTGTTGTTTGGTTTGTGCTCATGACAGCCCTGGTTAGAGCAGTGTTGTTTGGTTTGTGCTCATGACAGCCCTGGTTAGAGCAGTGTTGTTCGGTTTGTGCTCATGACAGTCCTGGTTAGAGCAGTGTTGTTTGGTTTGTGCTCATGACAGTCCTGGTTAGAGCAGTGTTGTTTGGTTTGTGCTCATGACAGCCCTGGTTAGAGCAGTGTTGTTTGGTTTGTGCTCATGACAGTCCTGGTTAGAGCAGTGTTGTTTGGTTTGGTTTGTGCTCATGACAGTCCTGGTTAGAGCAGTGTTGTTTGGTTTGTGCTCATGACAGCCCTGGTTAGAGCAGTGTTGTTTGGTTTGTGCTCATGACAGCCCTGGTTAGAGCAGTGTTGTTCGGTTTGTGCTCATGACAGTCCTGGTTAGAGCAGTGTTGTTTGGTTTGTGCTCATGACAGTCCTGGTTAGAGCAGTGTTGTTTGGTTTGTGCTCATGACAGACCTGGTTAGAGCAGTGTTGTTTGGTTTGGTTTGTGCTCATGACAGCCCTGGTTAGAGCAGTGTTGTTTGGTTTGTGCTCATGACAGTCCTGGTTAGAGCAGTGTCGTTTGGTTTGGTTTGTGCTCATGACAGTCCTGGTTAGAGCAGTGTTGTTTGGTTTGTGCTCATGACAGCCCTGGTTAGAGCAGTGTTGTTTGGTTTGGTTTGTGCTCATGACAGTCCTGGTTAGAGCAGTGTTGTTTGGTTTGGTTTGTACTCATGACAGCCCTGGTTAGAGCAGTGTTGTTTGGTTTGTGCTCATGACAGTCCTGGTTAGAGCAGTGTTGTTTGGTTTGTGCTCATGACAGCCCTGGTTAGAGCAGTGTTGTTTGGTTTGTGCTCATGACAGTCCTGGTTAGAGCAGTGTTGTTTTGTTTGGTTTGTGCTCATGACAGTCCTGGATAGATCAGTGTTGTTTGGTTTGTACTCATGACAGCCCTGGTTAGAGCAGTGTTGTTTGGTTTGTGCTCATGACAGCCCTGGTTAGAGCAGTGTTGTTTGGTTTGGTTTGTGCTCATGACAGCCCTGGTTAGAGCAGTGTTGTTTGGTTTGTACTCATGACAGCCCTGGTTAGAGCAGTGTTGTTTGGTTTGGTTTGTGCTCATGACAGTCCTGGTTAGAGCAGTGTTGTTTGGTTTGGTTTGTGCTCATGACAGCCCTGGTTAGAGCAGTGTTGTTTGGTTTGTACTCATGACAGCCCTGGTTAGAGCAGTGTTGTTTGGTTTGTGCTCATGACAGTCCTGGTTAGAGCAGTGTTGTTTGGTTTGGTTTGTGCTCATGACAGTCCTGGTTAGAGCAGTGTTGTTTGGTTTGTGCTCATGACAGCCCTGGTTAGAGCAGTGTTGTTTGGTTTGTGCTCATGACAGCCCTGGTTAGAGCAGTGTTGTTCGGTTTGTGCTCATGACAGTCCTGGTTAGAGCAGTGTTGTTTGGTTTGTGCTCATGACAGTCCTGGTTAGAGCAGTGTTGTTTGGTTTGTGCTCATGACAGACCTGGTTAGAGCAGTGTTGTTTGGTTTGGTTTGTGCTCATGACAGCCCTGGTTAGAGCAGTGTTGTTTGGTTTGTGCTCATGACAGTCCTGGTTAGAGCAGTGTCGTTTGGTTTGGTTTGTGCTCATGACAGTCCTGGTTAGAGCAGTGTTGTTTGGTTTGTGCTCATGACAGCCCTGGTTAGAGCAGTGTTGTTTGGTTTGGTTTGTGCTCATGACAGTCCTGGTTAGAGCAGTGTTGTTTGGTTTGGTTTGTACTCATGACAGCCCTGGTTAGAGCAGTGTTGTTTGGTTTGTGCTCATGACAGCCCTGGTTAGAGCAGTGTTGTTTGGTTTGTGCTCATGACAGCCCTGGTTAGAGCAGTGTTGTTTGGTTTGTACTCATGACAGCCCTGGTTAGAGCAGTGTTGTTTGGTTTGGTTTGTGCTCATGACAGTCCTGGTTAGAGCAGTGTTGTTTGGTTTGGTTTGTGCTCATGACAGTCCTGGTTAGAGCAGTGTTGTTTGGTTTGTGCTCATGACAGCCCTGGTTAGAGCAGTGTTGTTTGGTTTGTGCTCATGACAGCCCTGGTTAGAGCAGTGTTGTTTGGTTTGGTTTGTGCTCATGACAGTCCTGGTTAGAGCAGTGTTGTTTGGTTTGTGCTCATGACAGCCCTGGTTAGAGCAGTGTTGTTTGGTTTGGTTTGTGCTCATGACAGTCCTGGTTAGAGCAGTGTTGTTTGGTTTGTGCTCATGACAGCCCTGGTTAGAGCAGTGTTGTTTGGTTTGGTTTGTGCTCATGACAGCCCTGGTTAGAGCAGTGTTGTTTGGTTTGTACTCATGACAGCCCTGGTTAGAGCAGTGTTGTTTGGTTTGTGCTCATGACAGTCCTGGTTAGAGCAGTGTTGTTTGGTTTGGTTTGTGCTCATGACAGCCCTGGTTAGAGCAGTGTTGTTTGGTTTGTGCTCATGACAGCCCTGGTTAGAGCAGTGTTGTTTGGTTTGGTTTGTGCTCATGACAGCCCTGGTTAGAGCAGTGTTGTTTGGTTTGTACTCATGACAGCCCTGGTTAGAGCAGTGTTGTTTGGTTTGTGCTCATGACAGTCCTGGTTAGAGCAGTGTTGTTTGGTTTGGTTTGTGCTCATGACAGCCCTGGTTAGAGCAGTGTTGTTTGGTCTGTGCTCATGACAGCCCTGGTTAGAGCAGTGTTGTTTGGTTTGGTTTGTGCTCATGACAGCCCTGGTTAGAGCAGTGTTGTTTGGTTTGTGCTCATGACAGCCCTGGTTAGAGCAGTGTTGTTTGGTTTGTGCTCATGACAGCCCTGGTTAGAGCAGTGTTGTTTGGTTTGTGCTCATGACAGCCCTGGTTAGAGCAGTGTTGTTTGGTTTGTGCTCATGACAGCCCTGGTTAGAGCAGTGTTGTTTGGTTTGTACTCATGACAGCCCTGGTTAGAGCAGTGTTGTTTGGTTTGGTTTGTGCTCATGACAGTCCTGGTTAGAGCAGTGTTGTTTGGTTTGGTTTGTGCTCATGACAGCCCTGGTTAGAGCAGTGTTGTTTGGTTTGTGCTCATGACAGTCCTGGTTAGAGCAGTGTTGTTTGGTTTGTGCTCATGACAGCCCTGGTTAGAGCAGTGTTGTTTGGTTTGTGCTCATGACAGTCCTGGTTAGAGCAGTGTTGTTTGGTTTGGTTTGTGCTCATGACAGTCCTGGTTAGAGCAGTGTTGTTTTGTTTGGTTTGTGCTCATGACAGTCCTGGTTAGATCAGTGTTGTTTGGTTTGTACTCATGACAGCCCTGGTTAGAGCAGTGTTGTTTGGTTTGTGCTCATGACAGTCCTGGTTAGAGCAGTGTTGTTTGGTTTGGTTTGTGCTCATGACAGCCCTGGTTAGAGCAGTGTTGTTTGGTTTGGTTTGTGCTCATGACAGCCCTGGTTAGAGCAGTGTTGTTTGGTTTGTACTCATGACAGCCCTGGTTAGAGCAGTGTTGTTTGGTTTGTGCTCATGACAGTCCTGGTTAGAGCAGTGTTGTTTGGTTTGGTTTGTGCTCATGACTGTCCTGGTTAGAGCAGTGTTGTTTGGTTTGTGCTCATGACAGCCCTGGTTAGAGCAGTGTTGTTTGGTTTGTGCTCATGACAGCCCTGGTTAGAGCAGTGTTGTTCGGTTTGTGCTCATGACAGTCCTGGTTAGAGCAGTGTTGTTTGGTTTGTGCTCATGACAGTCCTGGTTAGAGCAGTGTTGTTTGGTTTGGTTTGTGCTCATGACAGCCCTGGTTAGAGCAGTGTTGTTTGGTTTGTGCTCATGACAGTCCTGGTTAGAGCAGTGTTGTTTGGTTTGGTTTGTGCTCATGACAGTCCTGGTTAGAGCAGTGTTGTTTGGTTTGTGCTCATGACAGTCCTGGTTAGAGCAGTGTTGTTTTGTTTGGTTTGTGCTCATGACAGTCCTGGTTAGATCAGTGTTGTTTGGTTTGTGCTCATGACAGCCCTGGTTAGAGCAGTGTTGTTTGGTTTGTGCTCATGACAGTCCTGGTTAGAGCAGTGTTGTTTGGTTTGTGCTCATGACAGCCCTGGTTAGAGCAGTGTTGTTTGGTTTGTGCTCATGACAGCCCTGGTTAGAGCAGTGTTGTTTGGTTTGTACTCATGACAGCCCTGGTTAGAGCAGTGTTGTTTGGTTTGGTTTGTGCTCATGCCAGTCCTGGTTAGAGCAGTGTTGTTTGGTTTGTACTCATGACAGCCCTGGTTAGAGCAGTGTTGTTTGGTTTGTACTCATGACAGCCCTGGTTAGAGCAGTGTTGTTTGGTTTGTGCTCATGACAGCCCTGGTTAGAGCAGTGTTGTTTGGTTTGTACTCATGACAGCCCTGGTTAGAGCAGTGTTGTTTGGTTTGTACTCATGACAGCCCTGGTTAGAGCAGTGTTGTTTGGTTTGTGCTCATGACAGCCCTGGTTAGAGCAGTGTTTTTTGGTTTGTGCTCATGACAGCCCTGGTTAGAGCAGTGTTGTTTGGTTTGTGCTCATGACAGCCCTGGTTAGAGCTGTGTTGTTTGGTTTGTGCTCATGACAGCCCTGGTTAGAGCAGTGTTGTTCGGTTTGTGCTCATGACAGTCCTGGTTAGAGCAGTGTTGTTTGGTTTGTGCTCATGACAGCCCTGGTTAGAGCAGTGTTGTTTGGTTTGGTTTGTGCTCATGACAGCCCTGGTTAGAGCAGTGTTGTTTGGTTTGTGCTCATGACAGTCCTGGTTAGAGCAGTGTTGTTTGGTTTGTGCTCATGACAGCCCTGGTTAGAGCAGTGTTGTTTGGTTTGTGCTCATGACAGCCCTGGTTAGAGCAGTGTTGTTCGGTTTGTGCTCATGACAGTCCTGGTTAGAGCAGTGTTGTTTGGTTTGTGCTCATGACAGTCCTGGTTAGAGCAGTGTTGTTTGGTTTGTGCTCATGACAGACCTGGTTAGAGCAGTGTTGTTTGGTTTGGTTTGTGCTCATGACAGCCCTGGTTAGAGCAGTGTTGTTTGGTTTGTGCTCATGACAGTCCTGGTTAGAGCAGTGTCGTTTGGTTTGGTTTGTGCTCATGACAGTCCTGGTTAGAGCAGTGTTGTTTGGTTTGTGCTCATGACAGCCCTGGTTAGAGCAGTGTTGTTTGGTTTGGTTTGTGCTCATGACAGTCCTGGTTAGAGCAGTGTTGTTTGGTTTGGTTTGTACTCATGACAGCCCTGGTTAGAGCAGTGTTGTTTGGTTTGTGCTCATGACAGCCCTGGTTAGAGCAGTGTTGTTTGGTTTGTGCTCATGACAGCCCTGGTTAGAGCAGTGTTGTTTGGTTTGTACTCATGACAGCCCTGGTTAGAGCAGTGTTGTTTGGTTTGGTTTGTGCTCATGACAGTCCTGGTTAGAGCAGTGTTGTTTGGTTTGGTTTGTGCTCATGACAGTCCTGGTTAGAGCAGTGTTGTTTGGTTTGTGCTCATGACAGCCCTGGTTAGAGCAGTGTTGTTTGGTTTGGTTTGTGCTCATGACAGTCCTGGTTAGAGCAGTGTTGTTTGGTTTGGTTTGTGCTCATGACAGCCCTGGTTAGAGCAGTGTTGTTTGGTTTGGTTTGTGCTCATGACAGTCCTGGTTAGAGCAGTGTTGTTTGGTTTGTGCTCATGACAGCCCTGGTTAGAGCAGTGTTGTTTGGTTTGGTTTGTGCTCATGACAGTCCTGGTTAGAGCAGTGTTGTTTGGTTTGTGCTCATGACAGCCCTGGTTAGAGCAGTGTTGTTTGGTTTGGTTTGTGCTCATGACAGCCCTGGTTAGAGCAGTGTTGTTTGGTTTGTACTCATGACAGCCCTGGTTAGAGCAGTGTTGTTTGGTTTGTGCTCATGACAGTCCTGGTTAGAGCAGTGTTGTTTGGTTTGGTTTGTGCTCATGACAGCCCTGGTTAGAGCAGTGTTGTTTGGTTTGTGCTCATGACAGCCCTGGTTAGAGCAGTGTTGTTTGGTTTGGTTTGTGCTCATGACAGCCCTGGTTAGAGCAGTGTTGTTTGGTTTGTACTCATGACAGCCCTGGTTAGAGCAATGTTGTTTGGTTTGTGCTCATGACAGTCCTGGTTAGAGCAGTGTTGTTTGGTTTGGTTTGTGCTCATGACAGCCCTGGTTAGAGCAGTGTTGTTTGGTCTGTGCTCATGACAGCCCTGGTTAGAGCAGTGTTGTTTGGTTTGGTTTGTGCTCATGACAGCCCTGGTTAGAGCAGTGTTGTTTGGTTTGTGCTCATGACAGCCCTGGTTAGAGCAGTGTTGTTTGGTTTGTGCTCATGACAGCCCTGGTTAGAGCAGTGTTGTTTGGTTTGTGCTCATGACAGCCCTGGTTAGAGCAGTGTTGTTTGGTTTGTGCTCATGACAGCCCTGGTTAGAGCAGTGTTGTTTGGTTTGTACTCATGACAGCCCTGGTTAGAGCAGTGTTGTTTGGTTTGGTTTGTGCTCATGACAGTCCTGGTTAGAGCAGTGTTGTTTGGTTTGGTTTGTGCTCATGACAGCCCTGGTTAGAGCAGTGTTGTTTGGTTTGTGCTCATGACAGTCCTGGTTAGAGCAGTGTTGTTTGGTTTGTGCTCATGACAGCCCTGGTTAGAGCAGTGTTGTTTGGTTTGTGCTCATGACAGTCCTGGTTAGAGCAGTGTTGTTTGGTTTGGTTTGTGCTCATGACAGTCCTGGTTAGAGCAGTGTTGTTTTGTTTGGTTTGTGCTCATGACAGTCCTGGTTAGATCAGTGTTGTTTGGTTTGTACTCATGACAGCCCTGGTTAGAGCAGTGTTGTTTGGTTTGTGCTCATGACAGCCCTGGTTAGAGCAGTGTTGTTTGGTTTGGTTTGTGCTCATGACAGCCCTGGTTAGAGCAGTGTTGTTTGGTTTGTACTCATGACAGCCCTGGTTAGAGCAGTGTTGTTTGGTTTGGTTTGTGCTCATGACAGTCCTGGTTAGAGCAGTGTTGTTTGGTTTGGTTTGTGCTCATGACAGTCCTGGTTAGAGCAGTGTTGTTTGGTTTGTGCTCATGACAGCCCTGGTTAGAGCAGTGTTGTTTGGTTTGTGCTCATGACAGCCCTGGTTAGAGCAGTGTTGTTTGGTTTGGTTTGTGCTCATGACAGTCCTGGTTAGAGCAGTGTTGTTTGGTTTGTGCTCATGACAGCCCTGGTTAGAGCAGTGTTGTTTGGTTTGTACTCATGACAGCCCTGGTTAGAGCAGTGTTGTTTGGTTTGTGCTCATGACAGCCCTGGTTAGAGCAGTGTTGTTTGGTTTGGTTTGTGCTCATGACAGCCCTGGTTAGAGCAGTGTTGTTTGGTTTGTGCTCATGACAGTCCTGGTTAGAGCAGTGTTGTTTGGTTTGGTTTGTGCTCATGACAGCCCTGGTTAGAGCAGTGTTGTTTGGTTTGGTTTGTGCTCATGACAGCCCTGGTTAGAGCAGTGTTGTTTGGTTTGGTTTGTGCTCATGACAGTCCTGGTTAGAGCAGTGTTGTTTGGTTTGGTTTGTGCTCATGACAGCCCTCGTTAGAGCAGTGTTGTTCGGTTTGTGCTCATGACAGTCCTGGTTAGAGCAGTGTTGTTTGGTTTGTGCTCATGACAGCCCTGGTTAGAGCAGTGTTGTTTGGTTTGGTTTGTGCTCATGACAGCCCTGGTTAGAGCAGTGTTGTTTGGTTTGTGCTCATGACAGTCCTGGTTAGAGCAGTGTTGTTTGGTTTGTGCTCATGACAGCCCTGGTTAGAGCAGTGTTGTTTGGTTTGTGCTCATGACAGTCCTGGTTAGAGCAGTGTTGTTTTGTTTGGTTTGTGCTCATGACAGTCCTGGTTAGATCAGTGTTGTTTGGTTTGTACTCATGACAGCCCTGGTTAGAGCAGTGTTGTTTGGTTTGTGCTCATGACAGCCCTGGTTAGAGCAGTGTTGTTTGGTTTGGTTTGTGCTCATGACAGCCCTGGTTAGAGCAGTGTTGTTTGGTTTGTACTCATGACAGCCCTGGTTAGAGCAGTGTTGTTTGGTTTGGTTTGTGCTCATGACAGTCCTGGTTAGAGCAGTGTTGTTTGGTTTGGTTTGTGCTCATGACAGTCCTGGTTAGAGCAGTGTTGTTTGGTTTGTGCTCATGACAGCCCTGGTTAGAGCAGTGTTGTTTGGTTTGTGCTCATGACAGCCCTGGTTAGAGCAGTGTTGTTTGGTTTGGTTTGTGCTCATGACAGTCCTGGTTAGAGCAGTGTTGTTTGGTTTGTGCTCATGACAGCCCTGGTTAGAGCAGTGTTGTTTGGTTTGTACTCATGACAGCCCTGGTTAGAGCAGTGTTGTTTGGTTTGTGCTCATGACAGCCCTGGTTAGAGCAGTGTTGTTTGGTTTGGTTTGTGCTCATGACAGCCCTGGTTAGAGCAGTGTTGTTTGGTTTGTGCTCATGACAGTCCTGGTTAGAGCAGTGTTGTTTGGTTTGGTTTGTGCTCATGACAGCCCTGGTTAGAGCAGTGTTGTTTGGTTTGGTTTGTGCTCATGACAGCCCTGGTTAGAGCAGTGTTGTTTGGTTTGGTTTGTGCTCATGACAGTCCTGGTTAGAGCAGTGTTGTTTGGTTTGGTTTGTGCTCATGACAGCCCTGGTTAGAGCAGTGTTGTTTGGTTTGGTTTGTGCTCATGACAGCCCTGGTTAGAGCAGTGTTGTTTGGTTTGTACTCATGACAGCCCTGGTTAGAGCAGTGTTGTTTGGTTTGTGCTCATGACAGCCCTGGTTAGAGCAGTGTTGTTTGGTTTGTGCTCATGACAGCCCTGGTTAGAGCAGTGTTGTTTGGTTTGTGCTCATGACAGTCCTGGTTAGAGCAGTGTTGTTTGGTTTGTGCTCATGACAGCCCTGGTTAGAGCAGTGTTGTTCGGTTTGTGCTCATGACAGCCCTGGTTAGAGCAGTGTTGTTTGGTTTGGTTTGTACTCATGACAGCCCTGGTTAGAGCAGTGTTGTTTGGTATGGTTTGTGCTCATGACAGCCCTGGTTAGAGCAGTGTTGTTTGGTTTGTGCTCATGACAGCCCTGGTTAGAGCAGTGTTGTTTGGTTTGTGCTCATGACAGCCCTGGTTAGAGCAGTGTTGTTTGGTTTGTACTCATGACAGCCCTGGTTAGAGCAGTGTTGTTTGGTTTGTGCTCATGACAGCCCTGGTTAGAGCAGTGTTGTTTGGTTTGTACTCATGACAGCCCTGGTTAGAGCAGTGTTGTTCGGTTTGGTTTGTGCTCATGACAGTCCTGGTTAGAGCAGTGTTGTTTGATTTGGTTTGTGCTCATGACAGCCCTGGTTAGAGCAGTGTTGTTTGGTTTGTGCTCATGACAGCCCTGGTTAGAGCAGTGTTGTTTGGTTTGTACTCATGACAGCCCTGGTTAGAGCAGTGTTGTTTGGTTTGTGCTCATGACAGCCCTGGTTAGAGCAGTGTTGTTTGGTTTGTGCTCATGACAGCCCTGTTTAGAGCAGTGTTGTTTGGTTTGTGCTCATGACAGCCCTGGTTAGAGCAGTGTTGTTTGGTTTGTACTCATGACAGCCCTGGTTAGAGCAGTGTTGTTTGGTTTGGTTTGTGCTCATGACAGTCCTGGTTAGAGCAGTGTTGTTTGATTTGGTTTGTGCTCATGACAGCCCTGGTTAGAGCAGTGTTGTTTGGTTTGTGCTCATGACAGCCCTGGTTAGAGCAGTGTTGTTTGGTTTGTACTCATGACAGCCCTGGTTAGAGCAGTGTTGTTTGGTTTGTGCTCATGACAGCCCTGGTTAGAGCAGTGTTGTTTGGTTTGTACTCATGACAGCCCTGGTTAGAGCAGTGTTGTTTGGTTTGGTTTGTGCTCATGACAGTCCTGGTTAGAGCAGTGTTGTTTGGTTTGGTTTGTGCTCATGACAGTCCTGGTTAGAGCAGTGTTGTTTGGTTTGTGCTCATGACAGCCCTGGTTAGAGCAGTGTTGTTTGGTTTGGTTTGTGCTCATGACAGCCCTGGTTAGAGCAGTGTTGTTTGGTTTGTGCTCATGACAGCCCTGGTTAGAGCAGTGTTGTTTGGTTTGGTTTGTGCTCATGACAGTCCTGGTTAGAGCAGTGTTGTTTGGTTTGTACTCATGACAGCCCTGGTTAGAGCAGTATTGTTTGGTTTGTACTCATGTGTGGCAGGACAAAGTTGTCCTGTCCCTTTAATGGAAGGGGTCACGTGATGGGCGACCATTCTGGCTCTGGAGTGGAGCTACAGACCAGAGCTGGAATGGCCACCAATTAAACACATGATCCCAATCACCAAATTGGAGGATTATATTATTAATTGTTTAATTGGCCCAGCTGGCCAATATAAAGCTGGCCATGCTGCAGCATCGGGGGAGGAAGGAGAACAAATGAGAAACACTGGAGTGCTGGGGGCCTGTGTGTTTGCTGGTTCCATGACTGTGAGTTTTTTATATTTAGTTTAAGATATTTCTGTTTTGTTTAAATCTTTGTTTTGGCCATTGTGCCCTTTATTTTGCCGTGTGGCATTTCTTTGTTGTATTTATGTTTTGGTTCATTAAAAATAAACCCCCATTTCTAAAATACTCTGCCTCTGAGTCTTGAGAACACCAGTATCCTCTGCCATCGTGTCACATATGGTTTCAGAAGTAGTATGTAACGGCCCCGCTGTACTGGAAAACGACCACAGGCAAGAAAAAAAAAAAGAAATGGGTAGAAAACAAAGAGAGGTCCGGCCACAGCAACCACAATGGCGGCACCCGCAGCAAGTGGGGGCGGAGCCCTGGGACGTCTGGCCCGGGTGCACGTGGTGTGGCCAGGAGGAGCACCGCTGGTGGGGATGTCCGGAAATTCCCCCAGATTGGTGCGCCCGCTGTGAGGGGTATGGGCATGCCTGGCTGAGGTGCCCCTACATGGGAGCGACTGGAGCAGAGGCAAAAGTGTGGTGCACTTACTGCTGCCAAGTCGGGCATGAAGAGGAGAGATGCCTGGAACTCTATGCAGAGGATGGGGAGGAGCCATCGCTGCCGTCCCGAGAGCTAGAGGGGGAGGAGCCATCGCTGTTGTCCCGAGAGCTAGAGGGGGAGGAGCCATTGCTGTCGTCCTGAGAGATAGAGGGGGAGGAGCCATCGCTGCCACCCCGAGAGCTAGAGGGGGAGGAGCCATCGCTGTCGTCCAAAGAGCTAGAGGGGGAGGAGCCATCCTTGTCGTCCCGAGAGCTAGAGGGGGAGAAGCAATTGCTGCCATCCTGAGATCTAGAGGGGGAGGAGCCATCGCTGCCATCCCGAGAGCTAGAGGGAGAGGAGCCATCACTACCATCCCAAGAGCCAGGAGGGGAGGAGCCACTATTGTAGTCTCCAGGGCCAGAAGGGGAGGAGTTACAGGCTCAACCCCCTGAATTTTTCTGGGAGGGAGAAGGGCAGAATGCTAGTGTCCCCCAGCAGCCTCTATTTATGCTGCTGAAGGTAGCACGGCGCACACCATCCCAGCCGCCACAGCAGAGGGAGCCAGCACCACCACCACTCTGTCTCCGACATCTCCACCGCCAGGAGCAGAGCAGCAGGAGCTGCCTCTGTCTCCGACATCTCCACTGCCAGGAGCAGAGCAGCAGGAGCTGCCTCTGTCTCCGACACCTCCACCGTACAGGAGCAGAGCAGCAGGAGCTGCCTCTGTCTCCGACACCTCCGCCGCCAGGAGCAGAGAAGCAGGAGCTGCCTCTGTCTCTGACACCTCCACCGCCAGGAGCAGAGCAGCAGGAGCTGCCTCTGTCTCCGACACCTCCACCGTACAGGAGCAGAGCAGCAGGAGATGCCTCTGTCTCCACCACCATGGGACAACAGCTTACCGCTCCCACCTCCACCAGCAGAGGGTGAATACCTGCTGGTTCCACCTCCACTATCATGGGAAGAACTGCTCCTGCCCTGCCTTGTACCACCCAAGGGTGCCTGCCTTGCATCGCCCAAGGATGCCTGTTGCTCCGCATCGCCTGGAGAGCCACCAGTTACGGGGTACGAGGGAGAAGTGGAGCTCCCGCTGCCGTCTCCATGGCCAGGGGCTCCCCTCCCGAGTTCGCCTCCCGAGGGTCCGCTGCTGCCGTCGCCTCCCGAGGGTCCACTGCTGCTGCTGCCGTCGCCTCCCGAGGGTCTGCTGCTGCTGCTGCCGTCACCTCCCGAGGGTCCTGCTTCGCCTGGGGTCGCCAGGGGCTCTGCTTCGCCTGGGGTTGCTACCTGTCACCTGCTTCGCCGGGGGTCGCTACTGTGGCTGGAGTCCCATGAAGGGGAGCTGCCAGCCATGAAGAAGGGGGGAGAGGTCAGGAGACCACCTCCCCCAGCTGCACTTTCGCGGCAGGAGATAGTGTGACTGAAGCCCCGGAAGAGGGAGCTAGCCACAAAGAAGTGGGGGGTGGAGGACATTCCACCATGGCCGCCCCCAGAAACACCTTGCTTCCCACTCTTCCGGGACTTTGAGACTAAAGAGGGAGGTGGCCGTTGGGGCCAAGTGTGTGTTCACACAAGGGGGAGGATATGTGGCAGGACAAAGTTGTCCTGTCCCTTTAATGAAAGGGGTCACGTGATGGGCGACCATTCTGGCTCTGGAGTGGAGCTACAGACCAGAGCTGGAATGGCCGCCAATTAAACACATGATCCCAATCACCGGAATATAATGCACTTGCCCGTTCATGACTTTTCCTAAATATATGTATTAGATATTGTCACAAAGACGGCCGGAGTGGGTGGTGTCAGACCAGAGCCAGGAAGTAACACACAGAGACTTGGATTTTGGTTAAGCTGAGCGCGTGATCGCGCTCAGCATTTAATAATTAACAGCACAGAAAATAAAAGGTTTGAACACACAAAACAAAACAGGACACGGCACTTGCGCCAAAATAAATAGACAGACAAAACGAACTACACTTAAACAGACAGACGAACAAACACGGTGAGTGAAAACACTTCTAATTTACGTTCTTACTTTGTTTTATTTTCTCCTTCTCTCTCTCCCGTTCTCCACTCACCGAACACCCAACCCCGACTGAATGAAACGTGCATCTATATATACTGTTGTGCTGGGATTCAATTACTAATTAATTATTCACTTGAATCCCAGCACGTGAATTAATTCTGTGCAACCCCGTGCTCACATATTACATTTAACCAGCACGTGAAGTGATTTGTGCTCTCCTCGTGACTAAATACAAATCTACACTTTTTAAATATACGTGAAACACAGACCCGTTTACATCCCATGTACCAATAACTATACACCAACATTAACACACGCACGCAACATACAACATATAACACACAAATGCACACAGGGGCGGGGCACATTGCCACAGATATACTGACAGCGTTTGAGTCGCATATTCACAAGACATTGATAATTATAAACACGTTTACCTAGAAGCGCCAAAACCAGTCATTTTAACCGGTTATTTCAATACATATTTATTTATCAAATATAGCCTATAATCCTGCCTGTCCTTTTCAATACAATCACCTGTCCTTTTCAATACAATCAGTCCCGTGATCAACTGGCGTCTACCTGTCTACATTCTTTGAGTGCTTGAAAAACACGCAGCGTCACATTGCAGGGTCATTCTCAGCTCTGTGCACAAAACAGTGGCGATCAGAACCGATGGCAAAAAACAGCCTGAGACAGTGGAATACTACAATGCCACATGTTCGGTGTGGATGTGCTGGACCACATATGCACATATGGATGAGAAAAGGGCAGAGACAGATGTCCCTTCTGGCAGTGCTGCAGCCCCTGCACCCACATGCAAGAGGAAACAGTGCCAGGTTGCAAAATGAAACAAAACTTTGGTAAAGCGTGTGGTAAATGCTCAGGGAAAGTGGAGAAGCGTGTATTGTGTGTGGACTGTACAGGTTACAAAGCTGCCAGGTATGTAGGCTAAATAAATATGTTATGTAAATAGTTTATTGTATTATACTTATTTATGTTTTGAAGCAGTGCAATATATACTATTTTTGAATAAAAGAGGTTCAAACACAGTGGAGATCACTTTGAAAGCTTTTCACTTCAAAGAGGAAATGACATGAAAAGAGCCATGCCTCAGTTTGTGAGTTTGTAACCTTTGAATAAGCACACAGGCATTTATTTTAAGACCCTTTAATCATTCTGAAGCGCTTATATATTTCTCATTTAGTAACTTGAAAGCGTTTGTTGCTATTAATTTGTACTGTGTTTGGAAACCTTTGGGAGGAAACACACACACACACACAGCGCACACAGGCTCACACCACGCTCACCCTGAGACGCTTGCAATCGCGATTAATGAAGGCAGTCGAATGTACTCACAGCACGCTTTGCATTTTACACATAACTGGAAGACTATGTAATTGTGATGAAACTTAGTATTACAGTGAGTATTGAGAGTATTATATTCCTGGGATATATGGAGCTGCATGTCTGTCCGTACACGTGTTCATCATGGATGGATGAATGTTATCAATAAATACAGACGGCATCACCAGTACATCCCAGTCAGTGGTGCAGTCAAGTCAGAACACTGGTGCTTGTTTCTATGGTCAGAACCTTGACTAAACTTAAGAAAATGCTTATATAGTGCCTGATCTCTCTAATTTCAGTGCCTGGGCATCAATGAAGTGATCTATTTTCCATTGGGAAATCAAATTAATCTTTCCATTGAATATGCAGTAGGAACAAAAAAAAAAAGTGTCCGATTCCCTACGTACCAGAGGCTTGGTGGTCCAGTGGTTAAGAAGGTCTTGTTACCAGGAGGTTCCCAGTTCAATCCCAGCTCAGCCACTCGCTGTGTGTGACCCTGAGCAAGTCACTTAACCTCCTTGTGCTCCGTCCTTTGGATGAGATGTAAGACAAACAAAGTCTTATTGTAAGTGACTCTGCAGCAGCAGTTGTTGATGATTCATAGTTCACCCACTAGTCTCTGTAAGTCGCTTTGAATAAAAGCATCTGCTAAATGACTAATTCATTTTTAATGTTTGCAGAGTCAAATCTCCCGCGCAATCGTCTGATTCACTCAGTCGTCCTTGTGATGCAATGAAGAACGTTAGGGACTTCTATTACAAACTACACTACTACTTTAGAAGGCTCACTTTTTTTTTGGTAAAAATGCTGACGAAGACAGCTGACAGCAAAAGTGCATCCTACGACTGTGGCCATAAACACGGATTTAAAACAGTTTTGTACATCGGTCACAGAGACCCGGGGATTGGAGTGAGTGACTGCCTTGCAGTTTGTATAATTTGTTTTAGAAAAACCTATATCTTAATTGGAGTTCCGGTACTTTAATAGGACTACACCACTGATCCCAGTCAGCAAGAATATACATCTCACACGCAGATAGCGGGGATGTCTTTAAGTGAAGTGTAAATATTGACTACACTTGGAAGGAAATCAATTCCTATTTTTGTAGCAACTGAATTTGCAGGACTTGCTGTAAATGTAAGCGGGAGGGGGGGGGGGGGGGGGTGCTAAACTCTGTCTGTTTTATCTTATCTGTCAAGGATTCGACTGTGATGCCAAAGAGCGGCAATCAAACCACCTCCTGTTCACAATGGACACCACATGCAATTCTTCACCTCCTATCACAGCTGCAAGCCTGCCTGTAATACTGGATTTCCACCATGGCCCCTACTTCCAGCACATTTCCACAGTCCCACAGGGCCACCCTTTGGCTTTGTAGACTTGTGACAGAGAGCGAATGATTCTTGGTGTTAGATCTCCTTCCCGACCTGTGAGGGCACCGAGTAAAGGGAACAGAGTACCCTGGACTGGATGGCCCGACAGTTCATTCCCAGGGTTAGGCAGAAGTTGGCCATCTAGAAAGGGGACTGATCTACGGTACACTAAATCATCGACCCAGAAGGTTAACGGTGTGGCATCCGCGGATTGTAGAAGCGGGGCGCTCGATAACCAAAGGGTCATGGTTGACGGTATATAAAGGGGACGTAGTGTGGTGATCTGTTCCTTGTGATGGTTACGCTAAACCGAAAAGACCTATATAGAGAAAAGTACTGTGAGTGTTTTGTTTGTTTTTGCCAGTATTAAACCCAGACAACACTGCACATTGTATCACAGATAACTTGTACTTCACCACGAGCACTACAGCACTCACTTTGGACTTCTGACCATGTTTGTGTTTTGTGTGTATGTTCTGGAATATTGTTATTATTTACGGGACTGCAACCCATAATTATCCACTGTGCAATACGCATCGCTGTGTACTGCCAACCAGCCCTCCTTTTATTTACTGTTTGGTCATCAGACCGTTTGGATTTACAGAATAAAACAGAAACCATTTTACCCATACTTTGCTGTCTGTCTCATTGTTGGATTACTGCACCGGCTCTGCACCTGCGCACTAATTACCACTTTGCCAGAAGACTGCCACATCTTAAAGCAATTTGCTGGTTTCCTAAAACAATTCAGTGATCTAAACCTAGGCACAGTTCAATCTGTCCACCTCCAGATTCCGATAATAACGTGTTAAAGTTTGTCCTTAGCGAGGTTCTCAAATAAGAGCTGGTGTTGTATTTTAACAGGAAGCTAATCTGTGAAGGCAGCGTAGCACCTTTGTTTTGTGATAGACCAGTCATTGTCTCAGAGCTGTAGCAGAGCTCAGTCTCCCAGACAGCTCCAGTTTCGTATCAGCTGCCTCTTATCTGGAAAAAAAAACTGCTGCAAAAATAAAAGCAATTTTTAGGCAACTGCATTACTGAACCCAATCATAATGAAACCCCAAGCCAACGTAAACAAACCGGACTGCCAACCTCTCCTTTTGCTGCAGTGCGGAGTATATAAGGTTAAACTATGGAAGTCTGTAGGATGCATTTGGTAGCTTTTTAAATTACTGCAAGGACAGCAGCGCTGTAATCCAGCAGACAGGAAGTTTCATCCATCAGCCCCCCTCAGTGTGATGAAGTTTCAAACAGGAGCGCGATGGACAGGCAAACCTGGAGATCCACACCTTGTCTGATATCTTTATCTGACGTCATTCACGCAGTAAGTCTTTTTGCAAGACCAACATTTTAAACACCAGTATTAGGATTAAGAAATCATGACCAGCAAAATCTAGTCTCTTATATTATTACTGAAAAATCTTGCATGACAAGATCTTGTGTAATATGTCATGCACTTTGCACATATTGACTACACAAATTCAGTAAACTGTACAGGAACCTCATGAAATACAAGGTACAGTAATTCAAATTCTTAGCTGACTTTAAACAGAACTTATTGCTTATTGCAGATTGGTATTCCTGTGTAAAGCACCATGTGGTTTAGGTATGTAATCACAATGTAACAATGGGTTTGGCGTCCAAAATCCTAGGAAACCTTGTGACCGCTTCAGACAAGTTTTGTCTACCAATGTCACATGAGGAGACTGGGCTCTAGTATTACACTATGTAACACAATTTTTGTTCCTGGGTAGTAAGTGTTATTTCCTAATTGCTTATGCATCAAAAGTATAGAAAATGGCTATTATTCCCCACAAACTTTGCTTTTGTGACCAGGAGTGATATTTTGAAATTTACCTATTTCCAATGAGAAAACGGGCAAATTTGTGTCTTTTCGTTCACATAAAGTCAGAAAAAAACAACATATGAATCCAAATTAGCATGTATTTATACTAAAGTAATACAAAAATGACTACAAAAGATTTAGAAGTGAGTGGTTTTTCAAGATTTACGATTATACTGTAAATCACTTTCACAAATCAGCCCCCAAATGTAGTCTCCCATCATGTTCTCGTTATACTGTCCTTCATTGACAGCTCATCCAGGAGCCTCAAAGCCGTGCTGCTCCATAATGGTAACAAGTACACGTCTCTTCCCCTGGCTCACTCGGTGCACCTCAAAGAGGATTACAACAGCATCAAGACCTTGCTGGACGCCTTGAAGTATGATGAGTACGGCTGGGACCCACGGAAGGTGCTAATGCCACCACTGCACATCAAATTGGGCCTTATGAAACAATTTGTCAGAGCTCTAGATAAGGAGTCGGCAGCCTTCAAGTACCTTCAAGACTTCTTCCCTAAGCTGTCTGAGGCAAAGGTCAAAGCCGGTGTCTTCGTCGGACCACAGATAAAGAAGATCCTGGAGTGCAATGAATTCCCCAAGAAGCTCACTAGTAAGGAGAAAGCGGCTTGGAACAGCTTTGTCGCAGTGGTTCGGGGTATCCTGGGCAATCACAAGGTCAAAAACTATGTGGAGCTGGTTGAGACTCTGGTGAAGAACTACGGCACAATGGGCTGTAGGATGTTCCTCAAGGTCCATATCCTTGATGCTCATCTTGATAAATTCAAGAACATGGGAGCGTACTCGGAGGAGCAAGGCGAGCGCTTCCACCAGGATATACTGGACTTTGAACGCCGCTACCAAGGACAGTATAACGAGAACATGACGGGAGACTACATTTGGGGGCTGATTCGTGAAAGTGATTTACAGTATAATTGTAAATCTCGAAAACTACTCACTTCTAAATCTTTTGTAGTCATTTTTGTATTACTTTAGTATAAATACATGTTAATTTGGATTCATATGTTGTTTTTTTCTGACTTTATGTGAACGAAGACACATTCGCCCGTTTTCTCATTGGAAATAGGTAAATTTCAAAATATCACTGTCCTGGTCACAAAAGCAAAGTTTGTGGGGAATAATAGCCATTTTCTATACTTTTGAGGCATAAGCAATTAGGAAATAACACTTACTACCCAGGAACCAAAAAAAAAAAAAAATGTTACACGGTGTTATCAGCTAAGCAGTGGTGAAACATGAAAGCTTTTAACTCAATATTAACTCTAATGATAACAATCCAATCAGAAACCAGTGATCAAAAGGGGAATTAAATCAGCAGGTTTTAGAGCCAGACTGGGCCTGATCAGACAGCCCTACTTAACATAACCTCTGGTAGTCCTGGTAGGTGCTAGGGTTTATAATCCAGATGTTAATTATTTTCATAACCTTGGGATACCATATATTCTAATCTCAACAGTGGCAGAATTTATACATGTTACTGTTTAAATCAATTGAATAGAACTAACAGACAGAAATCAAACAAACAGAAATCAAACAAACATAACAGTTCTAGTTTCTTAGCATAAAAAAAAGAGACACACAACACAATACATTTTGGTGAAAAAAACTGCCATTTATTCTTTCACATATAAAAAAAAAAAGGTTTTGGTTCAAACAAAATGTAACCCAGGCCACTTGCACAGTTCTCTCGTTAATATAAAAGTCATGGTGCCTTTGCTCAGACGTTCATTTTTTTGTCATTGCGCAGAGTGGCACCGCAAACAGAGAGGCTTCATTTCAAACCCCATACGTACTGTAGATCCTTTGTAAACTAACCCTGCAGTGTGAGGGGAGGAATCAGGGGACCGTTCCGTCAACATTCATCCTCCCAGTAAGCACATCCACTCCCAATTACTACTGAAGTGCATTTCCCAACAGACCTCTGCAAGAAATACTGTCACTACTCATTTGGCGTTGAGTGATCACTGGTATGCGTGCTTGGAAAACACTGATCTGCATGGTGCGTGTTCTCCACATGTTGGAGTGCATTCATCTAACTTCACAGTTTTTGGTTCTCAGCACTCGCAGGTAAGTGGATAGTAATCAAAGCATTATATATATAAACACACATCACATTAGATTCTTAAGTCCCTTGTTTTGTTTGTAGAGCATTTAGTATTGTTATGTATTTCCACTTCAGCTCAGGAAGAGAAACCAATTCAAATTTTCTTCCTGTGAAACATGTAAAAGAACCCCCATGTCTCAACCCAAAGTCCTGAAATATTACAAAGGGTTACTAGTCAGACAGAGGTTCAACACACGGGGTCCCAATACCTGCAGCACATGAAGGGAATCTGACAGGCGTGATGGCAGGAGCATCTGATAATGGAATTAAAGTCTGGAAATGACCTCAGGAGCTAAAAACTGAACAGGCATTTATTTAGCTTGACAGAACCTCGGACATCCGCCAGCCAAATTCTCTCCCTCGTCAGCAATAGATTAGGCTCTGATGAGAACGGAAGAGGTAAAGAGGGGTTTGGGGGGGGGGGGGGGGGGCTTTTATGAAATCTTAATGGATTGAAACAGTTTAGACCCAAGAGAAGTGGTGCAGATGAATAGTGATGGTGTGCAAGCACAGACTAAAATTAATGAAGCCTCTCGCCTGCTCTATAAATACATTATACTGTTAGAAGCCCTAAGCTTATTTAATACAAGCAAATGTTTAAACTAAAACTTGGGTCATTCCATGTCTGGAAATTAAATCAAATAGCACAAGACCTGCATTCTACTATTAAAAAAACAAAAAGGGAAGAAAATGCATTGGACTAACATTCTCCCCCACCAAAAACAAAAGGAAGGTTAAAATTAAACTGAACCCAGACACGAGTACAGAAACTCTAAAACATTTCTTGTCATTGGCATTGATAGGAGACCAGCTTTCACAGGCAGGTCACATGGCCAGACAATCTTATTTTACTGCCCATTTTCTGGGAAAGAGGGAGGACTGGGGTCAAAAAGGAGGTCCTTTTAGGCGAGTGATCAGCCGGTTATTCCAGCTGCTTCCAATGACAGTGAATACAAAACCAATGGCTGTTCTTGCACTCCGAGGCAGTCTGCAATTCAAGTGGATGTGCTGCTACTGAGCGAGGCATTCCTCAGATTCTTTAGGGCAACTGAAAGATCTCACAGTATCCATCCTTCCCCATGGCACGCTACTGGATCTCTCCTATGTACAGTCTTTTGTCACTGGATCCCGAAAGAACTGAAAAGAGGAGAAGAAACATTTTATTTAACAAATCTCTTTACAAAACACCAAGCTTTTTTGTACACTGTGAAATTGACATAAAAAAAATAAAAAAATAAAACACAACTCACAACACACACAGGAGTTCTGCAAATACGAAGCCACTGTGTTTAAAATGAACACATTTAAAACAGTAGCCAGGTACATATAGCCTTAAACAACATTGCACAGGTTTGCACGGTTCAAAGGAAGCAAGGAAAAGTGATACACATTTAAAAATCTGAAGCATTTATATTTTAATACGACGCTTTTG
The DNA here is from genome assembly GCF_902713425.1 of Acipenser ruthenus. Lineage (NCBI taxonomy): Eukaryota > Metazoa > Chordata > Actinopteri > Acipenseriformes > Acipenseridae > Acipenser > Acipenser ruthenus. Next base: position 9,686,035 of record NC_081211.1, read on the forward strand.
TTAAACATTGATGTCACTTGAGAGGAGTAAAGATGCAATAACTGGTGCCAGGACGAACATGGAATTTTGATGTTCAGATATCTGTGAAAGATTCAGGCAAGTATTTGAATTTTCATTAACTTGCAAAAGGTTATCAAAGCCACTGTATGTAACACTATTAAAGTATAAAATGTCGCAGTAGTAAGAATAGGTTAAGACAGCCTTACTTCACTCCATTGAATTAACTACAAAGCAAAGGATGCCATGCAGTAGTTAGTTAAAAATGAATCTTGTGTATTTCAGGTAAAAACAGTACATAAAAGTAGACACCACGAAACTCTTCAGATAAAACACATGTGGAAAAGGGGGAGTTAACAATGAGTAAATATTGTTTACTTCATTGCTATTTCCCTTTTATTACATTCCACATAAAAAACAAGGATTGCAAGCGGTCAATTTGGCCTTTAAACAATTATTCACCACCGGATGCAGGCTAGCTAGTGGAGCTATCCACTCCGATGAGAACCAGCTTTAATTTTCTTTTAGTTTAATATCACTATACATTTTATTCTTTACAAAATGATCTAATTTTATAAAAGATTACCATGAGCAACACAATGACACTGTATTCAGGTTTGTCAAAGTTGTGTATAATGGCATGTCCTATTCCCTGGGCTGCACAAATGATGCTCGGTCTAACAAAAACAGATTGGATGTGAAGCGCTGAAAGGAGTTCCCTCAATGCAGGGAGATGAGGGAAGCTAGCAGTAATTCAGGAGGGATGGTTTCTCAAGGCAGGGAGATGAGGGAAGCTAGCAGTAATTCAGGAGGGATGGTTTCTCAAGGCACACTCACCAATAGGCTCCTCAGGGTGGAAGGCGACCTCGTTCACAGAGCCGGCGTGACCAGGCAGCTTGTAGAGGATCCTCCGGGAAGTGGTGTCCCACACGTACACAAACCTGCACACAGACAGACAGAGTCAACAGGGGAGAACCACCAAACGCTGGATTCAAAAGGGTCAACCCTTTGCTGACATTAAGAAATTGAGCATTGCAGTTTAACATAACTACATAATAGAAACCCAGAGATTCCTCCCACTAAGGTGCCTAGAGTATACAATATGAAGGTGTCAAGAAATTCACACTTTATGAGATTTAATCATCCATACACAGCCAAAATATGGACAGATCTGAGGGCACATAATGCAGTCCAGTATAGTTAAGCGCTGGTCAATCTGTGACTGCATGGAGGGGTAAACCAAGACATCTGCCGTTTAAAGACTTTTCATTTTTAACAGTTCTCCTTGCTCTTATTCTTACTGAGCTGCAGAGAAGAGACACCCTTGGAAGCTTTCTGGTGTAGAAATAATATCTGTTCAAATTTAGAAGGGCATGTTCAGCTGTGCTGTTTAGACAGATACGGTTATAAAAAAGGAGGCTAGATCACCAGTGCACTTCCATGCGTCACGTCACTACATTCAAAATAAAACTGCTAGGGTTACAAGAGCAGCAACAAGTACCTCAGCAGGGTGCCTAGGTGATTCGTTACCCAAGTGTGTGATATTAACAGCTCATTGTGGTCAGCCCTGCTTCCAACTTGAGTTAGTGTTTATAAAAAACAGTCAGACCAGCTTGGCTGAGAAGACAGACGCAGAGAGAGAGAGAGACCAACAGCACATTTCTTGTGATGCTGCTAAAAATAAATGCCGACATCACGTGGATTCCTGGTTTAATGCACTCGTGGCTGGGTTGAAGTATTGATGTTTGGAAACAGATTAAGCATTCCATCACAGTGAGGCTCTTCTGTCATCACAAATCCACAGCAGAGCTACTACAGTACATCACAGTGACAGTAAGCTAACCCCCCTGCCTGCACTGCAGAGTCATCTAAATTAAACACACTCCATGAAATGCTTTTGTGCGCTAGCCCAAGACAATAAGCCAATTGAGAGCCCAGGTGAGTCCATTTTTAGAAATCATTTGGGAGTTGCAATTCTGGAATACAAAGAAGAAACAAGATCCACAACAAGACAAGGAGTTGTCGTTTCTACATGGACATAGCAGGTAATTGAGGGTAATTAAATATTCCATCAGCAAGCTGGAAGGATTGTGAATCATTAAGAAAATCATTGTTAGAAGAATGCTATGCAATAGAACATTCAATTTAGATATGCCATCTAATAACATTGACAAGACTCCCACGTTGGGTCTTGCTACATCAAAACAACCTCTGCATATTTTCTTGATTAACCAGCTAGATCGAACTCCCCTAGGTTAGGAAGAGAAAAACCACTACATGTGCTTTAGATCCTATTTCTACTAAACTATTAAAATAAGTATTCTCTAGGATTAATACTAGAGTTAAGTATTAGTAATAGTTCCCTTTCATCTGGCATTGTTCTTTAAGGTTGCTGTGGTAAAACCATTGCTTAAACCTACTATGGATCCAAAAGTTCAACAATTTCAGGCCTATTTCTAGTCTCCCCTTTTTATCCAAACTTCAGAGAGTAGTAGCTAATTGCAGTATATGAGAACTCTCAGTTTCTGCCCAGGTACTGAAACTGCACTTAAACTTAACTGCACTTAAATGACGTGCGGTTATCTTCAGATATGGGCTCAACCTCAGTTGTACTTCTAGATTTAAGTGCAGCATTCAACACTCCTCTTGTAATTGATCGTCTTGAGAATCTAGCAGCATTGTCAGGTTGTATCCTGTCTTGGTTTAAATTCTTTGCTAAAACGGATAAAGAATCCTCTTATCTGAAGTTACACGTGGTGTCCCGCAGGGTTCCGTTCTTGGTCAAATTTTGTTTTCCTTGTATAGGCTACCCTTGGGCGATACTATCTGTAGAAATGAAATACATTTTCATTACTATTCCGATACGCAATTATATTTCTCTAAAACCGGGTGACACCTCAGCTGAAAATACTTCGACTACCTGTCTTGTTGACATTAAGTCATGGATGTCAAAAAATCTTTTTTCTTTTTTTATAAATTTAGTCGTCGCCAATTTTTTACCCCGGTTTTCTCCCCAGTTTAGCATGCCCAATTATCTGTATCCTCGGCTCACCGCTCGCAACCCCCCCGCCGACTCAGGAAACGGAGGCTGGAACACGCGTCCTCCGAAACGTGCTCCTGCCAAGCTGTCATTTTTCGTGCTCCTGCCGACCTAAGCCCTCCCTACCCGGGCAGCGCTCAGCCAATTGTGCGCCGCCCCCTAGGAACTCCTGGTCACGGTCGGCTGCGACATAGCCTGGATTCGAACCTGCGATCTCCAGGCTATAGGGCACATCCTGCACTCCGCGCGGAGAGCCTTTACTGGATGCGCCACTCAGGAGCCGCTAGTCAAACGTTTTAAAATGAAGGTAAAACAGATGATGCTTTTGGGATTACAGAATCGACTAAATATAAATCCATCTGATTTCACATTTGGTAGTTACTCCTCCAGGCTGAAATGAGAAACGTGGGTGTCATTTGATGAAGATCTTTCATTTGAGCCACACATTAAGAATGTAACTAAAGCGTCTTTTTCATTTAAGAAATATTGCTGAATTAAGACATTCTCTTTCACGGCAGGATGCTTTAACACGTAGGCATGGTTAATGCTCTTTTTCTCTGGTATTTCAAGTTGTGTTACCTCGACTGCAGCTTGTGCAAAATGCTGCTGCCAGAGTGAACTAAAGCAGAGAAGAATAAACACATGACCCTGTGTAGCAGCCTTACATTGGTTTCCTGTACAGTTTAGGACTGATTAAGGTCTTGCTTTTAACAAAGCTTTAAAACTGCCTTGCTCCCCTAGATCTAAAAGATGGGGTCAGAAAATATGTATCCAATCGCTCTTCGATCACAGGAGGAAGGTTTACTCAGTATTCCAAGGACACAGAAAAAAAACAGGCGGCAGAGCGTTCAACTTTAGAGCCCCAAAGTTGTGGAACGATCTGCCACGATTTGTAAGCGAGGCACCGTCTGTTGCTGCTTTTAAAGTAAGATTAATAGACACATTTATAAATTTAGCACATGTATTTTAAAAAGGAAGATTCAGACGTACTATTTTTTTATACTTATTTTTAATCACAGCTTGTTAACCAGGGAGAGCAGGTATAGAGAACAGTGTGTCCAGTGAAACGTATCAACAGCAATGATGCACATCCTATAAGGGAGCATTACTCCTGGTCAGTCTTACCTGTCTGCAGACCCTGCTGCTATTTTGCTCCCATCTGGAGACCAAGAACATCTTAGAAGGTTCTGCAACAAGAAACAGACATTAAAACCTGCAACTGATTTCACAGTGCAATATCCAAACCTCTCTCAATAAGAAAGGTGTTGAAGGTGATGGAATTACATTAAAGGACTCAAACACTTGCACAACTGATCTCGCCATACAAATACATTCACACACTCAATCCTTCCTGCCCTCGTTCTATCTGGTTTAAGGTTGCACAATGCAGTATTGTACTCAGCCCCAGTGGTTTTGCAGTCAGCAGAAAAAAAACTACTATGAGGTCAATACCTTTTCAAAGTTGTGAATGCTTCCTTGGAATATCTTCAGACACCTTTCTTTTGGTGCAAAAGGGCGTACGTCCCAGATACGAACTAAAGTCAGAAAAAAACGTTGATAGTATACAGGTATTTGACAAAACAGTGGCACAGAATGATCAATTCAAAACAACTTGGCATTTCCAGACATCAGGCCAGATCAGCAAATGAGTCCCCAGAATGAATGAACTTTTCAAATATGAAGATCTGAACAGGCCAGCACTTCACCTCAGCTATTAAAGGATGCACTAATAGAAAACAAAGGGACGTGGTTAACATTGCACTTCAAGAGGCTTTTACTGCCATTCTACAAACAAAAATAAAACACAAAGACGCACCTGTGTTGTCCATGGAGTTGGAGAGCAGGTAGGAGCCCTCTGAGCTCAGGCTGAGTCCGGTCAGAGAGTCAGCGTGGCCGCGCATCGTGTAAATCAGCTTGTTCTGTCGCAGGTCCCACACCTGGTGAAGAGGAACACATTCAACACATGAAGCTGGACAAGCCCTCACAGCTTCATCACATGAAACTGACCGAACGGCACACCCTTGTAGAAGTGTACATAGTTTAGCACCACAGATTGTTCCAGTTACAGATGAAGTGTGCACATTTAACATGTTGTATGGTCACAGTACAGATAAACTGGGTTCATTCACACAAACTGCTGTTCAAAACTAAACTAAGTCATTACTATTATGGGCTTAATACCCATCAGGAAATGCATCATGATGGGCACTTGCACGATGTGTAATAAAATTACATGATCATTTCATGGACTATTGGTAGCTAGGGATATTGGGTATTCTTGCCAACTACAAAACACACTTAGTCCCCATTCAAGAATCACTACAAAACTACAATGAGCTATATTGTGCTTCTGGTCTATACAAACGGCATATCCCTCTATCGCTGTAGGATATATCATTTAAAAAATATAACGATTCATCGATACACAATGAATCGAGACACCCCAAATTATTCACTTTCTTTAATCTTGTCAGTTCACTGGAGTTGTGACCACATAACTTTTCAAAAGTTGGAATCAAACAGCCTACCTTATTAAATGTGCAGTTTTGTCAACACAGGGATGGACAAAACACTTGCACTGCAAGATTAGCATTAGCCACTCTTGAGCTTCTTGTAAATGTGTTGAAACTCAAACTGCTAGGACTGTGCACCCGTCTAATACTCCACATGTCCCAGCAAGTTTGATAAATAGCTGCAGGCATGGAAAGGACTCCCACCTCAAAGACATATGCATCTCAGTCCCGACTACTGCAGAGGAACAGAAGGAGCCGCACACTTACCTTGATGTCATTGTCAATCCCTCCGGATATGATCTGGTCGCTGGTGTCGTTGAATGTGACGGAGAGGACCTGGTAGGTGTTCTGGAACGTGTGCACAGCAGCTTTCTTACGGATATCCCAAAGCTTCAAAAACAGACACATCATTCATTTCAAAAGACAAGGAAAGGCAACCGCCGCCTGCACTTCAGACAAATAAAACTCTGGAATTCAAGAGTTTGGATTTTAAAGTTCAGCTGAAACTTCTGGAATACACAAATCAAAATCATAATGCTTCACTTATGAGGGGTGGGGGAAGAGTACACTGAAGGTGGCAATAGCTGAAACTCTTGCCTAGTACTTAGTCCCCTATAGTTTACCTTGGAATACTAATTTGAGCATTGATTTTATTTTGTTATTTTTTTTTTTTTAAATGCCTCTTCATCTACACCGGAGCCCTTACTTTAACTGTGCCGTCGTCGCTGCCTGTGCAGACGACCTGTGGGCCGCGCCTGGCCGGGTAGCAGGAGTTCACGAACGACGTGTGTCCCTTCAGCCTCTTCATCCTCTCACCCGTCTCGCTGTCCCACACCCCCACCGTCTTATCTGTGGAAGCTGAGAACAGCAAGCTGCAAGGCATTTAGAATTGGATTAAGACAGGGTGCACAAAACTTCAGAATATTCACCCCGGTATCATTCAAGTAACTTGGCTTCCAATTCTTGTTCTGTTGCTGTTAATCATGCAAGTTTTCCGCTTAGCATGGTTCAAAGCAATATTTTCTCTAATAAAAAGGGACTTTTTGCATCAATGTGAGACTCGAGATAAGAGCGAGACTAATTTGATCAGTACCGCCTTCAACACCTGTGCAAACTTCTCTGCTGACAATTTCATTGTGTTGGTTAAGAGAATTGCTGCTGTGAGAACCATTGCGTGAATGAGGCTTTGTATTAAATTACAGGAAAGCTCACACAGGTGTTGAAGGCAAAACTAATAATCTAATTAGTCCTCATCTTTTACCTCTAGCCTCTAGTTCTGCCACTAACCTGCCATCTGTATTGTAGTGCAACTCCATGACAGCCCCGCTGTGGCCCTTGAGTGTGGCGAAGTTATCACAGTCACCATAGACATTCCACATCACTGCAAAGACACGCAAACACCAAGCCAGTTATAATACAGCCGGGTGGAAATCTAGCCATTTAAAAAAGCAGGGATGGAAATAAGGCTCTCATTGCAGAGCAGTTTGATCCATTCCTGATTTTGCTGCAAGTTTAATATGCACCTGAGCTTGTTACCTATACACTGTGGCTAATCAAGCTCGTAGTAAAACCTGGAATGGGTGAAACTGCTGTGCAACAGGAGTCTTATATCTATCCTAGAAAGGTCTTGTGCACCAAAATGTTCTGAGAGATGGCCGAGTATTACACAATATAAAAATCGGTCTTCAACTTTGAGAGAAAATACACAGTTGAAGAGTAAATGAATACACACACTAGAAAATACTTGATTTGATTACTGTAGGTCACGGGTTCCCAACCTGTGGTCCGTGAGTAAACTCCAGGTGTATAGAAAGCCAAATTATCATTTGAGAGATCTTCAAATGACTTCCTGTTTATTTTGAGATATCTTGAAATTATTTAGAGATCTTTAAAATCCTCATTTTAAAAAAGATTGCTAAATGGTAGTTTGGTGTAACATGCTAGCAAAATCCATGCGGTTTCCATATTTAAAGATATCTCAAAATAACTTCCTGTTCATTTAGAAGATCTCTAAATCATTTAGAGATCTCAAAATGAACAGGAAGCCATTTGAAGATCTCTAAATGACTTCCTGTGAAAATGCTCTGTCTTGAATGGACTTCCTGTTCATTTAGAGATATCTTGAAATGAACTGGAAGTAATTGAGATATTTTCAAATGATTTCGAAATATCATTAAAACCCTCATTTTAAAAAGATCTCTAAATGAGTTTGGCATATCATGCTAGCAAAATCTTTTTTCATTTTTAGATCTCTGATGTACAGACATCTTTAAATGGACTTGACATCTTAAACTGCACAATTATAGATATCTGTAATTCAATTTGAGATATCAAAATGTTTTACGGATACCTTAAAATGCAATTTGAGAGATCTCAATGATAATTTGGCTTGCCATATAGGTGGTCTGCAAAACGCTCCCAAAATTTGGTTACGCAGTTCTCGCAAAAACCTGTTTCTACAGAACCGCACGTTGTGCAACTACAATATGTATTACTAAGCAACACAAACAGCTTTAACCACATTATATATAATAAGATATGTATGTAGTCTGTGCACCTCCCCCACGTACATCACACCGGAGTTGAATTCCAAAGGAAAGCACTTCTACTCACAGATGAGTCTGTCGAATCCAGCTGATGCCAGGGTAGCACCATTGGGATGAAACTTGCAGCAGTGAACTTCTCCCTCGTGTCCACAGAGAAGCATGATTGGTGCCTGCAAACTGGAGCTCCTGGGGGGGCCCTGGGATTTAAAGGATATGGTGACTGTCTTTAGAAACAGGGAGCCTTGTGTAGATGCAGAAGATCAAAGGAAGGAGCAATCTGTGTAGACATGTGTCTGAGAGGCACTGGCTGGTAATGAGGAGTACATTTGGACTTATTTCTCCCCCTCAGAAGAGGAAAATGTTTGATGCTATTCAAGATTCAACACTGCCCTGCCCAAGTCAAATTGTGTTGTTGCGTTATGAATGTAATTTCACCCCTGAGGTCTAGGGGTAAAATACATATTGCTGTGCATTTGTTCAGGTTAGTTAAATGTTTTCTCCAGCTAAACAACTATGAACAAAAAGTAAACTTATAAAAACACCAAAAACACAAGTCCACAAACACACACACAAAAAAGACAGTTGGCATTACTGTACAAAGCCATAAAATAGAAAAAACAGCAGTACCGAGAACTTCCGGCATAAAGTTTAAACACCAGTCAGATGCAAACGACGATGCAACGATTTTATAAGCTGATAGTTTGAATGAGATATCGTCTATAGGATTAGCGCAGTAGAGCAATGACAGTGAAATTCAACAGCAAACAACAATTAAACAAAGGTAAGATGCAAACATAATACATATAGTCGACAATGTAATCATATACTGTTCTTGCACATCTTTACAGCCTACACATTTCTCAAGCGCACTGCGTTGTGGGAATTGTAGTTCGAGTGTACAGTTACCTATAACACAACAATGCCTAGGAACACAATTAACAAACGTACCATGTGCAGCTCTCGTCCCTTTAACGTCAAAAAGAGATAAAACGCAAAACTATGAAACAGGTGACCGTTTGTTCAAAAGCCAGACTTACCATCGGCATGAGCTGCTGCTGTCCCGGAGCCGCCGCCATCTCACTGCGCGGCTTCTTCAAGGCCGGAACCAGGGCCATCTCGTTGGGCCCGGGGCCTTTCCTTTTCTTGGGCTCAATCATGTCTCTTTAATACTTAAATAAAAAAAAAACTTTCAATTCAAAAAATCCAAACAAAGCCCCGCCACCAGCTCCCGTCTCTCTCAGCGCAACAACAGACTCTCCACGAGCACCCACAAGCACTCGCGCACATCAACTCCCGCCTGCGAGCCTCCTGGTTGGCTGATATGTAGGCAGCTCGATCGTATTCGAGTTTTCCATTGTTTTCTTTTCTTGTCAATCACAAGGTCAATTGCTTACACCCGCCTATAATACAAACGTTTCAGGGCTGGTTTTAAAGCACGGGACACTTCTGGGTTTCTATTGGTTGTTGTAAATGTCTATTTAAACAGGACGGCAAGTGATTGGCTTCTTATTTGTCCGCTGTTCTGATTGGCTACTTTAAGGTCCTTATTTAAACCATGATGGTGGCCAACTGACTGCAGGTAATTTTGTTTTCCTTAGCACAGCCACAGGTAGTTAAATAAATGCATTATACAGTATTAACATTTCCGTTACCAGCGTCTGTATTAGTAAGGACTTACATATTTCCTATATCGGTGCGCCACAATCGCTGTGTTGTTTTAGCATACAGATTCACGTACATCTACTGCATTGAAATAATAATTCTGAATCTCTGTAAACAATACTAATCGAAACTAACGCTTCTATCTGATCTTTCGTTTCCCCACGCCATCAGAACTGAAAGAATGTGTTTATGCGGGTCATATTATTATACTGGATCAAGCTCTCAGTGTCTCTGCTACTCTTCCACTTAATGAATATATTTCTGACTAAATCTACGCAATCGCAAAACAGACCTGGTAAAACTAAGACACTTATGTTAGAATACAAATGCTGATGTGCCCGTTAATTTAACCACGTTCAGGATAAAATCGTGCCTTTATACCATAAAAAGGTAAACGCACTGCGTCACGTGTAATCCAAAGTGGCTGTCTATAGAGGTTTATAGCACAGTATAAGTGACTGTCTATAGAGGTGTATAGCACAGTATAAGTGACTGTCTATAGAGGTTTATAGCACAGTATAAGTGACTGTCTATAGAGGTTTATAGCACAGTATAAGTGACTGTCTATAGAGGTTTATAGCACAGTATAAGTGACTGTCTATAGAGGTGTATAGCACAGTATAAGTGACTGTCTATAGAGGTTTATAGCACAGTATAAGTGACTGTCTATAGAGGTTTATAGCACAGTATAAGTGACTGTCTATAGAGGTTTATAGCACAGTATAAGTGACTGCCTATAGAGGTTTATAGCACAGTATAAGTGACTGTCTATAGAGGTTTATAGCACAGTATAAGTGACTGTCTATAGAGGTGTATAGCACAGTATAAGTGACTGTCTATAGAGGTTTATAGCACAGTATAAGTGACTGTCTATAGAGGTTTATAGCACAGTATAAGTGACTGTCTATAGAGGTTTATAGCACAGTATAAGTGACTGCCTATAGAGGTTTATAGCACAGTATAAGTGACTGTCTATAGAGGTTTATAGCACAGTATAAGTGACTGTCTATAGAGGTTTATAGCACAGTATAAGTGACTGTCTATAGAGGTTTATAGCACAGTATAAGTGACTGTCTATAGAGGTTTATAGCACAGTATAAGTGACTGTCTATAGAGGTTTATAGCACAGTATAAGTGACTGTCTATAGAGGTTTATAGCACAGTATAAGTGACTGTCTATAGAGGTTTATAGCACAGTATAAGTGACAGTATATAGGTTTATAGCACAGTATAAGTGACTGTCTATAGAGGTTTATAGCACAGTATAAGTGACAGTATATAGGTTTATAGCACAGTATAAGTGACTGTCTATAGAGGTTTATAGCACAGTATACGTGACTGCCTATTGAGGTTTATAGCACAGTGTTGTTTTCCTCGCGCAGGTACGTGGTTTCACACTATGCAGGAGATGCCAGTGTGAAAGGGCTTTAGACAGACTCATTCTACTGATCAGCAGCTCTTTGTATTTACTGAGGTGGCAGGGATGCTTGTTGTTCATTGATTCAGAGCGCTTGATTCATATTCAGTGTTTGAGTGTTTACAGTAATAATGTTGTCCTTTTGTATCCAGTTTAAAGCACCCCATGTGAAGTTTAACAATGCATTTGTAGCAATGAAGACCCAGTCTTTGGAGTGAAAGAACATTTAGCACAGAGACGGGAGAGGAGGGATTGGAAAGCCATGGAGCTGCCTGAGCTGTACGCTGTCCTCAAAGGAGAGGTATGACATGACTGGAGCTGTCAGTTTAATGCAAGATAGAGTGCCGAACCTGCTTACCGATGAACTGACAGTACTGGGAATGTAGAGCATGTGGATGAGCTGACCTGTAGAGGAAACTTCTTTACCTCAGTTTCCACGTCTCCCCTCGAGAAGAGACTCTCGAAAGTCAGTGTATTTATATCTGGGAAACCCCTCGGACTACATCATTATTACTTATTATTATTACTTGTTTATTTAGCAGACGCCTTTATCCAAGGCGACTTACAGAGACTAGGGTGTGTGAACTATGCATCAGCTGCAGAGTCACTTACAACTACGTCTCACCCGAAAGACGGAGCACAAGGAGGTTAAGTGACTTGCTCAGTCACACAATGAGTCAGTGGCTGAGGTGGGATTTGAACTGGGGACCTCTTGGTTACAAGCCCGTTTCTTTAACCACTGGACCACGCTGCCTCCTATCATCCAATATATCTGTGGGTATCCCTGCTTGATGCAGTCCAGCTGTGGTTTATCCCAGCGGAGTTTCGTTCTGTCTTAAATAAAATAATATATATTATATAGGTATATACATGAACAAAATTAAGAGTTTTTTTGGATATACACTATATATATATATATATATATATATATATATATATATATATATATATATATATATATATGTATGTTGTAAAGTGATGATGGTAAGATTTCATGTTTCCTTTTCTTTAGGTGGCATCAATAATGGAATATGGTGTCTTCATCAAAATCCCAGGCTGCAGGAAGCAAGGTACTGTCCAGTTGTAATATTCTAATAAAGTGTTCCTAATGAGTACTCCTGCACACACAGCCACAGGACCAGTGCTGATGCTGTACAGAGGGCAGGGTTTACTGGCCCTGGAGATGGGTGACGTAGGGGAGGCACGTACAGCATCACACTTTAGAGTTTCACACATATCTTCAATACTTCAAAACCTTTTCAACATGATCCTGCGATGCTGGGATTCAGAGCTGGATATAATCTGACACCCTAGTGTAAATGGCCACTGTGATTCAGTGCTGTGTTGCAGGCTGCTCCCTGCCCTGTCTCCTCCACTGTGATTCAGTGCTGTGTTGCAGGCTGCTCCCTGCCCTGTCTCCTCCACTGTGATTCAGTGCTGTGTTGCAGGCTGCTCTCTGCCCTGTCTCCTCCACTGTGATTCAGTGCTGTGTTGCAGGCTGCTCCCTGCCCTGTCTCCTCCACTGTGATTCAGTGCTGTGTTGCAGGCTGCTCTCTGCCCTGCCTCCTCCACTGTGATTCAGTGCTGTGTTGCAGGCTGCTCTCTGCCCTGTCTCCTCCACTGTGATTCAGTGCTGTGTTGCAGGCTGCTCCCTGCCCTGTCTCCTCCACTGTGATTCAGTGCTGTGTTGCAGGCTGCTCCCTGCCCTGTCTCCTCCACTGTGATTCAGTGCTGTGTTGCATGCTGCTCTCTGCCCTGTCTCCTCCACTGTGATTCAGTGCTGTGTTGCAGGCTGCTCTCTGCCCTGTCTCCTCCACTGTGATTCAGTGCTGTGTTGCAGGCTGCTCCCTGCCCTGTCTCCTGCACTGTGATTCAGTGCTGTGTTGCAGGCTGCTCCCTGCCCTGTCTCCTCCACTGTGATTCAGTGCTGTGTTGCAGGCTGCTCCCTGCCCTGTCTCCTCCACTGTGATTCAGTGCTGTGTTGCAGGCTGCCCCCTGCCCTGTCTCCTCCACTGTGATTCAGTGCTGTGTTGCAGGCTGCCCCCTGCCCTGTCTCCTCCACTGTGATTCAGTGCTGTGTTGCAGGCTGCTCCCTGCCCTGTCTCCTGCACTGTGATTCAGTGCTTTGTTGCAGGCTGCTCCCTGCCCTGTCTCCTCCACTGTGATTCAGTGCTGTGTTGCAGGCTGCTCCCTGCCCTATCTCCTCCACTGTGATTCAGTGCTGTGTTGCAGGCTGCTCCCTGCCCTGTCTCCTCCACTGTGATTCAGTGCTGTGTTGACACTGTCTCTCTGCTTGTCTCTCAGGTCTGGTCCACAGAACCCACATGTCGTCCTGTCGAGTGGAGAACCCCGCGGAGATTGTGGATGTTGGAGAGAAGGTGTGGGTGAAGGTGATCGGCAAGGAGGTGAGGCAGGCAGGTAGAGAGACAGAGAGGCAGGAGGCAGAGATTAGAGAGGCAGGCAGGCAGAGAGGCAGAGTTTAGAGAGGCAGGCAGACAGAGACGCCCCAAATGATGAAGAGCTCCCTGAGTGTCCCCCTGGTAAAGGCACAGCAGTGAACTGTGCAGGGTGAGTGGTACAGGCAGGGGAAGGCAGGTCAGTGTGATGTTGTTGATTTTGGTCATGGTGATCAGGCAGGTTTGGGATCTGCATGGACTGAGGCACCTCTTACCAATGCAGCGGCCACTACTGACCAGGCACCCATTGAGCTTGAATGGACGCCTGCAGGGCGAGCCTTTGTCCTCCAGGGGCCGGTAGCTCGTTGCAATCGCAGGTATAAAGATGCAAGGATCGCTCTTCTTAACATTTCTTGAGTGCCTGTAGCAGTGCTGTTAAACTGTCTCACCGCCCTCCTTCACAGATGCAGGATGAGAAAGTGAAGCTGTCTCTCTCCATGAAGGCCGTTAACCAAGGCACTGGAAAGGATCTGGACCCCAACAACGTGATCCTGGAGTAGGTTCCCTTTCATTTCATGTGTTTATCTACAGGGGGCAGCAGTGTACCTGCCTGGCCTAAGACCTGGGCGGGCATGAAACTAGTTCAGTGCAACCTGCAGGGTCTGTTATAATGAAACTAGTTCAGTAGAACCTGTAGGGTCTGTTATAATGAAACTAGTTCAGTAGAACCTGCAGGGTCTGTTATAATGAAACTAGTTCAGTGGAACCTGCATGGTCTGTTATAATGAAACTAGTTCAGTAGAACCTGTAGGGTCTGTTATAATGAAACTAGTTCAGTAGAACCTGCAGGGTCTGTTATAATGAAACTAGTTCAGTGCAACCTGCAGGGTCTGTTATAATGAAACTAGTTCAGCAGAACCTGCAGGGTCTGTTATAATGAAACTAGTTCAGCAGAACCTGCAGGGTCTGTTATAATGAAACTAGTTCAGCAGAACCTGCAGGGTCTGTTATAATGAAACTAGTTCAGCAGAACCTGCAGCGTCTGTTATAATGAAACTAGTTCAGTGGAACCTGCAGGGTCTGTTATAATGATATGTCCACTGCTGCCTCTACACTACTCTAAACCTGCTCTACAGGGCAGCAGTGTGGAGTAGTGGTTAGGGCTCTGGACTCTGGACCGGAGGGTTGTGGGTTCAATCCCCAGTGGGGGACACTGCTGTTGTACCCTTGAGCAAGGTACTTTACCTAGATTGCTCCAGTAAAAACCCAACTGTATAAATGGGTAATTGTATGTAAAATAATGTGATATCTGTATAATGTGAAATAATGTATAATGTGACATCTTGTAACAATTGTAAGTCGCCCTGGATAAGGGCGTCTGCTAAGAAATAAATAATAATAATAATAATAATCTACAACCTTTGAAACATACACTAGTCCTGCACCCAGTCCTGGGCTTCAGAACTCCCCCCAAATCATCAGGAGCTAGGAGTTTGAGCATTCAGTGAACTGTTCAATTCATTATTCATCCCTCCTGTATAGCTGCATGAACATCTCCTAACAGTAAACCTACTGACTGTGGTGAGACTTATTCATGCTGTGATGAGAAGTGTGATCAGTTAATTCAGAACAGACTTACCAGGGACTGACTGCTCAAACTCCTGGCTCCTACCTGCTCATTTTAATACTATGCCTAAACAAGGGGGTTCTGAAGGCTTGCTGTGCACCCCTCAGTTTCCCGATTCCCCTGCACACTCGTGTTGATACAGACTGTGGTACAGACCCCCCAGGTCTTGCTGTGCTTCCCTCAATTTCCTGATTCACTCGGTCAGAACCCCCAGTAACAATACCAGAAGTTTTTATGTGAGTGCAGAGATGGAAATAAGACTTGTCAGAATCACTTTGAGTATAGAGGAGCATTGCATGAGATTGTAAACCTCTCCCTCGCACCATGCCTGAGTGTACAGCACTGTTAGCCTGTCCCTCACACCATGCCTGAGTGTACAGCACTGTTAGCCTGTCCCTCGCACCATGCCTGAGTGTTCAGCACTGTTAGCCTGTCCCTCGCACCATGCCTGAGTGTTCAGCACTGTTAGCCTGTCCCTCGCACCATGCCTGAGTGTACAGCACTGTTAGCCTGTCCCTCGCACCATGCCTGAGTGTTCAGCACTGTTAGCCTGTCCCTCGCACCATGCCTGAGTGTACAGCACTGTTAGCCTGTCCCTCGCACCATGCCTGAGTGTACAGCACTGTTAGCCTGTCCCTCGCACCATGCCTGAGTGTACAGCACTGTTAGCCTGTCCCTCGCACCATGCCTGAGTGTACAGCACTGTTAGCCTGTCCCTCGCACCATGCCTGAGTGTACAGCACTGTTAGCCTGTCCCTCACACCATGCCTGAGTGTACAGCACTGTTAGCCTGTCCCTCGCACCATGCCTGAGTGTACAGCACTGTTAGCCTGTCCCTCGCACCATGCCTGAGTGTTCAGCACTGTTAGCCTGTCCCTCGCACCATGCCTGAGTGTACAGCACTGTTAGCCTGTCCCTCGCACCATGCCTGAGTGTACAGCACTGTTAGCCTGTCCCTCACACCATGCCTGAGTGTACAGCACTGTTAGCCTGTCCCTCGCACCATGCCTGAGTGTACAGCACTGTTAGCCTGTCCCTCGCACCATGCCTGAGTGTTCAGCACTGTTAGCCTGTCCCTCGCACCATGCCTGAGTGTACAGCACTGTTAGCCTGTCCCTCGCACCATGCCTGAGTGTACAGCACTGTTAGCCTGTCCCTCGCACCATGCCTTAACTTTTGCAGTTCACAAAATTAGAGTAACAATATAGTTAAAAAGAAAATTAAAATAACAGGTAGATGCCAGTTAAAAATTCACCAATAAATTGCAAAGTAGCCTGTCCCCCAAATGAGGACAATGGCACTCGATGAGTTGAAAAGATGAATAAACTCACACTACCTGACCTCCCCTTTGAACAGCTTTGCTCTAGAACTCTTCACCCCGCTGTCCCTGCCCTCTGAACAGCTTTGCTCTAGAACTCTTCACCCCGCTGTCCCTGCCCTCTGAACAGCTTTGCTCTAGAACTCTTCACCCCGCTGTCCCTGCCCTCTGAACAGCTTTGCTCTAGAACTCTTCACCCTGCTGTCCCTGCCCTCTGAACAGCTTTGCTCTAGAACTCTTCACCCCGCTGTCCCTGCCCTCTGAACAGCTTTGCTCTAGAACCCTTCACCCTGCTGTCCCTGCCCTCTGAACAGCTTTGCTCTAGAACTCTTCACCCTGCTGTCCCTGCCCTCTGTGATGTGTTGTGCTGCACCAACTGCAAAACTCCTGGCTCTGCTGCCTGTCACCAGCAGGTGGCAGTAATTTTAAATCACTTTACCAGTAGCAAGAAACTGCTCATAATAATAGTTTAACCGCTCCTTCCTTCCTGCAGCCAAATTGTTTTTCTTGTTATACCGTTCCAGTTGTTTTATTCCTTTCAGAAAGTGTTGTGTGTAAAAACAGTTTCACTCGTATTGAGACGACCCATCCCAATCCCAGGTGTCTGAGCTCAAAGTGAAGACTGCAATGCAAGACGCGCTGCCTCTTTATTATACTGTCTGAATCACTCCTCAAAAACTCGTGTTGAAAACAGTGAATTAGTGAAGGGCCTTTATACATGAAAATAAAGAACAATTTAGTGTCACCATGGACTAACCGTGAAGTAACCACATGAGAGAATTATTGAATCGAGCTGTACAGAGGGAGCGAGTGAATTATTGAATCGAGTAGTACAGAGGGAGCGAGTGAATTATTGAATCATGCAGTACAGAGGGAGCGAGTGAATTATTGAATCATGCAGTACAGAGGGAGCGAGTGAATTATTGAATCGAGCAGTACAGAGGGAGCGAGTGAATTATTGAATCGAGCAGTACAGAGGGAGCGAGTGAATTATTGAATCGAGCAGTACAGAGGGAGCGAGTGAATTATTGAATCATGCAGTACAGAGGGAGCGAGTGAATTATTGAATCGAGCAGTACAGAGGGAGCGAGTGAATTATTGAATCGAGCAGTACAGAGGGAGCGAGTGAATTATTGAATCGAGCAGTACAGAGGGAGCGAGTGAATTATTGAATCATGCAGTACAGAGGGAGCGAGTGAATTATTGAATCGAGCAGTACAGAGGGAGCGAGTGAATTATTGAATCATGCAGTACAGAGGGAGCGAGTGAATTATTGAATCATGCAGTACAGAGGGAGCGAGTGAATTATTGAATTGAGCAGTACAGAGGGAGCGAGTGAATTATTGAATCGAGCAGTACAGAGGGAGCGAGTGAATTATTGAATCGAGCAGTACAGAGGGAGCGAGTGAATTATTGAATCATGCAGTACAGAGGGAGCGAGTGAATTATTGAATCGAGCAGTACAGAGGGAGCGAGTGAATTATTGAATCGAGCAGTACAGAGGGAGCGAGTGAATTATTGAATCGAGCAGTACAGAGGGAGCGAGTGAATTATTGAATCATGCAGTACAGAGGGAGCGAGTGAATTATTGAATCGAGCAGTACAGAGGGAGCGAGTGAATTATTGAATCATGCAGTACAGAGGGAGCGAGTGAATTATTGAATCATGCAGTACAGAGGGAGCGAGTGAATTATTGAATCGAGCAGTACAGAGGGAGCGAGTGAATTATTGAATCGAGCAGTACAGAGGGAGCGAGTGAATTATTGAATCGAGCAGTACAGAGGGAGCGAGTGAATTATTGAATCATGCAGTACAGAGGGAGCGAGTGAATTATTGAATCGAGCAGTACAGAGGGAGCGAGTGAATTATTGAATCGAGCAGTACAGAGGGAGCGAGTGACGGCATTTTCGTCTGTTGCTGCCGGGACACTCTTGTGAACAAGACTTCCGTCTCAATGGGGTTTTCTTGAGGAACGATTAATAAATACCTAGAGAAACGGGAAGCTGTTTTCCAGGCGGCTCCATTGCTGACAGAGCCTGTCCTTGTTTTTTGCAGACAGGACGAGAGGAAGAGGAGGGAGTTCCGGGATTACTCCAAGCAGAGGATCACCCTGGAGGCCGTGCTCAACACTGTCTGCAAGAAGTGCGGCTGCAAAGGTGTGTGTGATACCTGAGCTCGCAAACACCAGGGAGAGACTTACCAAGCATGCAACACGAAGCGGCAGCATTCACACCCTGGGTGTCTGGCTGTATTCACCACCCTGTGGTGTGTGGTTCCTAGAGTGGCCCACCTGGTAAAGGCACGGCCGCATGGTGTGCAAGATGAGGTGTGTCGCCTGCATCTCTCTGAGTGGTCGGGAGGCGGGTCTAGGGGGACGGTCGATCCAATAAAAATGACTCTCTGTTATCCCTTCTCCCTTGCCATTCTACGATACCACCCAGCGGGAGCTCTGCTCGGGGACCTGGAGTAAACCGAAAGACAGTTTGGCCGGTGTTCTGTCACAGCAGCAAGCGGCAGTAAGAAAAAGGGCAAGCAGGCACATGGCTGTAGAAGACAGCTGCAGTATTGGGTTCCACGTACCTGCCCTGGTGGAGTACAGTCTCTGGGATGTTATTGATTTAGTGCAGGGGGAGTAGCAACCCCATTGAAGTATACTCAGGGAATAATAAAGCATCATTCTGTCTCGTATCTCGCAGAACAGCGTAGGTGGCGAGACTCTGCTTATAGAAGTGTTGTTCAGTGAATCACCCACACCCCTCTCACAGGGTGTGTGACAGTCATGATGATGTTACTGGGTCCAGTGGAGCGCTGTGTGTTCTGTCTATAATCATTGAGATCCTGCTCTCCAGTGCTGAAGCTGGCCAGCCTGTGGTGTTGGTTTTTATGGTTTGTTGCTGATCAGTTTCTTCTCTCCTCCCCTCGAAGGCCACTTTGCGAAGGACTGTTTCTCTCAGCCCGGGGGAATGAAGTACGGCTTGGTGCCGGAGGAGGAGGAGGAGGAGGAGGGACAGGGGGAGGGGCCTGGGCAGCAGCCCAGCCAATCGGAGAAAGCCCCAGCCAAGAAACGGAAAAAGGTAAGTGCAGATGATTTCAACACGCTCCTGATTACTCAATACACTCACCCATGACTATTCAACACTCAGCAGTGCTCAGCTTTGAAACACTACAGCTTAATACGTTCAATGAAAATGTGTTCAGAGTAGAAGAGCCTCCCTTTCACTTTCTCCTTCACTCATCCACCAGCACAGAGCAGAGGGAGGCTGTTCAGAGATTAGAAGAGCCTCCCTTTCTCTTTCTCCTTCACTCATCCACCAGAGCAGAGGGAGGCTGTTCAGAGATTAGAAGAGCCTCCCTTTCTCTTTCTCCTTCACTCATGCACCAGCGCAGAGCAGAGGGAGGCTGTTCAGAGAGTAGAAGAGCCTCCCTTTCTCTTTCTCCTTCACTCATCCACCAGCGCAGAGCAGAGGGAGGCTGTTCAGAGAGTAGAAGAGCCTCCTTTTCTCCTTCACTCATGCACCAGTGCAGAGCAGAGGGAGGCTGTTCAGAGAGTAGAAGAGCCTCCCTTTCTCCTTCACTCATCCACCAGCGCAGAGCAGAGGGAGGCTGTTCAGAGATTAGAAGAGCCTCGCTTTCTCTTTCTCCTTCACTCGTCCGCTAGCGTAGAGCAGAGGGAGGCTGTTCAGAGTAGAAGAGCCTCCCTTTCTCTTTCTCTGCTCCACCAGCACAGAGCAGAGGGAGGTTGTTCAGACAGTAGAAGTAGTGTAGATATGAAAGCAGCTTCCTATAGGAACGTAGCCCCTGTCCCTAGGGGAAGGTGGTCTGATTTCCCTCCGCCCCTCGTCATGGGTTTAGCTGCAGTCAGGGTAGATCTGTGCAGTAAGTCAGCAGAGCATTAGCTTGGCTGCGCCTGTCCCGTTGTGGTGGGAGTCTCAGGCAGCCCAGCTGTCTCTGCATTCTCTACAATAACAGCTGCTTCTTAAAGGGCTGTTTGTTCTGTGTAAGTATTTTAGGTGTTCATATTTCCTGTCCAGCATTGCCACTTGTGTTCAGTATGCACTGTATATGTAAGCTGTGTGTTCATTTCGAATGGACAATTCATGTACAAAGATCATAAGGACAATGCACTGTGCTTAGACTTATCTGTGCAATATTAAAGGAAATAGTTTATTAAAAAAAAAGGTAGTAAAGACAAATGATAATATTTCTGTTTTAATGACTTTTTAAAGTGCTTGGAAATCAATGCAATACAATGTGTGTTATGTGAAGTAGTGCTGTTTTTTGTAGTGTTTCCAGTAGGTTGGGTGCAGTGTAACGCTATGTATTCTATTCAGAATCGTTTCCATATTATACACATACATGTTGTACACATGTGGTCTCATTCTCATAATACAGTGCATTATAAAATACAACCCAGCTGCACTCCAAAGAAGGGTTCTCTTGCAGGGCTGTAACGATACGACACGCATCACATGTCGGTCCTGATGGGCTAATTGTGGGATGCATATTAACATCAAATGATCATTTAATGATGGCATCTTTGCATTGGCTACCAGTTAGTTTTAGAATAGATTTGAAGGTGTTGCTGCTAACTTATAAGGCTTTAAATGGTCTTGCACCTCCACACCTTAAAGATCTTTTGGAACCCCATGTCCCCAATCGCCCGCTCCGATCACTGGATGCTGGCCTACTGTCTGTACCTGTTATTCAGAAAAAAACTTCAGGTGGCTTTTAGTTATATGGCACCTAAATTATGGAACAACTTGCCCATCACAATTAGAGAAGCCCCTTCAGTCTTCAAGTCTAAAAACCCATTTCTATAGCCTGGCATTTTCATCCAGATGAGCCGATAACCTCTTGCCCCTATATTGTTCCCACTGTTTTTTATTTATTTATTTATTTATTTATTTATTTATTTATTTTTTTTAACTAGATTATTTATTTAATAAAACGCAACTATGGGTACATAAGATAAAAAACAGACGTGCATCCACAGAACATGATAGATACACAAAATAAACAGCAACACATTGAAGCTCAGAATTGTGATGGAGTGTTTGAAGTTGTGAATGAATCTCGTTAACAGGAGAAGAAGATGAAGAAGCAGAAGCACAAGGAGAAGCGAGGCGCCTCGGACTCGGACAGCTCAGACTCCAGCAGTGCTGAGGACACCAAGAGGAGGCGCTCCTCCTCCTCCAAGAAGCAGAAGCACAAGGAGAAGCGAGGCGCCTCGGACTCGGACAGCTCAGACTCCAGCAGCGCTGAGGACACCAAGAGGAGGCACTCCTCCTCCTCCTCCTCCTCCAAGAAGCAGAAGAAGAAAAAGAAACACAAGATGCAGAAGCACAAGGGGCACCGGCATCGGGATTGAACTTGAGGGAGAGGGGAGAGGGGAGAGGGGAGAGGGGAGAGGAGAGAGGAGAGAGGAGAGAGGAGAGAGGAGGAGGGGGGAGAGGGGCTGCCTCGCGATTGATTCTGTGAAACCAAACCTGACACCCCCCTCATGTCTTTAACGGGACAGGACTGGTCTTTATTTAAAAAGAGGCCAGACGTGAACTTATTAAGATTTAGAATTAAACCTGATAATAGCTTTTATCAGACTACAGTTGTTGTTTTTTTATTTTTATTACAAAATATATATATTGATGAAGGGTTACTGAATGTGAAATGCTGATTGGGTAGTAATGGAGTCATGTGTGTTTGTTGTGTTAGACAGACTGATCATTTACTGATTGTGGGGTATCATTTAAAATAGGTCATTCTTTTTTTGTGTTGCCCAGTGGAAGGCAGGGGGTTGTGGGTCTGGAGGTGTGAACTTTGGGTGCACAAGATGCCAGCATCAGCACAAACAGGTCTTCATGTAAAGGGTACTCTTGAGATGGTGCAGCTTGAACATTTTACACCAGGAGCAAACACAAGGGTAATACAGTTCTGTGGACAGGGACATCCAAAAATGAAATATTTTCCGTGGAAGTGGTTTTACCTTTGATGGAACAACCGTAGGGGCTATATTGTCACATTCTTATTTTTCAACATAGTTTTTGGGGTCCTGGGAAACAGGTTAGTGACATCACAGCTAGGAGTCCTGTAGCAGTGCGGCTTCGTGTATACAACAGATTTGGCTTGAAGTTGAAGGCATGGAAACACTTTAGGGGCTTGCTGGAATTGAACTGAATATGATCTTTAATATTTCACATTAGCATTAGTGACATATTAACAGCTGCACACTTTGCCCCACAATAATGACGCTATTGCCCATGAATAACAGTATCATTTTCTCATGAAACCTTTCATGCTGGAAGCACGTCTGCAGATACAGACCTTTCTTTTCAAACATGATATGCATATATATATATATATATATATATATATATATATAAAATATATGCATAGCCCCAGTGCCATTGAAGGAATATGCAAGAGAGCGAAGGGCTTTGCCGTGCACCCCTCATTGTGTGGTGTAGGTTGGATAGGTGTCCCTAAAAAACACCCCATTCTACTAGAGTTTGTGTGCTGGAGAAACCCCCCACTGGTCTTTTGGCAGGAGCTCCAGTGGCTTGTCCATCTGCCAGATCTAGGGGTACATACTGGCCGTGGGGTTAGGCCAGTTATCCAGGAGAGTGAGGCGGTTTCCTGAATTCCACCCAGAGCTCTGGGGCACGTGTGATTAGAGGACAGTTTCCATTGATGTTTCCCCCACAAAGCATGTTCAAATCATAGCCGGGACAGTCACCAATCCCCCATGCGATACCCACTCAGCAGGAAAAACACGTATTGATATTTGACTATTCAGACAGACGCTGCTTCCAATGCATTTGCAAGAATCATTTGTTCATAACAGAATTGAAAACACAAATGCATGGGTCTCAAATAACACACAGCCTCCTGTACAGAGTCTCACAGGTCACATGATTGCATAACTGGTTTAGTTAATTGAAACAGTAGAAATTAGACTTCAGTTAAACACAAAAAAGTCTGCACAAAAATGACTTTTATACCTAAACTAAATGAAAAGGCAAGACATGTTTGTAGATAGAATGTAATGAAATAAGGGGAATAAAAAAAAAAAAAAAAAAACCCCCCCCCCCAACACACAGCAACCATGGGAAACCGTTGACTAGAACTTTATTTGCAATGGATACAAATATTTGAATGGAATTACATGTATAAACAGAGCAGAGCAGTCAGGCAGTAGAAAAGGCTGGAACAGCAGTGTGCGAGGGACCCATATCGTCCATCGTGCTCTGCGCTGGAGCGGTGGGGGAGGACTCACGCTGCCTTCTCATAGATACGTGTGCTCACCACTGTTCCCATAGTCAGAGTCTGCAAAGAAACACAAGCCAGGCAAGTGAGAGGAGTGTGCAGAGCCTCTCCCTCAGTGGAACTGCTCAGCCACCACCGCCTGCCTCCAGCCACGCCAAGAGCAGGTCCACTCGCATCACTGAGACAAGCAGGTCACAGCAACACACACAAAAACACTCCCCCCATGTGCATGTCAGAATGCTGCCCCCCCCAATCGTCTGCATATTACACTGTAACCAGGGTTCACTCTGCTCTCACAGCGCATGTTGCTTTACTCACCAGGGTGAGCTTGCCGTCCTTTATCTCCCTCACCAGCGTCGTCTCTTTGTTATCCCATGTCTGCTTGTGGACCAGCTGCCCCCCATCGAGCGTGACCAGAGACTGTGGAGGACAGGGGGGGCTTTAGTGCTTGCAGCTTTACTAATCTGGATCACATCTATATTGCTGCTTGAATAGAAGTCTCCAAGCACAACTATACCTTCACTTTGACTTCCAGGGCTGGGACATGCATCCCAGAATTGTACAAAGCTGTCATCCCCACACTGCCAAAGCCTTGCATCTCAGACCATTTCAGGAGCTGCTGTTTGCAGGAGTGTCTAAACTGTGTATTATGCTGCATGTGTCAGTGACCAAGACGCTGTCCTCTATGACAGGTCTACCATACTGAAGTAATTGTATATAGAGACAAAAAAAAAAATAATAAAAAAAAAAAAGGCACGTGACGATGTCATTCTGTTTAGAAAAACATCCTTGATCATGCATGTGCAGCACAGGATGTTGAAGTGATCACAACGAGCAACCGTATATGAAAAAGGACATCCTAATACAATATCAACACGAGATGTGCTGCATGCAAGTGTATTTAAAAAAAATAAAGCCTGACTGGGCAACACTGCTCCTAAAACAGTAACGGAGGGATGTACATTCATTTCAGACCACAAATACTGGTTCACACTTGCTCTAATATGGATTGGTCTTAATGCATTGCCCTGGATTGACCTTTTTTTAGGTTCCAGAATGCATATAAAAAATGACCCACTCTTAATGAATTGTTAGTAGTAAAATTACTTAACATTTTAAAATCATGGAAAAAAATTCTTAAAGCCTTTCCTTAGAGGTGGTATGAAGACACACCACCCTTCAGTTCAATTGAATAGAGCCCAGCATCTTCCCATTGCAGGGTCAACGCAGTCCCATTACAGCTGCAGTCATGCTCACCGAGGGGCGTCGCAAACTAGGACTTCAACCCCATGATCCTTTCAAAACAGCTTTGCTAACATCAGGCTTCCTCACAATCAATCTAGATCTGTGAAAGCTGACTGAGCTTGTCACTACAGAGTCCCTGCACTCCATCAGAGTTTGGAATGGCCTTGTACACGTATGAAGCAGGCTAGAAATAAGACTAGCATTGCATAGCAGTTTGATCCATTCCTGATTTTACTACGAGTTTAAAGAGGACATCTGAGCTGGTTACCCATACACTGTGGCTAATCCGCCTCATTAAGACCAGGAAAGGGAGAAACTGCTTTGCATTAGGAGTCTTGTATATCCCTGGATTGTTGGATGTCTTGCCTCACCTTGACCTTCCTGTCATCTGCGGTGGTCTCATCGAACTCCTGGCCCAAGACGAAGCTGATCTCCGTGTTCTTGAAGGTGCTCTCTGTGCGCAGCGTCACTGTGTCCCCCGCCACGCTGATGATGGTGGTGGGCTTGGTCATGTTGGCTACCTGCCTGGTGGCGAAGTTCACACCTGCAGAACACATGGGACACAGAGAATCCTTTAGGAGCAGAGCGGGGGGGTTCTTAAGCCTGCTCCGATGAGTGAAGCTTTGCTCCTGGAATTGCTTCAGAAAGAGCTGAAACGCAAGAGCTTGGAGTCTCTGCATTCTTAAGCACATAATTGAATTATTTTTAACTGCATGTTGTGTGGGTAATGTGTGAAGCTGATGTTCATAGGCTGTCATCTTGGCAGAAGATTCTTAAATCTCAAGTGACTCCCCGGTAAAATAAGATCACAGCACAGGAACAGTCAGGCAATTTGCGCATGAAGCATCCCTTTTAATAGTGGAATTAATTTACTTTTTCATGCAAATCTCACGCTGGAGACTTGACTGGAGGCTCAAAGCAAAGCCACAGAAGCAAAGCCGCGCAGGGAGGAGTGCACTGGTCCAGATCACAGCTACTTGCACAGACAGGAAGACACAGCAAACCTGTAATGATTACAACACCCTGGAAGATTTGGGCCAGCTGAAGGTTGTGACTATCTCACATTTCTAATTTGTTGCATGTCTTTATTCCTCTCCCCCAGTTCTGCCCTGTGCAGTCAGCTGCATGCAGAGTCAGGTCAGCATGCCCCTTGTCAAGGTGGAGTTGGTGCACTTGAGCCTGTGTTTGCAGAGCTGGGACACACTGATCCCGGCACGCTTGGGTAAACTGAGAAAACCAGACCTCCACTCCCACTGCCTTTATCAGCAGACATGTGAAGAAAACAAGCCTTCAAAAAGAAACAAACTTCATTGTTCATGGTATTGTCTCACTGTGATTTAACCTTATTCCAATGCAACTAAATGTGAAACTATTGAATTCCATTTCCATATACCATTTCTTAAGTTCAGATCCTTGTTCAAACAGGCAACACTGCTTTAAAAAGCCCAGCCATATATAGATTTCATCACATTAGACTAGGGGTGCTAGTTTCCATTTAAACTTAATCATATTGAGAAAGTCTGTAACCAATCAGAAAACCATCACCTTAATTACAACATGCATTTAATGTGTAAAGCATTAAATAGCATATGGAAGAGATTGTGGAGAAATAATGAATATTCAAAATAGGTCTACACCAACCATTTGACTTGCATTGACAATTCAGAACATTTAGAACTTGGCCAGCGTTTACTCTAAGCTATTGACCTATAGTATAACCACAGAACTGCAAAGTTACTATGGTATGGCTTCCAGAATTTACAATGCCTTGCCAAACTGCAATGCGCAAACATTTATAATTTAAATCATACAAGACAGCGATCTCCGCAATTACGTTTCACAAAGGAGGATACGGATAACATGCCCCACATGTCGACCAACTCCCCAGTAATGTTGTTGAAGCCGACACCCTGGGATCCTTCAAGAAGCTGCGTGATGAAATTATGGGATCAATAAGCTACCAACAACCAAACAAGCAAGATGGACCGAATGACCTTCTCTCGTTTGTAAACTTTATTCTTAGGCTCATTTGCTTGAGGGACCCAAGACACACAAAACTGTTTCACTTCAAAGTCAACAGTGCAAGTGCCTGTCAAATATGAAAAAAAAAAGTATTGTAATTGGTTGTATGCCTAGAGCACAAAACAAGCAGAGTCAAGTTAGTTACTGTGCCTAAGCTCTTTGACAAGTGATAGCAGAACTCCTGACTCACACCCTGGTCACACACCAGACTCCTGGATCAAACGTGAGGGAGCACACTGCTCTGAAACAAACTGCAACGTGCCCAGACTGAGGGGCTGGTGGAGACGGCATGAAGGATTAAACAGAAGAGCACAGAGTATCTAAACCTCACTTCAGAAACTGAACTCTAGTGTTACTCGTTTCACAGGTCGTCTGCCTGTGGAATTGGAAGTGCTTCAGTGGCACGTTAATGCTGGAAATTGCTTGACACCATTTTGATTTGCATATAGCTGCTGGGAAAATATGTAGGAAAACCTAGATTTTATAGCTATATAAATAGATGCACACACAATCTACACCATCCAGCATGTTAAATATGCAGCTTCACCCCCCACCCCTGTTAAATGTGTATTTGCTCAAAGTTTGCTCTGCATGTCACATGCATGAACCCCTGAACATATTGGAAAATACTTTGCATGTTTAAAGTACTTCGATAATGCAGGTTTCTTCATATTAACTATACCAAGTGTGCTCTCCAATTGCAGCAGCAGCCCCCTCCCCCCTATCTTGCTTGCTTAATTGTCCACTCCAGATGTGTTCTGGTCACAGAATAGATTGACCATGCTGGAGCTGATCATTTGAGACCCCCTCCCCCCACGTGTCAGAGGACTGCAATATCAGACAAGCACTTCAGTCAGTGGAAATTTAAAACAATTATTATTGTGGTACATTATGCAAAGGTTTTTGTCAGATCTATTCATTAATGCATACTTGACAATTAACACCGACCTGGACATGCTAATCTTCACCGCACACTCACCTATTGCCTTCATGTACTCGTCAAAGTTCTTGGTGTCTACTATATTCCAGGTTCCAACGAAAGCATCAACCATGGTGTCAGAGGGGATCGGGCTTCAATCTCAAGGAAAAAAAAAATACAAGCAATGAAAGCCAAGTGAACGAGACAGAGAGTGAGAGACACAGCAGCACAGTGCCCTTGCCTCTCTGCTTTATATACACACCCTGTGTAGAACAGTCACATGCTGAAAAGGGGTGGAGAGAGAGAGCAAGCAAGCAAGACAGAGCACAAGCCATTATGGAATGGGAGAATTACAAGGGGGGCAAACATGAGAAAAGGGGAGCGACAGGGGCCAGAGAGGGCAGGACAGAGTAGGACAAAGCATGAAAGAGAATCTCGAGGAGGGTGGGAGTGAGGCAGTCCTAGAGAGATTCCAGACACAAGCTGTCAGGGCTGTGCAGCTCCAGGGAAGGTCAGAGGGGTTGTACAGAGACAGGGTTACTGTGTCCTTGACTGCCATGGGAAACATGGTGAGAGTACTCATGCCAACCATCCTCACGTGCTGCTCAGTGAGGGGGGCTGGAGGGCACTGCGCTGGAACGGTGCATGAGTGACCAGGAATATTCACCTTGCATTCCCCTGACAATTACTGAACAAGAACACCAGCTGATCAACATGCATTACTCCATATGTTTGAAAAGCTAAAGAAATCTTACAAACATGGAGTTGAGAACCTAAAAAGACTAAAACAGAACCAGCACCATCGGTTCCACTTAGTCCTAAACCAGGAACTACTTTCTCATTAATTTACACTATAGGACTTAAGTCAATGGTCAAGGTAAAGCACTCAGCATGCCGCGTCAGTCCGACAAAAACATGCGGTAAACAGCATTTAAAGAGATCTTTTCGAAACCCGAATAGGCAATTACTGAAGTATGGCAAGCATTTTATAAACGTGTATTACTGTTACTATTGTTGCAACACGGAGCTTGACATACTGAAATGTCCACACAAAAATGCTTTGGTTTAGATACATGGCAAGAGTTAAAAAAAAAAAAAAAAAAAAAAAAAAAAAAAAACTAAAAGCGGGTACTGTTAGTGTCACGTTCGTCAGTGCATCGGCTACTGGTACTTATCTATAACAAATGCCTATTATAAAACGGGTTAAAAACATAACGCTATTTCCCCGTTACCTCGTTTGGTTGCGTGTCCTGTGATGCGCGTTCCACGCTGTCACTCTTTCCTCGCTCTGTGGATAGAACACCGGGTCAAGTGCGTCACGAGTGCAGTTTAAATAGTTTTTGCACCAGGAAATAATTAAGAAAAACCAATCAAATCTACATGTATATCAGTTAGTATCCAGTCACGCAATGACAATTATATTAAATAATGTTAACTCGTAAATTAATACGTACATTATTATTGTGTGCGTTCAAAAAATAAAACAAAACCAAAAAACGTTCACTCCAACGCTGCTTTGTTAAAAGTAACCAGAGGGCATCTTAGCAAACGCCGCAATGGCTAATATGTGTGCAGACAGTTTCTAAAAATCTACAAAACTGTGGTAAACACCAGTGCATGCAAACAGAACATGACCACATAATCGTGAAGTTTGATCTGAAACAAAAAAGACACTGGAAATGTGAAAAAACGCCGTTATCAAAAGTGCCCAGCCATTTAAAGTGGAGATATCAAAAACACAAGCCACGTTTCAAGAAACCATTGTGGCAGCCTTGGCTAGCACCAAGTAAATAGGCACAGCTGTGAAAGCGTTGGGGGCCAAGGTTGCCTCAGTTGTGGCTTGGCTTGTGTTTTGATGCAAGTTCCATCTTCTTTTATTCTGCCTATTTGCTTGCTGCTGGCCAAGGCTGGCCCAATTGTTTCTTCTAACTTAGCTTGTGGTTTTGATATCTCCATTTTAAATGGCTGGTCACTTTTGATAACTTGGCATTGTTTCACATTTCCAATGTGTTTTTGTTTCAGATATCACAACACGCTTGCAAACTGAAGGTTATAGTTTCAAATCCCACGCATGCCAGACCTGTTTTTTATATTTATATAAAAAAAGTTATTTTTTGCAGGCAAATGTTCAATTTTAAAACATAAATAAATAATTTAATATAAATGATACAGACATCAAAATAAATGTGTTCCCTAGTATATTTCCATGTTGACAAAACAAGTTAATTATCATTAAACTCGGATGTCCTGTAATATATATATATATGCATGGATAAAAGTGCCTGGGGTCTGCAAAAATCTGCAAAAAAAAACTGGAGAAAAAGAAAGAAGGACATTTTTACCTTCCTTTGGTGACTTATTTCTCTTACTGTATGACAGTATTGACTTTTTCTTCTACATTTGACCTAAGAGTGTTGGGAACTACAAATTAAAAGTGAGATGGTGCTTTTGGCTGATTTACTTTTGCTGCGCAAATACCCTGAAAACACATACACTGTCCTTGCTATATTGAGTCTGGCAGTTCTCGCGCTTCGCTGATAATAACTACAGTTCCTCTCAACTGCGATGTTGTTCCCTTTCAATTTGAAGATGACCACCAACGACATTATGTATGTGATATGCCTGCCCATTGGGTAGGTATTGCTGAGCTCACTCGGTCCCGCCCACCGAGGGATTAAAACCGTCATCCTGTGGAAGCCATTTCTCTTTTTCCTTCTCAAGACAGTACAGTAAGACCTCTGTGTTTAGCTGAGCGTGTTGACAGAAAAGAGCTTCTCAAGTCGAGTCGATTGTATTTCCCTTGCATTCGTGCTGAAAGCCGGCTTGCCACTTTCCAGGAATCAGCGACTCTCAAAAAACCCGAGTCCCTTGTCTTTCTGTCTTTCAGCAGCCTCCTCGCTTGCATTGTAGGCTGCTCTTTATTAAACTGTCTGTCGTGTGTGAGCAAGTGTCTGTGCAGTCACCCCGCGTGAGAGATTGTCTATTTATTTCTTGGGAGAATACAGGTCCTCCACGGGGCTAGGCCTTGCTGCATCCCCGCTGTCGAGTGATCCCCCCAGCCACCGCCTGGCAGCTGAAATGGGCCTTGTTGTTTGGCTGCCGCTGCGTGTCCCCCATCTCTGTGTTAGACCGCACGGCCCTGTTCAGGGTCGTGCTGTGGATTAGCTGCAGCGCGGTTGTTACTCAGCCATCCAGTCGTGTATTCCTCCACCAGTCTCTGTTTACTTTCACCCCGCTGTAGAGTAGACCTCGCCGGCTGCGTAGGCCCGTCCACCTCGGTGAGTAGGGCCTTCTAAACAAACAACAGTGTGTTCTTCCCCATCTGTTTTCTACCGTAGTTTTTTGCTGTCTGCCTTCAGATGCTGACCAGGTGTGTGACCACGTGGTTAGGGTAGGCACTGTGCTCATTGCACACGGCACACAGTGCCCAGCACTACAGCGCCAGTGCACGGTACACGGTGTACGTAGTGCTCACGGTGCTCGGTACACACAGTGCACACGCTGCATACATTACATGGTGCAACCGGTACTTGAACGCACAGTGCTGTATGAACTACAGTGCATGTGCTCTAACGTACACAGTGCACCCAGTGCAAACGGCGTTCGGTGCACACTATACTCAGTCGGTGCAGAAGACTATGATGTCGGGCAAGACTGGGTTCCACGCCTGTACGTCCTGCAGGGCCAAGATCCCTCAGGAGAACAGGCACACCCTCTGTGCACGGTGCCTGGGCGTCCAGCATGCCACCTTGACCTTTCAGAGAGAGGTGGCCTGCAATATCTGTGTGGCTTTTCAGCCCTGGGTGAAGGAGAGTAGGTTGGAGAGGGCCACGAGGGTGAGTTCTGCCTCATTGGTGGCCGGACCGTCAGTGGCTCTCGGAGTCCCAGAGCCCCTCCTCCATGAAATAGTACTCAATAGTACTCAAAGAAATGAAACAAGTTATTTACAAACCGCTAACCAAGATCATGCAATAGTGTCTTGACACAGGGGTTGTACCGACTGACTGGAGAATTGCAAACGTAATACCGATCCACAAAAAGGGAGACAAAACCGAACCAGGTAACTACAGACCAATAAGCCTGACTTCTATTATATGTAAACTTATGGAAACTATAATAAGATTCAAAATGGAAAATTACCTATATGATAACAATATCCTGGGAGATGGTTATTTAGATTTCCAGAAAGCTTTTGACAAAGTCCCGCATAAAAGATTAATTCTTAAACTGAACGTAGTAGGGATTCAAGGAAACGCATGCACATGGATTAGGGAGTGGTTAACAGGTAGAAAACAGAAAGTACTGATTAGAGGAGAAACCTCAAAATGGAGCGAGGTAACCAGTGGTGTACCACAGGGATCAGTATTAGTCCTCTGCTATTCCTAATCTACATTAATGATTTAGATTCTGGTATAGTAAGCAAACTGGTTAAATTTGCAGATGACACAAAAATAGGAGGAGTGGCAAACACTGTTGCAGCAGCAAAAGTCATTCAAAATGATGTAGACAGCATTCAGAAATGGGCAGACACATGGCAAATGACATTTAATAGAGAAAAGTGTAAAGTACTTCACGTAGGCAATAAAAATGTGCATTATAAATATCATATGGGAGATACTGAAATTGAAGAAGGAATCTATGAAAAAGACCTAAGAGTTTATGTTGACTCGGAAATGTCTGTGGGGAAGCTATAAAAATGGCCAACAAGATGCTCGGATATATTGTGAGAAGTGTTGAATTTAAATCAAGGGAAGTAATGTTAAAACTTTACAATGCATTAGTAAGACCTCACCTAGAATATTGTATTCAGTTCTGGTCACCTCGTTACAAAAACGATATTGCTGCTCTAGAAAGAGTGCAAAGAAGAGCAACCAGAATTATCCTGGGTTTAAAAGGCATGTTGTATGCAGACAGGCTAAAATAATTGAATCTATTCAGTCTTGAACAAAGAAGACTATGCGGTGATCTGATTCAAGCATTCAAAATTCTAAAAGGTATAGACAATGTCGACCCAGGGGACTTTTTTGACCTGAAAAAAGAAACAAGGGCCAGAGGTCACAAATGGAGATTAGATTAAAAAAAAAGAACTGGTACATTTATTATTTTGTTTATTTAGCAGACGCCTTTATCCAAGGCGACTTACAGAGAGGGGTGTGTGTGAAATTTGCAGGACCTGTGTGGTTTTGTACAGTGCACATAATAAGCAGCTTTTTCTTTGTAACATTCAAATTCAATATAAAAGAAAATAAGAAATGTAGCAATGCCAGAATATGTGTTGTAGACACTAACCCCCCTTTCACAATGCCACTCCTACCCGGCTGACTGGGTCCCAGTCGTTATCCCGGGTCCCAGTGACCCACCTCAGGATGTGGGTCGACACGCTTTCACCCGGGTCCCAGTGACCCACCTCAGGATGTGGGTCGACACGCTTTCACCCGGGTCCCAGTGACCCACCTCAGGATGTGGGTCGACACGCTTTCACCCGGGTCGCAGTGACCCACCTCAGGATGTGGGTTGACACGCTTTCACCCGGGTCCCAGTGACCCACCTCAGGATGTGGGTCGACACGCTTTCACCCGGGTCGCAGTGACCCACCTCAGGATGTGGGTCGACACGCTTTCACCCGGGTCCCAGTGACCCACCTCAGGATGTGGGTCGACACGCTTTCACCCGGGTCCCAGTGACCCACCTCAGGATGTGGGTCGACACGCTTTCACCCGGGTCCCAGTGACCCACCTCAGGATGTGGGTCGACACGCTTTCACCCGGGTCCCAGTGACCCACCTCAGGATGTGGGTCGACACGCTTTCACCCGGGTCCCAGTGACCCACCTCAGGATGTGGGTCGACACGCTTTCACCCGGGTCATTTTAACAGTGATGTCATTATCCAAATACCAAGAAGACAAGAGTGCTTGCATACATAAAGTTTTGTGTGGTATTAATTATAAAATCACGTTCAGTAATAAAATGAGCTTAAGCGGGTTGACAAGACGAGAGAGTTTAGTTGCTGCCTGCTGTGTGGGATTACCAGGTGTGGAATCAAATCAGCAGGTAGGTGTGTTCCAGCAGGGCATCAGGTATAACAAGGTTCCATTTATTCACCTCAGGCCTGCTGCAAAACCAAAGGCAACTGAGCCAGTCATCTTACTTTAAAGGCCTGTGCATGAAATCATAAGGTAATTAAAATCTGTTTGCTTATACACTCCCTGTCGTTCTGCACACTGTTGGCCCTTGTTAAAGATATCAAATGCAAAACTTGCCTCACTAGTTGAAGTAAAACATATAAATATTTTTAAACTAGCAAGAAATAACTTGGTTGCAGTAGCAGCAGTTACATTATTGTTTTACATTATTGTTTTGCCCTCTAACTCAATGGACCACATTTAGAAGCAAGCACAAAGGCAAAGACACAAAGAAGAGCAACCAGAATTATCCCGGGTTTAAAAGTAATGTCATGTGCAGACAGGCTCAAAGAATTGAATCTGTTCAGTCTTGAACAAAGAAGTTTATAGTGTTGAAATTGTTTTATTCATCAGAAGTCATTTTTATTCATATTTTTTTTGCTTCTGACTTGGCAAGTATTTTGAACGCCTTACGTAGGGAATACTTACCTTCAAATTAACAGGATTGCTTTTCTTTGTTTAACACTCCTTTAACAAACTCCCTGTGGGGTTTCTAGGTGCAGCTCTGTGCAGAGATGCCATCAGCACTGGTTGTATCCTTTGGCACTACTTGCATGTATTTGTAATGAATGCGTGCTCAGTAAGTACATAATGAACATGTTATACTGAAACACCTGCCCAGTTTTGTGGGTTTCAATTATAAAACCGTAACTTCACAACAACAATGTTTGCTTGGTTTCTTAGAGCTTCCTAACTGTAATTAAAAAAATATTCAAATGTCTACATTTGCCAGTTAGTCCTTCAGTTTGACCCAAAGTTTTTAACAAAGTTAGGCACTTATAATTGAGACACATCACTATTGCATTATTTCTTCTGACACTGATTAAAGCACTGAATTGTACTGCTTTAGAATGAAACAGTCCCCTATAGATATCAGAACTGACTCAGTGTTACTAAATAAGAAAGATTACATGTCCAGAGATTATTATGCAGTTAAATAAACTCTTAATGAAAAAGCATTATTTTTACAGTTGGTTATTAGTTATCAACATTGAAAATTATGTCACTGCTTAAATTAGGTCTTTAAACATTGTTGAAATGGTTCTTGAAGGTCCTTTCAAAAGTCCTTGAAAATTGTATCAGAAACATTGTGTGAACCCTTGTGTGCTTTTTGGAGTTGTGTGTGATTTAAATTATTGTTAACAGACGGGTGCTCGATTGAGACTTGCTGTCAGCTAGGCTTGGTTGAGGGGAAGGGCAGCGAGTGATTGGCTGTGCCGGTCCTCAATCAGCAGGTGGGCGGGTCACAACTTAAAAAACATCCGGTGGGGATCGCTCTGGGCGACTGCAATGCCATGCCAGAGGGGAGCTGCGTATACTCAGGAGGAGAGGGTCCGCTCTGCAGGAACGTCAGCTACGCAACCCTGAGACTGCAAGCGGTGCTTGTGAAGGCAATGCCCAGGCCGTATGAAACAGCACGAGTCGTTGTATGGATACCGGCTCATCAGTAGGTTAGTTTAGGGGATAGAGATCCCATGTGATGTATAGCGAGGGTTACGTAGTGTAGCTGGTTCCTGGAGCAGGACGCCTCGTTTATAAGGCTAGCGCTAGCCCTGTGTGGCACCTTTTATTTGTAGTTTTTGTACTGTGTTTTATTTTGTCCTATGATACCCTGTCACAACCGTGTATTTACGATTCATCAGGTTGATCCCTCTGGTAAAATGACAAATTGTAAGTGAATTAATTTCTTAATTTCATTTTCTACAAAGTCAAGTTCAGATTTGCTTCTGAAAGTGTTGCAAAATGTCTCGGAATGCATCTGAGAGCATCTGAGAGCACGTACAACCCTAGAGCTTCGGGGGGACTAGGCATCCCCGGACACGTACAACCCCAGAGCTTCGGGGGGACTAGGTGTCCCCAGACATGTACAACCCCAGAGCTTCGGGGGGACTAGGTGTCCCCAGACATGTACAACCCCAGAGCTTCGGGGGGACTAGGTGTCCCCAGACACGTACAACCCTAGAGCTTCGGGGGGACTAGGTGTCCCCAGACACATACAACCCCAGAGCTTCGGGGGGACTAGGTGTCCCCAGACACGTACTACCCTAGAGCTTCAGAGCCTCAGGGCAGGAATATGTATAAAATCCACGGAGAAAAGCAATAAAGTTGAGTTTTGTTTGTGTGTGTGTGTGAGTAAGAGTGAGTGCAGAGACCTTTAACTGTGTGCTATGCTTTACCATACCTCTCTATTCTGTGCAATGCTTGCGTATGCTTTACCATACCTCTCTATTCTGTACAATGCTTGCGTATGCTTTACCATACCTCTCTATTCTGTACAATGCCTACCTATGCTTTACCATACCTCTCTATTCTGTACAATGCCTGCCTGTGCTTTACCATGCCTCTCTATTCTGTACAATGCTTGCCTATGCTTTACCATACCTCTCTATTCTGTACACTGCTTGCCTATGCTTTACCATACCTCTCTATTCTGTACAATGCCTGCCTATGCTTTACCATACCTCTCTATTCTGTACACTGCTTGCCTATGCTTTACCATACCTCTCTATTCTGTACAATGCCTGCCTATGCTTTACCATACCTCTCTATTCTGTACAATGCTTGCGTATGCTTTACCATACCTCTCTATTCTGTACAATGCCTACCTATGCTTTACCATACCTCTCTATTCTGTACAATGCCTGCCTGTGCTTTACCATGCCTCTCTATTCTGTACAATGCCTGCCTATGCTTTACCATACCTCTCTATTCTGTACAATGCTTGCCTATGCTTTACCATACCTCTCTATTCTGTACAATGCCTGCCTGTGCTTTACCATACCTCTCTATTCTGTACCATGCTTGCGTATGCTTTACCATACCTCTCTATTCTGTACACTGCTTGCCTATGCTTTACCATGCCTCTCTATTCTGTACAATGCCTGCCTATGCTTTACCATACCTCTCTATTCTGTACAATTCTTGCCTATGCTTTACCATACCTCTCTATTCTGTACAATGCTTGCCTATGCTTTACCATACCTCTCTATT
Organism: Acipenser ruthenus; assembly: GCF_902713425.1. NCBI lineage: Eukaryota > Metazoa > Chordata > Actinopteri > Acipenseriformes > Acipenseridae > Acipenser > Acipenser ruthenus. The sequence continues at coordinate 9,723,170 of NC_081211.1, forward strand.
CTGTACAATGCCTGCCTATGCTTTAACATACCTCTCTATTCTGTACAATGCCTGCCTATGCTTTACCATACCTCTCTATTCTGTACAATGCTTGCCTATGCTTTACCATACCTCTCTATTCTGTACAATGCCTGCCTGTGCTTTACCATACCTCTCTATTCTGTACCATGCTTGCGTATGCTTTACCATACCTCTCTATTCTGTACAATGCCTGCCTATGCTTTAACATACCTCTCTATTCTGTACAATGCTTGCGTATGCTTTACCATACCTCTCTATTCTGTACAATGCCTGCCTATGCTTTACCATACCTCTCTATTCTGTACAATGCTTGCCTATGCTTTACCATGCACTCACTGTGCTGTATTACACTCTGTTGTGCTTTCAGTGTGGGATGCTTTTATAAGGGATGGGCTGGGGTCAGATCACCTCACCATGGTCATCGAGTCAGGAGACTGACCAGTTAGTTGAGCAGAGACCAGCCTGCTGGGCCCTTCCTTGGTGCAGCCGGTGATCTTCAGCCCTCCTGATCTGTCAGTAGGGTTGGTGTTGACGGTTGTATTCTGGGGTTGTAAATGGACGCAGTTGGTGCTGGCATGGCATTCTCTCACAGCCTGTTGAAAATGGACACAGTTGGTGCTGGCATGGTATTCTCTCACAGTCTGGTAAAATGGATTGCAAAGCATTCCTGCAGGATTACTCCTGATTGTCACGGAGATGAGAGGCCTGCACCTGCTCAGTGTAGCGGAGGGGAAGCTGCCTCGTCTGCTCAGGGTTTACACTCTTTAAGCTGAACTTTGACAGGGAAAGCGATCATTTACTGCTGTGACATCAGAGCAGTGACTGAGGGCTTTTCCATGGGCCAGCTGAAACCATCAATCAACTTTTGGTTTGCAAAAATAATACAAATAAAAAAAGATTGACACTGCTAAATGAAGCGTATTGTATTTCATTTGGATTCTTAATGAATTGTATTCCAGAAATACTTTGCAAAGAGAATGCGTTCCTCCAGTATTAGGTACACCCATGACTCCTGACATTTCTTTTGCAAGTGGAATAGAGACCTGTTGAGCTCAGTATTTTACTGCGGTTCCACAGCTGCTTGAAAGAGTTAACTCTCCCTCCCCCCCCCCCTCGTCAGCATGCAGTCGCTGATTCTGGTATCGCTTTTTAATACACTGCTGTCATTGAAATGTTGCATTGTCTAACCTTGGCAGTGTATTGTTGTGTGTCAGTGTTGAAACAGTATGAATGAGGCCTTTGTCTCTGTACAGCCTAACCTCTACCACACAGTGGTTTACATCATCAGTTTTCTATTCAAATTATATAGCTGCCTTTACACATGTAAAAAAAAGGTATGGAGCACTGCATGTTTAAATTAGACTGCTTTCTCTCATCCACTTAGGGCAGGCTTGAGGCATGGAGCCTGAATTGCTCCCTCCATCACCCCCTAAGAGAAAGGGTGCCCCATCCAGGCTAGAGCAGGCTGTAGACAGGCTCACCCTTACCTGTGCTTTCCTGTCTCCATTTCGTTCACTTGCATGGTAGACCCTCTGTTTCCTATTCTTCACACTGTTCTCCGTTACACCCCTGGAACTAATGCACATAATCATTAATCTGTACAAGTCTTTGCATTGATTGATGGCATGCTATTGTTGGTTGGGTTTGGACTTGCAGTGAAGTGAATGGCGATGAAAGAGTTATATAGTGAATGTGTGCAGTGTGGCTCCGAGTGAACAAAGTCTCTTACAGGAGCTACGGGGCCCCTGAAAGAAATGATACTGCCCCCTTTCCTCTACATTATTCACAGTGGGAAATGTATCGGCACAAATGTTAGTCTATCTTACTGGAAACGTGCTTGAGTTGTGCTAACTTGTTTTCTAGACAGTCATTGTCATTGCAAATACATCTCTGTAAAAATCTTCTTTGCACACATTGGGGTGCATTCAATTCAATCTAAAGAGACACAATACATGTTTGCTGTTTTTGACCCTGAAGTTATTAGCGTTTAATTTCAACACAGTATTATAAATTGGTAAAGTCTATTAAAATGATTTCCTGTGTTGAGTAAGGTTCTCGAGATACATGTAAAAATGTAAGCGTGATGTACAGATGTATCGACAAGCGGACACCGCGATATATCCCCATCGCTGGGGATAGCAAGGTCTTTCCTCTAGTTTCTGGACTGGGTCTTGCAGGTTAATGATCTGTTAAAGCATGGCACAGTCCGGGGTGGCATGAGCGTGGAATGTCTGTGCTGTTTCGGTGCTGATCCTGGAATGTTTGGAGAAGCACAGGTCAAAGGTTGCAGCATCATTATCCCCATTGTTCAGCTGTCCCTCTGCGTGATCGCAGTGCTCTGGAGTGTCTGCAACCACTGAACCTCATCCACAGGGATATCACTGTCAGCAGCACCGGCCCACGTGACAGGTCTGCATGACTGGAGTAGGGATGTAAGATTCCTAATAATCACAATGACAAACCCTGCATTTCACAGCTGTTCCTTTTTTATGATGGAACTACAACGTTTATGTGGGAGAGACTATGTGTACATGTAATAGTGTGTGTGAATCTACTGTGAGAGATTGGAGAGACACACGGAGGCTGTGCTTGACACTAATGCGCGCAGGATTTATGTACAAACAGAACAACCACGTGACAATACCAGCGATGGTAGAGCACGGGCACACATACAGCACAAATAATACAGAGAAAAAGGCAAAACAAAACACAGTGGCTAAAACAGCTAAACAAAATAATAAAAGTTCACCAACAAGTGCCTCAGCGCTGCTCCCGCTGAAGGGAGGCCTCGCTGCAGGAGCCCTAACCCTAACCCTGACCCTGACCCTAACCCCTGACACACACTCAGATTAACAGGTGGGATGGAAATTCTCTAAACTAGTGAAGGGAATGAAGCTTCAGCGGGTTCAAACCTTCATGAACCAAATGAGGCAAACAGTATCAGAAGCAAAGGTTCACTGGGTTCAGCTGAACCATTTCATATGACCTGTGAGCAGAGGCGACTCCAGAAATAATTAATAGGGGGGGCTTAGCCTGTTGGGAGCGGAGCCAAGGAGAACATTGTGGGTTAATAAGCTCTGGCAACCCAGAGCAATGTCATGTTTGCTTCTGTAGCAGTTGTTAACTCTGAAGTCATTATCATGACTGAGCAATAATATAAATACATACATTGCTTATGTAGCTGATACTGTATATTGTGCTGTGTTCTTGTGAGTGTTTTATATGAGAAAGAACTTTAATCAACACATGCTAAGTTATGCCACACAAGGTACACACGAGAAATACTAAGACAGCATTTGTTTTACAAGTGAATTCATTATATTACCTTCTTAAACCAAAATTAAATGAAGAATAAAGAACACACATGCTGTGTTAGTTGTGTTAGTGCTACCTTCATGCTGTCCCAATTTCAACTATTGTTTCTATTATCAACAAGTACAAGACTTGTGGTACTGTCACAATGCTCCCTCGGTCTGGAAGAAAGAAGGTTCTTTCACCAAGAATTGTGAGGAAGGTTAATAACAATCCGAGCTGCCAAAAATATTCAAAGTGAATTGGCTGCAAGTGGGACTGGGGTTTCCATTTCAACCATAGGTCGAGTATTGCATGGTGAAGGTCTCAGGCCAAGGAAAAAGCCACTCTTACGAAAACGTCACAAAATTGCTTAACGTTTGCAAAACGGCATTTGAATAAAGGATATGAGTTCTGGTCAAAGGTTTTGTGGTGATGAAACACAAATCAAGCTATTTGGTCATGCTGATAGTCGTTATGTTTGGAGAAAGTCTGGTGAGGTATACAAAGAAAAGAACACCATACCTACTGTCAAGCATGGTTGTAATATCCTTCTATGGGACTGTTTTTCCTCTAATGGCACAGGAAATTTAGTTCCAATACATGGTAAAATGAATTCCATAGCATACCAAAAGATATTGGCCAATCATCTGAAACCCTCCTCTACAAAACTTGGTTTAAAGCGCAACTGGACGTTCCAACACGACAACGATCCAAAGCACACATCGAAATCTACTTCAGAATGGTTAAAGAAGAATACAATCAAGGTTCTGGAATGGCCTAGTCAAAGTCCAGATCTAAATCTGATTGAGAATCTTTGGTATGAGTTGAAGAAGGCTGTGCATAAGAAAAGTCCTCAGAATTTGAATGAACTGGAAGAATTTTGCATTGAAGAATGGTCAAAAATCTCTAAAGAATTTGCTAAAAGCTCATTGACAAATATCCTAATCATTTAAAAGAGGTTATTATTGCTAATGGTGCCTCAACTAGCTATTCATTTCATTTTCCTTGTCAGGGTAAGAATACTTTTGAATTAGCATTTTTTTTTGTTTTTGCAGGAAAATTGCTGAAATAAATAATTGTAGACATCTATTTCTTGTAACATTTTTTCCTTATCCACAAAAGCAGAACTTTTGCTACAAAAGATTTTTCCTAAAATTCTTTGTTTTCGAGAAATTTCGAGAAATATAAATTTCCATTGGGGTATGTAAACTTGACTACAGCTGTATAAGGGAGGTGAGGAATGAATTGACATTAATGAGGAAGCTGAACCAATGCTGAGACCTTGTTCTGGTGAATCTGCTGGGGAAGCATATGTTTAATATGAAGTAAGAGCTTGAAAATGCTTTCTCCTCGTTCTGAAAACTCCCACTGAAATCCCATTATAATTACAATGAATAAATCCCAGCCAGCAATGATCTTTAGCACAGTTTTTATTGATGTGACAGGCAGGCCCTGTCACTGGTTCTTGCACGGATGTGTGCTGCTTGGACGTGTAACAAGAGACCGTTGCTAGGCAACCAATTGAGCAGGTAGGCTCACTTGGTGCGGAGCTGATCAGGAGGTCCTGATTGGCTGGGGGGCGTGGCCGGGGAGGATGCTCAGAGCTGACCGGGAGGTCCTGATTGGCTGGGGGGCGTGGCCGGGGAGGCTGCTCAGAGCTGATTGGGAGGTCCTCATTGGCTGGGGGCGTGGCTGGGGAGGCTGCTCAGAGCTGATTGGGAGGTCCTGATTGGCTGGGGGGCGTGGCCGGGGAGGCTGCTCAGAGCTGATTGGGAGGTCCTGATTGGCTGGGGGGCGTGCCCGAGAAGGCTGTGCACAGCTCGAGGCGACTGCACCGCCGTGCTACACAGAGGGGCGCTTTGTTTACATTCAGGAGGAGAGCGTCCGCTCCGCAGGATAACTGCTAAGGAACCTTTCAAGTGCAAGATGGTGCGGTGAAGGCTCTGCTCAGCCAGGACTTTGGGAGCAGCAGCAGTAGGTTAATTTAGGGGATGTTGATCCCAAACAGTATAGAGAGGGTTTTGTACTTAGTAGGTTCTTGGAGTGGGACATCTCTTTCAGTGAGACTAGCGCTCGCCTTGTGTGGCAAACCTTTTTATTTTTAGCTTTGTTTTGTTTTCTTTATTAAGTCTGACACTGAGGCTACCATTGCTGGTACCCCAGTGTCAACACTTGTGTTATTAAATCTGCACGCCTGTGCGGTGTGTCAACACCAGTGCTCTGTGTCTCCCTCAGTATTATTCAGTGACGACCCACACATGTAACACTTCCCCCCTGTTAAATATGGTGGCAGTGGTGGGCATCACTGGTCATGCTGAGTCAAGGCAGGATAGACACAGAGCAGTTGGCTGCTGAGGGAGCAACTGAAGGTGTGGACGAAGCATATAGAGAGGCAGGAGCTGCCCTCCCCAGCCATAGTAGGAGTAGCTGCTGAAGGAGCAATGGAGACATGGGTGAAAAGCCCGAGGATGAGGAGCTACTGTCGCGACAGCCTGCAGTGGAGCTACCGTCCGACAGCCTGAAGTGGAGCTACCATCCGACAGCCTGAGGAAGAGGAGTTACCGTCCCAACGGCCTGAAGAGGAGGAGCTACCGTCCCGACAGCCTGAAGAGGAGGAGCTACCGTCCCAACAGCCTGAGGAGGAGGAGCTACAGTCCCGACAGCCTGAAGTGGAGCTACCGTCCGACAGCCTGAGGAGGAGGAGCTACCGTCCCGACAGCCTGACGAGGAGGAGCTACCGTCCCAACAGCCTGAAGAGGAGGAGGCACCGTCCGACAGCCTGAGGAGGAGGAGCTACAGTCCCGACAGCCTGAGGAGGAGGAGCTGCCATCCCAACAGCCTGAAGTGGAGCTACCGTCTGACAGCCTGAGGAGGAGGAGCTACCGTCCCGACAGCCTGAAGAGGAGGAGCTACAGTCCTGACAGCCTGAGGAGGAGGAGCTGCCGTCCCGACAGCCTGAAGTGGAGCTACCGTCCCGACAGCCATTCTGAAAAACTGGAGCAATAATACAGGCATATGAACACACACTGTGGATGCAGGTCGTCAATGTTTCTGATTTGCTCAATACCCTGATGTTGAGGATGCCTTGATTTTGTGTTTTAAAATCCCTGTGATCAGAATTTGACATTTCAAGTGCAGTTCATTTGCATTGTATACTTTTTAAAAGTTACTTACAACTGTATTTTCAAATTTGAAATGTAATTTCAGTGTTACTGTAACTTCAGTACAAAATAACAGCACGCATTTGGCTTAGACTCCTGATAATACGAATTAATGATCATTTTCTTTGCTGGTCCCGTGACATTCATATTAATGAGAGTTGACTGTATATAAACAAATCTCTTGTTTTGCAAACACTGTATTCCTGTGGCAGTGAGGGCTGCAGGGTGATGTCAGACCAGGGGAACAGTACACAAACAAAGGTACATACGGGGCTGAAATGACCGTAGCCGTATGTTTACTAAATTATAAAACAAAACAGTTGAACCAAACACACAATAAACAAAAGGGGACATGGGCCAAAGTAACAAACACAAACTATAATTCTTTTATAAAAACGAGTACCTTGGTTCGCTTCGTGGTAGTATCTGCTCTCGCTCTTATCTCCTCTAACATTCTCTCTCTATGAGCCTGGAGTGGGTCTTTTATTCTGTGGCTGGAGCCCTAATTACCTATTAAACAGCTGGATGATGATTGTTGAGTGTACAGTATCGAACACCGCTCGTCTGAGTGTGATACAGCTGGATGATGATTGTTGAGTGTACAGTATAGAACACCGCTCGTCTGAGTGTGATACAGCTGGATGATGATTGCTTTAGTGCATCCGGGGTGTATTGAAGCTGTCTTTCTGTCCGTCTGTCTTATAATAGCATAGCAAAGTGTAATAAAGCACAGTGAACGCATAGAGAAGTGTAGTAAAGAATGGTAAAAGTTTGATCTGAAGACATTGAAAAAGAAAAAGACTTCCATAAAAAAATGTGATTGAATGAATTCAGTTTCTTTTAGAATTTGTTATTTTTATTTTGCACTATTGAGTGTTTTTCCACTTCCCAATGGTACGCTCTTCGAGAGGGTGCAATTGTGTGGTTCTCTGGTCACTACACAGAGTGTAGCTGGTGCAGGCACACAGCTGCGTCTCCCCTGCACAGGGAGTCCATGCCTGGGTGTTTTATTGCACAGACGTCACAGAAACCTCGTGGGGCTGTGGAATTGAAGAGTCAAGTTTGAGAGAGCAGAGTGGAGACTGAAATAGAGCCTGCTTCTCATCTGTCACACCACTGGTGAGGGAGGGACGGAGGGAGGGGGCAGCAAGGGACCTTTACCCCAGTCAGTGAGTTTATAGAGCAAAGAGCACTCCCAGAACGGGATGACTTTCAGGAAACGAGGACCCTTAACTTAAAAAACATGGGAGGAGGGAGGGATTTTTCTTGTAGAGCTCCTAAATTATGGAATGCTCTGCTTTCGTTTGTCAGTAGTTGTTATTAAAATGGTCTGACTGTGGCAGTTGTATGTGTGACACGCTATACAAATGTATTGTGGTTTGTTCTTTTTTTCTGCTATGTACTGTACAGTGCTTTGTGATATTTGTATAAAATGCACTATAGACAGTAAATGCAATAAATAAATAAATAAATAAATAAATAAAGACCTGGGAGACCAGGCCAGATTCTGAAACTCTTCATAGCGCTGCTAAAAACCTGGGAGACCAGGCCAGATTTTGAAACTCTTCATAGTGCTGCTAAAGACCAGGCCAGATTCTGAAACTCTTCATAGCACTGCTAAAGACCTGGGAGACCAGGCCAGATTTTGAAACTCTTCATAGCGCTGCTAAAGACCAGGCCAGATTCTGAAACTCTTCATAGCACTGCTAAAGACCTGGGAGAGCAGGCCAGATTCTGAAACTCTTCATAGCGCGTGCTAAAGACCTGGAAGAGCAGGCCAGATTCTGAAACTCTTCATAGCGCGTGCTAAAGACCTGGGAGAGCAGGCCAGATTCTGTAACTCTTCATAGCGTGCTAAAGACCTGGGAGAGCAGGCCAGATTCTGTAACTCTTCATAGCGCGTGCTAAAGACCTGGGAGAGCAGGCCAGATTCTGTAACTCTTCATAGCGCGTGCTAAAGACCTGGGAGAGCAGGCCAGATTCTGTAACTTTTCATAGCGCGTGCTAAAGACCTGGGAGACCAGGCTTCTAACAGGTCCCATTCATTCAAGCAGCCTCTCAGTGCCTGAATTGTGATTTCAACTCACCTGATTGCAGCCAGCGGTCCAATAAAGGTTTGTAGAGTAGCCGCCCACTCCAAACCAAATATAAAACACTCAAAGCACAAGAATATTGAAACTTTATTGGAAGTTTATATCATGAAATATAGTCAAAACAAAATGGCCATTTCCATCTGTGATGAACGTGTTCTGCACTGGGAGGTGCTGGCAGTGTGGGGTCCCTGCAGGAGCTAGGTCTTCATGTGCGCCCTGCTGACCCTGTGAGAGGCTCTCTTCTGGTTCTCCTCGCTCTCATCTGTGATGAACGTGTTCTGCACTGGGAGGTGCTGGCAGTGTGGGGTCCCTGCAGGAGCTAGGTCTTCATGTGCGCCCTGCTGACCCTGTGAGAGGCTCTCTTCTGGCTCTCCTCGCTCTCATCTGTGATGAACGTGTTCTGCACTGGGAGGTGCTGGCAGTGTGGGGTCCCTGCAGGAGCTAGGTCTTCATGTGCGCCCTGCTGACCCTGTGAGAGGCTCTCTTCTGGCTCTCCTCGCTCTCATCTGTGATGAACGTGTTCTGCACTGGGAGGTGCTGGCAGTGTGGGGTCCCTGCAGGAGCTGGGTCTTCATGTGCGCCCTGCTGACCCTGTGAGAGGCTCTCTTCTGGCTCTCCTTGCTCTCATCTGTGATGAACATGTTCTGCACTGGGAGGTGCTGCAGTGTGGGGTCCCTGCAGGAGCTGGGTCTTCATGTGCGCCCTGCTGACCCTGTGAGAGGCTCTCTTCTGGCTCTCCTCGCTCTCATCTGTGATGAACGTGTTCTGCACTGGGAGGTGCTGACAGTGTGGGGTCCCTGCAGGAGCTGGGTCTTCATGTGCGCCCTGCGGACCCTGTGAGAGGCTCTCTTCTGGCTCTCCTCGCTCTCATCTGTGATGAACGTGTTCTGCACTGGGAGGTGCTGCAGTGTGGGGTCCCTGCAGGAGCTGGGTCTTCATGTGCGCCCTGCTGACCCTGTGAGAGGCTCTCTTCTGGTTCTCCTCGCTCTCATCTGTGATGAACATGTTCTGCACTGGGAGGTGCTGCAGTGTGGGGTCCCTGCAGGAGCTGGGTCTTCATGTGCGCCCTGCTGACCCTGTGAGAGGCTCTCTTCTGGCTCTCCTCGCTCTCATCTGTGATGAACGTGTTCTGCACTGGGAGGTGCTGCAGTGTGGGGTCCCTGCAGGAGCTGGGTCTTCATGTGCGCCCTGCTGACCCTGTGAGAGGCTCTCTTCTGGTTCTCTTCGCTCTCATCTGTGATGAACATGTTCTGCACTGGGAGGTGCTGCAGTGTGGGGTCCCTGCAGGAGCTGGGTCTTCATGTGCGCCCTGCTGACCCTGTGAGAGGCTCTCTTCTGGCTCTCCTCGCTCTCATCTGTGATGAACGTGTTCTGCACTGGGAGGTGCTGGCAGTGTGGGGTCCCTGCAGGAGCTAGGTCTTCATGTGCGCCCTGCTGACCCTGTGAGAGGCTCTCTTCTGGCTCTCCTCGCTCTCATCTGTGATGAACGTGTTCTGCACTGGGAGGTGCTGGCAGTGTGGGGTCCCTGCAGGAGCTAGGTCTTCATGTGCGCCCTGCTGACCCTGTGAGAGGCTCTCTTCTGGCTCTCCTTGCTTTCATCTGTGATGAAGTGCAGTGACTTTCAATTAACACATCAGACCCCAGGTGCATATTGTAACTGAGCTGAGCGTCACACACAGGACTGGGTTTAAATGTGCAGTAGCATTTTTATTTACACACAAAATAATTAAACGAAAAGAACTCCTAACTCTGTTTGGAGCACTAACTAAACACTGTCAGGAACACCCTAACTATAAAACAGGACAGCTGAGCTGTTTACCTGTTAAAACAACCAAAACCACACAGGTTTACAATTAAACACTGTTTTGTTTCGAAAAGAACACACAGTACCTTTTTCATTCGACACACAGTCGGGACTCCACCTTTAACCATTATTATGTTTCTCAATAGAGGGGTGGAAAAACTGGGTGACTCACAATTTCAGATTCACCTTATTTGTTATAATATTACCACTAAAAACTGTTTTCTGATAAATAAAAAAAGAAAGCTGTGATGAAAAAACTCCAGAGGAACATTTTCGTTTTCAAATGTATGGAGTTAGTAAGAGGACACAAGGAGAGGCCAACTAATGAAAATCAACCCCTTCAATTGCTTCCGTATTCCAGTGCGTGACAGGTCAGCAACACACAGTTCATAGGCCGTTGCTAGCTGTACTGTAAGCAGCTGTGTAGCAGGGTAGTGTTGTGGTCAAGGCTGCTCAGTGGCAGGAAAGCAAACCCAGAGTCAGAAGCTTCAGTTTAAACACAAAGCGCACTTTTATTCCTAAAACAAACAAACAAAACGGGCCATAATAAACAGTTTAAACTAAATAATACAGGCTGGGCATTCAGTATAAATACACACCTTACCCACTACCCCTCACCCCATACTCCTCACCCTCACCCTCACCCCTACCCCTACCCCTACCCCTACCCCTCACCCCTACCCCCTACCCCTCATCTCTACCCCTACCCCTCCCCTTCCCCCTCACCCTACCCCTCACCCCTACCCCTACCCCTACCCCTACCCCCTACCCCTCATCTCTACCCCTACCCCTACCCCTCACCCTCCTCCTCACATAGTTAGGGAATGGCCACACCTGTGATTGTTGGCAGGGATAGACTTAACCTCATCCTTGCCAGGCTTACATTTCCACAACTATTTCCACAGGCATTAAATACATGAACGCAGCTGGGTTTCATGGCTTTTTGCTAAGAGCACAAGAAATGATATTTTTAATACTGAAGCTGAATCAGTCAGATGGGTTTCGTGAGGAAGCCTGAAGCTCTCTGCTCAGCAAAGGCGTCAGTACTGAACAGTCCTGCTCAGACAGCGAGTCCAGCAAAGGGCCACCGTGACATGCCTGTCTGCCTGGCTCGGAGCTGTCAGCCTGGCCTGTGGTGGGACCCAAGTGGGACCCAGAGCCTTTTAAAAATGTGAAAAGAAACGTAATAAATGACAAAACATTTCAACTAGATGTTTCAATATCTTCAAATGTAGGATGATTTGAGATTCGCTATACTGTATATACCGTTACCATAGAACATCAGGCTTGCAGATGTGTGAGTGGCTAGTTAGTTACATAGGTAAGAATGGAAAACAAATACCATCAAATAAAGACGTGAGTAACTAGACCCTGACACCTCAAGCTTAATGTCCCATTTGTGACGCAGACCCTCACTGATTCCACGCCCAGGCACCTTCAGGCAGAGGAAGTTCATCTTACCCTCCCTGGGTAATGCAGACGCCACCCCCAGGATAGGACTGCCTGCAGCACTGCCCGTCTGTACCAGTACATTCTCCAATGTGCCTCAATCTGAACGCCTCTAAGGACAAGGGCTGGGGGGATTCAGAACATCTAGCTGGTTATTTCATGTTCTGTGTTCTGAAAGGATCCCTAAGCCCTACTGCATGTGATCTGATAGATATCTGTGCGCACTCTTATCTATAACAGTCCCCAAGCCTGAGAACTGAAAGCTTGTGAATGGCTTGGGGATGGTGGGGGGAATGAAAAGCATCACACCAGGCAGTGGAGATTCAGAAACCTGGGTGTTTGTAGCTCTCTGATCAGTCGCTGGTGAGCACACAGTGGCTTGCTTTGCTGTGGTAGTCAGGCACATACACTGCTGTGTGTCTTCTGATTTAGTGCTTAAAGTCCTAAATGAACTTTAATGGTTCATTCCTTATAAAAGTTTACCACAGTAATTTGGCAGTTTCCCCACATGCTTTTCCTATGCTTACACTATGCGTTTTCCATACCCTTTTTGGGCTTTACAGTGCTTAACTGTGCTTAATTGCTGTGTTTTTACTGTGGGGAAACTTTTGTAAGAGTGTGCGCCTGGTGTGTGCTAAGAAACTCCTGCTTTGGAGAGACCTGCTCATCATTATCTGAGTGTAAGCAACTAGCAATGACTTTCCTTGACTCTGCTGTAAACAGTTGGGTAAGAACTGCAGATACGTGCTGTATTACTGCTCTGTCCAGTAGGTAGTGCTGTGTTTGGCTGTGTTACTGCTGTGTCCAGTAGGTAGTGCTGTGTTTGGCCGTGTTACTGCTCTGTCCAGTAGGTAGTGCTGTGTTTGGCCGTGTTACTGCTCTGTCCAGTAGGTAGCGCTGTGTTTGGCTGTGTTACTGCTCTGTCCAGTAGGTAGCGCTGTGTTTGGCTGTGTTACTGCTCTGTCCAGTAGGTAGTGCTGTGTTTGGCTGTGTTACTGCTGTGTCCAGTAGGTAGTGCTGTGTTTGGCTGTGTTACTGCTCTGTCCAGTAGGTAGCGCTGTGTTTGGCTGTGTTACTGCTCTGTCCAGTAGGTAGCGCTGTGTTTGGCTGTGTTACTGCTCTGTCCAGTAGGTAGCGCTGTGGTTTAAAACTATGTGTGGCTGTGTGTTCCTGCAGTTCACACCTCCCTTGACAGTGAGATGGGCATCTCAATAGGTTAAAGAAATAAAGTGAAGTGATGTGCTGTGATGGTGCTTGAGGGCAACTCAATACAAAGTGCTGAGCAGGTGTGCAGTGAGAGGGAGCAGGTAAGGTGTTTTCTCTCTGGGGTATTGTATCAGTGAGAGGGAGCAGGTAAGGTGTCTTCTCTCTGGGGTATTGTATCAGTGAGAGGGAGCAGATAAGGTGTCTTCTCTCTGGGGTATTGTATCAGTGAGAGGGAGCAGGTAAGGTGTCTTCTCTCTGGGGTATTGTATCAGTGAGAGGGAGCAGGTAAGGTGTCTTCTCTCTGGGGTATCATATCAGTGAGAGGGAGCAGGTAAGGTGTCTTCTCTCTGGGGTATTGTATCAGTGAGAGGGAGCAGGTAAGGTGTCCTCTCTGGGGTATCGTATCAGTGAGAGGGAGCAGGTAAGGTGTCCTCTCTGGGGTATCGTATCAGTGAGAGGGAGCAGGTAAGGTGTCTTCTCTCTGGGGTATCGTATCAGTGAGAGGGAGCAGGTAAGGTGTCTTCTCTCTGGGGTATTGTATCAGTGAGAGGGAGCAGGTAAGGTGTCTTCTCTCTGGGGTATTGTATCAGTGAGAGGGAGCAGGTAAGGTGTCTTCTCTCTGGGGTATCGTATCAGTGAGAGGGAGCAGGTAAGGTGTCTTCTCTCTGGGGTATCGTATCAGTGAGAGGGAGCAGGTAAGGTGTCTTCTCTCTGGGGTATCGTATCAGTGAGAGGGAGCAGGTAAGGTGTCTTCTCTCTGGGGTATCGTATCAGTGAGAGGGAGCAGGTAAGGTGTCTGCTCTCTGGGGTATTGTATCAATCAGTGAGAGGGAGCAGGTAAGGTGTCTTCTCTCTGGGGTATTGTATCAGTGAGAGGGAGCAGGTAAGGTGTCTTCTCTCTGGGGTATTGTATCAGTGAGAGGGAGCAGGTAAGGTGTCTTCTCTCTGGGGTATTGTATCAGTGAGAGGGAGCAGGTAAGGTGTCTTCTCTCTGGGGTATTGTATCAGTGAGAGGGAGCAGGTAAGTTGTCTTCTTATTTTTCTAAGTTTAAGTCCGTGCTGTAATACAGGATCTGGGGAGGGATCTTAAAGCAATGCAGAAGGGCAGCAGCCCTGGGAGAAAAAGTAACAGACAGCACAAAATAAAGGCAAATTAAAATTGTGAAAAAAACAGTTGAACAAGTATTCATAAATAGCAATTTAAAGTTAGACAGACAAAGCCAGATAATTAGACTCCTACATTTTATTTAAAATATTTAAATGTTTATGTAGATGTTTCACAGAACACTTCAGTCTTTCCTCTATCTAACACCCAATGCAAGACTGGGAGGAGAAGTCGTGCTGCTCATGTTTATAGCCTTTGTTGTCTTGGCACATGGGCGCTGATCACCTGACTGCCTTGTCTGCTTACCAGCTGCGCTCAGTCCAGACCTTCTCAGCCAATCATAGCGAGTCCTGGCTGATGGCTGGCTGACTGTGCATGTGCACGACTGGGTTGAGTTCTCCTGCAGCCCATTAAACAGACGAGATGAACAGCATGTTGACGAGCCAGTGTCACGTGAGAGGGGCTCTGAAATGCTCATCCCTGGAAGAAGGGAAGCTCGCAGTTCATTAAGAAGGGACTGGGGGTTCAGAGAGCTAGCGAACACTGTTAACCGGCCCACCTGGTAGAAGCAATAAGAACGGACGGCTGACATTTAGAGAAAGCAGGAGTCTGGAACGAGAATGAGCGTCACTGCACTAGCTGCATGTGTGATGATAACGGCACTGTTTGTTTGCTGTAGTGATGAGCGATTAGCACTTTTTACAAGTTGATTCGATTATCGATTTGATATTTGAAAATAATCCCGATTACAATTATCGATTATTCTAATAACATTATTCTTAGGGGGAAAAAGTCACAGAAAGGTTCAAATTCTTTTATTTCATTTTTCCGTCAAATTCTGTCCTGGTTAACTCTGTGTGTGCACTACGGGAACCTAAAATTATTAACTAGTGTTTATTGTTTTGATTTTGGGACTGCAATCCGCCGGTTATTGCTTCCCCTACCATTGTTGGTAGTGGGGCGACTGGAAGCAAATAAAATTGAATGGTTTTGGAATGAATTGCTTGTTTGGTTATTTTCCCACACCCCACGCCAGACCGACAGCCCCCACTAGAAACACAGTGTGCGCTCATTGCCGATGCAGAAGTCCTGAAATCGATGCAAAACACACACATACCGCAATAGAATGTTTGCGTGCTTCCACGTCCAACAGATCTCTAAAACATTCAGCATGTTTGCATGCTTTGACGTCCAACAGAGCTCTTGAATGTGATGTTGAGATCCTGACTTGTGCAGTATGAATGTGATGTTGAGATCCTGACTTGTACGGTATGAATGTAATGTTGAGATCCTGACTTGTACGGTATGAATGTAATGTTGAGATCCTGACTTGTACAATATGAATGTGATGTTGAGATCCTGACTTGTACGGTATGAATGTGATGTTGAGATCCTGACTTGTACAGTATGAATGTGATGTTGAGATCCTGACTTGTACGGTATGAATGTAATGTTGAGATCCTGACTTGTACAGTATGAATGTAATGTTGAGATCCTGACTTGTACAGTATGAATGTGATGTTGAGATCCTGACTTGTACAGTATGAATGTGATGTTGAGATCCTGACTTGTACAGTATGAATGTAATGTTGAGATCCTGACTTGTACAGTATGAATGTGATGTTGAGATCCTGACTTGTACAGTATGAATGTGATGTTGAGATCCTGACTTGTACGGTATGAATGTAATGTTGAGATCCTGACTTGTACAGTATGAATGTGATGTTGAGATCCTGACTTGTACAGTATGAATGTGATGTTGAGATCCTGACTTGTACAGTATGAATGTGATGTTGAGATCCTGACTTGTACAGTATGAATGTGATTCCTACCTTTGTGAATTTGAGCATGGCATTTACTGGAACGAGACGGTCGGCAACAGTAGGGTGACCGGGCGTCCCGGTTTACAGTAGGGTAACCGGGCGTCCCGGATTACAGTAGGGTGAGCGGGCGTCCCGGATTACAGTAGGGTGAGCGGGCGTCCCGGATTACAGTAGGGTGACCGGGCGTCCCGGTTTACAGTAGGGTAACCGGGCGTCCCGGATTACAGTAGGGTGAGCGGGCGTCCCGGATTACAGTAGGGTGAGCGGGCGTCCCGGATTACAGTAGGGTGACCAGGCGTCCCGGTTTAGTCGGGACAGTCCCGGTTTTCCATCAACGGTCCCGGTGTCCCGACATTTTGCTCAAAATCTTTAAAAACTCCCGGTTTTCAGCCACTTCATGTAGTGAGACACAATCTAAATACCTTTTGTCAAAATAACGTAAACACCCGCTTTTAATTTATGGTACCTGCAGTGAAAACAAAATGAAAGGTACTAACTGGGGTAATCAAGAACATTATTTTTATAAAGGGATTAATACAGACATGCATGCTTATTCCTCAGTGCACCATGCATTTTCATTTAGTTTCTATTCAATATGAATCGACAGTTATGTGTAATTGTCACAAAGACGGCCAGAGTGGGTTGCGTCAGACCGGATGCAGGAAATAAATAAACAGAGAGATGTGGTTTGGTATAAGCTGGGCGCGTGATCGCGCTCAGCATTTAATAAACAGAAAATAAAAGGTTTTAAACACAACAAAAACACAGGACACGGCACTACACGCCAAAATAAAAAGACAAACGAAACGGACTACACAGACAAACAAACACGGTGAGCAGATTTCACTACTATTCACTTTTACGATACACAGTTACCTCCGTCTCCAATCCCGTTCTCCACTCACCGAACACCTAACTCCCGAGTGACTAAACGTGCATCTATATATACTGTTGTGCTGGGATTCAATTACTAATTAATTATTCACTTGAATCCCAGCACGTGAATTAATTCTGTGCAACCCCGTGTTCACATATTATATTTTAAATGCACGTGCGTGATGTGCAATCCCGTGCCTAAATACAAATATACACTTTTTAAATACACGTGAAACACAGACCCGTTTATATCCCGTGTACCAATGACTATACACCAACATTTACACACGCAACATACAACACATAACACACAATTGCACACAGGGGCGGGGCACATTGCCACATATACCCCCCCTTGTGCGCAGCACACATGGCCTCAACGGCCACCTCCCCCCTTAAAAACCCAGCAGTCCAGAACAAAGTCTCGGGCTGGGAAGGGAGGCTTCAGTGGGCCCTTGGCTGGCAATGCTGTCAGCACCCCTGCCGGTAGTGGCACGGCTGACAGCCTGTTGGTCCCGTCCTGCAGCGAAAAAGCTGCGGGGGCAGGTGGTCCCCCGACCTCCCCCTTCTTCGTAGCCGGCAGCTCCCTCCTGTGGGGCTCCGGCCACAAGAACTCCTGCAGCGAAACTGCTGCTGGGGAAAGTGGTCTCCAGACCTCGTCCCCCTTCGTGGCCGGCAGCTCCCCTTTCTGGGGCTCCGGCCACCGTACTCCCTGCGGAGGTACGGGCAGCAGAGGCAGCTCCTGCTCCTCTGCTCCGGGCGGTGGCGGAGGCAGAGGCAGCTCCAGCTCCTCTGCTCCTGGCGGTGGTGGAGGCAGAGGCAGCTCCAGCTCCTCTGCTCCTTGCGGTGGTGGTGGCGGAGGCAGAGGCAGCTCCTGCTCCTCTGCTCCTTGCGGTGGTGGTGGCGGAGGCAGAGGCAGCTCCTGCTCCTCTGCTCCTTGCGGTGGTGGTGGCGGAGGCAGAGGCAGCTCCTGCTCCTCTGCTCCTTGCGGTGGTGGTGGCGGAGGCAGAGGCAGCTCCAGCTCCTCTGCTCCTGGCGGTGGTGGAGGCAGAGGCAGCTCCAGCTCCTCTGCTCCTGGCGGTGGTGGAACCAGCAGGTATTCACCCTCTGCTGGTGGAGGTGGGAGGGGCCAGCAGTCCTCCCACTGCGGTGAAGGTGGAACCAGCAGGTATTCACCCTCTGCTGGTGGAGGTGGGAGGGGCAAGCAGTCCTCCCACTGCGGTGGAGGTGGAACCAGCAGGCATTCACCCTCTGCTGGTGGAGGTGGGACCAGCAGGTATTCACCCTCTGCTGGCAGCTTGGGTCCTAGGGCTGTGGAAGCCCCGACTTTCCTCTCTTTGGGCTGTGGACGCACCGACTCCTCCCTTTTGGGCTGTGGACGCACCGACTCCTCCCTTTTGGGCTGTGGACGCACCGACTCCCCCCTCTTGGGCGTAGGACGTTCGGGCTCCTCCCACTCAGGCGTAGGACGTTCGGGCTCCTCCCACTCAGGCGTAGGACGTTCGGGCTCCTCCCACTCAGGCGTAGGACGCTCGGGCTCCTCCCACTCAGGCGTAGGACGCTCGGGCTCCTCCCACTCAGGCGTAGGACGCTCGGGCTCCTCCCACTCAGGCGTAGGACGCTCAGGCTCCTCCCACTCGGGCTGTGGATGCTCAGGCTCCTCCCACTCGGGCTGTGGACGCTCAGGCTCCTCCCACTCGGGCTGTGGACGCTCAGGCTCCTCCCACTCGGGCTGTGGACGCTCAGGCTCCTCCCACTCGGGCTGTGGACGCTCAGGCTCCTCCCACTTGGGCTGTGGACGCTCGGGCTCCTCCCACTTGGGCTGTGGACGCTCAGGCTCCTCCCCATAACTGCGGAAGGGACAGTTGGCGAACAGATGATCCTGGTCGCAGAGGAGGCACCCCGGCGTTGGCTTGTTAGATCGCCGTGGATGTCTGGCCCTTAGGCGGCACTCCTCCTCCCTGTCCTTCACCTCTTTATCCTCCTTCCATCCCATTTTATTTATTTATATATATATTTTTTTGTAATCCAACACTTTTTTTTTTTTTTTTCAAAAAAAATGCGGTTCCTGCTCTGGCCTGAGTCCTGGAGGCGCTGTCGATCCCACTTAGGACACCACGTGTCACAAAGACGGCCAGAGTGGGTTGCGTCAGACCGGATGCAGGAAATAAATAAACAGAGAGATGTGGTTTGGTATAAGCTGGGCGCGTGATCGCGCTCAGCATTTAATAAACAGAAAATAAAAGGTTTTAAACACAACAAAAACACAGGACACGGCACTACACGCCAAAATAAAAAGACAAACGAAACGGACTACACAGACAAACAAACACGGTGAGCAGATTTCACTACTATTCACTTTTACGATACAGTTACCTCCGTCTCCAATACCGTTCTCCACTCACCGAACACCTAACTCCCGAGTGACTAAACGTGCATCTATATATACTGTTGTGCTGGGATTCAATTACTAATTAATTATTCACTTGAATCCCAGCACGTGAATTAATTCTGTGCAACCCCGTGTTCACATATTATATTTTAAATGCACGTGCGTGATGTGCAATCCCGTGCCTAAATACAAATATACACTTTTTAAATACACGTGAAACACAGACCCGTTTATATCCCGTGTACCAATGACTATACACCAACATTTACACACGCAACATACAACACATAACACACAATTGCACACAGGGGCGGGGCACATTGCCACAGTAATACAGTCATTTCTTAGCTGTTCAGACAGAGGGAGGATGCAAGCACCCGAACCCACCAGGTTAAACCACAACAACATCAATAAATAGAGCCTGACAGCGAGAGCGAAACAAAATGCCAAAACATACATTTATTTAATGATTTAATGTATTATTATTATTATTATTATTATTATTATTGAACTCAATATAAAAGTAGCAATATGTATACAACACAATATGGTTACTGAAACTAATTAGCCACACATTACACACCCAGGAGTGACTGAAATTAGCTGCTGTTTACAAAAATGATAATACTAAGAGTGAGAGGACGGCTATTTCAATAACCATTAAAAGCCTATATATTATTATTATTTAACAATGTGTCCCGGTTTGGAGCTTTGAAAATCTGGTCACCCTAGGCAACAGCGTGACTGGATTGGAATCGCTGGTCTAAACCGGGAACTGTAGAGTGCAGGATCACAGCAGGATGAAGGATTGCAGCGCTGGTAAAATGGATTTCTTGTTAGACAGAGTTTCATAGTCGCGCCCCCCCTTACTGACTCGCGCACCACTGGCCTGGACATCCCGTTCCACCCATTCGGGGGCTCGTCCGGGTCATTCGGCTGCCCTCATTCGTGGAGTAACTACTGCACTGCACTACATATACACATTCCTGTTAAAACTGCCACTGCAATTTCAAAATACAAAGTTCTTCCACAACCTCAAAAACTCAATCGTAAGATATACACAGCGCTTGAAAAAATAAAAAAAAAATCACAGAAACTTTCCAACAAGAAGCCTTTGGCAATGTCTTCTTTGTTTCTTTTTAATTATAACTGCAAATGAATAGTTACAGTCAGTGCCAGTGAGGTGACGGTCTGACTCCAGACATTTAAACACTCTATCAGAAGATATTCAGTAGAAAAGAATCGGAGGAACTAATACAAAAAATAAAAATCACAGCGTCAGTTTCATCTGCTGTATGCCACGACACATCACCAAGAAATGTGACACAGGCCGCCGCCCACACTCCGCCTACAGACTTGCTTTCACTGATTCTGATTAGAGGGCAAGCTCTGTGGGGGGCGGATACCTGATCCTGATTGGCAGAGGAGGAGATTCTGTAATTAAATGGTTTCTGAGTTTAGTTCTGCACGACCACACAGCGACACTGCCTGAGAATGAGATATGTCGTTTCAAACACATTTAAAGACACCTATTTGGCCACTGGTTACCGTGGTCAGCAGAAGAGAGTTTCTTCTATGGCAGTACAATAGTAGCTAAATTGGATTTTCACATATCCAAGATAATCTGAAGACACCCCCCCAGTGTTATCTGCACTATTCTACAGCACCAACACTCACTTCTAGAAGAAACGGCAGCAGTATATTAAAAGATCATATGAAAAGGCCAATAGACTGATTTAAAAACAAGTGATATTCTTACTTTACAGAAAGAAAAGCAGAGTGCAGGTTATTGTAAAACACTGAATCGCTGTCCATCCTGTTCAACTGAACCGTCTTTACATCCGGGGCTGTGAATCATTCCATTCTTCTTGCACCGGCTGTGTATATTGATACAGAATGTACACACACACACACACACACACACACACACACTATATCTGTATCTATCTATCTATATACACACATACATGTCACTGTTTAAACTGAAACAGATACTCAATACAAAGCTGCATCCAGAAGTGTTCACAGCGTAGCCCGTTGCAGTCGGTGATAAAGCCGAGGTACGAGCCTGCCCTCTTCCTCCGTGACACTCCGTTGTCTGTCCTGCATTATCAGTCATTTCCGTTTGGTCTTCGGGCGGTGAAAGGAAAGCATTGCCTGCCTTGATAAATCCGTGCCTTCTCCCTTCTGGGGTCAGGATCTCTCCCCCTGGCCCTCACGTCAAGGTCACAGGCCTCCAGCGATGGAGTGGTCACATGACTAAACTGTCCTTGTCTCGTTGGAATCTCTCATCTTCCTCTCTGCCTCTCTCTTGTGGCTCCTGTCTCTGCTTGGCTCCGGGGTCCTACGATCCATCCTTCAGCTCCGCGCTCTCTGAGGGAGGGGGTGGGGGGGCCTCTGAACTGGGGGACTGATCCCCCTCCGTCCCCTCTGAGAGAGAGAGAGAGAAGTGCAGAGAATCAGTTCAGACAGCTTATAGACATTCAAAAACACCAGCAAGGGCTTTCACAATTGAAACAATGGCCATTTCAGTTCGGGCGCGTCCTTTTTGTTGTATGTGACAAGACCTTAACAGTACCATTAAAAAACAATGCTAAGGAGAAAGAATTTTATTTGATTTATTTGTTATTTTTTATATTTAGAGCGCCCAATTATTTTACCCCTGTTTTTCACCCCCGTGTTTAGAATGTCCAATTGCATTCCCACACAGCCCAGGAGAACTGAAGGTTCAGTGAGCATCCTCCGATCCCACGACAAACCCAGCTTCCTTTTCTACACCCAGGAACTCGAGAGCAGACGTCAGCTAGCTACCGGCCTTTACAGGACAAAGGCTAGCCCTGCGGGTGCCTGCTAGAGCTCACCAGGCACCTGGCCAGCAGGGTTTGCTGTAGTGTGATGAGGAGAAACAGTCCCTGTTGGTTTTTGCCTCCCCAGGAGAAAGGGTTTTAACCAGAATATTGAGACTTTTTTCACAGTACATCCCATTCAACTCCACTTACATAAAATGTCAAGAAACAGCGGGGCATAGTACTGGTCTGAGATGCTCTGCTGGTTTTATAACATTCCACATCAGGGCCAGTGTTACCGACAGAGTTTATCAGACTGATTCATAAAGACACTTGTTTCAGACACTTGTTAAAAGTTTTCGTGGAAACTGCAAACTTGATCTCATTAATAAAAATAGTGTGAATAGGGCCCACAGACACAAGTGAGTCAGACAAACACAGATAGATTCATGCTGTCAAACAGACAGACACACAGACAGGCAAGCAGACAGACAGACAGACAGAGACACACAGACAGGCAGGCAGACAGGCACACAGACAGGCAGGCAGACAGGCACACAGACAGGCAGGCAGACAGGCACACAGACAGGCAGGCAGACAGGCACACAGACAGGCAGGGGTGCTGCACCTGCGAGTGTGAGTTCAGCCAGTTTCAGGGGCAGGTCGGAGGGGGTGACCCCAGCAGGTGACCCCAGGACGTCCGGCAGGGCGTTGCGGCGGCCCGATCGGCCAGAAGAGGCGAAGTCCAGCACTGGCTCCAGCTCCGTCATTGCGGGCGGTCACTCTGCGGCTGCGCACAGGCCTGGGGTCAGCATGGAGAAAACGACTCAGTTAGGAGCAGCTCAGAGCAGTGAAATAGGTTTCTGAAGCACTTCACATGACACACACAGCACAGCTCTACAGCTGAGAGCAGTGAAATGAGTTTTTGAAGCACTTCATATGAAACACACACAGCACAGCTCTACAGCTGAGAGCAGTGAAATGAGAGTTTCTGAAGCACTTCACATGAAAAACATGTCACCAGTGACAAACGCTATCAATGGGGTTTAAATAATTTGTTGTAATTAATTGTCGAGTTAATTGAATTATTGCACTTTAGTATGAAATGTTGTTGTATGTTCACTTATTATTATGATTTTATATTTGTTTAGATGTTTAATAACGCTGCACAATATTATAATTTCTGTTTGAATTATGTTTACATGGGACTTCTGTTTTGGGACGTGATGGAATAGCTCTAGAGGACTTCCAAGGAGCCGAATGACCTCATTAGAGCCACCAGGCTGAATCCATCCTTACCTGTTAATAAATAATTACCACGCTCCACAGTGGCGCCCTGCCACCTATCCCCCAAATATTGAATTCAATGAAAATCAGCAGCAGAGACGCGGCCCGTCCCCCAGAGCATGACTGTGCTGGGGGAGAGAGCCCAGCCTCTCCAACTCGACCACTCACCCCGCAGAACTAAATACGAACCGCTCAGCACTCAGGTAGGGAAAAACACCCTACTCACATATTTTAAATTTGTTAGGGGGAAACCTCAGGAAATCCGTGGCTGAGGGCAGCCCTTCCTCCAGGCTCTAAGCGGTCGACTCCCGTTTCGGCCTCCCAGCGCTTGACTGAGCAGCCGAAACAAAAAGCAGCGACATGAGAGCTTTTATGCACTTGCTGATGATGTATTGGTTAGGGGAGGATTTTCCTTTGCAGAAAAGCAACCAAGTTTACAATACTTACCTGTCTGGTGGTCCCTGCTCATCTGTGTGTGGTTTGTGGTGGCCCAACAGAATATAAAAATGACCTGTGCAAGGGAAAAGAGAAAGAAAATAAGGTTAATAGTACAATATACTTAGCAGGGTTTCATAGGCGGCGAGTATAAGAGGCTCGGGGAAATAAATTGCCCAAACCCTCACAAGAAATTGTTCTGACCAACACAAAAAATATTTGTGAGAGAAGAAGATCGATGTTTTTTCCCCGCAAGCACGCAAAGCAGGTCTAACAAACATATTTCTCATTTTACTGCACAACTGCCAGACCGCTAGGGCAGCTGGGATATCAGAATCAACACTGTAGTGCAGATACAGGATTTGGTTGCATTTCAATGTCACTGGAGGAGACGATGCTTGGCTGGTTTAACGTCTATTCTTCCCGCAGATCTGAGCCCCTCATACCCTTTTTCACTCATTCCCTTGCTTGGAACATCTTCACAATTTCTACATTTATTCAAATTGCTGTTATCTATACAAACAGCTTGATACAAATCTGACTTTACAGAACTTTACAGGCAAAATATTTTCGTAGCATACTGTCTGTTTTCAGGCACCATTGTTTTGTGAGAATTTGATAACGGACACTACAGTCAGAAACTACTTCCTTCGACTGTTTGAACAAATGCCACCTTTCAGAACACTGTTTGTGGTGCCAGATTATGAATGTTTCTGAAGCTTTTTCTTTAAATTTTTCCAGTCCTTCACTCCATTGTCAGTGAAAGCGGGGTCTTGTGAACTTCTGAAAAAGTGTCTGCAAGGAAAGCAGAAAACCGCAACTGCCTGCTTACTGTACTCTAAATATGAAAACCTATTTTAATATTCTGATGAAAATGAATGGTTTTGCTTACAAAAGACAGTTTTCAGATACACAGGTAAACAATGCTGTGTTGCAGTATCACCAAGGTCCAAAATACAGATTTAGTTGCATTTCAATGTCACTGGAGGAGACGGTGCTTGGCTGGTTTAACGTCCGTCCTTCCCGCCGAACTGAGCCCCATATAGATATTCAAAAGTTTACTGTAAGAGTGCAGTATTTTTTTTTTTGCAAATATACCTTATGAAATATGTTGAATGCCCCTTGATTATAAGTACGATAGTAAGAGTGTGTTTACAAGCTACTAGTCAGTATTAATAGTATTAGGAGGCTGTGTGGTCCAGTGGTTAAAGAAACGGGCTTGTAACCAGGAGGTCCCCGGTTCAAATCCTAGCCACTGACTCATTGTGTGATCCTGAGCAAGTAACTTGACCACCTTGTGCTCCGTCTTTTGGGTGAGACTTTGTTGTAAGTGACTCTGCAGCTGATGCATGGTTCACACACCCTAGTCTCGTATCTTGTACTAGCCTACAGATGCCTTGACCAGTCTGCACCCAGCTACCTCCAGACCCTCATCTCTCCCTACACCCCCACTCGACCTCTCCGCTCCGCCTGCACTAGAAGACTAGCTCTACCACCGCTACGCTCCCCTGCCTCCAAAGCCCGCTCCTTCTCCACCCTTGCTCCGCAGTGGTGGAATGACCTTCCTACAGATGTCAGGACTGCCCAGTCCCTGACCACATTCCGGCGCCTCCTTAAGACTCACCTCTTCAAAGAGCACCTGTAGAACTCCTCTGTTTGTATCCTGGGACACTATCACCCTTCATGTAAATGTGCTTTATTTTGCTCTTATCAGCCCCTATTTTACTGCATTTAATCCTGTACTTCAGAATACTGTAATCTGCCAAGTTTTTAACCTGTAGTACTTTGTATTTAATCACATCCTGATGTAACTATCACTATTTAATCATATCCTGATGTAACTATCACTATTACCTGCTGTATTATTGAATTGTGGTTTGTCAAACTTGTACTTTGCTTGAACAAAAGTTATTGTATTTCTTGCTCTTATTGTATTACTTGTATTGTAACGCTTGAAATGTTTTTGCTTACGATTGTAAGTCGCCCTGGATAAGGGCGTCTGCTAAGAAATAAATAATAATAATAATAATAATCTTGTAAAGATCTTTGTGATGGTGGTCCACTATGAAAGGCACTAAATAAAAAAATATTATTAATTGATTTAAATTGGTGTGCAGTGATGGAAATGGTGTGAGAAATTGCTGTACTGTAGGACTGCAGAACAGGTTAATGGATTTTAAGGTTTTAAAAACAGTGCAGCTTGTTATCCTGACTGTGTTTCTTATTTGCTTAAATAGGCAGAACCAGTTTTACAGTACAAGCTAGTGCTGTGTTAAACTTCATTTATTTGGCCGCCTTATGTTGGAAAAAAAACAAATGTCAAATATCTATGTCGTGGTTTCGGGGTCTGTTTTGTGCTATAAATTATTATACAGTACAAATTCTCAAAAAGACGCAGGACAATGAATCCGGTTTACAGTTTCTATTTGTGTCCGTCAGTCTGAATATTTTTCAAACTCAACACAATGAATGAAACTATTCAGAAAGTATTCAGATGCACTAGTAACAGAGTAATAAAAAATAATGCATGTCTTTATATATATATATATATATATATGTATGTGTGTATGTGTATCTTACTGTACATCGTTGGGTTCAATAAATGCAGGGGGGAAAGTGTGGAATAGCCTCCCCAAACGAAAGACTCACGCGTCGCCTATGCAGGGTTTCCCTGTAATCATACATAAGAGTATCGGTGACACACACAGCACGCACGCACGCACGCACACACACACAGCTCTGCAAACTGAGAGCAGTGCAATTATAGTTTCTTTGAAAAAAAAGAACTAAACATTGTAGAAAACGGATTGAAATATGGAACATAGTTTTCCAGAATCTACATTACCTGAAACACACTCAAATCACAGCCTTGTAAAGACACGTTACACAGAACTCCACACTGAGGCTTTGCAATGTGCTTCAGAATCTCTATTAACATCAGGAGCTGTGTTCTGGGACTTTACAAATGAACGTCACTCTTGGGAAACAGTCACACTGAGACAGACGGCACTAAGACTGAGACTGACGGCAGAGACCAAATCCTTTGCACAGCTAACCCCCCACCCAACCCTGTTTTTCTAATTTGAAAAAACAAAACAAAATATTTGAAGTAACTTTCAGATAAAAAATAAATACAAATACAGCACAAAATATGAATGTGAGACAGCAAAAAGCAAGGCTGCACGTGTCCTTGGTGCTTCGCTTTATGTGTTCATAACATCACTGTGCTGCTGGACACACCAGTTCCACAGCCTGTATCATTCTCGCACTAAAGCAACACTTTCAAACAGCAGCCTGGAGCAGGGCTGTCAACACAGGACTCGCTGAGCTCACAACAGGAAGGCTGGACAATCTCCAGCGAGTCAAAGTGAAAAAAACAAGCGATGTTGTATGTGTTTAAACATGTGACAGCAGTGCCGTGTGAAGCCTGTTTGTGATGTGGAGTGTGTGTGTGTGTGTGTATTTACTTGTATAGCCTGTTTGTGATGTGTGTGTGCGTGTGTGCGCGTATGTACTTCTTTACAAGTGGTCTGATATCATCTTTTATTTTTGTCTGTGTATTTTTTTGTTTACTTTTGAGGTCTCTTAAAGAACTCCCTGAACAGCTCCGATGAGGGTATTCTGCAATAGTATCCAAGTTGTTGAACTGAAACAGGTACCACTGTGCTCCACCAGAGGGGGCTAGTGCGGGGGGGGTCTCCTCAGTGCAGGGGGGGGGGGTCTCTTCTCAGTGCAGGGGGTCTCTCCTCAGTGCAGGGGAAGGTCTCCTCAGTGCGGGGGGGGGTCTCTCCACAGTGCAGGGGGGGTCTCTCCTCAGTGCAGGGGGGGGTCTATAGAAATGGGTGTGTCTTCAGATATACTGTAGAGCAGATTGAATTAAGAAGACATTTCTTCACACAGAGTGGTGAGGGTATGGAATGGGTTACCTAGCCCTGTGTGTGCTGAGGCAGTCCATGGCTCCTCTTGCTGTGAGCCTCTCCTTGTGGTGGTGATGTGGTAGTGATGTGATTCAGGCACACTGTCTCACTGTTGCTGCCTGAAGCCTTCTGTTCCTGCGGAGCGTCTCCTGCAGACACACACCCTGCCGGACACAGTACAGCGCTCACTAAATAATTCCCATGAATCTCATCTAATGGACAGTGCTTACAGTACAGCGCTCACTAAATAATTCCCATGAATCTCATCTAATGGACAGTGCTTACAGTACAGCGCTCACTAAATAATTCTCATGAATCTCATCCAATGGACAGTGTTTACAGTACAGCGCTCACTAAATAATTCTCATGAATCTCATCTAATGGACAGTGCTTACAGTACAGCGCTCACTAAATAATTCCCATGAATCTCATCTAATGGACAGTGCTTACAGTACAGCGCTCACTAAATAATTCTCATGAATCTCATCTAATGGACAGTGCTTACAGTAGAGCGCTCACTAAATAATTCTCATGAATCTCATCTAATACTGTATGTGTTGCCATCACTTCGTAGAGCTCACATTTTCCTATAAAAAGAGGCACACATTGTGTAAACATGTACTTGACTTGTTATGGTATTTTTTTCATAGCATTTATAAACAATGGTGCTGGCGACCGTCTCTTGCACTCTTTGCGATGCTGTGTGTGTTTATTGTAACACCATTGTGTTTTCCTGGTAGTCAGTGCCACTGAAGTCTCCAGACAGTGTGGAGATCAGGCTGATCGATGTGATCGATGGTCTTTCTCTGATGGAGCCGGTTCACAGCTGAGCGTGTCTCTGTCTGCTCCTCTCCCTGTGTCAGCCCAAGGCCTATCTACTTTCATCCCTCACTCCCTCCCCCTGTGCCTGTCTCCTCAATCTCATCCCTCTCTCTCCTCCCCTCCCTCTCTCTTTCTCTCCCTCTCAGTGTGTGGTGTGGTGTCGAGAGTCACAGCACTGCCACCTGGATACATGACACTCCCGACTCACTGTGGGGCTGGCTGCTTGTCTGCAGTGGGGTGATAATGCCACCAGTCTGTTTCCCCATTGATGATGCCGACAACCACTTTTACTCTTGTTTGTGTCTTACTGAAGAGTCTGCACCCTCAGAATGGATTTTCTAGAAACCCACTTTCCCCTTTCAGTAATGTCTCTCAGTCATTATATATTTGGGATATGTTCAAAATGCAATTATCCAGGATCCCTTCTCTAAAAAGAACATGTTAAAGTTTTTGGTAAGTTTATTACACAGAGGTATTTTTAAAATGAAAGAATGAAGCCATCATAAACGTTAAAGACAAAAGGACAGCCGGTGTGCCTACTCTCAAACACTCGAGTGCTGTCTGAAGGGATGTCTTGTGAAGACAGCTCAAAACAGTCTTAGTTTAAAACAGTACTTTGAAAACGAGGACAAACTGCTAACCCTAAACTTCTAAAACTGTGAAAAAAGATTTGATCGAACTGCAAACTTGATTAGATCAATCAAACAGGGCTTTAAAAAAACAGTCCTTCACAAAACTGTCCTTAAACCTTTTTAGACCTGGGCAGGTATTGCAAATTACAGGATATTGCACAGCTAGCAGCCATTTAAATGAGTGATGAAGCAGTTTCCAGTCTGCCTGAACAAATTCTAGCACGGAAAGACAACATTGTTCTCCATAAGACACAATAAGGATGTAAAATAATCAACTTTAAGAGCTTGATTTGGCTTGTAATGAATCCATGGGATTTTAATGAATAATGCAGTAATACTTACAGGCATCTTTCAATCCTGTCAACAACCATGCTGGCATCTCCACCTGCCAACTTCCCACAATGCTCACTGCATGACGAGACTTTATAATTGCAGCGAGAATAATCAGCTCTGTATTGACATGTTTCCTGGAAGCTTCACAGGTTTGCTAGGTTCAGAGACTCGGTTTTATAGGGGGCGAGGCTGGCGTTTGTACTGCTGCAATAATCTCTTCACTGCCTGGCACAGTGCCACTTAGCCTTTGTAAAGTATAAAACCCTGAGCACACTGCTATTAAAAGTGTGCAGGACAGCGCCCAAGCACTTAGACAGTCTGCTGGAGATGGAGGGATTTGTGCTTTACCTTGAAAACGTTGGTGTGACACAAATACAATGATTCTTCGTTGTAAATCACCCTCCCGACCTGTGAGGGTGCTAAGCAGCGAGTTCCTTGGACGGGCTGGCCTGACAGTTCTTTCCCAGGGTTCAAGGGAAGTCAGCCAGCCAAGAAGGGGGTGAGACTCTGTTGCAATAACGCATTGACCCGGAAGGGAAACGACGTGGCAGCCGCAGACTGGAGAGGCGGTTGCACTTGTTTACCAAAGGGTCATGTGCGACAGCATAAAAGAGGATGGAGAATCGTAATCTGTTCCTTCATTTTGGTTTTTACATATTAAACTGAGAAGGCCTGTGAGAGACCCCCTGTACGAGAAAGCAGTATCGTGAGTGTAACCAAGGCTTTAACATCAACTGATCCCCTCAATCAGCCCTCGCAACATTATCACTGGTCCGCTTTTTCTTGTGTTCAAGATCTTTTCGTTCTGTGCTTCTTTAGGGTCCTCATTCAAAAAATGGAGACACTGATGTACTGCTGTGTCTGTCTGTCCATCACACTCTGCATGATGAACATGACAACTCTTCATCTGCACCAATCTTCAGCAAGCTTTTATCATTTCCAGGGTACCTGAACTAAATGATGATCTGACCAGCCGAGCCTCTGACATGTGGTAAAATATGCTGCTGTGTAATAGTGCTGTACAATGTACAAGAGTGCTGTGCCTCATTGCTCTCTTTTCTGAATCTTGAAAATTTCCCATAGCTATCTCAAAGGCTGGCTCTTGAAGCATCTCCAGTGAGTTGCGACAGAGTTTGTTTTGTTAACATTTAACAGATTTGTTTTGTCTTCCAGGAAAGAAACAATGGGAATGTTGCCAGCAAACGTTAATCAACAGCAGAGAGCTGGTCATGCTATTAAGAAAGAGCAGTCAGTTTAATTTTATAAGCACTACAGACAGATGCGCTATAAAACACTGCGTTAATGTAACAGGCAGGGTTGTGTGATACAGTGCTGTTATGGGTTCTGTCCCGTCAGTGAGATAACCATGAAAGCAGACGAGCCCGGCTCTTTGGCATAGTGGTTAAGATGCTCGCTTGTGGTGTGCAGGGTTGCTGATTTGTGCCCAGCCTCTGCCCTGTTACTTTAATACTGAAACCAGTCAACAAGACAGGCATTAAACTCCACACTGCCATAACAGTATTCCATTCCAAAAAATACTTGAAACTAACCCTATAAACCATGTGACAATTGTGACCTTTCAACTCTGTAGTAATACACAAGCAAGTTGAAAGGTCAATGTCATGTGATTTTGAATATAGTGCTGGACCGTGTTTTTGCAATAATCGAGTGACTTGCATCAGAACTGCAGGACTGGAAAATGTACGATGCTCAAGAGCGCTATGCGATGCTCAAGAGGGCTGTGCGATGCTCAAGAGGGCTGTGCGATGCTCAAGAGGGCTGTGCGATGCTCAAGAGGGCTGTGCGATGCTTTTTCGTTATTTGCTGTGAAAAAAACAATAAAACTGGAATACACGTTCAGCATAATATGTGCATCATTCATTTTCAAAAACTGTTGTTTCTATTGATCTAATGAGTGACTTCAGTGCGACAGCCAGGCACACAGAGGGGTACAGTATGGCAGCAATGACACAAGGGATTGCTGTAGATAATTATTGTACCCATTAGCCAGCAACCAGCTTTCCTATTTATACCACATGGAAACGTATTTCATTGAGTACATTTTGTACAAAGACGCTACAGTTAAGTGTAACCTAGCAACGGCACAGGGTTCTCATTGATGAAGAGAGGCAGTTTCGAGCCACAAAGAAGGAGGAGGCATCTCTGTCACTCAATCACAGTTTACATCCAGTGCTATTTTTATTTGTACCCTAATCATGCTCAAGGCGAGCTAGTCAGGGTTTTAGGACGTGGTTCTCATTCTTTTTTATCAGATACAGTTTTTAGCAACATAGGAGGCATCACAGTATGCAGGTAGGGACTGAGCACTGAGCCTTTACATTCCTCAACGCAGCAAGCTGCCCGAGGGAGGTTCTTCTAAATCCATCTCGGATATATTCTAACAAAGAGTGGAGTGGAAGCTGCTGTTAGCAACCTGTACAGGACTGTCATTTCAATAGCTGTGCAGTCAGGCTGGCCTGAAATTGGCTTGATATCAAACAGTGGGCTGCCTGTCTTTATTACAGCTGGCAGACGTGTCATTTTTAGAAAGTCCTTTTTGACACATTTTATTCTTTTTCCTTTTTCAATCCTCAACGCTGCGGGAACCGCTGCCCGCTCTTTGATGAGAATCTGGAGTCTCTGTGACTCTCCGTTTCCCTGTGAGCGGCGCCGTGGGGACAGTTCCTAGCTGAAGCAGAGGGGCTCACAGTGCAGCCCGATGCACTCTCTACAGTCCTGCTCTTTGATGAGAATCTGGAGTCTCTGTGACTCTCCGTTTCCCTGTGAGCGGCATCTCTGGGTCTTTACGACGGTCCTGGCAGGGCAGCGCCTTCACAGGCACTGTCTTGTAGTTAAAGGGTTCCGTAGTTGTCATCCTGGAGGAGTGGATGCTCTCCTCTTCGATATAAACACAGCATGCTTTTTGAGCTGCAGGCAGCCTCCCCAGGCACCCCCCCCCCAGCCAATCCAGACCTCCCGATCAGACCTCCCGAGTCCTCCCTGCCACATGCCCCAAGGAACAGCCCCCAGGAAGAGGGATTCTGCAGTTTGAAACTAGCATGGTTACCACCCCCAGACCCACATTCAAGTTATAACCATATAGGTCAAAATTCACAAAGCAGGTTCCCCCAGGAATCAAACTGCTAATGTTGCAGAACAAGCAAGAAACATCTTTACTGCATGCAGCGCTTTTAAATGAATCTCCTGAGGTGTTAATTTTAAGGTTTTTTGCATCAATGTTAGTTAGCACTGTGGTAAATGTGTCCATCAAGGTTCATGTGTCCAGATCATTACGTGTTCCACAGCTAATGCTGTTAAAATGACAAAAACATAAACCAGTTTCAGTGACAATGTTGAAGACCTGGCAGATTTGACAGAGAGCGAAACAGGGTGCTCAATTGGCAGGTGCTTCCCTCACCAAGTCTGCACAATCCACGGTCATTCTGGTGGCTCAGTCCAGAGGGAGGGTATTCTACATGCTAGACATGCCGGAGCCAGCTGGACTTCAATCAGAAAGTTAAAACTGGCAACACTCATTTGACTACACAGTGATTGGGAGAGGAAGAGTGAAAACAGTACAGCATTAAAGGAACATTACGATTCCACTGCCATGAACACGTTCCTTGACCCAGCATGTGGAACGGTAGTGTTGTGTGATACACTGCCATTACATGACTGCCATTTTGTCCCGTCGGTGAGATTGGGGGGGGAATGTAAGGATACGCAGCCATAAAGTCTGATTTTACTGGTCGCTAGAAATGTGGGGTATGTAAAGAATGGTGTTCACCTGGCATTCTGCACCCGCTATCAAATTTGCACTTTGCCATCAGTAATCCATTAAAATGAAATGCATTTAAATGAAGAAAAGAGCATGGAACTGGGCAGGATCTGCATACTAAGCGGAAACAAACATTATAATGTGATGTAAGGATTTTGCCTTGCACCCTCCAAAATCTTTACACCTCTTCTTACAAGGTGCAAACCACTGTAGAAGCGAGTAGTTAAGAGCTGTATAAAAGCACACACCTGCAGAAACCTGTCGTTGGCTTCAGGATGGCTGCTGTGGTACACTTCCTGATGTGGCGACACTTGGCTCTTGTTGAGGAGAGGCAGGAACACGTTCGGAGGAGAAGGGCAAGACGAAGAAGACCTTGCATTTCTATCCCAGGGTCACTTTATTTGGGATGCCGGAGGATGCGGTGCTAAAGCGTTATCGTCTCACTCCGCAGGTCATCCTAGACCTAATAGCTGAATTGAGGGATGAGCTAGACCCCAGCGTCAATCTAGCAGGGTTGAAACTGACTCTCGCCCGAGGCAAATCAAATCTGATGAGAATGTCTGTGTCTCAGTAGTCCTCTGGAAGAGTACTTCAAACAAATATATACATATACTCGCACGTTCAATCTAGTGTTCATTGAGACCCTCATTATCAGAATTGCGGATCATTATTCATGCGTGTTGAGTAATTTACATTGCTCTTAAGCTTACAAAGGGCACAGTACAAATGAATTGCCTGGCCGCAATTATTTGCACTGCGCCTATCCTTACATCACCCTCTAGATGAGGTTAAAAGCTATACCCTGGAGTGCAGAGACCCTGGCTCTTCATTGTGGTTAAGATGCTCTAATGCGGTGTGCAGAGGACCCTGGCTCTTCATTGTGGTTAAGATGCTCTAATGCGGTGTGCAGAGGACCCTGGCTCTTCATTGTGGTTAAGATGCTCGCTTGCAGTGTGCAGAGGACCCTGGCTCTTCATTGTGGTTAAGATGCTCGCTTGCAGTGTTCAGAGGACCCTGGCTCTTCATTGTGGTTAAGATGCTCGCTTGCGGTGTGCAGAGGACCCTGGCTCTTCATTGTGGTTAAGATGCTCTAATGCGGTGTGCAGAGGACCCTGGCTCTTCATTGTGGTTAAGATGCTCGCTTGCGGTGTGCAGAGGACCCTGGCTCATCATTGTGGTTAAGATGCTCTAATGCGGTGTTCAGAGGACCCTGGCTCTTCATTTTGGTTAAGATGCTCGCTTGCGGTGTGCAGAGGACCCTGGCTCTTCATTGTGGTTAAGATGCTCGCTTGCGGTGTTCAGAGGACCCTGGCTCTTCATTGTGGTTAAGATGCTCTAATGCGGTGTGCAGAGGACCCTGGCTCATCATTGTGGTTAAGATGCTCTAATGCGGTGTTCAGAGGACCCTGGCTCTTCATTGTGGTTAAGATGCTCGCTTGCGGTGTGCAGAGGACCCTGGCTCTTCATTGTGGTTAAGATGCTCGCTTGCAGTGTGCAGAGCACCCTGGCTCATCATTGTGGTTAAGATGCTTGCTTGCAGTGTGCAGAGGACCCTGGCTCTTCATTGTGGTTAAGATGCTCGCTTGCGGTGTGCAGAGGACCCTGGCTCTTCATTGTGGTTAAGATGCTCGCTTGCAGTGTGCAGAGCACCCTGGCTCTTCACTGTGGTTAAGACGCTCGCTTGTAGTGTGCAGAGCACCCTGGCTCTTCATTGTGGTTAAGATGCTCTAATGCGGTGTGCAGAGGACCCTGGCTCTTCACTGTGGTTAAGATGCTCGCTTGCGGTGTGCAGAGGACCCTGGCTCTTCATTGTGGTTAAGATGCTCGCTTGCGGTGTGCAGAGGACCCTGGCTCTTCATTGTGGTTAAGATGCTCGCTTGCGGTGTGCAGAGCACCCTGGCTCTTCATTGTGGTTAAGATGCTCTAATGCGGTGTGCAGAGGACCCTGGCTCTTCATTGTGGTTAAGATGCTCGCTTGCAGTGTTCAGAGGACCCTGGCTCTTCATTGTGGTTAAGATGCTCGCTTGCGGTGTGCAGAGGACCCTGGCTCTTCATTGTGGTTAAGATGCTCGCTTGCGGTGTGCAGAGGACCCTGGCTCTTCATTGTGGTTAAGATGCTCGCTTGCAGTGTGCAGAGCACCCTGGCTCTTCACTGTGGTTAAGACGCTCGCTTGTAGTGTGCAGAGCACCCTGGCTCTTCATTGTGGTTAAGATGCTCGCTTGCGGTGTGCAGAGGACCCTGGCTCTTCATTGTGGTTAAGATGCTCGCTTGCAGTGTGCAGAGCACCCTGGCTCTTCACTGTGGTTAAGACGCTCGCTTGTAGTGTGCAGAGCACCCTGGCTCTTCATTGTGGTTAAGATGCTCGCTTGCGGTGTGCAGAGGACCCTGGCTCTTCACTGTGGTTAAGATGCTCTAATGCGGTGTGCAGAGCACCCTGGCTCTTCATTGTGGTTAAGATGCTCGCTTGCAGTGTGCAGAGCACCCTGGCTCTTCACTGTGGTTAAGACGCTCGCTTGCAGTGTGCAGAGCACCCTGGCTCTTCATTGTGGTTAAGATGCTCGCTTGCGGTGTGCAGAGGACCCTGGCTCTTCACTGTGGTTAAGATGCTCTAATGCGGTGTGCAGAGGACCCTGGCTCTTCATTGTGGTTAAGATGCTCGCTTGCAGTGTGCAGAGGACCCTGGCTCTTCATTGTGGTTAAGATGCTCGCTTGCGGTGTGCAGAGGACCCTGGCTCTTCACTGTGGTTAAGATGCTCTAATGCGGTGTTCAGAGGACCCTGGCTCTTCATTGTGGTTAAGATGCTCGCTTGCGGTGTGCAGAGGACCCTGGCTCTTCATTGTGGTTAAGATGCTCGCTTGCAGTGTGCAGAGCACCCTGGCTCATCATTGTGGTTAAGATGCTTGCTTGCAGTGTGCAGAGGACCCTGGCTCTTCATTGTGGTTAAGATGCTCGCTTGCGGTGTGCAGAGGACCCTGGCTCTTCATTGTGGTTAAGATGCTCGCTTGCAGTGTGCAGAGCACCCTGGCTCTTCACTGTGGTTAAGACGCTCGCTTGTAGTGTGCAGAGCACCCTGGCTCTTCATTGTGGTTAAGATGCTCTAATGCGGTGTGCAGAGGACCCTGGCTCTTCACTGTGGTTAAGATGCTCGCTTGCGGTGTGCAGAGGACCCTGGCTCTTCATTGTGGTTAAGATGCTCGCTTGCGGTGTGCAGAGGACCCTGGCTCTTCATTGTGGTTAAGATGCTCGCTTGCGGTGTGCAGAGCACCCTGGCTCTTCATTGTGGTTAAGATGCTCTAATGCGGTGTGCAGAGGACCCTGGCTCTTCATTGTGGTTAAGATGCTCGCTTGCAGTGTTCAGAGGACCCTGGCTCTTCATTGTGGTTAAGATGCTCGCTTGCGGTGTGCAGAGGACCCTGGCTCTTCATTGTGGTTAAGATGCTCGCTTGCGGTGTGCAGAGGACCCTGGCTCTTCATTGTGGTTAAGATGCTCGCTTGCAGTGTGCAGAGCACCCTGGCTCTTCACTGTGGTTAAGACGCTCGCTTGTAGTGTGCAGAGCACCCTGGCTCTTCATTGTGGTTAAGATGCTCGCTTGCGGTGTGCAGAGGACCCTGGCTCTTCATTGTGGTTAAGATGCTCGCTTGCAGTGTGCAGAGCACCCTGGCTCTTCACTGTGGTTAAGACGCTCGCTTGTAGTGTGCAGAGCACCCTGGCTCTTCATTGTGGTTAAGATGCTCGCTTGCGGTGTGCAGAGGACCCTGGCTCTTCACTGTGGTTAAGATGCTCTAATGCGGTGTGCAGAGCACCCTGGCTCTTCATTGTGGTTAAGATGCTCGCTTGCAGTGTGCAGAGCACCCTGGCTCTTCACTGTGGTTAAGACGCTCGCTTGCAGTGTGCAGAGCACCCTGGCTCTTCATTGTGGTTAAGATGCTCGCTTGCGGTGTGCAGAGGACCCTGGCTCTTCACTGTGGTTAAGATGCTCTAATGCGGTGTGCAGAGGACCCTGGCTCTTCATTGTGGTTAAGATGCTCGCTTGCAGTGTGCAGAGGACCCTGGCTCTTCATTGTGGTTAAGATGCTCGCTTGCGGTGTGCAGAGGACCCTGGCTCTTCACTGTGGTTAAGATGCTCTAATGCGGTGTGCAGAGGACCCTGGCTCTTCATTGTGGTTAAGATGCTCTAATGCGGTGTGCAGAGTACCCTGGCTCTTCATTGTGGTTAAGATGCTCTAATGCGGTGTGCAGAGGACCCTGGCTCTTCATTGTGGTTAAGATGCTCGCTTGCAGTGTGCAGAGCACCCTGGCTCTTCATTGTGGTTAAGATGCTCGCTTGCAGTGTGCAGAGCACCCTGGCTCTTCATTGTGGTTAAGATGCTCGCTTGCAGTGTGCAGAGGACCCTGGCTCTTCATTGTGGTTAAGACGCTCGCTTGCAGTGTGCAGAGCACCCTGGCTCTTCATTGTGGTTAAGATGCTTGCTTGCAGTGTGCAGAGGACCCTGGCTCTTCATTGTGGTTAAGATGCTCTAATGCGGTGTGCAGAGGACCCTGGCTCATCATTGTGGTCCTTGTTTATTAAAGACGTGTATTTCAAGTAACATCACAGACTGTAACATTCCCATTGTGATAGCTCTAATCTAGGTACATGGAAATAAACTCATCAGCATCACGTTTGCTTTGTCATGCAGTCCAACAGTCCAACAGGCAGCGCCTGGCTCCGTTTCTAGACTGTAAACACGTTCATTTGGGTAAATGTTCTTTTATTGCTGGCACAGAAGGAAATTGGTGTTTTATTACCCGGTCTGACGAGATCTACTCTCCATCATTTTATGCTTCTTGCAAAATGTGTACCTAATAAAACAGGATTGTGTGCAAAGTCTCAAACCTGGTCTGCACCTCAGACAAAATAACTCACTTTGAATCAAAACAGGTTTTGTGAAATAAAAGCGTATTGATAGGAACCCTGACTTGACAGAGGGACAGGGTCACAGAAAATGAAAGGGCTTGGCAGAATGTTTCTGACTTGACAGAGGGACAGGGTCACAGAAAATGAAAGGGCTTGGCAGAATGTTTCTGACTTGACAGAGGGACAGGGTCACAGAAAATGAAAGGGCTTGGCAGAATGTCATAAACAGCAAGAGCACCGAGTCACTCCAGGACACTGCTGGAGTTAGGGCCTGGGGCCTGAGGCACATCACAGTGTCTTTGTGAGTCTGTGTTCTTCTGTGGATGTCTGTGCGTGAGCTCTGTTTGTGTGTTTCTCTGTGTGTATTTGCATGTGGGCCTTTATATGTGACAAAAAGACTGAACATGGAGACTGAAACCTTTTCATCAAAGGCATTGTTTCTTGTTTGTCTTGGATTCTGATCTGATGGGATATTAATTTCTCAGAAAGTTGAATACGTGTAGCCTCTGTGAGTGGGTAAGTAAACGTGTGTGTATGCGTTCATGTGTGTGAAGCTCTACTTCTCAGCACCTGGCTACTCTGATGATGTCATCTCAGTCTCAATAGGTGCCACTCTGTGACCTCCATGGCAACCATGATGCAATCCATGGCACAGAGACCCCCTCCCTTCCTGAGGCCCGCTATTGAAAGTGCTCATTGAGATAGATGCCCCTCTCCCAAGGTAACCTGCCAGGGCTGCAGCCCCTCATGTCAGTGTGAACCCATTCCGCAGTCTGCTCAATGTGTTTGCAGAGTCCCGTTTTCAATGTGTTTGCAGAGTCCCGTTTTCAATGTGTTTGCAGAGTGTTGTTTTCAATGTGTTTGCAGAGTCCCGTTTTCAATGTGTTTGCAGAGTGTTGTTTTCAATGTGTTTGCAGAGTCCCGTTTTCAATGTGTTTGCTGAGTGTTGTTTTCAATGTGTTTGCAGAGTGTTGTTTTCAATGTGTTTGCAGAGTGTTGTTTTCAATGTGTTTGCTGAGTCCCGGTATGTTTTTTACTCTGCTGTGCATTTTGGGTGCAAAAGTTGTTTTTTTTTGTTTTTTTTTTACTTCAACCCAGAAAATAAATGTTTGCAGGTAAACTCCATTCTCCTGCCTTTATGCTTTAGCACTGGCAGCTCTATAAAGTAATGAAGCTGAGTGCCTCTGCTCAGCGTCTCTCTCTGTCTCCTGACAGTGAGAACACTATAAACAGTCTTTACCAATGAGCTGCACAATATAAATTCCTGAAATGAAACAGTGAAGGTTCATCCATTTTGTAGATCCACAGTGTAGTTTGATCACTGTCATCTATGATGTGTTAATCCAGTGGTTCTCAAACTGGGTCACGCAACAATCAGATCTGAAGCAGACTGTAACCAGGCGAGCAGCCCTGTACATTGTTTTGTTTATTTTTAGATCGGGGTCCCCCCCTCCGCCCCTGTGCAGATTGTTTTGTATTGTTTATTTATTTTTTTTGTATTTAAATGTATGACGGCGAGCGCCGTATGTTTTGGTATTGTTTTGTATTTTGACGGCGTAGCCATTTGTTATTATTTAGTAACGTGGATGGGAAGCCCCATCCACATGTTGTAAATAAAACCCGTGCAGATTGTGGCCGAGGGGTAATAGGATGATTTGCTAATTGGTTAAACCTCTCAGCCATGATATAAAAAGCCTGCAGCTCTCGGCACTCAAGGTGGGTGTTGTAGGTGCGGAGAGAGCGAGACGGAGATTGAAAACGAAAAACGAAACTAAAAGAAAATAACATAGGAACAGTGAAGGCAATCTGCCCAGCCTGACCTGTGTTTGATTTATTTTTTGTCCGTGATTTGTTTTTGTTTAAACCTTTTATTTTCGCTCTGTGAGCAAGTGTTTGTGTTTAAATATTTTATTTATTTTTAAATTAAAACGGCGCAAGCCTTTTGAACTGCAGTAATTCCCCGGTGTCAGTATTTTTGTTCCTGCTTCTGCCTGACGTCAGACCACTCGTCATCCCTGTCACACAGACCCACAGCAGGGTTAGTTTAGGAATGCAACAGTGTGTCTTTTAGCTTTATTAGCCATGCTTATGCAATATAATCTGAATTGAGGTGTTTAGGCTTCTGTATATCATTGATTAGTCAGACCAAAGGCTCTTCAAGGTTACCTTGGTTTGCCATGTTTATGAATATGCTTTACAATGCTTCCTTATGCTTTACCGTGTTTTAATTATGCTCTATTACACTTTGTTGTGCTTTTACTATAGGAAACATTTATAAGGGCTGCTTGATAGAGACCCAGGATGGAATGGCAGGCAGGGTGTGTTCAAAATGAGTCAACATGAAACATACTAATACTGTCAGAAAAGTGAGAGAGGGGTTAAGAATGTGTGCTCTCCCAGTGAAAGGACGCCACCCAGTAACAAACACATCAGAGACAAGATGGGCCAGTTCTTTCTCACTTACCAAAGGAAGATAAAGCTATGCTAAGTTTCAAGACAGAGAACTTGAAATGCATCTGCAAATATGATCATTTGATTGACATGAACATTCCTGCAACCATCTAAATTGAAGCAGACATTGAATTTAGGAGGCAACTCCCACATCCAACCTTTAATCAGTGGCAGATCTACAGTATTCAAAACAGGTAACTGTAAACCTCTTTGCAGTCAGTGCCTTGTCTTTGAGTTCACCTCCGCCTTTCCAACCTCAACTCCAGCATCACCAGGGGGGCTCTGATTTAAGAGATTGAGACAGCACCAAGTGCCCTACAGGTGAGGCCAATAGCCACAACCAAGCAGGTCGAAGTACTGTGATGAATACTTCTGTCAACAGTTGTTATTCTCTTGTAAAATGTTTTTTTTTTTTTTTTTTAATTGCAGTTGTTCTGACTGGAGAGTCAATTTCTTAATTAGCAATGCTTTGAACAATGCTTTTGGCAGACAATCTGGCAACCCTCCACTGCAGGCAGACCTGCAAATATTCATCAGTCTGGCACACTGCAGGCAAACCTGTGAATACTCATCAGTCTGGCACGCTGCAGGCAAACCTGTGAATACTCATCAATCTGGCACGCTGCAGGCAGACCTGTGGATACTCATCAATCTGGCACGCTGCAGGCAGACCTGTGGATACTCAATCTGGCACGCTGCAGGCAGACCTGTGGATACTCATCAGTCTGGCACACTGCAGGCAAACCTGTGAATACTCATCAGTCTGGCACACTGCAGGCAAACCTGTGGATACTCATCAATCTGGCACACTGCAGTCAAACCTGTGGATACTCATCAATCTGGCACGCTGCAGTCAGACCTGTGGATACTCATCAGTCTGGCACACTGCAGGCAAACCTGTGAATACTCATCAGTCTGGCACACTGCAGGCAAACCTGTGGATACTCATCAATCTGGCACGCTGCAGTCAGACCTGTGGATACTCATCAATCTGGCACGCTGCAGTCAGACCTGTGGATACTCATCAATCTGGCACACTGCAGGCAGACCTGTGGATACTCATCAATCTGGCACGCTGCAGTCAGACCTGTGGATACTCATCAATCTGGCACGCTGCAGTCAGACCTGTGGATACTCATCAATCTGGCACACTGCAGGCAGACCTGTGGATACTCATCAATCTGGCACGCTGCAGGCAGACCTGTGGATACTCATCAATCTGGCACGCTGCAGGCAGACCTGTGGATACTCATCAATCTGGCACGCTGCAGGCAGACCTGTGGATACTCAATCTGGCACGCTGCAGGCAGACCTGTGGATACTCATCAATCTGGCACGCTGCAGGCAGACCTGTGGATACTCATCAATCTGGCACGCTGCAGGCAGACCTGTGGATACTCATCAATCTGGCACGCTGCAGGCAGACCTGTGGATACTCATCAATCTGGCACGCTGCAGGCAGACCTGTGGATACTCATCAATCTGTCTGAGAAACAAGCCTGGCAACACAAACAGATCTGCAGCCAATCCACCCAATACGCTTAATACAGAGCTGGCTTGTTTCAGGCTTGATGAACAAACCCTGCCGACGCTATGAGCTCAGCTTCAGTAATGCTGCTTGCTTTTCTCTGCACTGCACAGTGCATGTTTCCCGAGTGTGTCTCATATCCAGTTCAACAGATACCTCTCCCAGTTCACTCTGCACTGCACAGTGCATGTTTCCCGAGTGTGTCTCATAATGTTTCTCTTTAATGTTACTGCTTGTAAAACAACAGGGTCCTATATGCATGTTGTTTCTGACACAGTAATTTAGAATTCAGTTTCGTGAGTGAATACAAGCATGGGAATACATTAACCCTTGTTTGTTCGAATATTCAGATATTTGTCCCAGCACTATAAAGCCTAATTTCCAGTGCGGGCCAGGGCGGGCTTGGGCAAGACAAATGGGCTTCAGTGCTTGTTCCAAACATGGCCAACCTCGGAAGTTCTTGTCCTGTGTCAAAGGTCACTGGGGGATTGTGGGATAGCATTGTGCTGTGTTTTACAGAAACCCATAGCAGTACTACGTTCAGAAAATAAAACGCCCAAGCAACAGATGCTGCAATTGAAAGAACGTTCATCGCTATTTTTATTTTCACTCTACATATGATTTTCTCCTTCTCACAACCCAATTGTCTGAACCCTCTAAAGGAAGACAGACTCAAAGTGACTGGGATTGCTCTGCATCGGATGATAGTGAAGATGGTTTCATTCCACAATGTAATGCATGTGTGGCAACTTTATTTTTGCTTTCAGTTTGTGTTTTCTTTAACATTAAAAAACTAAAAGCTTAAAGCTACTAAATGTAAAACAATAATCCAGCATTAATAAATGCCATACCCTGTACTGCTAAACGTGTGGAGGCAACATTTATTTTGGTGTTTGATGTACAGTAAACCCAATGGAATACACCCAGAGGGAATGTGTATCTGTATTCCGCTGTCGGGTTCTTATCCAGCACACGCCTCCCTGCTGTGTGATAACGGTTCAGATATACACAGAGCAGGGAGACTGGGCTCAGTGATTTAGTACAGACACACACACACACACACACACACACAGAGCAGGGAGACTGGGCTCAGTGATTTAGTACAGACACACACACACACACACACACACACAGAGCAGGGAGACTGGGCTCAGTGATTTAGTACAGTGATTTTACTCCCAGTGTGTATTACCCAGAAGAAACCCTCAGCAGAACCACATGTTTCGGCATTTCTGTGGCTGAACAATGAACCACTTATCAGGGCAGCAGTGTGGAGTAGTGGTTAGGGCTCTGGACTCTTGACCGGAGGGTTGTGGGTTCAATCCCCAGTGGGGGACACTGCTGTTGTACCCTTGAGCAAGGTACTTTACCCAGATTGCTCCAGTAAAAACCCAACTGTATAAATGGGGAATTGTATGTAAAATAATGTGATATCTGTATAATGTGAAATAATGTATAATGTGATATCTTGTAACAATTGTAAGTCGCCCTGGATAAGGGCGTCTGCTAAGAAATAAATAATAATAATAATAATAATAATAATAATATCAAGGCATTGTGCTACTTTCCTTCATGACATCCTGTATTGTAATGAAGGTGATGAAAAGCACAGGCACAGGTCACTGTCACAGACACACGACGTGATCACAATCACTGCATGTGAACAGGACAGTGCGGTTGCGAATTATTCAAGTTAGCCAGACAATACTATTAAACTTAAAACATCATGCAACATTACTGTACAGTCCTGCAACTTTACATTTTGAACAACATTTTAGGTTTGCCTGGCTAAAGGTTTCTGAGGAGTGCGTCCAGTTCTTTCAGGGAAGTTTCTAGGCACACAGGTGTATCTCTCATACATGTTTATCAGGGTACATTTGC
Source organism: Acipenser ruthenus (assembly GCF_902713425.1). NCBI lineage: Eukaryota > Metazoa > Chordata > Actinopteri > Acipenseriformes > Acipenseridae > Acipenser > Acipenser ruthenus. The sequence continues at coordinate 9,767,144 of NC_081211.1, forward strand.
AATGCAATGTTTTCCCGTGGTTATACTATGCATTCACCAGTATATCATGGTCTGCCTCGTTTAATATACTGTACAGAACACATGAGCCTGCAAACTCTCTCAAACACATCTCTGTGTGCTCACAGAACACATGAGCCTGCAAACTCTCTCAAACACATCTCTGTGTGCTCACAGAACACATGAACCTGCAAACTCTCTCAAACACATCTCTGTGTGCTCACAGAACACATGAACCTGCAAACTCTCTCAAACACATCTCTGTGTGCTCACAGAACACATGAGCCTGCAAACTCTCTCAAACACATCTCTGTATGCTCACAGAACACATGAACCTGCAAATTCTCTCAAACACACCTCTGTATGCTCACAGAACACATGAGCCTGCAAACTCTCTCAAACACACCTCTGTATGCTCACAGAACACATGAACCTGCAAACTCTCTCAAACACACCTCTGTATGCTCACAGAACACATGAGCCTGCAAACTCTCTCAAACACACCTCTGTATGCTCACAGAACACAGCAGCCAGCACAAACTGGGAATACTGGGAGGACCAACAGGCTACTGATTCCTTATGAGAACGCAACACTAAAATAACTCTTCCAAAAGTGCAGTGGCATGCATGTCACACATCTTAAACAGGACTAGATTACAGAGGAGGCTGGACTTCGTTACAACCATCTGGAACCCCCTAGCAGATATCAGATAGCTATAGTGATATATCTATATCTATCTATATATATATATATATATATATATATATATATATATATATAGATATATGTATATATATCTATATATATATATATACACATACATACATACATACATACATACATATACATATATATATATAGATATTTATTTATTTACACTGAATACTTGTTACCCTGTACGACTGCTTTTGTTAAAAGAACAGCAGGTTTCCCAGCATTCTGTGTGGAATCATGTCCAGTTCTTTGGGCTCCTTTTTGACCTGTTATTTCATAGGTTCTATACAACCACATACTTATATAATGAATATATAGCAGAAAGGGTTCAATTCAAAACTAATGGTTCAGAACCATTTCCAACCAAGTTGCGTAGTTTGATGCTTCATATCTCATAATTCCACTGCTGCTGTGAACGCTTCTATTTAGAACTCTGTTGTTCTGTACAGGAAGCTAAATAAACCCAGGGTCCCAATGGAAGCTGAGAGTAGGGTTCTATAGAGAACGCCCAGGGTCCCTGTATTCTTTACTCAGTCTCAGTTCCAAAGGGCAGCCCAACCCGTCACAGCTGCTTTTTATTGCCTCTTGTCTCAGCGCCACTTTAAACCCGCACAGTGAGGTTTCAGCAAGGTCACTCTTATGAACGCACAGTAATTCAGCAGTTTTCCCTCAAGCTTTTCTCATGGGTATACTATGCATTTACCACAGTTGGCCATGGTTAGTTTTGTAATATGCTTTACCGTACCATATATGGGCTTCACAATGTTTACCTATGCTTTACCATACATGCACTGTGCTTTATAAGAACATGGCTAGTTACCAGTCTCTAGTACAGCTCAGCTGTGCTGCTCTGTAAGAACATGTCTAGTTACAGTCTCTGGTACAGATCAGCTGTGCTGCTCTGTAAGAACATGTCTAGTTACAGTCTCTGGTACAGATCAGCTGTGCTGCTCTGTAAGAACATGGCTAGTTACAGTCTCTGGTACAGATCACCTGTGCTGCTCTGTAAGAACATGGCTAGTTACAGTCTCTGGTACAGATCAGCTGTGCTGCTCTGTAAGAACATGGCTAGTTACAGTCTCTGGTACAGATCAGCTGTACGTGTGTTTCTTTAACCCTTGTGCAGTTTCAGAGAACAGTTTTTAGTTTAATAGTAGTTTTTTTTTTCTCTCAACACCAAACAAAAACTTCCATTTAAAAAACCTAATTCAATCCAGACATCGGATTTATTGAGGTGGGAAATTCAGGTCGCAGTGTAAAGACGGGCAATTAATGAATTAATTAACTAATTCACTCATTCATTAAATGCATCAATAATTACATTGAGTCATGTTTGAATTCCAAGCAGTTTATAAGAAAATGAAAACGACAGTTTGACATTCCAAAAAAGCAAACATACATTTCTTTATACTGCAAATACATGAATGAATAAATCAAACAGAGAGTAACAGAACGTCACCTGCTAATACAGATGAAGCCCCTTCTTCACCAGACACCCTGTAAAACACCGCGGGGAGACCGACACTGACCCGCGCCCGACACATTGTTCAGACAGCATTAACCAGACCAGCTCGCCTCCTCCATCAAGCGAGCAGCAGCGATGCCAAATAAATAACACAACACGACAAACAGGCGATGTTACAATAGTACCCTGGGAATAGTTACTTACCAATTGCAGTCAAAACGTGTGATTTAACACAGAAAATCCGGTTATATTTTTAACCTGAGATTAGAACCAAATATATAATATATAGATTTAAAAAATCAGGGCAGCCTAAAATGCATTCAGCCAACAGGAATACCACCTCTTACCAGCGTCTCGGTACCTTTATTGAATACAGACTCCGCTTGTGAAATGCTCTAGCGCGGCGCTACCAACTACCAATACTAGAAGGGGGGAGTGGGGTCAATCGTACCAATACACACGTATGTTTTAAAACGTTTTTATAAGCACGTATAGACTGCATTGAACTGCACAGTGTATTTATGTTTTCACTTTGCTGTAGGGATTATTGTGATCCTTTGGGGATGTTATGTGGGACGGTAGGGCTTTGATCGCCCCCTGACAAACCCCTTTTCATTCCGTTGCATGGTATGCGGTCAGCTCGACGGTTTAGTCCAGCAGGGGCATTAACATTCTGCCAGAGTGTGTTGCTAGGAGCGGATAGCTGGAGCAGTGTGATAAGAGAGAAGTAAGACATGCTTCTGTGTTTGTCTCGTATACCGCGCTATCAACAAGTCCTCAAGCACAAACCTCGGAGTCTAATGCATGGTTAGGAACGGTTCACACAGCCATGCATGTTATATACCAGGAGGGCAGCTGGCTAATATATATACTGTATATATGTAATTATGTATGTAATTAATTTGAAAAAGGAAAAGTGCTGTGTACCACAAGGTGCAAAATCAAAAAGAAAAAGGTCATGTAGGTACCAATTCTTCACATTTTTTGTATACCTTTTGTATAGAGATTACACACACACACACACACACACGCATTTCGATTGCAATCATTGTTTTTAACATACTATTTAAGAGACTCTTCTGGAACATACATGCTGGTTCGAGGCTACGACACTGGGGGTGAGATGTTTAAAGTTGCAGTTTCTTTTTAAATCTATTACAGTCAGCTATAATATAATCCACTGGTGTCATGACATGTGCCTTTTTTCGCCTCTTTGTTCCCACTTACCAAGGCAGAATGACTGTGTGGGCCAAAACCTGTTCTGCCCTGCCCTGTTATGTCACTGCTGCTTTTGTACCAGTCTTGGCAGTCAGCATTTGCCAGTTTTGACCACAGGTTAAATTTACATATTTATATGGATGTTGTGAGTTCAGGTTCAGACAGCAGCATGCTGGGATGAAAGAGTTGGGCTCCCTGAGCAGAGCAGACTTGTCTTGTTATGTAAGCATGCGCGCTTGTGTGTGTGTCGAGGCAATGTGGAGCCACTCAGTGTGTCTACTTGCATTAGGAGACTCAGCCTGACAGGGGGGGGGGGGCTATTCCTGTTGCACTGAGACTCATCCAGCAGTTGTGTTTGTCCCAGCCTCTCTTTATATCGCTCTCTCTCAACTTCAAGTTCAAATACTTTATTGGCACTGCAAGTGCCAGCCTGCAACCACTCTTAACCAGCTTCGCCCCAAACCAACCGCACCAAACCTGTTGTAAACCGCACCTCCGCTGATGAGTGCTGTCCTGTTGAACGAGCCTGCCTCAGTGCCACCTAGCGGCCATTGTCAGATCTGCAAGGGCTGACTCTTCTGCGCCTACCTCCCGTCTTGGGGCTTGTCAAACCGTTCAGCACCAACTTAACACCTAGCTTGCTTGTTCTCTAAAAAAACATTAATAAATAAATAAATAAATAAATAAATAAATAAATGTAAGTTAAGTTTTCTTATTCAGACATGGTGTTAATTATACGTGGTTCTTGTTTTTGCAATACTTAAAAGAAAAAAAAAGATATATCTAGGAACGGTCCGAATCGCTTGTGTATCCTTACAATCATATAGTATCAATGTCTAAAAAATGTATTTCTGAAAAATATCTAAAATAACGTTTTTTGCCTCTTCAAATGTGTTAGATTCTAAACAGAACGTTGTTTTCATATGTTCAATTATTCTGTTATTGTAGAGAACTATATAAGAAGATAAGAAAGTTTACAAACGAGAGGAGGCCATTCAGCCCATCTTGCTCGTTTGGTTGTTAGTAGCTTATTGATGCCAGAATCTCATCAAGCAGCTCCTTGAAGGATCCCAGGGTGTCAGCTTCAACAACATTACTGGGGAGTTGGTTCCAGACCCTCACAATTCTCTGTGTAAAAAAGTGCCTCCTATTTTCTGTTCTGAATGCCCCTTTATCTAATCTCCATTTGTGACCCCTGGTCCTTGTTTCTTTTTTCAAGTCAAAGAAGTCCCCTGGGTCGACATTGTCTATACCTTTTAGGATTTTGAATGCATGAATCAGATCACAGCGTAGTCTTCTTTGTTCAAGACTGAATAGATTCAATTCAGTAGTTCGGGACAAACACCAATCACAAAATGTTTTAGTACAAATATTTATTGTAGAGAATGCGGAGTATGCGATTTAACAGAAAAGTATGCTGTATATACACATTCATTTGGCATCAAACCTAAACTTGGTTTGAGGGTTCGCTGCCTGGCCAACTGGACGAGGCTGAGACCCCCATTTGATAAAACATAAAAACTGTTAAGAAAGGTGGAGATGGGGAGGTGGTGGGTTACGATGAAATCAAAACGCAACTGAGAGATAAGTGAAGAGGGTATTTATAGTGCTAACAATTTAAATTAGCTAATGTGTAAATTGAATGATTCAATTTGGTGATGCGGAGATTGGTGTCTGACCCTCCTCCCGAACTTTAATTATAAATTTCATTTCAGTAGTTCGGGACAAACACCAATCACAAAATGTTTTAGTACAAATATTTATTGTAGAGAATGCGGAGTATGCGATTTAACAGAAAAGTATGCTGTATATACACATTCATTTGGCATCAAACCTAAACTTGGTTTGAGGGTTCGCTGCCTGGCCAACTGGACGAGGCTGAGACCCCCAAAAAGAACAAGCCGGTCTCAATGCCACAATTAGAATTGAATATAGCCCACTTGAAGGTTTAGCCAACCTTTAACAAATGATCATCAGCACGCAGGAGAGGAAAACAAAACCCATTTTTGGGAAATAAACCTCTGGGAATCCATGGCTGATTCGATTGCCCTTCCTCCAGGCAGGCTACTAACACTTAAGAGCACATTTCTGTAAAAGCAATTTTAGGCTCCATAATATTTGTTATAATGTAAACTTGGTAAGCACTGGAGGATCAACGACCTAACCGTTTGATAAGAGAGTCTGGAACCCCGTGGGAAAAAGCTGCTACGATTCTGAAGGAAGGACCGGAAAACTGCTCAGCTGCGAATCCGGACCTGGAAATAAATCAGGTGAAAGAAGAACAAATGTTGGGTGACGATTGTTCAGTTTTTGTTAATAAACAGCGGGCCTGAGGGTGATGCGCCCTGAGAAAGATTGAGATGGACAAGAGAGAAAGGGGTCATATGGGCCAACATGGGAGTTTAATTTATAAACAAAATTGAAAAGCTTTCTCTAATCTTCCTTGTCCGTTTTACTTCTTTTGAGCAGGAAGGAAAGGGTATCAGATGAGGGGATTGCTAGGTCAGAGATTAAGGGGTGAATCTGGGGGTTGAATTTGAGAGCGATGTAGACTCCCAGCACCTATGGGAACCCAAGAAGGCTAAGAGAAAGAGCTGTAAGGTTTTATCTAAAACAGGCAGGAGTAGCTGGAGCAGATGAGAGGCATCAAGAGAGTACGTTGATGGCAATAGGTAGGCAAGCAGGAGGAGAAAGAGATTCTGATAGTTGAAGCCCTTTCAGGATTAGTGAAATTTGTGAGTTGCAGAGTGTAGAGCTGGGACACTGAAATTGAGTTGAGTTTGTAGAAAAACTTGATGCCGGAAATTCAAATCTTATCGCTCTGTTCTTAAGGGACATAAAACAGGATGACACTACGGGCACTGAAAATGATGGAAAGGAATGTTGAATGCAAAGTGAAATTTTAAAGCAATTCCAGGATGACCGGTACATTTGCAGTGAGCGGGGAGTGATGCTGAGAAGAGTTGTTTCTTGAGCCTGCAGAAATCAGGGAATGCAGCAGGTGGCTCACATGAATGTCAGGTCTGAAAAGAGGAATCTGAGTTTGCAGGAGGTCGTCTTCGGAAGCCAATGCTCTGAATCCCTGCGTTTGGAAACGAGAAAGAATCAATTATATTCAGGTGGCAGAGAATGTGTTGAGCTCTGAAAATGAACTGATGAGTAACAGATAAACAGGTAATCCTTCTGAATATTCTCATTATAATGAACGATCTTGTTAAAGATTTAGACTGAAGGTGAATTGTGAGTGGAGAAGAATGGATTTTGAGCCCAGGAAGACCCCCAAAAGGAGTGCGGCTACAGCAAATGGACACACTTTGCGCAATGACGAGGAGTGATCGGTTATAGGAATAATGCTGAATTCGTTGGGCCATGGAGCAGAAAACCAATTTTCCCTTGTAGTATCCTCCAAAGCCAAGAGAGGGAGCTGCATCTTTGAACGGCTGAATGTCTTTGTGCAGCAGGAGACAGTTGTCGTAAAAGAAAGTACTGCCATTCCTTTCTTTTAGTAGGAGCTCCCACAGGCGGAGTTCCTTGCGAAAAAAAAGGAACCAAACCATAAGTATGACATCATTGAGGGAATCGACAGAAAGGATCAAATAGAGAGAAGGTAGGAGATAAAAGCTCTGCCTCGAGGATTTATCCTCATTGCGTACAAATTGCAAAGCATATGACATGGTTTATTTAAATTTCGAGAAAGCTTTTGACAAAGTCCCACATAAAAGATTAATTTCTCATATTGAACGCAGTAGGGATTCAATGAAATGCATGCACGTGGATTAGGGAGTAGTTAACATGTAGAAAACAGAAGGCCTCCAGAGTATGCAGTATTGCGGCCCTGACTGATATTCAAAGAAATGGGAATGGTTTTGAAAGTGTTTGAATAAACTGCCGGTAAGCTGAAAGAAGAAAAGCATCTCACAGAGAAGAGACCACTATGGGGTCGTGCTGGACACCCATGGCGGCCAGGGAGGTCACTGCAGGGGCCTGCTGAATGCCTGTAGTGAGGGGAGGGTAGCCTAAAAGGTTACATTTGGAAGACCGCGGAGGTAAGGAATAGAAGGGGGCAGTGGGGCCCTGTTGAAGCTCGCAGCTGGTAGAAAAACGTTTGACAGAGAAGGGAGCACTATGGGGGCCTGCTGGACGCCCATAGTGGCCAGCGAGGTCACTGCAGGGGCCTGCAGTGATGGGGGGTGGGGAATGCGGGAGCAGCCGCACCCAACTGTAATTACTGATTAGAGGAAACATCAAAAATAGAGCAAGGTAACCAGTGGTGTATTACAGGGATCAGTATTAGGTCCTCTGCTATTCCTAATCTACATAATGATTTAGATTATGGCATAGTAAGCAGACTTGTTAAATTTGCACACAACACAAAAATAGGTGGAGTGGCAAACACTGTTGCAGCAGCGAAGGTCATTCAAAATGATCTAGACAGCATTCAGAACTGGGCAAGCACATGGCAAATGACATTTAATAGAGAAGTGTAAAGTACTGCACACAGGCAAGAAAAATGTGCATTATAAATATCATATGGAAGATACTGAAATTGAAGGAATCTTTGAAAAAGACCTAGGAGTTTATGTTGACTCAGATATGTCTTCATCTAGACAATGTGGGGAAGCTGTAAAAAGGCCAACAAGATGCTCGGATATATTGCGAAAAGTTTTGAATTTAAAATCAAGGGAAGTAATGCTAAAAATGTACAATGCATTAGTAAGACCTCACCTAGAATACTGTGTTCAGTTCTGGACACTTCATTAAAAGAAAAAGGATATTGCTGCTCCAGAAAGAGTGCAAAGAACAGCGACCAGAACTGTCCCGGATTTAAAACACATGTCGTATGCAGACAGGCCAAAAGAAAAGAAGCTATTCAGACTTGAACAAAGACTACGCGGTGATCTGATTCAAGCTTTCAAAATCCTAAAAGGTATTGACAACGTCAACCCAGGAGACTTTTTGAACCAGGAGTCACAAATGGAAATTAGACAAAGGGGCATTCAGAACAGAAAATAGGAGGCACTTTTTTTTTTTTTTTTTTTTTTTTTACATAGAAAATTGTGAGGGTCTGGAACCAACTTAGTAATGTTGAAGCCGACACCCTGGGATCCTTCTTGATCCTTCTTGATGATACTCTGAGATCAATAAGCTACTAACAACCAAACGAGCAAGATGGGCTGAATGGCATCCTCTTGTTTGCAAATCCTCCCATGCTCCCATGTAGTTTAAATGGCCTAGGAGGGACAGAAGATTGCGTTTAGTGGGGGGGGGGGGGGGGGGGGGGGGACCGGACCAGACCGGACAGAAAAGTGGAAATATAAAAAAAAAATACAATCTCCTGAGGACAGGCTCAATGGGCATGATTTTAAATGTGTTTGATATATTGGCTTTAGCCAGTCATGCGTTTTTCCCAGCAATTTTGATTAAGAATATGGCGTGGTCGATTTGCATATTGCAGGGAGCAATCTTCGTGAGGGACTGTTGATGCTGGGTGTGGTGGAGTTACGGTGAGCGGAAATGAAGGAAGTTACAGGCAGAATAGCACAGGTTCCTTCAATGAAGTTATTACAAATCTGGCAAAACAATCTCTGGATACAAATGCTCAAAACTGCCGATGAGCAGTGAGGGAAGGGAACCAGAAAGGTTAGGGAAGGGAACCAGAAAGGTTAGGGAACTTGCAGTGAGAGAAGGGAACCAGAAAGGTTATAGTTAGAGGTGAAGGGAGCACTATGGGGGCCTGCTGGACGCCCATAGTGGCCAAAGAGGTCATTGCAGGGGCCTGCTGGACGCCTGCAGTGAGGGAAGGGAGCCAGAAAGGTTATATTTGGAGGTGAAGGGAGCACTATGGGGGCCTGCTGGACGCCCATAGTGGCCAAAGAGATCACTGCAGGGGCCTGCTGGACGCCTGCAGTGATGAGGGGGTGTAACCAGAAGGTTACAGATGCATATTATACAACAGTGGCGGGTGTCGAAACCCCAGGATAGATCGCGGGAGCAGCCGCTCCTAACTGTAATAACAATCTCTGGATACAAATGCTCAAAACTGCTGAAGCACAGAAAGAAAAGCATTTCACAGAGAAAGGATCACTATGAGGGCCTGCTGGACGCCCATAGTGGAAAAAGAGGTCACTGCAGGGGCCTGCAGTGAGGGGAGGTAACCTGAAAGGTTATAGTTGGAGCCAGAATGCTCAGGAACTGCTAAATGAGCCTTTGATTGACAGGTGCGATGGTCCTGCTTTCGGATTTTTCCGGTAGTAGAAGCGCTTCGTGGAGATGCAGTCGGTGCGGGGGAGGTGTTTCAAGTCCGCTTATAATACGCGGAAATTGGGCTTTCTTCTTGAGTCGCGGGTTGGAATTTGTAAAAACACCCATACTGACATGGGTTGGGCTTGTTTTGTGATACTTGGCAACACTGGGTAAAGCAACGATCAGTGATGACGTCATAGCGCCTGCGACGGGAAGGATGAAATAAAGTAAACAAATTCTCCTTACGTGCTGTAGATTTGAATGGGATGTTGTTGCTACGAAAATAAAGCTGGAGCCGGGAGATCGTCCAGTCTCTGATGTCAGGAGTTGCGGAGGAACGAGTGGCCAGGCGGGAGCCACAGCAGACAGGAGAAGCTGACATCTGGGCAGAGAAGTTTGGAGTGGTAATACCGCCGACCGAAGTTGTGGTGGAGTTGGCCCGGGAAGGGCTGGTTGAACTGGTTGCGTGGATCTCGGCTCCGGGAAAACAGCAAACAGATCGTCATCCGTCGAAACGGAATAATCCAGACTGCAGACCATGATGCGTGCATGTACGATGAAATCAAAACGCAACTGAGAGATAAGTGAAGAGGGTATTTATAGTGCTAACAATTTAAATTAGCTAATGTGTAAATTGAATGATTCAATTTGGTGATGCGGAGATTGGTGTCTGACCCTCCTCCCGAACTTTAATTATAAATTTCATTTCTTTTAGCCTGTCTGCATACGACATACCTTTTAAACCTGGGATAATCCTGGTTGCTCTTCTTTGCACTCTTTCTAGAGCAACAATATCCTTTTTGTAACGAGGTGACCAGAACTGAACACAATATTCTAGGTGAGGTCTTACTAATGCATTGTAAAGTTTTAACATTACTTCCCTTGATTTAAATTCAACACTTCTCACAATATATCTGAGCATCTTGTTGGCCTTTTTATAGCTTCCCCACATTGTCTAGATGAAGACATTTCTGAGTCAACATAAACTCCTACGTCTTTTTCATGGTTCCCTTCTTCAATTTCAGTATCTCCCATATGATATTTATAATGCACATTTTTATTTCCTGCATGCAATACTTTGCACTTTTCTCTATTAAATTTCATTTGCCATGTGTCTGCCCAGTTCTGAATGCTGTCTAGATCATTTTGAATGACCTTTGCTGCTGCAACAGTGTTTGCCACTCCTCCTAATTTTGTGTCGTCTGCAAATTTAACAAGTTTGCTTACTATACCAGAATCTAAATCATTAATGTAGATTAGGAATAGCAGAGGACCAATACTGATCCCTGTGGTACACCACTGGTTACCTCGCTCCATTTTTAGGTTTCTCCTCTAATCAGTACTTTCTGTTTTCTACATGTTAACCACTCCCTAATCCATGTGCATGCATTTCCTTGAATCCCTACTGCGTTCAGTTTGAGAATTAATCTTTTATGCGGGACTTTGTCAAAAGCTTTCTGGAAATCTAAATAAACCATGTCGTATGCTTTGCAATTATCCATTTTCAATGTTGCATCCTCAAAAAAGTCAAGTAGGTTAGTTAGACACGATCTCTCTTTCCTAAAACCATGCTAACTGTCTCCCAGGATACTGTTACCATATAGGTAATTTTCCATTTGATATCTTATTATAGTTTCCATAAGTTTACATATAATAGAAGTCAGGCTTATTGGTCTGAAGTTACCTGGTTCGGTTTTGTCTCCCTTTTTGTGGATCGGTATTACGTTTGCTATTTTCCAGTCTGTCGGTACAACCCCTGTGTCAATAGACTGTTGCATGATCTTGGTTAGCGGTTTGTAAATAACTTCTTTCATTTCTATGAGTACTATTGGGAGGATCTCATCCGGCCCAGGGGATTTGTTTATTTTAAGAGCTCCTAGTCCCTTTAACACTTCTGCCTCTGTTATGCTAAAGTTATTTAAAACTGGATAGGAACAGGTCGACATGTGGGGCATGCTGTCCGTATCCTCCTTTGTAAAAACCTGTGAAAAGTAATCATTTAATATATTTGCTATTTTTTTTTCTTCATCTATGATTTTGCCATTTGTGTCTCTTAGACATTTAACCTCCTCTTTGAATGTTCTCTTGCTGTTATAATATTTGAAAAACCTTTTAGAATTGGTTTTAGCCCCCTTAGTAATATTGATTTCTATCTCTCTTGGCCTTTCTAACTTCCTTTTTGACTTGTGTTTGCAGTTCCAAGTACTCTTTCTGTGTACTTTGTTTTTGGTCCCTTTTAAACGCTCTGTAAAGTGCCTTTTTTCGCTGAATATTTTTTTAATTGATCTGTTGAACCATTTTGGCCATTTTGTTTTAGATTTAGATTTGTCTGCTTTTGGGATGTAATTGTTTTGCGCCTCTAGTACTACATTTTTTAAAAACAGCCATCCTTTTTCTGTGGATGGCTGTTTTTAAATATCTAGATTTTCCATTGTACTGTACTTGTAAACAGATACCAATAGTTTTCTAACGTATTTTTAAAAATAACTGTACGTGAAATATATAAGAAGTACTTAAATGAAAGACACCAAGCTAATCAATCAACTACAAGAGCTACCTCAGTATTTCACAATTTGATAACGAATTCGCTTAGTGTTAAATAGTGTTAGAATTCACTGTGTTAGGCTATTTTGACAGTAGTACAAGATCGTATAGACCATTCACTAATTCACTATATTCAATATGTCACGTCTTTTTATGTGTAATTCAGATAATAATAATAATAATAATAATAATAATAATAATAATAATAATAATAATAATAATTATTATTATTATTATTATTATTATTATTATTATTATTCCCACGCAGTAGACCTACCCCTATCGGTCTGCGTGTTGAACTCACTCGGGCGGAGTTTCTTCCAACTCCGAAAGCTTCCGATAATTTTCAGACAGAGCCGAAGGAAGCAGGAAACGGACCCCACAGAAAACACAAACGCAGCATACGGTTGCTTTGCTCCAGGACTAATATCGTCGTTTTATTTTTGTTTCGGGAGTTTTGAAACTTCGTCATGGGAGCCTGCCTGGCGCTGTGTTCAGCGGTCAGCTGCGTAAGTTTGTAAACTTGTTTTCTGTTTAATCAAGCTAAACTGTGTTAAAGTGCAGTGGAGTTTTACCCGTGTTAAGAAATGTAAAAAGCTTTTGTTTTTCTATTTCTTTTTTAAATTGTACTTGTTCGTACTTTATATCGCTGATTAAAAAACGAAAAACAAACATAAAAATGTGAATGTTAGCAAATTTAAGTTCCTTATTTTCATAACACCTAAGTATTGCGTATTATATATATATAATATTACAGCAGTGTTATTTTTAGTGAGAAGTGTAAATGCTTCATAATTATAGGCAGTGTATTAATTCCGAGTTTGCGGTTAACACCCGTGATACTGTTTAGTTGACGTCAGTGTTACAAGCTTTGAAAAAATGCTTGGCCAAAAAAACACTGAAATGATAAATCCTAGATGACATTGCAAACCTGGTAGGCGGATTGAGTCTGGATTCTTGTGAAGAGGGTCGGTTATTTTGGATGGTTAGATGTCGTGTTGTTCGTTAATGATTAATATATTAAAACCACAAACAGTTAGATACAGAGACAAAAAAGACTCTGTTCCTCCACTCATTAATCTGCTACTTGAGATTTCATGCCACTGGGTCATTTCCGAAATTAATCGGGTGCAGTACCTGTTTCGTGTCGATGCGTCATCGAGTAATTCAGAGGATCACTGAAGCTACGTCAGCAATATATTCATTTTCCAAACAGTTACTACTGTTTATTCCTCTCCCTTTTGAAAGCAGATACCTGTTTCAATGCGTGCTCTTCACGAGTCATCTCCAGAAGGACGGGGCCAGGGTCAGCCGAGTCACATCTCAGCTGACAGCGGCATCAATCACTCAACTACCTCAGAAAATGTTTTGTAAATAAATACATATTCTAGTAATTAATTCCGTTTTTGATTAGTATTCTTATTCATAACACAAACATACATTAGTTAATCAGCACATACACTTGCTATCAAGGTAAATAACGTTTGGTTATCGTTTTTTTTATTTTTTATTCTGTATATAATAATATCTTTATAGTTATCACAAATTAAATTTGATAAGAGGTTTTTCTCAAAGAAAGAAAACACACAGGTTTTAGTCGTTGCCCAAGGGACTTCTTTGACCTGAAAAAAGAAACAAGGTCCAGAGGTCACAAATGTAGATTGGATAAAGGGGCATTCAGAACAGATAATTGTGAGAGTCTGGAACCAACTCCCCAGTAATGTTGTTGAAGCTGACACCCTGGGATCCTTCAAGAAGCTGCTTGATGAGATTCTGGGATCAATAAGCTACTAACAACCAAACGAGCAAGATGGGCTGAATGGCCTCCTCTCGTTTGTAAACTTTCTTATGTTCTTATGTTCTTATGACTTCTTTGACCTGAAAAAAGAAACAAGGACCAGGGGTCACAAATGGAGATTAGATAAAGGGGCATTCAGAACAGAAGATAGAGGCACTTTTTTACACAGAGAATTGTGAGGGTCTGGAACCAACTCCCCAGTAATTTTGTTGAAGCTGACACCCTGAGATCCTTCAAGAAGCTGCTTGATGAGATTATGGGATCAATAAGCTACTAACAACCAAACGAGCAAGATGGGCTGAATGGCCTCCTCTCGTTTGTAAACTTTCTTATGTTCTTAAATCAATCACTGGCATTGACGATACGCACACACTGTCCTCATAGGGGATGAACTCAATCACTGAAAAACAAAACAAAAGCCTCATGAAATCAAAACATCTATAGCACCTGCAAGAATATTTCTTAGAAATAAAACACTGCCCTTTATTACTGTAAGTTAAGAATTAGGAAAATAAAATAATTAGCCAAAAGAAAAATTAATAATAAATGTGTAAAATCAGACTATAACAGTGGCAGCTTGAGTTGTTCCGCCCACCTCGCAGTACACAAGATACTGGACCGTCATTTTGCTCGAGTGGTCCGCACCACTCCACGGTGCACAGGACAGTGTATGATAACTGCTCGAGCGGTCCGCACTACCCCACAGTGCACAGGACAGTGTGTGGTAACTGCTCGAGTGGTCCGCACTACCCCACAGTGCACAGGACAGTGTGTGGTAACTGGTCGAGTGGTCCGCACTACCACACAGTGCACAGGACAGTGTGTGGTAACTGCTCGAGCGGTCCGCACCACCCCACGGTGCACAGGATAGTGTGTGGTAACTGCTCGAGTGGTCCGAAGCACTTTATTATTAGAAATAAACACTGGAAGGGGCTGGAACCTCCCCAAAATTTACCTTAGCCCCCCCACCCCCCCCATGGCCCCCAAGCGAAATGACTAAGTTAGGCTTCTCTCTAGCTCTGTGTTTAAGTGAGCAAAGCCATACGCAGCTACGCTGTCTCACACTAACCTGAGCAATCTCCGAGAGGGATGGCTTTTCATTTGTAGCTACAGCTAACTTCAGTGTTGTTACTGGCAAAATATTCGTATGTTTTCATCAAAGTTATACCTGCTTAAAACCATAACATATTGCCATTTCTGTGTTGACAGCATCAACAGAAAACGAGATGCACATGTAGGACAAGTGTTTCATCAGTGAAAATTATTAGGCGTTTTCTTTTTACTCCACATCCCGTCCCCCCAGAGTGCGGACCAGGGAAAACAATCGCAGGGCCAATTCAGTTTTAAGCAAGCCTATTGTAATAAAACAGTACATAAAGATATTTGTGTTTTAAAATGTAAAAAAGAGCCTGAAACTGAATGGTGTGCAACAGGTGTTGCTGTATCAAAGTGGTGTGTAATGGGGTACTTAATACAGAATTATCACAAAATGCAAGAGACCGAGTTGCCAAACCCCTTTTCCCCCCCAATAGTACTACAGAAAAACTGCCATTTTTTTAAAAAAACGACTTCAGTATTGAAGCAGGTTCTATATTTATAGTCTACTGGTTATTTAAAGTTTAACGTGAACAATACTACTACTACGATGATGCTACAAATACTACTAATAATAATGAGCTTGTCATGTGAATGTGAGTCGTATCCCACAAACATCACTTAAATGACTTCAAAACAAATGAAATGTTTGTTTTGTAAAACAAACAAAAATGAAAATGACCATGTACAGCATTTACATTGATAAAGAATGTATTGATAAAGAATATTAAACCGCTGTCTACAAAGTATTTGTTTAGCTTTACTAGCCTACCTAAAGGATAGCTACGTTTTGAGTTCTACAGTTATTTACTGCTTTGGACACAACTTGCATGAAATGGAAGTGTTACAAATGTAGAAACATTTGCTGTCACACCTGTTTGTTTTAGTTATCTACAGTATTTGCTAAGACCTGATACAGTTTTATACCAACTTTCGTGTGACAGCAGCTTGCCTGTGTTGATCAGTCCCAGTGCCCGTTTACACGGCTTGCCTGTGTTGATCAGTCCCAGTGCCCGTTTACACACACCATGTTCCACTGTGTGCTGCTTTCAAGACAATCCAGCATGACAATTTCACTTTCTTCTTCTTCTCCTTCTCTTAAAATGCATGCAGCACGCGTTCAAGTGTATGCTGTTTACACTGGTCCACTTATCTGACTCAGAAAATGATTCAGATGTGTTTTACGCATGCCCACACAAAGTGGGGTACAGCCCTCTCTCTTTTTTTGTTCTGTCCCCTCATCTGGGAAGGTCTGGTGCTGCTGCCACTGAACACTGGCCTTTATTACTGTAAGTTAAGTATTAGGAAAAGAAAACAATTAGGCAAAAGCAGTACCCAAGACCCTGTACCGTGGTTCTGCTGGAGTGGTCCGGACCACTGTGACGTCGGACCGCTGAGTGGTCCGGCCCACAGGCCGCAGAATGCTCCAGTCCCTTCTCCGAAGCTGCTATGCAGTGGGAGTCTAAAAGCATTCCCTACTACTGCAGCTCCTCCCTGCAGCTCTGTCGATTCTCCCCTGTTTGATAATGTGCTTGTTTTACTGTTTTAGAACTCACACAACATTATACAGAACAGTACTACAGCAGTGAGGCAAACGCATCACAAGACACGTGGATTTCTTTAAATAAATAGGAGTACTGGACTCATGTTAATAAGTAACTTTGGATGAGACGTAAAACCAAGGTCCTGTAAGTGACTCTCCAGCAGCAGTTGTTGATGCATAGTTCACCTCCTAGTCTCTGTAAGTCGTTTTGGATAAAATGTCTGCTAAATTATTATTATTATTATTATTATATTAAGTGGTACTTCCAGGGGTAACACATTCACTGCTTAACATCAGCAGCGTTGGGGTCAGTTCCTGTTTTTCAATTCCATTTCCTTTTAAAAATCAATTCCTAATTTCCATTCCCGTTTAATCAGTTCCAACACACCATTGATCAAAATTACATCTAGCAGTATTCTGTTCAAATGAGCTTCTCACAGTGGCAACACACTACTTTAATTGAAGTCACTGTTAGTCAATTAAATGGGCTTCAAATAAAAGCAGTCTCTAAAATATCAATTCCTTCGAAGGAATTGGAATTGATTTTAAAAAGAATTGAAAAACCGGAATGGACCCCGACCCTGAACGTCAGTGGCACTGCTTGTTTTACGACAGTGCTTCCCAAACTGGGGTCCACAAAGGTTTCCCAAGGGCCCCAGGAATTCTGGAAACATATCTTTTGAAAAACAATAACATATACAGAAAAATGTTAATTCACTGTGGTTGTGAAACAGGCAGTATTCACATGCACTGAGTACAGAACAGGCAGTATTCACATGCACTGAGTACAGAACAGGCATTATTCACAATCACTGAGTACAGAACAGGCAGTATTCACAATCACTGAGTACAGAACAGGCAGTATTCACAATCACTGAGTACAGAACAGGCAGTATTCACAATCACTGAATACAGAACAGGCAGTATTCACAATCACTGAATACAGAACAGGCAGTATTCACAATCACTGAATACAGAACAGGCAGTATTCACAATCACTGGGTACAGAACAGGCAGTATTCACAATCACTGGGTACAGAACAGGCAGTATTCACAATCACTGAATACAGAACAGGCAGTATTCACAATCACTGAGTACAGAACAGGCAGTATTCACATGCACTGAGCCTGTGTGGCGGCTCCCTGACCCCCACCCCTCTTTCTCTCTAGGTGTCGTGTCTGTGTGGCTCAGCACCATGCCTGCTGTGTGGATGTTGCCCCTCCAGTAATAACTCCACAGTGACTCGTCTCGTCTTCTCCTTCTTCCTGCTGCTGGGCACCATCGTCTCTGTCATCATGATCCTGCCTGGCATGGAGACACAGCTCAAGAAGGTACGGTGCTTTTACTGTCCTGAGTGAGGCTGTGTGTCTGGAGATCATTGCTTGAGTGAGACTCTGTGTCTGGAGATCATTGCTTGAGTGAGACTCTGTGTCTGGAGATCATTGCTTGAGTGAGACTCTGTGTCTGGAGATCATTGCTTGAGTGAGACTCTGTGTCTGGAGATCATTGTTGAGTGAGACTCTGTGTCTGGAGACCATTGCTGAGTGAGGCTGTGTGTCGGGAGATCATTGCTGAGTGAGGCTGTGTGTCTGGAGATCATTGCTGAGTGAGGCTGTGGGTTTGGAGATCATTGCTGAGTGAGGCTGTGTGTCTGGAGATCATTGCTGAGTGAGGCTGTGTGTCTGGAGATCATTGCTTGAGTGAGACTCTGTGTCTGGAGATCATTGCTTGAGTGAGACTCTGTGTCTGGAGATCATTGCTTGAGTGAGACTCTGTGTCTGGAGATCATTGCTTGAGTGAGACTCTGTGTCTGGAGATCATTGTTGAGTGAGACTCTGTGTCTGGAGACCATTGCTGAGTGAGGCTGTGTGTCGGGAGATCATTGCTGAGTGAGGCTGTGTGTCTGGAGATCGTTGCTGAGTGAGGCTGTGGGTTTGGAGATCATTGCTGAGTGAGGCTGTGTGTCTGGAGATCATTGCTGAGTGAGGCTGTGGGTTTGGAGATCACAGCTGATTGTCTCTCTGCAGATCCCTGGGTTCTGTGTGGGCGGCAGCTCCATTCCTGGCGTTTCGAACCATGTGAACTGTGACATCGTCGTGGGGTACAAGTCTGTGTACCGCATGTGCTTCGCCATGGCCTGCTTCTTCTTCCTCTTCTCTCTCATCATGATCCGCGTGCGCAGCAGCAAGGACCCGCGGGCCGGCCTGCAGAACGGGTGAGCAGCCTGTGGCAATCCTGTTACCTTATTATTCCAGAAGTCTCATTGCATCGTTTGTCAGGGAACTTTAAGTTTCTGTTAGTATTTCTAATAACT
Organism: Acipenser ruthenus; assembly: GCF_902713425.1. Classification (NCBI taxonomy): domain Eukaryota; kingdom Metazoa; phylum Chordata; class Actinopteri; order Acipenseriformes; family Acipenseridae; genus Acipenser; species Acipenser ruthenus. Next base: position 9,786,077 of record NC_081211.1, read on the forward strand.
GAGGCGACTGGAAACGTCACATAGAGCTGTTTTAATAATGATTCTGCACTTGAAACTTGGTGATCCATGAGGTTTATAATTGTTGAGAATCTTCCTGAGACTTTCCCAACAGCATCCTGGACAGAGCACAGAGACAGGACAGCAGACTGTTCATGATGTACCACACACTGAATTAACACCTCCATACAGGATTCAAGTGCAACAGTGGAATCTGACTGAGGGTCTGTGTGTGCTCTGCAGAGCTGCACTGCTGGTTCCTCTCAGTCCTCTGCTCTCTCTGCAGGCTCCTCTCTCACCACTTCTCTCTCACCACTGTGCTCTCACCCCTCTGCTCTCTCTGCAGGCTCCCCTCTCACTCCTCTGCTCTCTCTGTAGGCTCCTCTCTCACCCCTCTGCTCTCTCTGCAGGCTCCTCTCTCACCCCTCTGCTCTCTCTGCAGGCTTCTGTTTCACCCCTCTACTCTCTCTGAAGGCTTCTCTCTCATCCCTCCCCTCTCTGTGCAGGTTCTGGTTCTTCAAGTTCCTGGCTCTGGTTGGCATCACTGTGGGAGCCTTCTTCATTCCAGATGGGACATTCAACACAGGTACAGGGGTGGGGGTGTAGGAGGGGCTGTGGGTGGGTGGAGCTGGGGGGGGGGGGGGGGGCAATGTGTGTGGGTGTGTGTGTGTGGGCCACTCTGAATGTGGAGCTGGGGAGGCACTGTGGGTGTGGGGGCTACTGTGTGTGTGTGGAGCTGCGGGGGCACTGTGTGTGTGTGTGTGTGTGTGTGTGTGTGTGGAGCTGGGGGGACACTGTGTGTGTGTGGAGCTGGGGGGGGCACTGTGTGTGTGGGTGTTTAAAATAAGTTGGACCTATGTGAGAAATCTCTTTGCTTGCTATGTTGGTCTGATTGCAGTGTGGGTGAGGGGTGGATGAGCAGCGGGTGCAGTGTTTAAGCCCTGGGAGCACAAAGCCACCTTTTCAGGAGCAGTGGCTTGAGACCTTTAGATTTGTAATGACGTCACCAGTGGCCAAGTTAAGCCAATAAACACACAGTATCACATTCTAATCAGGGTTTTAAATGTCTCCTGGAAAGCAGGTAGCTACTTCACTGTATGACTGACATTTCTGCAGTAAATGAGGAGTTTATTTCTCCCAATATGTTCATCAATTTGGGTTCTCTCTCTGTGTGATTGCTAGTCTCTCTCTCTCTCTGATTGCTGGTGTCTCTCTCTCTCTCTGATTGCTGGTGTCTCTCTCTCTCTCTGATTGCTGGTGTCTCTCTCTCTGATTGCTGGTGTCTCTCTCTCTCTCTCTCTCTGTGATTGCTGTGTGTGGATGTCAATGTGTGTTTGGTCTGGTTTTCAGTGTGGTTCTATTTCGGAGTGGTTGGTGCCTTCATCTTCATCATCATCCAGCTGATTCTGCTCATCGACTTTGCGCACTCCTGGAACCAGGCCTGGGTTCAGAACGCAGAAGAGGGCAGCAAGTGCTGGTATGCAGGTGAGTGAGCAAGCGAGCGAGACGACTCTCTGCACAGGTGAGCGAGCCCGGCCCCCCACCCCATCTCCAGGGCTGGATTGAGACTGACTGGGCCCCCGAACCGCATTGACCACAATTAAAATAATATGAATGATGCACACCATCCCTATTATTGAAAGCTTGGTCGCTTACTTTGCATATTTCTTCATGTGTATAAGTGTACAGTGGCTACCCCCGAATCAAGTTGAGAGTGTATTTCTCACCCACTCCCCCCAGTCCTGCTCTGCCCCTCCCATCTGTCTGTCTGACTCTCTGTCTCTGCCCCCCCGCAGGCCTCCTCATCTGCACCTTCCTGAACTATGCTGCCTCCTTCGCCGCCCTGGTGTTGTTCTACCTGTACTACACCAAACCGGACGCCTGCCCTGAGAACAAGGCCTTCATCAGCCTCAACTTCATCTTCTGTGTGATTGTCTCCATCGTCTCCATCCTCCCGCGAGTGCAGGTCAGCGCAGGCCAGGGACACAGGGGCAGAGAGGGCCACAGAGTCTGACAGTCACACACACCGACATACAGATCCACTCCCCAACAAATGCAACATTCAGTCTCCTTCATCAAGCAAACACATCAGTTGGAGACCTGCTTAAGAATTAGAGTACAGATGCATGTAGCCTAGGCTAGATCAGTCTTTATAGTAAATTAGTGTTTAGATGCATGTAGCCTAGGCTAGATCAGTCTTTATAGTAAGGTGATCTGGTGATCTGCCACGTTGGTTCACGTTTCCTTTAGTTTGGCGGGTGCTGCACTAGATGGTGCTTGCAAATGTTAAGACACTCTGTGTGCGTGCGTGCGTGTGTGTGTGCGTGCGTGTGTGTGTGTGTGCGTGCGTGTGTGTGTGTGTGTGTGTGTGCGTGTGTGTGTGTGTGTTGATTGTAAGCTGTCTTGTCGGTTTCAGGAAGCCCAGCCTCACTCAGGGCTGCTACAGGCCTCTGTCATCACTCTCTACACCATGTATGTGACCTGGTCCGCCATGACCAACGAGCCAGGTGAGCATCCACTGCAGTCCACTCTCTCCTCTCGCTCTCTTCTCTCCTCTCGCTCTCCACTCTTGCGCTCGCTTTCCCCTCTTGCTGTCTCCACTCCAGCTCTCCTCTCGCTCTCTCCACTCTCGCTCTCTCCACTCTCGCTCTCTCCACTCTCGCTCTCACCACTCTCGCTCTCTCCTCTCCAGCTCTCCTCTCGCTCTCTCCTCTCACTCTCTCTCTCCACTCCAGCTGTCCTCTAACTCTCCACTCTCACTCTCACTCTCTCCACTCTTGCTCTCACTCTCCATTCCAGCTCTCTCCTCTCACTCTCTCCTTTAACTCTCTCCTCCTCTCATCTCTCCTCTGCTCTCCTGACATGTTTGTTTAACCCCTTGTAGATCAGACCTGTAACCCCAGCCTGCTGGGGCTGATCTCTAACAGCAGCTCCCTCTCTCCTTCCCCCGCCCCGGGGCAGGTGGTGCAGTGGTGGGATGCGCAGAGCATTGTGGGGCTCGTCATCTTCCTCATGTGCACCCTGTACGCCAGGTAAGCAGCTCGGCCAGTGGCAGACTGTCAGTGTAACATAGCGATGGATGCTCCCGTCACAGGGGTTTAGGGTCTCCTGTCCACCTCTGTTTGTTTTTGTCATTTCATCTGGAGGGTGAAATAGTCCCCACCCCTTCAACTGCCTCCTCCCTGTCATTAACCAACAACAAGCTGCTTACTGTGTTGATTGATAGGCTTTCAGCCAGTAATGTGTTTTGACCCAGAAGATTCTCTGGCGGTGAAATGACCCAGGAAATGCAGGTGTAACTGATCTCTTGATAAGGAGTATCCTGGATATCGTGTTTAAAATGAAAACCCTGGTTTGCCTTCGCATGTGTTTCTTTCAGGACTGCCCACTTGTCACTAATGGAAGAGCGGACAGGTGAGATTGATGGATTATTCTGGGAGCTGCAGTCCCTTTTCCTGGTTCTTGTCTACTTGTTTTTAAGCCTCATGTCGGGTGTGATTGTGAGTCTGGTTACATCCACTGCGCTGCTGCCCTAACTAGGCGTGTCTGTCCCGCCCACAGTATCCGCTCGTCCAATCACAGACAGGTGAATAAGCTGATGCTGACGGAGGAGGGGTCGGGGCCAGGCGGGGAGTCCTCGGAGGGGTTCCATGAAGAGGGGCTGCGACGCCCGATCGACAACGAAGAGGAGGCTGTGACCTACAGCTACTCCTTCTTCCACTTCTGCCTCGTCCTCTCCTCGCTCTACATCATGATGACACTCACCAACTGGTACCAGTAAGTGACGCTGGGATTGTGCACTACCTGTGTGTCTGTTACAGAGAGCCATTTCTATACTTCAGAACAAGAAATCACACAGTCGAAATATGCGCTGAGTTCTCAAATCCACAATTCTCTGCTTTCTATACTAAAAGAAACTAAAGATCCATGACAAGTCTTTTGACTCAAAGTCTTTGAGGAAGTCTCCTAGTTACTTTTGTCTTTTAGCGTTTCTAAATATAAGCACAGTTGAGTGTTTAGAAGTAATAGATGATCGATCCATGGCAATCCTTTGCTTGAATCATTCAATTTATTTATGTAGGTTGAGAAACCCAGTCACTTGCTCCCGTTCTAACCCGCTCCCCTCTCTGCAGGCCTGACGCTGGGTACCAGGTGATGACGAGTGCCTGGCCGGCGGTGTGGGTGAAGATCTCGTCCAGCTGGCTCGGGCTGGCTCTGTACCTCTGGACTCTGGTGGCGCCGCTTGTCCTGCCCGACCGTGACTTCAACTGAGCGCCAGCAGGGGGAGCTGAGGGGGTTAGACACACAGCACTGGTCACAGGACACATGTGCCAACGGCATCATTGGGGTCTCTTTCCCTCTCAGGCAGCGGCACTCTGACCGCTCTCTCTGTTCATTCACAACCCAACTTCAACCAGGCCCTTAATTGCTTAATTGATCAGCTAGGGATCCAACAGCTGAACTCAGTTAAACAAGCCTGCTGGCCACTTCAGTCTGCGGTGTTTCTTTAAGGGTATATAAGGACCTTTTTATTTTATTGTGTTATTATTATTATTTTATTATTTGTTTATTTAGTAGACGACTTTATTCAAGGCGACTTAGAAACTAGGGTATGTAAATTATGCATCAGCTGCAGAGTCACTTACAATTACGTCTCACCCGAAAGACGGAGCACAAGGAGGTTAAGTGACTTGCTCAGGGTCACACAATGAGTCAGTGGTTGAGGTGGGATTTGAACCGGGGACCTCCCAGTTACAAGGCCTTTTCTTTAACCTCTGGACCACACATCCTCCTAGTGTTGCTACAACTGTTTGCGTAAGGTGTGTGTATTGTTTTAAATGTGTTTTTTTTTTGGTTTGTTTATTCTTACATTTTGACCACTTCTTTAAACTTTTTAAATTGCATTCCCTTCACATGTGCATGGACCTCTCAGAACTACATTTCCCATCACCCTCCTGCTCACTGGTAAATCCATCTCAGTTACATATGTGAGCAGGAGGAGGATGTAAAATGTAGTTCTGAGAGGTCCATGCGGGTACATGGGAAGCCATCTTGAGGCAGAGAATGCAATTTCAAAGTTTAAAAAAAGTGATCAAAATGTAAAGAAAATCTAAACAACACACACCTTACGTAAACAGCTGTAGCAACACATGGGAACATGTAACACAATAAAATAAAAAGGTCCTTATGTACCCTTTAAGTTTAAGGATGCTGCAGAAAGCAAGTTAACAGACCCTGATCAGCACTAGCCTTGGACTTCCTTTCCTACAGTAACATTCGCTAGTCCAAGATTAGTGCTAATCAGGGCTGTGAAACCAGCAAAGGTGTTGTATGCAGTGACTGGAAGACTCAGTCACTGGTCCCCTTTTCTTAAACACAGTCTGCAGTATAACCAGGGCGTCTGATGATCAGTGTTTTACCCGACTTTTCTACTCTCTTTAAAAATTCAACTGATGCCTGTTAAGCCATTCGTGTATCTCAATCACACTGAGAAACACATTCATAGTAAAATTGATTTCATTTATGTGTTTTTTTATGTGAAACTAAACAGCTTTTAAATCAAGTCAAGAAAGTAACCCTTTCTGAAATAGTGTATGCATACACAGAATATTTTGGGGTGTCATTATTCTAGGAATGGTTTGATTTTCAGTAACGTTGCGTATCCTCTTATTGCTTCTGCGCAATGTTACTGTTATTTGGGAATACACTGTTTTTGGTTTTGGTTTATTGATTTTAAAAAATGAAATAAAGAAACCTGTGTTTTTTAAATGTGAAGGTAAAGTAAGTTTTCAATGTAGTGTTCCTGTTATTTTTTTCACCTTGTCTGATTTACTGTTTTTATAGGAAAGCCAGTGCTGTAATGACACGGTAGCCATGGTAACTCTACGCCTGTTCTTGTTACTCACTGTATTGTCTTGTAATCTTAATTGAGGGTTTGGTTTTTGTTCGATTTTTATTATTAGAGTAATTCTGATCGTACCACTTCTTGTGCCTTTTTGTATGGCTTAAAGGGAAAGCTCTAATCGCGTTGTTTAAACCCAGTGTATAAGGTTTGAATCGTGATGTGTCTGCTCTGTATGTTCACTGTATGAAGAACTACATTCACTGCTGTCTGCTAATAGTACCTCACAGTAGAGGGGCTCCACTCAGACTCAGCCTTCTATATACTGGCAGTTTGTGTTTTATAAATAAACATGTTCTATCCAGCTTGGTTTTATGGTGTTTCTTTTCTATAAGGCTTAAGAGTTGGAGAGTCCTCTGTTCAGCAGGTACATGTGTAGAAAAGTCCCAAGCAATCGTTCTAGATTTGTCACGCATATCTCTGACATTTGTTAAACAGGTAAGCATGTTATATATTCTAACATTATATCACAAGTTTAAACGTTTACCTCTAAACTAGCCAATGCCAGCCAATAATTGAAATAAATACAACACCTCGGCTCACCGCGCACCAGCGACCCCTGTAGTCTGGCCAGGCGCCTGCAGGCTTGCCTGTAAGCTGCCCAGAGCTGCGTTGTCCTTCGACATTGTAGCTCTGGGCTGGCTGCATGGCGGGCCTGCAGAGTGTAAAGAAGCGGTCGTCTGACAGCACACGCTTCGGAGGACAGCGTGTGTTCATCTTCGCCCCTCCCGAGTCAGCATGGGGGTGGCAGCAATGAGCTGAGCCTAAATACAACTGGACATTCCAAATTAGGAGAAAAACGGGGTAAAACGAATTGGCAACTACTAAAGAAAAATAAATAAATACTTATTAGAAGAATAAAAGAGAGTTTAAAACTAAGATAAAAAAATACATGTTTTTGTAAAAATACATTTTCAGTCTTGATTTCACAACAGTAAGAGTGCCAGCTTGCCTGACAGAGGAAGGCAGAACACTCCACAGTGTAGGTGCTTCACAAGGAAAGCGTTATTTTTAGAAGATTATTATTTAATAGCACGTTAATCACAGAGCTTTCACTCCAGTTACTGAAAGTGTGTTTACTCTCTCTATACGAATTGCATTCAGTTTGTAACTCATTACGTTTCTAGACCGGAGTTATAGGGGGCTGAATCAAAGCTGTGTTTTACAGTAGAGGTGGTGTATTCTCAATTCTTCCACAAGAGGTCGCTAGCGTTTGTTGTATGTTTAGTGTTTCTCCGTGTTTGGTGGCTACCTCTAATCAAGTTGAGAGTATTTCTCTTGCACTCTGTGTCAAGGAGTCTGTCATACAACGAGGGCAAGAGAAAGCACACTGTCAAGTTGAATAGAGGTGGCCCAACACATAAACATAAGTCATTCATTCTAAATACAAACAAAGCCCCGATATTAATGTATATGTTTCTACAGCGTAGTTGCTGCCAATATTGGATGTAACTTCTAATTGATATCAGAAAGAGCCTGAGAGTGTCTGGTGTATGTGTGTATGTGGGTGGGCATGCGTTTCTGAATAAACCCCCCCCCTTTTCCTTGTGACTGGGGCACGGGTGCGGTTATCAGATTGCTGTACTGTGCAGGAATCCTGAGACAGGCAGAGTCACAGAGCAACACCCCATCACCGGCACACTCACACCCACAGAGACACCCCATCACCGACACACTCACACACACAGACACCCCATCACCGACACACTCACACACACAGAGACACCCCATCACCGACACACTCACACACACAGACACCCCATCACCGACACACTCACACACACAGACACCCCATCACCGACACACTCACACACACAGAGCAACACCCCATCACAGACACACTCACACACACAGAGACACCCCATCACCGACACACTCACACACACAGAGCAACACCCCATCACTGACACACTCACACCCACAGACACCCCATCACCGACACACTCACACACACAGAGCAACACCCCATCACCGACACACTCACACACACAGAGCAACACCCCATCACCGACACACTCACACCCACAGACACCCCATCACCGACACACTCACACACACAGACACCCCATCACCGACACACTCACACACACAGAGCAACACCCCATCACCGACACACTCACACACAGACACCCCATCACCGACACACTCACACAGAGACACCCCATCACCGACACACTCACACACACAGACACCCCATCACCGACACACTCACACACACAGAGCAACACCCCATCACCGACACACTCACACACACTCACACACACAGAGCAACACCCCATCACCGACACACTCACACCCACAGACACCCCATCACCGACACACTCACACACACAGACACCCCATCACCGACACACTCACACACACAGAGCAACACCCCATCACGACACACTCACACACACAGAGCAACACCCCATCACCGACACACTCACACACACAGACACCCCATCACCGACACACTCACACACACAGAGCAACACCCCATCACCGACACTCACACCCACAGAGCAACACCCCATCACCGACACACTCACACACACAGAGACACCCCATCACCGACACACTCACACACACACAGAGACACCCCATCACCGACACACTCACACACACAGAGACACCCCATCACCGACACACACACACACAGAGCAACACCCCATCACCGACACACTCACACCCACAGAGACACCCCATCACCGACACACTCACACACACACAGAGCAACACCCCATCACCGACACACTCACACCCACAGAGACACCCCATCACCGACACACTCACACACACAGAGCAACACCCCATCACCGACACACTCACACCCACAGACACCCCATCACAGACACACACACACACACAGAGCAACACCCCATCACCGACAAACTCACACACAGACACCCCATCACCGACACACTCACACAGAGACACCCCATCACAGACACACTCACACACACAGAGCAACACCCCATCACTGACACACTCACACCCACAGACACCCCATCACCGACACACTCACACACACAGAGCAACACCCCATCACCGACACACTCACACACACAGAGCAACACCCCATCACCGACACACTCACACACACTCACACACACAGACACCCCATCACCGACACACTCACACCCACAGAGCAACACCCCATCACCGACACACTCACACCCACAGAGCAACACCCCATCACCGACACACTCACACCCACAGACACCCCATCACCGACACACTCACACACACAGAGCAACACCCCATCACCGACACACTCACACACACAGAGCAACACCCCATCACCGACACACACACACAGAGCACCCCATCACCGACACACTCACACACACAGACACCCCATCACCGACACACTCTAACCCACAGAGACACTCCATCACTGACACACACACACAGAGACACCCCATCACTGACACACTCACACACACAGACACCCCATCACCGACACACTCTAACCCACAGAGACACTCCATCACTGACACACACACACAGAGACACCCCATCACTGACACACTCACACACACAGACACCCCATCACCGACACACTCACACACACAGACACCCCATCACCGACACACTCTAACCCACAGAGACACTCCATCACTGACACACACACACAGAGACACCCCATCACTGACACACTCACACACACAGACACCCCATCACCGATACACTCACACACACAGAGCAACACCCTATCACCGGCACACTCACACAGAGACACCCCATCACCGGCACACTCACACACACAGAGACACCCCATCACCGACACACTCACACACACAGAGCAACACCCCATCACCGACACACTCACACCCACAGAGACACCCCATCACAGACACACTCACACACACAGACACCCCATCACCGACACACACAGAGCAACACCCCATCACCGACACACACACACACAGAGACACCCCATCACCGACACACTCACACACACAGAGCAACACCCCATCACCGACACACTCACACACACAGAGCAACACCCCATCACCGATACACTCTAACCCACAGAGACACTCCATCACCGACACACACACACAGAGACACCCCATCACTGACACACTCACACACACAGACACCCCATCACCAACACACTCACACAGAGACACCCCATCACTGACACACTCACACCCACAGAGCACCCCATCACTGACACACTCACACCCACAGAGACACCCACACACAATGAAAAAAAAACGAAAAAACTGCAGTACCCTACTTCTGCCTGAGTCCAGGAGGCGCTGGAAATCCCACTGCTGCCACCACGTGTGACAGGATAGCATGTGTGGTGACGTCAGGCTGAAGCAGGAAGGGAAACTGACACCAAGGAGCACTGCAGTTAAAGGTGGCGTTTGCTGTTTTTATTAAACAAGAACAAAAATAAAGTAAAAGATTTAAACAACAAAACACTGTGCTCACAGAGCAAAATAAATACTTAAACAAAACACAAATCACAAACACAAAAATCAAACAGCCAATACAGGTCAGGCTGGGCAAATGCCTTCACTGATCCTATACGTTTGTTTCGTTTCGTTTCGTTTCGTTTATTTTTCGCTCTCGCTCTAGTTCCGCCTCTGAGCCGAGAGTGGGTCTTTTATATTCGTGGCTGGAGCCTTAATTACCTATTAATAAATTACCTTATTAAGACTCCAGCCACATTCCCACGAGAGTTATAGGTATGGGGTTTTAACCCCATCCCCACGACTACACCTTACAAGACTGGCTCTCTCGCCGGTCTCAAACAGTAAATAATAAAAGACGGACGGTGCTCGACTGCCCGCACATAAACACAATAATGATTAGGACGGACGGCTTTGTCCGCCGCGTATACATACAATAATAATAATAATAATAAAAATAATAATAATAGAAACATATATATATAAATAATACAGGGGCGGGGTGTACTCCGTCACACCGACACACTCACATACACAGAGACACTGCGTGGAAAAATAGAGCAGTAACTTTGCATGGTGATGTCAGACAGACAGACAGACTGCTTCTACCTTTCTCTTTTGGAGGCCTGGGTTCCAGTCAGAGGAGCTGTGACAGACAGACAGACAGACACAGGGCTGATTCACTGGCCTCTCATTCCTGGATTCCAATCCGGCTGCTCAGGTCTCAGCCTTGCCCCATAACATGCTGTATGATTTGGGCGATGATGCTTGCATACTGTAGTGATCTTAATGTCTCCACGATGATGCCTGTCCTCTGGGACACTGTGACCAGGCTGGCTGGTGGTGACGTCAGACCTGGAAGACAGTGGACACAGACAGCAATACTGAGATATGAATAAATGCGCTGATGCGCCAGTTTATTGTAAAATAAAAAGGTTGAACAAAACAAAATACTTGACAGAAACAAAAAAGGCACGGTGGCCAAAACAAACAGCTCTGGTTTAAGCCAGCATGCGTAGCGAGTGTTATCCAAGCTTTACTGTCTCCAAATGAAAAATACATGAGTCAATCAATCAATCTGGACAGGGTTAGCAGTACAGTAAATAATAACACAACTAATATAAAATAACCCAAATACACACAGGGGCGGGGTGTACCCCGTCACACACACCTTGTGTACTGCAGTGATCTTAATGTCTCCAAGGTGCGCAGTACTCCATTAGGCTCTCCATACTATACTGCATTGAATTTGCTGTATTGAAGTTCCCATTGTGTTTCTAATGAATTCACTCATCCCAGTCAAATGCATGCAAATTTATAGCAACACAGCAAATTTACAAATGGTAATTATCAAAGCCATGATGCTGTTAGTCTATAAACTGAACATTATTCCACTAGTGACAGGAACTTCATTGAACTTAGCCATGTGTTCATCTAATCCAGTTTATTTAAACAAAAAAAAAGAAAGTAAAATGATTTTGATTTGAATCCAAATCCAGAACATGAATAGGTGCGATTGTCTCTGTCTTATCAGTTAATGTGTCCGGGCGATTTTGTCTTGATAGTTCTCGTCATTTGGTTGGTAAAACAAAATGAAGGAGCTGAGAGCGGCTTCATGCTTTCTGATAATATTGTACATTTAAGTGCTGGTGTATATTATTTATTCTTATTTCCAGGGGAAGTGCTTCGAGTGCAGGGTTGATTTGTCCATCATGTTTTCAATCATTGTGAGTGCTGCTGTGTCTCGTCCCTCATTGGGAGCTTCTCTGGACTCCTCTACTACCACTGGATTGTGGCACCCTGAGGTACAAGCCAAGCACATTGCACTAAAACACAATGAAAGCGCAATGAATAACACACTGCACACTGGAGACTGTGCTTAACCAGGATGAAGCTTATAGCTGGGGAAACTGCAAATCTACCATGGTATGCACATGCCCACCGCCACTGCCTCCCAGTCAGCATCACTCATCAGCTTGGTCTTGATCCCACATGGAAATGACAGCACAGCTCTGCAGCCTTGTGATGAATCAATCCATTGCAATCCCCCTGTACCCCCTCAGACTGACAGCACAGCTCTGCAGCCTCGTGTTGAATCAATCCATTGCAATCCCCCTGTACCCCCTCAGACTGACAGCACAGCTCTGCAGCCTCGGTGTTGAATCAATCCATTGCAATCCCCCTGTACCCCCTCAGACTGACAGCACAGCTCTGCAGCCTCGTGTTGAATCAATCCATTGCAATCCCCCTGTACCCCCTCAGACTGACAGCACAGCTCTGCAGCCTCGGTGTTGAATCAATCCATTGCAATCCCCCTGTACCCCTTCAGACTGACAGCACAGCTCTGCAGCCTCGTGATGAATCGATCCATTGCAATCCCCCTGTACCCCCTCAGACTGACAGCACAGCTCTGCAGCCTTGTGATGAATCAATCCATTGCAATCCCCCTGTACCCCCTCAGACTGACAGCACAGCTCTGCAGCCTCGGTGTTGAATCAATCCATTGCAATCCCCCTGTACCCCCTCAGACTGACAGCACAGCTCTGCAGCCTCGGTGTTGAATCAATCCATTGCAATCCCCCTGTACCCCCTCAGACTGACAGCACAGCTCTGCAGCCTCATGATGAATCGATCCATTGCAATCCCCCTGTACCCCCTCAGACTGGCAGGCAGACGGGTGTTTCTGTGGTGTGTTTGTACCAAATCCTGCATCCTGCCTTTGCTGTAATGCAAGTCACTGGTTTTCAGCTGAAGGAATGAGAGAGAGAATTGGATAAAACAATGTGATAAACGGGGTGGAATTGGCTAGGGCTGAAGGAATGTAAAGTTTGGAAACGCAGCGATTGCTTTTGAACATGGAGGGTGTTGGTTAGAAAGCCCTGTTGCTCCAGTAGCTGAGTGGTAACGCTTCTCAAACACTGTCTCAGTGTGTGGTTTGGAGTGCTTTTCACAGCCGTCACAGATCGGCTCATTCTTATCTCCGTGTTGGCTGTTCGAAAGCCTTCTCGCGGTCTTCCTGTAATAAGGAGCAGTCAGCTCTGCTCAATGCTGCCTCTGTGCCTTCAGTTTTATGTCTCTTTGGGGCAGATCTTCCAAGGGTTTCCTTCAGTCCTTCATTTCTGTGGTACCTGGGTCTCAGAGGTGCAGCTTTGAAAGAAACACATTTTATAACATACATCTGTGTTTTCATTTTTAAACATGAGGTCTGATACTACACCAGGAATCTCTTTACCGTCAGGTAGTCTTTTCAAGAAGAGTGAAATTGTCCCCACCCCTTCAATGCCCTTTTAACTTTCATGAACCAACCAGCTGCGTCCCCTAATGACTGACATGCTTTGCAGCCAGTAACAAGCTTTGACCCCAAAGAAATGACATTAAGTTTTTTCTTTACACAGCTCAGCCAGTCTCAGCACTGCCAATTTGTTTGTTTCTCAGTTCCAGATATTTAATCTTCAGTGAACTCAGAGCTGGCAGGGAAAGTCCTATAAACAATTCCTCAATCGTATTGAATGATCTGAATGATTTGATTGTTTGAGCATCCCCTGGTCCCAGTTAGATTGGATAATAAAGGTCTCGCTGTGTAGAATTACTTGGAATGAGTGGGGGGTTTGCAACTTGCAGGAGATCTCGCAGCCCAGGCAGGGCCCCAAGCAGGGAGGTTTCCTTCTCATTCCTCTGCATTCCTTCTCTGAATCTGGGGCACAGGCAGCAGAGAAGCACACCCACCACCTGGGGAAGAAAGGAGAACGATTTCCCATAGTCCTCTGGAAATCCCTCTCGTTCACCCTTTCCCTCTCCCCTAATTTGACACACTGGTTCCAAATTAGCAGCTCAGCATCTCTCTCTCTCTCTCTCTCTCTCTCTCTCTCTCTCTCTCTCTCTCTCTCTCTCTCTCTCTCTCTCTTTCTCTCTCTCTCTTTCTCTCTCAGGCACAGTGAATGGGGCTGACAGTGAATTAAGTTAATTGTATTACTGTCTGACCTGGACTCTCTTTCACGACTTACACTGTACTCACACTTTATTATATTAGTGAGACATTGTCTTGGCTCCAATTATATTATAATTTATGAATCCTAATTCAAACAAAACTTTTTATCACACACATGCACACACGCACGCACACGCACGCGCACACACGCACACACGCACACACGCACACACGCAGAGGGCTGCCCCACTCACTGTGTCTTGCTGGAGACCTGCTGGTTACAGTCTCTCTTCTGACTGCTGAACTATATCAAGACTGTGAGCCTGCTGTTCATAGGGAATAACAGGTCACCATGTAGAATTTTCAGAGTCTGGTTTCTAATTGTTCAAAAACCCAGAGCTTTTAAAAACGATTCTCTTCATAATGGACAATACAAGCCATCTAGTTTTATTTATAACAATACTGTTTTTAAATAGGAATGTTTTAAAACACCAGATGAATCGGGTCAGCAGATATTATATAAAGGATCGATGTAAAAAAGCATGTCAGTAACATGCGTCCCGGGACGTTGTTCATACATTTGTCATTGGTTCAGCAATGTTCTGTTCTTGAATAAACTGGCTGGAAGAGCCTGCATGCTGTGTGCAGTGTGTCTGCAGCTGGATGTACATGTGCCTGTAGTATATGACTGGTATCCCTGCATTTAATCCATGTTTCTGCAGTGTGTCCTGCCTCTGCGCCTCTCTCTCTGCTGGCTGTGCTTCTCTCTCTCTCTCTCTCTCTCTCTCTGCTGGAGCCCTGCAAGGTGTGCTGGCTGTGCAGTATGCTGGCTGTGATCCACTCTCTCGCATAGCTTTGCTCCTGGCCAAACCCTGTGAGGTGTGCTTGTATTTATTTATAGTTTTTATATGTAATTGCTGCTGAAATTCTGCCAGAGGCTCTTAAAATCAAGACACTGTTTCAAAGCTGCCTTTTCATGAGAAAATGAATAGATTTGAGTTGAAATATGCTGCTGATAGAGAGCTCCTCTGTGCTTCACTTTGCATGTCTGATTCCCAACGACAGGACCTCTACATACCATTATAACCAGTGGTGCTGATGGCTTTTTTTTTATTAGGATGGTTTATATTATTGTTTTAACAAAATCCTGACATTCAGTTATTAACTTAGACACTTTTTCAGAAGTATTGTTTTGATACATCTTGTGTTGATAAAGAAGCCAACAACAGCCAGGACAGGTGTCTCATTGTGAAGGTCCAGTGGGTGAAAAAGTGCTGTTTAAATCTGTTGGCTCGGGGTTACATTATCTATAATTCGTTTCAAGACATTGGTCCCATGCTGTTCAGAATTTGATATTTATCTGTTGAGATTGATCTGATGCAGCTCTCTTGGGTTCTCATTGAGATGCAGCTCTCCTGGGTTCTCATTGAGATGCAGCTCCCCTGGTTTCTCATTGAGATGCAGTTCTCCTGGGTTCTCATTGAGATGCAGCTCTCCTGGGTTCTCAATGAGATGCAGCTCTCCTGGGTTCTCAATGAGATGCAGATCTCCTGGGTTCTCAATGAGATGCAGATCTCCTGGGTTCTCATTGAGATGCAGCTCTCCTGGGTTCTCATTGAGATGCAGATCTCCTAGGTTCTCAATGAGATGCAGCTCTCCTGGGTTCTCATTGAGATGTAGATCTGGGTTCTCAATGAGATGCAGATCTCCTGGGTTCTCATTGAGATGCAGCTCTCCTGGGTTCTCATTGAGATGCAGCTCTCCTGGGTTCTCATTGAGATGCAGCTCTCCTGGGTTCTCATTGAGATGCAGCTCTCCTGGGTTCTCATTGAGATGCAGTTCTCCTGGGTTCTCATTGAGATGCAGCTCTCCTGGGTTCTCAATGAGATGCAGATCTCCTGGGTTCTCAATGAGATGCAGATCTCCTGGGTTCTCATTGAGATGCAGCTCTCCTGGGTTCTCATTGAGATGCAGATCTCCTGGGTTCTCAATGAGATGCAGATCTCCTGGGTTCTCACTGAGATGCAGATCTCCTGGGTTCTCAATGAGATGCAGATCTCCTGGGTTCTCACTGAGATGCAGATCTGCTGGGTTCTCATTGAGATGCAGATCTCCTGGGTTCTCATTGAGATGCAGATCTCCTGGGTTCTCATTGAGATGCAGATCTCCTGGGTTCTCATTGAGATGCAGATCTGCTGGGTTCTCATTGAGATGCAGATCTCCTGGGTTCTCATTGAGATGCAGATCTCCTGGGTTCTCAATGAGATGCAGATCTCCTGGGTTCTCATTGAGATGCAGATCTCCTGGGTTCTCATTGAGATGCAGATCTCCTGGGTTCTCATTGAGATGCAGCTCTCCTGGGTTCTCCTGCCGCAGTTCTTTTGATTTAGTTAACTCTCATAAAGGTTAAAGGACTATGTGACGAGTGCACCTCAATCCTGATGTGTTATGCTGTTGCCTGAATTGGATTTGAACCCAGGACTGCAGAGGGGATGAAAGGCTGGTGAACAGGGCTGCAGTGCCTCTAGCTCCTATGCTCCCTCATGCTTTGCTCTTCTTGTATCTGGGTTGGTAATTGACACATTAAGTGTCTGGTACCACCTAGACAGACAGCCCCCCATCACTGTAATTACAATGTGATGGAGATCTGGGAATGTATGTATATCTAAGCATGTGTTTGTATTCATTTGATACAAAACTCAAAACAAAATTATGTTTGTGCTTCTGAGAGTGCGTGCATTTCCTGGAGAGAGGAGAGGGAGAGCACACGTCAGTCCTGCATGTTGTGTAGAATTGTGTCTGATGTTTGTTCTGTGATGTTTATTCAGCTAATGTCCACTTGTACAGTGAACATGTATTGGTAATCATGTGAAAGGAATGTGCTGGTAATGTCAAACCACTTTGCTGAAAGTGACTTTGGCATAAGCAGAGCTGCTAAGGCAACAAACCACTTAGCCGTATGCTTAGAATGACTGAATGATAAGGCATGTGCATGAAAGTATGGGAAAGGAGAAATATGGCTAACAATTAACCACAGTAGCTTTGTAAAAAAAGAGTAGTTTGTGGTTGGTTGCCTGAGTGGAATAACAGCTGAATAACACATTTCTATTCCTGACAATTCAAACTAGTAAGATAAGAGAAACAGACCGTAGTCATGTATGCTCTGAGCCAACTCGAGTACAAATATCAGGGATAGAGGCGACACAGACAGAGAAGCTCCCAATACCTCCAGATCATCAGTATACAGTGCCTTGCGAAAGTATTCGGCCCCCTTGAACTTTGCGACCTTTTGCCACATTTCAGGCTTCAAACATAAAGATATGAAACTGTAATTTTTTGTGAAGAATCAACAACAAGTGGGACACAATCATGAAGTGGAACGAAATTTATTGGATATTTCAAACTTTTTTAACAAATAAAAAACTGAAAAATTGGGCGTGCAAAATTATTCAGCCCCCTTAAGTTAATACTTTGTAGCGCCACCTTTTGCTGCGATTACAGCTGTAAGTCGCTTGGGGTATGTCTCTATCAGTTTTGCACATCGAGAGACTGAAATTTTTGCCCATTCCTCCTTGCAAAACAGCTCTGGCTCAGTGAGGTTGGATGGAGAGCATTTGTGAACAGCAGTTTTCAGTTCTTTCCACAGATTCTCGATTGGGTTCAGGTCTGGACTTTGACTTGGCCATTCTAACACCTGGATATGTTTATTTGTGAACCATTCCATTGTAGATTTTGCTTTATGTTTTGGATCATTGTCTTGTTGGAAGACAAATCTCCGTCCCAGTCTCAGGTCTTTTGCAGACTCCATCAGGTTTTCTTCCAGAATGGTCCTGTATTTGGCTCCATCCATCTTCCCATCAATTTT
Organism: Acipenser ruthenus; assembly: GCF_902713425.1. Taxonomy (NCBI): domain Eukaryota; kingdom Metazoa; phylum Chordata; class Actinopteri; order Acipenseriformes; family Acipenseridae; genus Acipenser; species Acipenser ruthenus. The sequence continues at coordinate 9,804,178 of NC_081211.1, forward strand.
AACCATCTTCCCTGTCCCTGCTGAAGAAAAGCAGGCCCAAACCATGATGCTGCCACCACCATGTTTGACAGTGGGGATGGTGTGTTCAGGGTGATGAGCTGTGTTGCTTTTACGCCAAACATAACGTTTTGCATTGTTGCCAAAAAGTTCGATTTTGGTTTCATCTGACCAGAGCACCTTCTTCCACATGTTTGGTGTGTCTCCCAGGTGGCTTGTGGCAAACTGTAAACGACACTTTTTATGGATATCTTTAAGAAATGGCTTTCTTCTTGCCACTCTTCCATAAAGGCCAGATTTGTGCAGTATACGACTGATTGTTGTCCTATGGACAGAGTCTCCCACCTCAGCTGTAGATCTCTGCAGTTCATCCAGAGTGATCATGGGCCTCTTGGCTGCATCTCTGATCAGTCTTCTCCTTGTATGAGCTGAAAGTTTAGAGGGACGGCCAGGTCTTGGTAGATTTGCAGTGGTCTGATACTCCTTCCATTTCAATATTATCGCTTGCACAGTGCTCCTTGGGATGTTTAAAGCTTGGGAAATCTTTTTGTATCCAAATCCGGCTTTAAACTTCTCCACAACAGTATCTCGGACCTGCCTGGTGTGTTCCTTGTTCTTCATGATGCTCTCTGCGCTTTAAACGGACCTCTGAGACTATCACAGTGCAGGTGCATTTATACGGAGACTTGATTACACACAGGTGGATTCTATTTATCATCATTAGTCATTTAGGTCAACATTGGATCATTCAGAGATCCTCACTGAACTTCTGGAGAGAGTTTGCTGCACTGAAAGTAAAGGGGCTGAATAATTTTGCACGCCCAATTTTTCAGTTTTTTATTTGTTAAAAAAGTTTGAAATAGCCAATAAATTTCGTTCCACTTCATGATTGTGTCCCACTTGTTGTTGATTCTTCACAAAAAATTACAGTTTCATATCTTTATGTTTGAAGCCTGAAATGTGGCAAAAGGTCGCAAAGTTCAAGGGGGCCGAATACTTTCGCAAGGCACTGTAAATACCAGGGATAGAGACGACACACACAGAGAAGCTCCCAATACCTCCAGATCAGCAGCATAAATACCAGGGATAGAGGAGACAGGGTTAAGGTAATCTGATCAATTGTCTATCTCTGATAATACTAGGGGCATGTATTGTATATAAACAATAACTTTCAATGTAAAATAGGATGTTTTTTGGGGAAAAAGGGCTGCACCTCGGACCAGGCACGGGGGGAAAGAGGGCTGTTTCTCGGACCGGGCACTGGGAGAAATAGGGCTGCGTCTCAGAGCGGGCACGGGGGAAAGGGGGCTGCATCTCGGACCGGGCACGGGGGAAAGGGGGCTGCGTCTCGGACGGGGTGCTGGGAGAAAGAGGGCTGCGTCTCGGACCGGCGCGGGGGAAAGGGGGCTGCGTCTCGGACGGGGTGCTGGGAGAAAGAGGGCTGCGTCTCGGACCGGGCGCTGGGAGAAAGGGGGCTGCGTCTTGGACCTGGCACTGGGAGAAATAGGGCTGCGTCTTGGACCTGGCACTGGGAGAAATAGGGCTGCGTCTTGGACCTGGCACTGGGAGAAATAGGGCTGCGTCTTGGACCTGGCACTGGGAGAAATAGGGCTGCGTCTTGGACCTGGCACTGGGAGAAATAGGGCTGCGTCTCAGACCGGGAGCGGGGGGAAAGGGGGCTGCACCTCAAGCGTTCTTCCATCCCCTTATGTTTAGCTGTTAATCTCTTTGTTATCGAGTCCAGCTATCCTGAGCCTACCATAAATAACTTCAAAATGCTCAATCAAAAAGGTGAAACTTATAAGAAAGTAGCTCAAGTACAGCAGATACAATACAGTTCTCCTTGTGCTTCTTCAGTGTGCTGTTGCTTCTTCTTGTGATGAGCCACAGCTAAATCATACCTTCAAAACGCTCAGGCTTTGCTAGGATCCCGACCAAGTTGTCATACTTTGCTCATGCCCAGTGAGTATGTGGGTGCAGTAAAGATAGTGATGTGGAGCAGGGGGAGTCAACAAGGTATAATGTTGTGCCTTGGGCTTTCCACAAACAATACATACTCTTCAAATCGGCATTATCCTATATGCTGTGTCACTGCTCTATAAGAACAATGCGCTCCTCTTTACTGCTCCACTGCATCAGGGGCACTGCAGCCTGTACTCACCAGAAAGCTAATCAAACACTGGCTTTGCACCTGAAAACATACTTTCCTGATCTTACCTGCCATGCTCGAAGACGACGTCTTGCTTGTCTTGCATGAAGGGGTGGGGACAACTTCAGTCTTCAGAGAAAATGACCAAGGAAGTGCAACACAATCTGAAAGCAAGCCTTGCAAACAAAGATTTATTTAACCTAGGGCAGATATTTTTCATATGGAAATGTTTGCTGAAACAAATTGAAAGGAATTGGCATCTCAGCCCATTGAATTGAATGGAGAGGCAGGGGCTGGACATGAACCGCAAGCCATCCGGTTCAAAGATGAACGTCTTCCCATTCAGAGCAAGTCCTGTAGTGGAGAGGTAAGAACATGTCTAGCCTCATCAGCGGCTAGGAGGAGATCCATTACAATAGGTTTCTTTCAGAGGTGCACATGAGACCTACTGTATGTAAGGAATGTGCTTCTGGGCTGAAGCATGGAATTGTTTTGTTGTGGATGCAGAGAGCTCAGGCAGCTTCGCCCGCTCCCTCTCTGTTTTGGCTCCGGTGCCAGATTGCTCTTGACACCAGCTTCCTGGCATTACAGAGAGCATCCATCCGGCCTGCCAGTCGCTGAGCAGAGCACTTCAAATTAGACTATTAGCACTCTGCGGATAATCAATCAGCCAGTCAGTCGGTCTGGCTACATGATGATGAGGTCATATTGAGGGATGGAATCCACGCCCTGTGCTGTTCTTTAGAGTTACAGCTCCTCACCAATAGGATCAGACCTAGGCCTAACTACTCTCTGAGTCACAACTTCAAACCTCCAAAGTCTGCTTGACTGACGATCAACATGCATCCTGCAATCCCGCTGTCTGTCTAGCCCAGTTAGTCATTCCAATGTGCAGATCTTGCGAGTGCAGAGCGAAGGTTATCTTCAGGAGTGGATCGGTGGCGATGCTTCATTTTAATCATCAGCAGGCTTGAAATCTGGTCTCAACATGGTTGGTAACGACACCAAAAGAACTGGGTACTCATCCAAGCACTTGATCCATAACTGCTTCGGGGCATTGCTGAGTTTTAGCTGTGCCACTAATCAGGAGCTGCATGAACTCCTCCTGGACCTGCCCGTGACATCATCGTGGGGGTTCTTTCACAGTGTCCTGGAAATACCAACTCCAGATCAACGCCATCTCCTTCCAGGTGAGCCATGACAGTTTCTTGACTTCCAGTTTTCACTGAAAAAGCTGCAGGTTAATTTGAAATGCCTTGATCTTCTCCACAAATCGCTGTGGCACTGGGTCCTTGGAGTGACAGGTGAAGTTTGTTTAAGAGCGCAAACACATCCACTAGGTGCTTTAATCTCATCCACACTTATACTACTGCAAGGATGTCACTGACATATCCGGACTGGGTCCACTGTGCTAGCCACTCTGCTCACTTTAATGGAAGCAGTGGGTCCTCTGCAGATACACAGGAGGCCTCCCCAGCCTTGTTGAAACGTTCCTCCCATGTCAAGTGTCGCTTTTTTCCTGCTTCTGCTTTCAGTTGGAAGAAAAATAGCACCTTTGTGGGCGTATTGAGGGTGTCGAGTGTGCAAGTGACACTAGGCTTGTTTGGTTTCATTGACTCGGCAGAGAAGATTTCACTACAAGTAACACACTGTGGCTTTTCAATGCCGTGTGTCTGGATGAAAGGGGATGCAGTCGTGGTAGGGATTTAACTGGTGGGTATTTATCCTATTATGGCACGAGATGGCATGTTTGTTTGTTTTTTAAAGTAAATAAATGTGGGAAAAGACCAAGAAAGTGCAGGACTAACGGAAAGTAAAGAGATTCCTTATACCAAGTGCAGTACTGGCTCAGATTTTTTAAAATGAAGAAATACTTTGCTATGACTCATGCTTCCTACAGGACTGCACGACAGCAGAGACTGAGGACCCTGTTCATGGCTGCTTGACCTTCATTCAGCAACGTCTTCAAATCCACATTGCTTTTTATATAAACGTATCGCAAAACACTGTACAGTACATAGCAGAAAAAAAGAACAAACCACAATACATTTGTATAGCATGTCACACATACAACTGCCACAGTCAGACCATTTAAAGAACAGATTTAAATAACAGTATATACATAATACAAAAGCAGCAATTTTAAAGTTACATTAAAACCCACTAAGATAAGAAAGCCATTTTATAAAAGTGCGTTTTTAGTTTTGACTTGAAAACTGTAACAGTCCCAGCTTCCCTGACAAACGAAGGCAGAGCATTTCATAATTTAGGAGCTCTACAAGAAAAAGCCCTCCCTCCTCCCGTGTTGCTTTTGTTGACTCTAGGAATAACCAGCAGCCCCGCATCCTGTGACCTCAGAGTGCAGTTTGGAAGATATGGGGTCAGTAACTCCTGCAAATAACTAGGTGCTAATCCATTCAGTGCCTTGTAAGTCAACAGGAAAATCTTAAAATCAGTTGTATACTGCACAGGGGGCCAGTGTAAAGAGGCCAAAACAGGGGTAATATGTTCACTTTTCTTGGTTTTAGTCAGAATTCTAGCGGCGTTATTCTGAACAAGCTGCAAGCGGGATACCACACGTTTTGGGATACCAGAAAAAAGTGCATTACAATAATCAATTCTAGATGAAACAAAGGCATGCATTAGTCTCTCGGCATCAGATACAGGAATAATTGGTCTAAGTTTGGCTAAATTTCTCAAATGGTAAAAAGATACTTTATTAACTTCCCTAATATGATAGATCTCAAATGATAGATCAGGATCAAAGATGACTCCCAAACTCTTAATTTCTAGTTTAAGTTTTGATGAGAGACTGCAAGGGTCGAGCTCATGTAATCCCACATTTCCTTTTAGTTCTGTGATCCCACTAGCATAAGCTCTGTTTTAATAACCCCTCTTGCCTCGTTACCGCGTGGTCGTGTGCAGTGTGGGTTCAAGTGCCCATTCTTCAGCCAAGTGGAGATTGGAGCTGCCAGTCCTTGTGGTAATGTATGGACCCTCAAGCACTTTCTAAAGATGGTTGAAGGAGGGCCGTGACTGAAGGGTGGCTGAGAGCAGCGAGCTGCTGAAGAGCAGAGCCTGGCATTCAAACCTCACGAAACCGTGTCCTGAACCTGAATTCAAACTGCACTTTTCACCGATCCAGGATTTCGAAGCATCTTTACAAACACTGGGTGCTGCTGTGGTAGAGTCTGGTAAAAGGCATTGGAAAGCGTGGTACACCAGCAACATGGAAAACTTTCACAGAACACTTTAGTTGCCAAACTGAACAGAATATGACCTTTCCTGGACTTGCAGCTTGTCTCCTTAAAATCTTTGTTTTAGCATTTAATAATAACACTGATATCCTCAGGGGCTGCATCTCAGACCTGCTGCCGGAGAGGGAGTGTAGAGACAGGGACAGGGAGAGGGAGTGTAGAGACAGGGACAGGGAGTGTAGAGACAGGGACAGGGAGTATAGAGACAGGGATAGGGAGAGGGAGTGTAGAGACAGGGACAGGGACAGGGAGTGTAGAGACAGGGAGTGCAGAGACAGGGACAGGGAGTGTAGAGACAGGGAGAGGGAGTGTAGAGACAGAGACAGGGAGAGGGAGTGTAGAGACAGGGAGAGAGAGCGTAGAGACAGGGACAGGGAGAGAGAGAGCGTAGAGACAGGGACAGGGAGTGTAGAGACAGGGAGATGGACAGGGAGTGTAGAGACAGGGAGAGAGAGCGTAGAGACAGGGACAGGGAGTGTAGAGACAAGAAGAGAGAGCGTAGAGACAAGGAGAGAGAGCGTAGAGACAGGGAGAGGGAGAGGGAGAGACAGGGACACGGAGAGGGAGCGTAGAGACAGGGACAGGGACAGGGAGTGTAGAGGCAGGGAGAGGGAGCGTAGAGACAGGGACAGGGAGTGTAGAGACACTATGAGAAACACAGGTCTGTGGATGAGCCTTTGGGATTTTACTTCTGAAATAGTTCTACCACGCGGAAACATAAAGATGATTGATCCTATATTTTGCTCAGTCACTCTCACACTCACAGACACACAGACACACACACACTCACAGACACACAGACACACACACACACACTCACAGACACACAGACACACACACGCTCCTGTTTGCATACAGTTTTCCCTGTTTTGTGTTTCTGAGAAGCAGGACTAATCTGGTTGTATAAGCAGCAGGGGTGCTGTGTGTCTTCACTGCACGGTGAGGTGAAGAGAGGACAGGGTTGTAAAACCAACTGACGATGGTATTGTTGTGTTCTGCGCTGTCTCTCTCTCTCACACACACACGCACTATCTCTCTCTCTCTCTCACACCAGCCTCGCTGGCGAGATGGAGAGGGGGCGATGCAGCCCAGCAAGCGGTTGATGTAGCTGCACTGCCAGCAGACTGCTTCCCCTGGCAACACTCACTCCATCGCCCTCACTCTCTCAGAGACACGCACAGAGACCTGACACCCTGCTCTGTAGGGGCAGTGTTGGGGACACACAGAGACCTGGCACCCTGCTCTGTAGGGGCAGTGTTGGGGACACACAGAGACCTGGCACCCTGCTCTGTAGGGGCAGTGTTGGGGACACACAGAGACGTGGCACCCTGCTCTGTAGGGGCAGTGTTGGGGACACACAGAGACCTGGCACCCTGCTCTGTAGGGGCAGTGTTGGGGACACACAGAGACCTGGCACCCTGCTCTGTAGGGGCAGTGTTGGGGACACACAGAGACCTGGCACCCTGCTCTGTAGGGGCAGTGTTGGGGACACACAGAGACGTGGCACCCTGCTCTGTAGGGGCAGTGTTGGGGACACACAGAGACCTGGCACCCTGCTCTGTAGGGGCAGTGTTGGGGACACACAGAGACGTGGCACCCTGCTCTGTAGGGGCAGTGTTGGGGACACACAGAGACCTGGCACCCTGCTCTGTAGGGGCAGTGTTGGGGACACACAGAGACCTGGCACCCTGCTCTGTAGGGGACACAGGAATGTTTTAAGGGGTTCAGCTCTCGGTTAAAACCCAGTTCCTCCCTGCTAAGCTGATAATCATGCTGAGACAGAAAGGACGGGCTTCACTGAACAGCTGTGTGGAAGAATGACCCTGCCAGCCTGCACTACACCTCCCTCCTGGCACAACCCCAGCCTAGTCCAACACAGGGGAGCAGGTTACAGCACAGGGGAGCAGGTTACAGCACAGGGGAGCAGGGTACAGCACAGAGCATCGGGTACAGCACAGGGGGGAGCAGGGTACAGCACGGGAGCAGGGTATAGCACAGGGGAGCAGGGTACAGCACAGGGGGAGCAGGGTACAGCACAGGGGGAGCAGGGTATAGCACAGGGGAGCAGGGTACAGCACAGGGGGAGCAAGTTACAGCACACAGGAGCAGGGTACAGCAGAGGGGGAGCAGGGTACAGCACAAGGGAGCAGGATACAGTACAAGGGAGCAGGGTACAGCACAGGGGGAACAAGTTACAGCACAGGGGGGAGCAAGTTACAGCACAGGGGGGAGCCGGGTACAGCACAGGGGGGAGCCGGGTACAGCACAGGGGGAGCAGGGTACAGCACGGGAGCAGGGTATAGCACAGGGGGAGCAAGTTACAGCACACAGGAGTAGGGTACAGCAGAGGGGGAGCAGGGTACAGCACAGGGGAGCAGGGTACAGCACAGGGGGGAGCAAGGTACAGCACAGGGGGAGCAAGTTACAGCACAGGAAATCGTGATATAGCATATTCAAGTAAGTTACAGCATAAAGAAGAGTGGTATAGCCCAGCAAAGGTAAATGGCTGTGAAATGTACTTACTCTTACTTTCTCTCCAGATTGGGATGTTCTGTAAGTATGAATCACTCAGCGTATTTGAAGACTAGGAACGTGTAATAATGCACAGTAAAAGCATGGTAAAGAGAAGGTAACAGGCACAGCAAATCACTCAGGAGTAAGGTACGAAAAAACATAAGGCAAACTAAACCCACAGCTGTAAAATCATGGGAAAAACAAACAGAATGTCACCCTAGATGTAATATTAATAGCCCCCCCCGACCCCCCCCCCCCCCCCCTCCCTCGGGTGGAACCACAGGCACACAGGACCCCATTCTCCCCACTGCAGCACACATCACACCTCTCCTGCACAGCACCAGGGTGCACAGGGGGACGGCAAACATTTCAGAACCAATCTGGAAGCAAATATTGATTTACTTAGAAAAGTTTCCCACAGTAAAAGCATAGCAAAGTGTAATGAAGCACAGTGCATAGGTAAGCATTGTAAACCCCGGAGAGGTGTGATAATGCATCTTTAAGAAACATTGGAAACCAGAATAAACTCTGGTGAATGCACAGTGTGTGTGTGTGTGTGTGTGTGTGTGTGTGTGTGTGTTTGAAATACATCTGTAACACAATTCTAGGTTATTTCAAACTTAACAAAAAGTCTTTCTCTCAAATATTGCACTGTGTTGCTGATGATTATTAATTAGCTTGCAGTCAGAGGTGTCACTTCACAAAAGGCTTTTGGGGGGGCAGGGGAGAAATAATTAATTTAGAGCCACCTCTCCACAATAATAAAACTGCAACAAACTTTAAAAAAAGTGGCATTGCATGAATACACCTCGTGAAGAAGCGGATATCACGAATACACCTCGTGAAGAAGCGGCTATCACGAATACACCTCGTGAAGAAGCGGATATCATGAATACACCTCGTGAAGAAGCGGATATCACGAATACACCTCGTGAAGAAGCGGATATCACGAATACACCTCGTGAAGAAGCGGATATCACGAATACACCTCGTGAAGAAGCGGATATCACGAATACACCTCGAGAAGAAGCGGATATCACGAATACACCTCGTGAAGAAGCGGATATCACGAATACACCTCGTGAAGAAGCGGATATCACGAATACACCTCGTGAAGAAGCGGATATCACGAATACACCTCGTGAAGAAGCGGATATCACGAATACACCTCGTGAAGAAGCGGATATCACGAATACACCTCGAGAAGAAGCGGATATCACGAATACACCTCGTGAAGAAGCGGATATCACGAATACACCTCGTGAAGAAGCGGATATCACGAATACACCTCGTGAAGAAGCGGATATCACGAATACACCTCGTGAAGAAGCGGATATCACGAATACACCTCGTGAAGAAGCGGATATCACGAATACACCTCGAGAAGAAGCGGATATCACGAATACACCTCGAGAAGAAGCGGATATCACGAATACACCTCGTGAAGAAGCGGATATCATGAATACACCTCGTGAAGAAGCGGATATCACGAATACACCTCGAGAAGAAGCGGATATCACGAATACACCTCGAGAAGAAGCGGATATCACGAATACACCTCGTGAAGAAGCGGATATCATGAATACACCTCGTGAAGAAGCGGATATCACGAATACACCCCGTGAAGAAGCGGATATCACGAATACACCTCGAGAAGAAGCGGATATCACGAATACACCTCGTGAAGAAGCGGATATCACGAATACACCTCGTGAAGAAGCGGATATCACGAATACACCTCGTGAAGAAGCGGATATCACGAATACACCTCGAGAAGAAGCGGATATCACGAATACACCTCGTGAAGAAGCGGATATCACGAATACACCTCGTGAAGAAGCGGATATCACGAATACACCTCGAGAAGAAGCGGATATCACGAATACACCTCGAGAAGAAGCGGATATCACGAATACACCTCGTGAAGAAGCGGATATCACGAATACACCTCGTGAAGAAGCGGATATCACGAATACACCCCGTGAAGAAGCGGATATCACGAATACACCTCGTGAAGAAGCGGATATCACGAATACACCTCGAGAAGAAGCGGATATCACGAATACACCTCGTGAAGAAGCGGATATCACGAATACACCTCGTGAAGAAGCGGATATCACGAATACACCTCGTGAAGAAGCGGATATCACGAATACACCTCGTGAAGAAGCGGATATCACGAATACACCTCGAGAAGAAGCGGATATCACGAATACACCTCGTGAAGAAGCGGATATCATGAATACACCTCGTGAAGAAGCGGATATCACGAATACACCTCGTGAAGAAGCGGATCATCGAGGCTCCATTTTTGCAAAGATATCAACCAGGACATCAAAATCAAGCTGTTTTTTTTTTTTACCAATGATTTTTAGTTGCCATTGTATGTAATAATAATAATAATAATAATAATAATAATAATAATAATAATAATAATAATAAGCAGATCACTCAGACTAGGATTGGTAATGAAAGTTCGTAAATAGGTTTTAATCAAACTTACAGCAGAAAACAGACGCTTGTTGCTTGCAGTGGTTACTGGAAGAGTGATGACTACCTTGATGATTTTTGGTAATATATATTATTATTTGTTTATTTAGCAGACGCCTTTATCCAAGGCGACTTACAGAGACTAGTGAGAACTATGCATCAGCTGCAGAATCACTTACAATTACGTCTCACCCGAAAGACGGAGCACAAGGAGGTTAAGTGACTTGCTCAGAGTCACACAATGAATCAGTGGCTGAGGTGGGATTTGTATCCTTTAGAGTTGTACCAGCTAAAAAAGAGAATAACTACCGGTGGCGCGAGTTTAGCTTTTCGTCCTCCTCTTCGACTCAGTAACGGCTATTATTTTGCTATTTGCTTAGTTGCTGTGACGTGCTAGATCTTATAAGCTAAGTACTTTTAAGAGCTATGCACACCGGACGCGAACGACCATAGCGAGCAAATTCGAGGCGAATAAAGTATGCACGCCGGGAGAGACGCGAGCGACACGAATACACTACGAGTACAAAACCAAAACAAAAACCTGACAACTGTAGCTTGTCATGAAAAGAAAAAAGACTCCTTTTGTGGAGACGAAATAAAATAAGTAAAACACAAAAAAACAGAGAATGGGCACACCACTCACTAAACAAGGAAACAGTTTGGGGGATCCCACCGACTTGTTAAAGACATCATGTTATTATTGGTCAACATTACAATATGTAACGCAATTTTTGTTCCTGGGTAGTAAGTGTTATTTCCTAATTGCTTATGCCTCAAAAGTATAGAAAATGGCTATTATTCCCCACAAACTTTGCTTTTGTGTCCAGGACAGTGATATTTTGAAATGTACCTATTTCCAATGAGAAAACGAGCGAATTTGTGTCTTTTCGTTCACATAAAGTCAGAAAAAAACAACATATAAATCCAAATTAACATGTATTTATACTAAGTAATACAAAAATGACTACAAAAGATTTAGAAGTGAGTAGTTTTTCGAGATTTACGATTATACTGTAAATCACTTTCACGAATCAGCCCCCAAATGTAGTCTCCCATCATGTTCTCGTTATACTGTCCTTGGTAGCGGTGTTCAAAGTCCAGTATATCCTGGTGGAAGCGCTCGCTTTGCTCCTCCGAGTACGCTCCCATGTTCTCCTTGAATTTATCAAGATGAGCATCAAGGATATTGACTTTGAGGGACATCCTACAGCCCATTGTGCCGTAGTTCTTCACCAGAGTCTCAACCAGCTCCACATAGTTTTCGGCCTTGTGATTGCCCAGGAAGCCCCAAACCACTGCGACAAAGCTGTTCCAAGCTGCTTTCTCCTTACTAGTGAGCTTCTTTGGAAATTCATTGCACTCCAGGATCTTCTTTATCTGTGGTCCGACAAAGACACCGGCTTTGACCTTTGCCTCAGACAGCTTAGGGAAGAAGTCTTGAAGGTACTTGAAGGCTGCCGACTCCTTATCTAGAACTCTGACAAATTGTTTCATAAGGCCCAATTTGATGTGCAGTGGTGGCATCAGCACCTTCCGGGGGTCCACCAGTGGCTCCCACTTGACGTTGTTCCTCCCCACAGAGAACTCGGTCCGCTGTGGCCAGTCCCGCCTATGGTAGTGCGCCTTGGTGTCCCTGCTGTCCCAAAGGCAAAGATAGCAGGGAAACTTGGTAAAACCGCCTTGGAGACCCATCAGGAATGCCACCATTTTGAAGTCTCCTATGACCTCCCAGCCGTACTCATCATACTTCAAGGCGTCCAGCAAGGTCTTGATGCTGTTGTAATCCTCTTTAAGGTGCACCGAGTGAGCCAGGGGAAGAGACACGTACTTGTTACCATTATGGAGCAGCACGGCTTTGAGGCTCCTGGATGAGCTGTCAATGAAGAGGCGCCACTCATTCTGGTTACAGGCGATTCCGATTGCCTCGAACAGACTGGTTACATTGTGGCAGAAGCAGAGCCCATCTTGACGGGTGAAGAAGCTGGAAAAAGGTTAGTGACGCTTCCTCTGATCTGCGACTTGCACACTTTCATCCAACAAGTTCCACTGCTTGAGCCTAGACGTCAAAAGCTCGGCACTGGACTTGGCGAGACCAAGATCTCTAATCAAGTCGTTGAGGTCTTTTTGGTTGGGGTAGTATGGGTTTCTCTCCTCAGCTCCACCTCTGAAATTGTCATCTGGATCTACAATGTCTTCCTTGCTCTCTGACTTGCTGCTCTCTTCTAAAGACGGCTGCTCTCTCTCCGGAGGAGTGGGTACGGGGAGCTCATGGCAGTGTGGCCCCGGGGCGATGGATGACGGAAGGTCCGGATACGTGATAGCAGGTGCATTCTTGCCAGTCCGACGTTTGGAAGGGTCCACCATGCAGAAGTAGCAGTTGCTTGAGTGGTCAGTGGGTTCCCGCCAAATTCTTGGGATAGCGAACTTCATGGCTCTCTTTTCCCCTCTGTACCATCCTACAAAAATACATTTATTTCACCCATGACTAATGTGTAAGAGATTCTCGCAACATTTTTCATATATGATATATTTTTTCAATAACATTGAAAATTGTAAAACATTTTAAAATTAAAAACTTTTACAATTTTAAAAAGAGTTTTTTTGCAGTGCTCGCTGGTGAAATGAGGTGCCCAGGGTTTGTCTTGATCCCCGACAGGCATGCCGAAATATGCCTTGTAGGCCTCACACATCTTAGCAGATGCTTCCACTGAGTACTTTTTCGCTCTTGTCTTGATAAATTGGCCGCAGACATAGCAAAATGCGTCTGCCGGATGCTTGCAGCCTCTTGATGCCATCTCAGAAAAATGCAGATATGTATCCACTTAGGCAGCTGGAACTAAACTGAACTGGTGGGCTTAAGGCCCCTGTATTTATACTACTATTTATATTACTGGAAAGTTCTAGAAAGTTCTAGAAGTTACTCCAAGTTTACTCAGTACTAAATCTATCTGGAATGTTCTGGAAAATAGGTACATTTCAAAATATCACTGTCCTGGTCACAAAAGCAAAGTTTGTGGTGAATAATAGCCATTTTCTATACTTTTGAGGCATAAGCAATTAGGAAATAACACTTGCTACCCAGGAACAAAAAAAAATAAATTGTTACACGGTGTTATTAAAACAAAGAAGCGTCATTTTACAGAAATACGAAACCAGTGCGTGGCGCTCCCCACTTTGGCATAATTAACAGCAAAGCGTCCCTTTCTCTTTTGCTTTTTGTAACACAGCGTACACAACAGCTGCTATCGTTAATTTTGAATTTAAACAAACGCAAATTACCGCAATAACGTGTGAGAGGCTGGTGCTATGACGTTTTTTAGGCAGAACCATTTTAAAACAGAGCATTGCAGCTTTTGGCAAGACAAAAAGAGAATGTTTCATTCAACAACGTAACATTGTCAAGCTAGTCGCTGCACTGTCCCAAAGCATGAACACTTTAAGCCTTTAACTTCTCAGAGAAACTGCCCGTCGGCCCCGCCCCCATGACGCCGTGCTTGCAGTGTGCATAATGGTATTTAATGTGTAGTTTGTAATTTTAAAACCTAAATGTCATGCGATTCCACTTGTTAACTCGGGGGGCGAATGTATAACGCAGACTGGTCGCGTTCAGCGTCCGCTCTATCCCACGGGACTATCCCAATGCAGCGGCTCGGAATCTTCGGAATGTTCCATGACGTCACCTGGTCGCTGCTATCTTCAGGGGCTGGGGAGTGGTCGGAGAACTGACAGAACGCTCCCTAAACCAATATCCTCACCAGAATGCAGTTCCGTCATAAATATTAAGTATATGCCAATGAGGCAAGGCGGCCAATGGGAGGCGGGGTGGGGGCGTGGCCCGGGGCGTCTCGTGGTGGGCGGCGCGGCGCGGGCTGTTTGCGTAGCTAGAGACGGTGTTTTTGTTGTGATGATCAGCTGAAGTGTGATTGCGGAGTAGTTTGACAAGACGAGGAAGACCCGTCTCCTCTCCAAACCTTTCTCTTGTACAGCTGCACGGATCCGCAAGAAAACATCGCATACAGGGGAGATGCCAGCCCCGGGCCGCCTGCGCTGCACTGTGGAATAAATGTCTGCAGCCGCAGGATAGCTTGTGCCAGGTAAGGACCCGGGGGATGTCACGGAATTATTATATATCATAACGCTGCTGTGGATCTGGGCAGTAAGATAACCGCGCGGGTATGAATTACTGCACACATAATTATTAATATATCATAACGCTGCTGTGGATCTGGGCAGTAAGATAACCGCGCGGGTATGAATTACTGCACACATAATTATTAATATATCATAACGCTGCTGTGGATCTGGGCAGTAAGATAACCGCGCGGTTGTGAATTACTGCACACGGAGTTGTGCATCACGGTCGGTGTGTTTGGAAGTGTCTCAGTCTGGCAAACATGTTCTTAGCGTGTCACGGCATCTTTATTAAATGAGATACGGTGGACTTTGGAAAAAAATGCAAAAGAAAGAAAGAGACAGCTTGGCTAACAGTGTCTCAAATGTAGACATGGAGAGTTATCACCACGACACCAAATATTATTATTATTATTATTATTATTATTATTATTATTATTATTATTATTATTACGATGTACGGTATGGTTATTGCCTAGCTGTGCAGAATTTCGCTGTCATTCTCTTTCTTTGTGTATTTCACACATCACACGTTTTGGGTGCCAGTAGTTATTTCGCTACAGTGTGCCGCCGTATTGGTCCTGTAACAGCCATCGCAAACGCTGCTGGTATTATTTCTTGGAGTAAGATACGCAGATAGAAAGCGCACCTCGCTCACCGCTTGCCCAAATCAGAGACGAATCGGGAGTGTCAAAAATACAGACTGCTGAATAAAAAGAGCAACACACAGGAATAATGAGGGGTTGATAATGGCGTGTAATGTGATTTATTTGGCATTTAATAGTTTTTAAGCGGCTACTTGCGCGTTCGCAGAAAGCCCTTGTCATACAACTTACTTAGGCAAAGTGCCTGTGTTCTCTTATTGTGCAATCCGCTAGTGGAACTGCTCTTTGAATTTGCACATGGGGGTGTGGTAATGTTATAATATTGTAATGACGCTGTGCACGGTCAGTCCCGGGTCAATCCCTGTGTGTGTGCAGGGCCGGGCTCTGATAGACCGTAGTGCAGTCGCTGGGACGCGTATTCGCTTGGGTAGCCTCG
This sequence comes from Acipenser ruthenus, assembly GCF_902713425.1. Classification (NCBI taxonomy): domain Eukaryota; kingdom Metazoa; phylum Chordata; class Actinopteri; order Acipenseriformes; family Acipenseridae; genus Acipenser; species Acipenser ruthenus. The sequence continues at coordinate 9,819,757 of NC_081211.1, forward strand.
TCTGCGAGTGGTTGTTTTTCAAACCAGTGGGGTTCTGTGGCTGCTTTGTTCTCTACAGTCAGTAGTAGATCGGCGGCGCACTGCCTCTGTGATCTAGATAACCTGGGTTTGAATATATAGTATCATGCTTTATTTTAATAGCGTGTTGTATGGCTAGTTATAGTGCAGAGCAGGTTATTAGGTCACCTGCACATAATGTATGTTCCGTTAAACACTGTAAAGAGAGCAGTTGAATCAGCGCTCACCGCCCGCTGTTCAACTGGACTGAGCAGGCGTGAGGAACAAGCAGCTACTGCGGGTCACCGTGTGTCCGTGCGTGCGTGCGTGCGTGCGTGTGCGCGGTGGGCAGAACTTCATGCGCGGTCAGGGGGATTCTGGCTGGTTAAATGACCCGGAATAATGACTGAAATACAGAAATCAGAAAGCAGCAATGAGGTATCGTATGCAGGCTTGTCTGGAATAGTCTACTAATTCAAATAAAAACATATGTTTATACAGCAGTGTTTCTGTTGCATTCTAATGATAATAACAGTGATACTAGCTTTACCATTTAGGTGCAGTGCATGTCTCAGTATATGGTAGTCAATGGTTTGATTTCCCATCACATGCAATGGGGCTGATTCTCCAGACCTTTTATATTTAAGGAACTTTTTTTTTTAATGAAAAGCTTCCTGCTTGGTAATTAAAAAAATATTTTTGGAATGGATTTCACAGCCGTGCAGCATGCAGTCTGCTCCAGTGCTAGGGCTCACACAGGGGCACAAACCCACGACTCTCACAGCCGTGCAGCATGCAGTCTGCTCCAGTGCTAGGGCTCACACAGGGGCACAAACCCACGACTCTCACAGCCGTGCAGCGTGCAGTCTGCTCCAGTGCTAGGGCTCACACAGGGGCACAAACCCACGACTCTCACAGCCGTGCAGCATGCAGTCTGACCAGTGCTAGGGCTCACACAGGGGCACAAACACACGACTTTTGGGCCGGATGGCACAGGAAGCACCCTGTTTTGGGCCGGCTGGCACTGGAAGCGGGTATAAGTCTGTGTGCTACGTGTAGCAGGTATGTTTTATATTTGCCCTATCCCTGTGCATTCATTTTCCAGTTAAAAAAAAAACAAAACATGATATTTTATATTCTGTTTATAATTATTTTGGAAGAAGTTACAAATCACGGATCATTTGCATTGGGAGTGTAGGGACTGTAGTGCACTGAGGGATCATTGCATTGGGAGTGTAGGGACTGTAGTGCACTGATGGATCATTGCATTGGGAGTGTGGGGACTGTAGTGCACTGAGGGATCATTGCATTGGGAGTGTAGGGACTGTACACTGAGGGATCATTGCATTGGGAGTGTAGGGACTGTAGTGCACTGAGGGATCATTGCATTGGGAGTGTAGGGACTGTAGTGCACTGAGGGATCATTGCATTGGGAGTGTAGGGACTGTACACTGAGGGATCATTGCATTGGGAGTGTAGGGACTGTACACTGAGGGCTCATTGCATTGGGAGTGTAGGGACTGTACACTGAGGGATCATTGCATTGGGAGTGTAGGGACTGTAGTACACTGAGGGATCATTGCATTGGGAGTTTAGGGACTGTACACTGAGGGATCATTGCATTGGGAGTGTAGGGACTGTAGTGCACTGAGGGATCATTGCATTGGGAGTGTAGGGACTGTACACTGAGGGATCATTGCATTGGGAGTGTAGGGACTGTAGTGCACTGAGGGATCATTGCATTGGGAGTGTAGGGACTGTAGTACACTGAGGGATCATTGCATTGGGAGTGTAGGGACTGTAGTACACTGAGGGATCATTGCATTGGGAGTGTAGGGACTGTAGTACACTGAGGGATCATTGCATGGGAGTGTAGGGACTGTATTGTTTCTAGCCTGTCAGAATCAGAGGGATGCTGCAGGAGAGTTCACAGTGAAATTCGCTACAGCCCAGCAAACACTATCCAGCTGAGACCTGAAATCCTCCCAAACATGCGGGTGCTGCTGGTGTAATGTGGGAACTGGTGCCGAGGTCCGGCCTCTTCTCTGCATGAGAGAGCAGTGCAATACTGCTGCATCCTGACCGCTCTCCCCTCACTATAACTGGCAGTGATACACAAGGGGGACTAATGATGTAAACAGCAACGATCTAAACACCGCAGGGATGGGAATAAGACTCCTATTGCATAACAGTTTCACCCATGCCAGGTTTTAATTTGTGCTTGATTAGCCCCAGTGTATAGGTAACAAGCTCAGGTGTGTCTTATTAAACTCCTAGTAAAACCATGGATCAAACTGCTATGCAATGCAGCAACAGAACCCAGAGAACTCGGAATGAGTTCAAACATCATGACATTGTTAGGGAAATGAACACATTAAAATGAATACATTAAAATTAGATTTGAATCTTTTTATTGTTAATCCTCCTGGTGTTCCCTGGCATGGTGATGTTGTGAAGCAGTTTACAGGGAGGGGATGGAGGGCTGAAGCAGTTTACAGGGAGGGGATGGAGATCTGAAGCAGTTTACAGGGAGGGGATGGAGATCTGAAGCAGTTTACAGGGAGGGGATGGAGATCTGAAGCAGTTTACAGGGAGGGGATGGAGATCTGAAGCAGTTTACAGGGAGGGGATGGAGATCTGAAGCAGTTTACAGGGAGGGGATGGAGGGCTGAAGCAGTTTACAGGGAGGGGATGGAGATCTGAAGCAGTTTACAGGGAGGGGATGGAGGGCTGAAGCAGTTTACAGGGAGGGGATGGAGGGCTGAAGCAGTTTACAGGGAGGGGATGGAGATCTGAAGCAGTTTACAGGGAGGGGATGAAGATCTGAAGCAGTTTACAGGGAGGGGATGGAGGGCTGAAGCAGTTTACAGGGAGGGGATGGAGATCTGAAGCAGTTTACAGGGAGGGGATGGAGGGCTGAAGCAGTTTACAGGGAGGGGATGGAGATCTGAAGCAGTTTACAGGGAGGGGATGGAGATCTGAAGCAGTTCAGTTTGTCATTTAATTTATTTAGCATATTTTAGTATTTCCAAATATGATCTTAGCCTTTAGAGCTCATACAGCAGTGTGTGTACAGTACAAGGCTAATGAGTTTCATATTCAATATTTATTCAAATTCTATTCTGCCTACAGTACATAAATGGAAATCTTATACAAATTCATGATGTTTATTTAAAAAATAACAGTAACAGTTCTCTGGGGGGGTCTTCTCATCTGTGTGTTGCAGTTTAAAGGCTGGAACAGGTTTGTTTAAGTTTAGATTTAAAGCCAATGCGTCATAGCCCTGGTATACCAAAAGAAAAACAATCAAACTGTCAGTATTATTAAACCCTTGTGTTTGTCCGGAGGATGACATTAACAGTCTCTGTTTTTGGTTCACGTGGTATTTGAAAGTTGCAACCCCATGTTCAGGACCAGAGGCATGACTCTGATCCATTCTCTTCTGTATGTAAAGCATGCAATGTACTGCACACACGTTTCAGAATCTGAACTCGGACTGTTCATTAAGAACATATTATCATGGTGTGCCTCACAAATATTCAGATCTGGCAGAGGGTCAGGGCTGGTACACTGTTATCAAGGCTTGTGGTGGAGAGAAGACTGTAGGGGTTCTGCGGAACAGAGAGTGGAGTGATGAGGGATTCTCCAGTGTGCAGTACTGTGTGGAACAGCAAGTGGAGAGAGGGGGGATTCTCCAGTGTGCAGTACTGTGTGGAACAGCGAGTGGAGAGAGGAGGGATTCTCCAGTGTGCAGTACTGTGTGGAACAGCGAGTGGAGAGAGGAGGGATTCTCCAGTGTGCAGTACTGTGTGGAACAGCGAGTGGAGAGAGGAGGGATTCTCCAGTGTGCAGTACTGTGTGGAACAGCGAGTGGAGAGAGGAGGGATTCTCCAGTGTGCAGTACTGTGTGGATCAGCGAGTGGAGAGAGGAGGGATTCTCCAGTGTGCAGTACTGTGTGGAACAGCGAGTGGAGAGAGGAGGGATTCTCCAGTGTGCAGTACTGTGTGGAACAGCGAGTGGAGAGACGAGGGATTCTCCAGTGTGCAGTACTGTGTGGAACAGCGAGTGGAGAGAGGAGGGATTCTCCAGTGTGCAGTGCTGTGTGGAACAGCGAGTGGAGAGGAGGGATTCTCCAGTGTGCAGTACTGTGTGGAACAGCGAGTGGAGAGGAGGGATTCTCCAGTGTGCAGTACTGTGATACAAGCAAAGCAAAGAGCTGTAGTGTAGTGAAAGCATGGGGAAGCGCAGAAAGTGTGCTGCAGCCTTTTAGAGCTACCTGCTATCCCTTATAAAAGATTTCCATAGTAAAAACATAGCAAAGTGTGATAAAGCAGAGTAAAAGCATGGTAAAGCATGTACAGGCCAGCATGTAAATCTCAGAGACGTATGGTAAATGCATAGTATGACCATTGGAAAAGCAGGGGAAAACTGCAAAATGTCTGTGTAAATTTAATATGGTAAACTTTTATAAGAAATAACAGGCATTCCAGCTCAAGTGGGCCAGATCGCGGGGAGGTGTTTCCTTCATTTGTTATTGATGATCCATATGGTACCTGTGGTGGAGAAAAGGGCTCCAGGGTTGGTGCTGTATGTAGAACAGAAGAGCTGCAGCCCCTCACGTGGAGAACCAGTCTGAAGGGGTGAAAATGCCCTTTTGCATCACCTTGACAAATAATGTTAGTATCAATTTAAAAAGGGCTTCAAGGGGTTTCTTACAAAAAAATATTACATGACTAATGAATTGACGTGGGCCTCCTGAATGGGAATGACCCCATTATCATTGGACAGGATTATCATTGGACAGGATTATCATTGGGAATGACCCCATTATCATTGAACAGGATTGTCATTGGGAATGACCCCATTATCATTGGACAGGATTGTCATTGGGAATGACCCCATTATCATTGGACAGGATTATCATTGGGAATGACCCCATTATCATTGGACAGGATTGTCATTGGGAATGACCCCATTATCATTGGACAGGATTGTCATTGGGAATGACCCCATTATCATTGCACAGGATTGTCATTGGGAATGACCATATTATCATTGCACAGGATTGTCATTGGGAATGACCCCATTATCATTGCACAGGATTGTCATTGGGAATGACCCCATTATCATTGCACAGGATTGTCATTGGGAATGACCCCATTATCATTGGACAGGATTGTCATTGGGAATGACCCCATTATCATTGCACAGGATTATCATTGGGAATGACCCCATTATCATTGCACAGGATTGTCATTGGGAATGACCCCATTATCATTGCACAGGATTGTTTTTGGGAATGACCCCATTATCATTGCACAGGATTGTCATTGGGAATGACCCCATTATCATTGGACAGGATTGTCATTTTGAATGACCCCATTATCATTGCACTGGATTGTCATTGGGAATGACCCAATTGTCATTGGACAGGATTGTCATTGGGAATGAACCCATTATTATTGCACAGGATTGTCATTGGGAATGACTCCATTATCATTGGACAGGATTATCCAAGAATTATTTATAGTAAAGTTGTATTTTGTATTGTTGTCACTACAGAACAGCCTCAGATTGAAGTCAAGGTGCGGAAATATTTACCAGAGTTCAGCTCCGGCTGAATTTAAGCCCTGGTCCTGTCTATCTAATACCTCGTTTCCATGAGCATGGGTGGACCGCCAGTCCGAGCTGATCTGGGTCCTCCTGCATTCCTCCTGGACCCCCACTGACAGTCTACCAGGGATTAGTGAAAAGACTTTGTTTCCATGCAGTGCGAGTTTTTGACGGATGTTGGCGGTTCTTTTGTTACTAAAAAAAATGATACAAGAATATTGAAGCAAAGAGAAACCTGCCTACCCTGTTGTGGATTAAATGTTTATGCCCGCTCGTCACTTGATTTGTCAGTGTTGTAATGTACTTCCACCCGTCTCGCTTTGGGGAATAGCAGGGGCAGCTCGGATTGGCAGCCGATGTGGGTCAACTAAATGAACATGGAAACGCAGCGTCAGGGGCAGCAGCGTTCTCAAGCCTGGCTGAGTGGTGCATGGAAACGCAGCGTCGGGGGCAGCAGCGTTCTCAAGCCTGGCTGAGTAGTGCATGGAAACGCAGCATCAGGGGCAGCAGCGTTCTCAAGCCTGGCTGAGTGGTGCATGGAAACGCAGTGTCAGGGGCAGCAGCGTTCTCAAGCCTGGCTGAGTGGTGCATGGAAACGCAGCGTCAGGGGCAGCAGCGTTCTCAAGCCTGGCTGAGTGGTGCATGGAAACGCAGTGTCAGGGGCAGCAGCGTTCTCAAACCTGGCTGAGTGGTGCATGGAAACGCAGTGTCAGGGGCAGCAGCGTTCTCAAGCCTGGCTGAGTGGTGCATGGAAACGCAGCGTCAGGGGCAGCAGCGTTCTCAAGCCTGGCTGAGTGGTGCATGGAAACGCAGTGTCAGGGGCAGCAGCGTTCTCAAGCCTGGCTGAGTGGTGCATGGAAACGCAGCATCAGGGGCAGCAGCGTTCTCAAGCCTGGCTGAGTGGTGCATGGAAACGCAGCGTCAGGGGCAGCAGCGTTCTCAAGCCTGGCTGAGTGGTGCATGGAAACGCAGCGTCAGGAGCAGCAGCGTTCTCAAGCCTGGCTGAGTAGTGCATGGAAACGCAGTGTCAGGGGCAGCAGCGTTCTCAAGCCTGGCTGAGTGGTGCATGGAAACGCAGCGTCAGGGGCAGCAGCGTTCTCAAGCCTGGCTGAGTGGTGCATGGAAACGCAGCGTCAGGGGCAGCAGCGTTCTCAAGCCTGGCTGAGTGGTGCATGGAAACGCAGTGTCAGGGGCAGCAGCGTTCTCAAGCCTGGCTGAGTGGTGCATGGAAACGCAGCGTCAGGGGCAGCAGCGTTCTCAAGCCTGGCTGAGTGGTGCATGGAAACGCAGCGTCAGGGGCAGCAGCGTTCTCAAGCCTGGCTGAGTAGTGCATGGAAACGCAGTGTCAGGGGCAGCAGCGTTCTCAAGCCTGGCTGAGTGGTGCATGGAAACGCAGCGTCAGGGGCAGCAGCGTTCTCAAGCCTGGCTGAGTGGTGCATGGAAACGCAGCGTCAGGGGCAGCAGCGTTCTCAAGCCTGGCTGAGTGGTGCATGGAAACGCAGTGTCAGGGGCAGCAGCGTTCTCAAGCCTGGCTGAGTGGTGCATGGAAACGCAGCGTCAGGGGCAGCAGCGTTCTCAAGCCTGGCTGAGTGGTGCATGGAAACGCAGCGTCAGGGGCAGCAGCGTTCTCAAGCCTGGCTGAGTGGTGCATGGAAACGCAGCGTCAGGGGCAGCAGCGTTCTCAAGCCTGGCTGAGTGGTGCATGGAAACGCAGCATCAGGGGCAGCAGCGTTCTCAAGCCTGGCTGAGTGGTGCATGGAAACGCAGCGTCAGGGGCAGCAGCGTTCTCAAGCCTGGCTGAGTGGTGCATGGAAACGCAGCGTCAGGAGCAGCAGCGTTCTCAAGCCTGGCTGAGTAGTGCATGGAAACGCAGCGTCAGGGGCAGCAGCGTTCTCAAGCCTGGCTGAGTGGTGCATGGAAACGCAGCGTCAGGGGCAGCAGCGTTCTCAAGCCTGGCTGAGTGGTGCATGGAAACGCAGCGTCAGGGGCAGCAGCGTTCTCAAGCCTGGCTGAATGGTGCATGGAAACGCAGTGTCAGGGGCAGCAGCGTTCTCAAGCCTGGCTGAGTGGTGCATGGAAACGCAGCGTCAGGGGCAGCAGCGTTCTCAAGCCTGGCTGAGTGGTGCATGGAAACGCAGCGTCAGGGGCAGCAGCGTTCTCAAGCCTGGCTGAGTGGTGCATGGAAACGCAGCGTCAGGGGCAGCAGCGTTCTCAAGCCTGGCTGAGTGGTGCATGGAAACGCAGCGTCAGGGGCAGCAGCGTTCTCAAGCCTGGCTGAGTGGTGCATGGAAACGCAGCGTCAGGGGCAGCAGCGTTCTCAAGCCTGGCTGAGTGGTGCATGGAAACGCAGCGTCAGGGGCAGCAGCGTTCTCAAGCCTGGCTGTGTGGTGCATGGAAACGCAGCATCAGGGGCAGCAGCGTTCTCAAGCCTGGCTGAGTGGTGCATGGAAACGCAGTGTCAGGGGCAGCAGCGTTCTCAAGCCTGGCTGAGTGGAAGTGAGCTGCAGAGAAACTGGTTCATGCATTGGGACTCGACTACTGTAATGCACTCTCTATTAGCTTGTCTTTGGATTCCATATGTAGATCGCAGGTGAGACAACACCCTGCTGCCTGGCCATTGATAAACATGTCACACCAATGTTGTGATCTCTTTACCAGCTCGAAGGATCGATTTGTAAGATTCTCCTGTAACATAGAAAGCTAGACGAGGTCAAGTTGGAATGCACAGAATGTGCTGTTTTTTATTTTGATTTAATATCGTGTTGATTCATTACAAAATTCCTGGTGGCTGAAAAATATCTCTGCAGTGACAGCAATGACTGCACAAGAGGCCCTGGGCTCTACATTTCCCTGTCAGACACACACAGCTGATATTTGTACACAGGAGAGGTATGCAAATGCCTCCCTGAGGTTTGATGGCCTTCTGATATCCAGAGCTGGGTGCTTCAGTTCTCTCCTTCCTCTTTTGTTCTTTGTTCCTTTCTGAAGGTGTACTGCAGTCTGCAGTGGAAGAAGCACAGCGAAGTAGAGCTCAAGGACACTGAAAGCATGGTAAACCACATGCTTAATGATTGTAATGTGTAATAGTATAGCAAGCCTCTAAAATATAGTAGTATTTTTATTAACCCAATTCATGACCTCAACCGGACCTTGTTTGAACCTTGCTTTAAAAAAGCAGAGGCACCTCTCGGAATTCCATTCAAGTCAATTCAAAATGGTGACGTCACAATCGGTCACCTGCATTGTCCTGGTGCTCGGCCTCGGTCCAGTCACTTCAGTATTCCCCACATACACACCCTCTGAATGCATAATGTACATACAGTATTAAGGCTGTAGTATTTGACGTAGTGCTCTCCACTGACTTCCTCATTCATTAATGTGGTTAATTCACGGTTAGGCCATGTTGACAGTTCAAGCCTGTATTTTGCTGTGTTAGGGCTCTTCACTGATTCACTGTTTGAGTTCTCATTGTTTTGAAGTCAGATAGCGCTCGCAGGTGAAAGTGAGATTGCCCTTTGTAGTCCCTGCCTCTGACCTTTTTTTCATGTCTGCAGTGCTCCTGAGTGGCTCTGTACTGAGACTATCGAATCGCTTCTCTCTGTAGCTGTCCCCACCTGCCTCTGAGTTTGGATTCCAGAGTGTGACCATGCTGCTGCCAGTGCCCCCCATAGAGCTGGACTATAATTAGCAATTATCGCCTACAAGTGATCACAACAATCCTGAATCCTTGGCTGTCTCCCAAGCTGGTAGCTCTTTCTCTCTCTCACTCTCTTTTTTTTCTCTGTCTGCTTTTTGGTTGTTAGCTTTTTAAAATAAGCTCTTCCACTGTTTCCTGTAACTTTCCGATGTCCAGTTTAATTACATAGCACTTCACCCCCCCTCCCCAGCATCTCATTATAGACAGCTGTCTACAGGAAGAGAGAGGAACAAGACCTCTCTTCAGGTGTGGTGCTGATCCAATTCAACTTTAGATGACTGTAGATTTAATATGATTATCATTAATATTTTTGCAGTGCAGTAATGAACTGAGATTAAACAGTGGCTAGCTTCCAGACCTCGGGAGTCTCTTTCACAGTCTCTGTGTTGATTGGCACGAGGCAGGTTAGGTGTAAGTGTACATTTAAAGAAATACCGCACCTGAAGAATAGGCTTGTGAGGTCTTGAAAGCTCATGATTTTATATCACAGTTAATCTAATTAACAGGATCAAATCTACAAACCAATTACCACTAATACCTTGTTTAACATGGCAAAAATATCGATCCCATCCCGATTGTTGCTCCTAGCCTAGCCCCCCGCCAGCCAGCCTGTCCTCAGACCCCTACTGTGTCTGCAGATTCCTTCACCTCTCTTCAGCTTGGCTGCGACTCCCCTCCAGATGGACACGCTGCTTCATGCCAATCAACACAGAACACTGTGAGCACGCACTAATGAACAAACCATCTCTCTAGGGTTTACAATCAAACATTACTGTTCTAGGAAAGCATAGTAAAAGCATGGTGAATTACAAGTGAGTGTGACAAACCGTAATAAAGCACATTGAATTCCAACTATCTACTGTGGCAGACTCTTAGAATAAGGGTTAGGGTTTGATCAGGGGGAAACTATACTGCAGTACAAATACATGTTTAACTAGGTCTCAGACTGGGGCCTGTCTCTCACCACTGAGTTTACAACAACGTCTTCATGTTTCTTTGCTCTGTCCCGCGTTGTCTGTATCTCAGCGTTCTGTTTCTTTGCTGTGTCCCGCGTTGTCTGTCTCTCAGCGTTCTGTTTCTTTGCTGTGTCCCGCGTTGTCTGTCTCTCAGCGTTCTGTTTCTTTGCTGTGCCCTGCGTTGTCTGTCTCTCAGCGTTCTGTTTCTTTGCTCTGTCCCGCGTTGTCTGTCTCTCAGCGTTCTGTTTCTTTGCTGTGTCCCGCGTTGTCTGTCTCTCAGCGTTCTGTTTCTTTGCTGTGTCCCATGTTGTCTGTCTCTCAGCGTTCTGTTTCTTTGCTGTGTCCCGCGTTGTCTGTCTCTCAGCGTTCTGTTTCTTTGCTGTGTCCCGCGTTGTCTGTCTCTCAGCGTTCTGTTTCTTTGCTGTGTCCCGCGTTGTCTGTCTCTCAGCGTTCTGTTTCTTTGCTGTGTCCCGCGTTGTCTGTCTCTCAGCGTTCTGTTTCTTTGCTGTGCCCTGCGTTGTCTGTCTCTCAGCGTTCTGTTTCTTTGCTCTGTCCCGCGTTGTCTGTCTCTCAGCGTTCTGTTTCTTTGCTGTGTCCCGCGTTGTCTGTCTCTCAGCGTTCTGTTTCTTTGCTGTGTCCCGCGTTGTCTGTCTCTCAGCGTTCTGTTTCTTTGCTGTGTCCCGCGTTGTCTGTCTCTCAGCGTTCTGTTTCTTTGCTGTGTCCCGCGTTGTCTGTCTCTCAGCGTTCTGTTTTTTTGCTGTGTCCCGCGTTGTCTGTCTCTCAGCGTTCTGTTTCTTTGCTGTGTCCCGCGTTGTCTGTCTCTCAGCGTTCTGTTTCTTTGCTGTGTCCCGCGTTGTCTGTCTCTCAGCGTTCTGTTTCTTTGCTGTGTCCCGCGTTGTCTGTCTCTCAGCGTTCTGTTTCTTTGCTGTGTCCCGCGTTGTCTGTCTCTCAGCGTTCTGTTTCTTTGCTGTGTCCCGCGTTGTCTGTCTCTCAGCGTTCTGTTTCTTTGCTGTGTCCCGCGTTGTCTGTCTCTCAGCGTTCTGTTTCTTTGCTGTGTCCCGCGTTGTCTGTCTCTCAGCGTTCTGTTTCTTTGCTGTGTCCCGCGTTGTCTGTCTCTCAGCGTTCTGTTTCTTTGCTGTGTCCCGCGTTCTCTGTCTCTCAGCGTTCTGTTTCTTTGCTGTGTCCCGCGTTGTCTGTCTCTCAGCGTTCTGTTTCTTTGCTGTGTCCCGCGTTGTCTGTCTCTCAGCGTTCTGTTTCTTTGCTATGCCCATGTTGTCTGTATCTCAGCGTTATGTCTTTGCTGTGCCCGTGTTGGCTGTATCTCAGTGTTTGTTTTTATATGCACAGTAATGACTCTTTCACAGTAATCACACTTCAGGGGTAATAAATCAACTCCATAATACATTTCTCAGCATTTACTTGGGAACATTCACCAGGAGAACAAAAAACTTAACTGAGGATTGCAGTGTGTCCAGATCATGCTGCTTTTCAGAACATGACATTTTTTTCACTGTGTGACAGGGTGGCTGGGTGGTGACGTCACGGCAGAAGCAGGAACTACAAACACTGCAGTTTAAAACAAAAAGGCGGGTTTGCCGTTTTATTTAAAAATAAATAAAATGGTCAAACAAAAACACTGTGCTCGCAGAGCAAAATAAAAGGTTTAAATAAAACAAATCTCGAACACAAAATGCACGGTCAGGCTGGGCAACAGCCTTCACTGATCCGTTATCTTTTTCTTTCTTTTCGTTTCCTCTCGGCCGCACTCTCGTTCCTCCTCTCAAACACCCCACCCCGAGTGCCGAGAGCTGCAGGCTTTTATTAAGGTGAACCATCTCCCAATTAGCAACAAAATTAATCCCGTAATTAATTCGGGAGATGGTTCACCTTCTGCACGAGTTTTTTTAAACTGTGGATGGGACTACCCATCCACGCTAAACAAAATATAAAACAAAAACACGGCTACTCCGACAATACAAAACAATACCAAAACATACAGCGCTCGCCGTCATATAAATAATCAATAAATCATAAAACAAAACAAATACAAAAGCACACTGCACAGGGGCGGAGGGGAGACCCCGATCTAAAAATAAAACGAACAAACACATATCAATAAGCAGGGCTTACTACCGCCCTGCTACACACTGTCATAATGAAGCCAGGTAAAGTCTTTCTTCCACTCCACTCTAAATTTTCGTGTTCATTTTCTTTTCATAATTTCTTTCTTGATAATGTCATTACGGCTTTCCTTTTGGCTTATTGGTGCAGTTATTTGCTTAGTTGCAAAAAAACTGAATTGTATAAAAGTGCCACGTGAAGGGAACTAGTCTTCCCAGCAGCACTTCAGGGTGTAGTCTCAGATTCTGACTGCACAACAAATCTGACGTGCGGCGGGAAACTTCAATTACACCGTTATCAGAGGGGGAGTTATGTTTAAAAAAAAAAGGTTTCATACAGTTAAAAAACCGGTCCCAGTTGGGCCTGTGGTGCTTCATGACTGCCGGCTGAACTGCGATCTCTAGCAGTCCCTGGCCGGGGGCCATGGTTAATGTGGAACCCTGTCATGTGGAGAATGTGTTTCTTGTGAACACTTCAGGGGGTTCTGTAACACTTGAAGGAAGAGTTTTTATACTGTGAAAGGGTAGCGTCACTGGCAAAGCTGGTTACCAGCAGGTCTCAGACACAGAGCTTCAGTCAACCTGCTGAAGCGCAGGTTTAGTCAAAGGCAATGTACAAAAACAAACAAGGCACAGGGGCCAAACAAAAACACTACTGCTTAGACTGGGCATTGGCTTTCACTAAGACAGTCCATAAACTCCTCTCAACTCCCACCACCAACCAAAGGATTGTTCCCTTTGTATACCATGTGGCTGGGTCTTCACTGATGGTCAATTATTCAATTAAGAGCCAGCCACATTCCACACGTGTATTCAGCAGGGATGGATTTAACCCCATTCCTACCAAACAAATAATAAACACACTCCACCCACACTATTCCGCCCTGTCACAATACACACAGTGGAAGACAATCGTTCATACCTTTATTACAGGGCTGACAGACTCTTCACTGCTGGAGTGTGCTGGCTTGTCAGCTCTACATCCTGTCTGTATCCCCACACTGCCCCCAGACTGCCTGATTCGAGACTGCCCTGGAGGGACCTCCCTCTGAGGGGACAGGGAGCAGCTCAGCCTCCTCTGCAGGCAGGAAGTGATACATAGATGATCTCACCGAGTTCCGAAACAGTCAGTGAGCACAGAGACAGCTGGAGTGTTGCTGTGCAAGATCCTGTCTCTCTCCCCCTGTCTCGCTTTGACCTCTGTCCCACTTTCTTTGTCCTCTCTCCCCTTCTCTCTCCCTCTATTTGTTCTCTCTCCCAATCTCTCTCCCCATTTCTTTTTCCCCTCTCCTCGTCTCTGTTTGTCCTCTCCCCCTCTCTCTTTGTCCTGTCTCTCCTCCCTCTCTCCCTGAGGTGCCCCTGACTGTAGCGGAGAGCAAGATGCTGGCACAGGCACAGGCAGGTCTGGATCATGAGGAGCAGACCCCAGCAGAGAGAGGCTGACAGGTGGCTGGAGAGCGTTCAGTACACTGCACCCACAGGCACAGGCACAGGCAGGTCTGGATCATGAGGAGCAGACCCCAGCAGAGAGAGGCTGACAGGTGGCTGGAGAGCGTTCAGTACACTGCACCCACAGGCACAAGGACAGGCAGGTCTGGATTATGAGGAGCAGACCTCAGCAGAGAGAGGCTGACAGGGGGCTGGAGGGCGTTCAGTACACTGCACCCACAGGCACAAGGACAGGCAGGTCTGGATCATGAGGAGCAGACCCCAGCAGAGAGAGGCTGACAGGGGGCTGGAGGGCGTTCAGTACACTGCACCCACAGGCACAAGGACAGGCAGGTCTGGATCATGAGGAGCAGACCTCAGTAGAGAGAGGCTGACGGGGCTGGAGAGCGTTCAGTACACTGCACCCACAGGCACAAGGACATTACACACACTAGTGTTCTGGGGGGAAAAAAGAACAAAGAATACATTAACTGGCAGATCTAAGCTTTTCAAGATGAGGGCATGGTAATTAATCCTACTCTGTAAAAAAGAAGCAGTGAAAAGAAATGCACACACACACAGAGACGCATGCACACACACACAGAAACACATGCACACACACAGAGACGCATGCACACACAGACACATAGACAGATACAGAAAGAGTCAACACAAGCCACTACACAAAGACAGAGACAACAGACACAGACACACTCGGAGATAGACACAGAGACACAGTGAGCGGCCTGTGCTGTGCTGTGCTGTACTGTGCTGGGTGGTGCAGTGATAGGTGGATGGAGGCTCTATCTCTGCTTTTGTCACCAAGCCGCTCACATCATACACCCCTCCCTCCCCTCTGTGTGGGAAGCTGTTGCTAGGCAACCCGGTTTTACTCCACAGCGTTGCCGAAAGGTGCTCACATGCCCCCTGGAGAGCTGGGACACACACAGAGGAGTTGCCGTGGAAACGCTCTGATGGAGGGTTGCTGTGAAGACGTACACGCTGTACTGTACACCGGGTCAGAGACGCAAGCAGAAGACCAGAAAACAGGGACACGCTGTCCGTGCCTTCATGCGTAATATAGCGCGCAGCTGCTTTGTTTATTGCAGGAAGTTCACCTCAGCAGACCTGCAGCTGTACTGGGGAGTAGAGCAGCGACCCTCGTTCTTCTGCAGGAGAGAAAGAACAGGGTCCATTTCCAGACAAAATCCAACAAAGAGATCCTAAATGGAGTGACTGGGAGACCAGTGCTGATAAAGCCTTGGTTAGCAAACTGTGAAAGGGGACACAGGGGTAATGTGCTGTGCCTGTGCCTGTGTCTGTATGTGTGTCTGTGTCTGTGCCTGTGTGTGTGTGTGTCTGCCTGTGCCTGTGCCTGTGCCTGTGCCTGTCTGTGCCTGTGTCAGTATGTGTGTGTGTGTCTGTCTGTATCTGTGTGTGTCTGTGTCTGTGTCTGTATCTGTGTCTGTGCCTGTGCCTGTGTGTGTGTCAGACTGTAGGTTTGATGTTATTCAGGTTACCTGTCCCTGATCTTTCATTTGCACCCCAGGTTCTGTCACACACTCTGGGTTCTCCCTGTGCAGTTTTCAGTGCAAACAACAAGAAGTCTCTGTCTCTCAGAACTTTAATCTTCTCATATGACTGGAGGCTTCTCTTCCTTGCTGAGGCTGGCTGTGTAATGCTGTAGTGTAGCTCATAGTTTCAGTAATGCTGTAGTGTAGCTCATAGTTTCAGTAATGCTGTAGTGTAGCTCATAGTTTCAGTAATGCTGTAGTGTAGCTCATAGTTTCAGTAATGCTGTAGTGTAGCTCATAGTTTCAGTAATGCTGTAGTGTAGCTCATAGTTTCAGTAATGCTGTAGTGTAGCTCATAGTTTCAGTAATGCTGTGCTGTAGGTCTCAGCAGTGCTGTGCTGTAGCTCATAGTTTCAGTAATGCTGTAGTGTAGCTCATAGTTTCAGTAATGCTGTAGTGTAGCTCATAGTTTCAGTAATGCTGTGCTGTAGGTCTCAGCAGTGCTGTGCTGTAGCTCATAGTTTCAGTAATGCTGTGCTGTAGGTCTCAGCAGTGCTGTAGTGTAGCTCATAGTTTCAGTAATGCTGTGGTGTAGCTCATAGTTTCAGTAATGCTGTGCTGTAGCACATAGTTTCAGTAATGCTGTGCTGTAGCTCATAGTTTCAGTAATGCTGTGGTGTAGCTCATAGTTTCAGTAATGCTGTGCTGTAGGTCTCAGCAGTGCTGTGGTGTAGCTCATAGTTTCAGTAATGCTGTGGTGTAGCTCATAGTTTCAGTAATGCTGTGCTGTAGGTCTCAGCAGTGCTGTGCTGTAGCTCATAGTTTCAGTAATGCTGTGCTGTAGGTCTCATAGTTTCAGTAATGCAGTGCTTTAGCTCATAGTTTCAGTAATGCAGTGCTTTAGCTCATAGTTTCAGCAGTGCTGTGCTGTAGCACATAGTTTCAGTAATGCTGTGCTGTAGCTCATAGTTTCAGCAGTGCTGTGCTGTAGCACATAGTTTCAGTAATGCTGTGCTGTAGCTCATAGTTTCAGTAATGCTGTGCTGTAGGTCTCATAGTTTCAGTAATGCTGTGCTGTAGCTCATAGTTTCAGTAATGCTGTGCTGTAGCTCATAGTTTCAGTAATGCTGTGCTGTAGGTCTCATAGTCTCAGTAATGCTGTGCTGTAGCTCATAGTTTCAGTAATGCTGTGCTGTAGGTCTCATAGTTTCAGTAATGCTGTGCTGTAGCTCATAGTTTCAGTAATGCTGTGCTGTAGCGCATAGTTTCAGTAATGCTGTGCTGTAGGTCTCATAGTTTCAGTAATGCTGTGGTGTAGCTCATAGTTTCAGTAATGCTGTGCTGTAGCTCATAGTTTCAGTAATGCTGTGCTGTAGGTCTCATAGTTTCAGTAATGCAGTGCTTTAGCTCATAGTTTCAGTAATGCTGTGCTGTAGCTCATAGTTTCAGCAATGCAGTGCTGTAGCTCATAGTTTCAGTAATGCTGTGCTTTAGCTCATAGTTTCAGTAATGCTGTGCTGTAGCTCATAGTTTCAGCAATGCAGTGCTGTAGGTCTCAGCAGTGCTGTGCTGTAGCTCATAGTTTCAGTAATGCTGTGGTGTAGCTCATAGTTTCAGTAATGCTGTGCTGTAGCTCATAGTTTCAGTAATGCTGTGCTGTAGCTCATAGTTTCAGCAATGCAGTGCTGTAGGTCTCAGCAATGCAGTGCTTTAGCTCATAGTTTCAGTAATGCAGTGCTGTAGTTCTCAGCAGTGCTGTGCTGTAGCACATAGTTTCAGTAATGCTGTGCTGTAGCTCATAGTTTCAGTAATGCAGTGCTGTAGTTCTCAGCAGTGCTGTGCTGTAGCTCATAGTTTCAGTAATGCTGTGCTGTAGCTCATAGTTTCAGTAATGCAGTGCTTTAGCTCATAGTTTCAGCAGTGCTGTGCTGTAGCACATAGTTTCAGTAATGCTGTGCTGTAGCTCATAGTTTCAGTAATGCTGTGCTGTAGGTCTCATAGTTTCAGTAATGCAGTGCTTTAGCTCATAGTTTCAGCAGTGCTGTGCTGTAGCACATAGTTTCAGTAATGCTGTGCTGTAGCTCATAGTTTCAGCAGTGCTGTGCTGTAGGTCTCATAGTTTCAGTAATGCTGTGCTGTAGCTCATAGTTTCAGTAATGCTGTGCTGTAGGTCTCATAGTTTCAGTAATGCTGTGCTGTAGCTCATAGTTTCAGTAATGCTGTGCTGTAGCTCATAGTTTCAGTAATGCTGTGCTGTAGTTCTCAGCAGTGCTGTGCTGTAGGTCTCATAGTCTCAGTAATGCTGTGCTGTAGCTCATAGTTTCAGTAATGCTGTGCTGTAGGTCTCATAGTTTCAGTAATGCTGTGCTGTAGCTCATAGTTTCAGTAATGCTGTGCTGTAGCGCATAGTTTCAGTAATGCTGTGCTGTAGGTCTCATAGTTTCAGTAATGCTGTGGTGTAGCTCATAGTTTCAGTAATGCTGTGCTGTAGGTCTCATAGTTTCAGTAATGCTGTGCTGTAGCTCATAGTTTCAGTAATGCTGTGCTGTAGGTCTCATAGTTTCAGTAATGCTGTGCTGTAGCTCATAGTTTCAGTAATGCTGTGCTTTAGCTCATAGTTTTAGTAATGCTGTGCTGTAGCTCATAGTTTCAGCAATGCAGTGCTGTAGGTCTCAGCAGTGCTGTGCTGTAGCTCATAGTTTCAGTAATGCTGTGGTGTAGCTCATAGTTTCAGTAATGCTGTGGTGTAGCTCATAGTTTCAGTAATGCTGTGCTGTAGCTCATAGTTTCAGCAATGCAGTGCTGTAGGTCTCAGCAATGCAGTGCTTTAGCTCATAGTTTCAGTAATGCAGTGCTGTAGTTCTCAGCAGTGCTGTGCTGTAGCACATAGTTTCAGTAATGCTGTGCTGTAGTTCTCAGCAGTGCTGTGCTGTAGCACATAGTTTCAGTAATGCTGTGCTGTAGCTCATAGTTTCAGTAATGCTGTGCTGTAGGTCTCAGCAGTGCTGTGCTGTAGCTCATAGTTTCAGTAATGCTGTGGTGTAGCTCATAGTTTCAGTAATGCTGTGGTGTAGCTCATAGTTTCAGCAATGCAGTGCTTTAGCTCATAGTTTCAGTAATGCTGTGCTGTAGGTCTCAGCAGTGCTGTGCTGTAGCTCATAGTTTCAGTAATGCTGTGCTGTAGCTCATAGTTTCAGCAGTGCAGTGCTTTAGCTCATAGTTTCAGTAATGCAGTGCTGTAGTTCTCAGCAGTGCTGTGCTGTAGCTCATAGTTTCAGTAATGCTGTGCTGTAGCTCATAGTTTCAGTAATGCTGTGCTGTAGGTCTCAGCAATGCTGTGCTGTAGCTCATAGTTTCAGTAATGCAGTGCTGTAGTTCTCAGCAGTGCTGTGCTGTAGCACATAGTTTCAGTAATGCTGTGCTGTAGCTCATAGTTTCAGTAATGCTGTGCTGTAGGTCTCAGCAGTGCTGTGCTGTAGCTCATAGTTTCAGTAATGCTGTGGTGTAGCTCATAGTTTCAGTAATGCTGTGCTGTAGCTCATAGTTTCAGCAATGCAGTGCTTTAGCTCATAGTTTCAGTAATGCTGTTCTGTAGCTCATAGTTTCAGTAATGCAGTGCTGTAGTTCTCAGCAGTGCTGTGCTGTAGCACATAGTTTCAGTAATGCTGTGCTGTAGCTCATAGTTTCAGTAATGCTGTGCTGTAGGTCTCAGCAGTGCTGTGCTGTAGCTCATAGTTTCAGTAATGCTGTGGTGTAGCTCATAGTTTCAGCAATGCAGTGCTTTAGCTCATAGTTTCAGTAATGCTGTGCTGTAGCTCATAGTTTCAGTAATGCAGTGCTGTAGTTCTCAGCAGTGCTGTGCTGTAGCACATAGTTTCAGTAATGCTGTGCTGTAGCTCATAGTTTCAGTAATGCTGTGCTGTAGGTCTCAGCAGTGCTGTGCTGTAGCTCATAGTTTCAGTAATGCTGTGGTGTAGCTCATAGTTTCAGCAGTGCAGTGCTTTAGCTCATAGTTTCAGTAATGCAGTGCTGTAGTTCTCAGCAGTGCTGTGCTGTAGCTCATAGTTTCAGTAATGCTG
This sequence comes from Acipenser ruthenus, assembly GCF_902713425.1. Lineage (NCBI taxonomy): Eukaryota > Metazoa > Chordata > Actinopteri > Acipenseriformes > Acipenseridae > Acipenser > Acipenser ruthenus. Next base: position 9,839,162 of record NC_081211.1, read on the forward strand.
TGCTGTAGCTCATAGTTTCAGTAATGCTGTGGTGTAGCTCATAGTTTCAGTAATGCTGTGCTGTAGGTCTCATAGTTTCAGTAATGCTGTGGTGTAGCTCATAGTTTCAGTAATGCTGTGGTGTAGCTCATAGTTTCAGTAATGCTGTGCTGTAGCGCATAGTTTCAGTAATGCTGTGGTGTAGGTCTCAGCAGTACTGTGCTGTAGCTCATAGTTTCAGTAATGCTGTGCTGTAGGTTTCAGCAGTGCAGTGCTTTAGCTCATAGTTTCAGTAATGCTGTGCTGTAGCTCATAGTTTCAGTAATGCTGTGCTGTAGGTCTCAGCAGTGCAGTGCTTTAGCTCATAGTTTCAGTAATGCTGTGCTGTAGCTCATAGTTTCAGCAGTGCAGTGCTTTAGCTCATAGTTTCAGTAATGCTGTGCTGTAGTTCTCAGCAGTGCTGTGCTGTAGCACATAGTTTCAGTAATGCTGTGCTGTAGCTCATAGTTTCAGTAATGCTGTGCTGTAGGTCTCAGCAGTGCAGTGCTTTAGCTCATAGTTTCAGTAATGCTGTGCTGTAGCTCATAGTTTCAGCAGTGCAGTGCTTTAGCTCATAGTTTCAGTAATGCTGTGCTGTAGTTCTCAGCAGTGCTGTGCTGTAGCACATAGTTTCAGTAATGCTGTGCTGTAGCTCATAGTTTCAGTAATGCTGTGCTGTAGCTCATAGTTTCAGTAATGCTGTGGTGTAGCTCATAGTTTCAGTAATGCTGTGGTGTAGCTCATAGTTTCAGTAATGCTGTGGTGTAGCTCATAGTTTCAGTAATGCTGTGCTGTAGGTTTCAGCAGTGCTGTGCTGTAGCTCATAGTTTCAGTAATGCTGTGCTGTAGTTCTCAGCAGTGCTGTGCTGTAGCTCATAGTTTCAGCAGTGCTGTGGTGTAGCTCCTGGCCTCCTCTGAGCTGTGCAGGTTCTCTCTGTGCCAGGTGCAGGGTGTATAATTTAGTGAGTTCTCTAATTTGCTTCATGGACTGTGTGATGAGTGAATCCTTGGCTGGCCCTGCTCAATCACATCCCAGACTAAACCGATTCCCTCGCTGAAGCCACAGGGCTTCCTGCCTACCAGGCTCACAGCACTCGTCTTTCTTTCAGTGGAAGGGAAGCTCCTGTGTAAGCTCAAGAGCAATGCAAATTACACAACACACACAAATAATGAACTGCAATCATGATAATGAGGACAGGAGTTTCAAAAGTGTGTAAACTCCAGTGTTAATCAACAAATCGATATGTAGCATTGATTATGGCATTTTCAAGAGGTCGTTATGCCTCTCTCGTTATTAAATAATCATGCTTACGTGATTTCTGATATTATGTTGATTTATGAAATAATGTTAATATCTTAACGAGCAGTGCTTCTTGACACTATTTCTTTTGTTTGCGTGGGAATTTAAAAGCAAATCCGTGTTAATTGTCATAATTTATCAGGAGTTCATTTGCATTTGGAAAAGGAGGGTTTTAATTAACGAAAGACTATAACTCACCTTGAAACAGAAATGTAACAGACCGCGGCTGTGACCCCGACGATACAGAGACTACCTAGATAATTCAATATTTGTAGTTATGAAAATATTTTAGACTTTTATATATCACTTGTCTGAACAATTTGTAACCTTAAGCCTGGAACACACTGCCTGATGACATCACAGGAAGGGATGTATGGATGCATAAAGTACAGTGGCAGTGGGGTGAATCAATAGGCGTAAAGATAAGGCTATGGTAGTAAATATCTACAATTTTGGCTAGAAATGACATGATTGGGAAAAACCACATATGACTGGAGACATGCATGTATTCTCTATTAAACACACACACACACAGTATTCCATTGGTTTATACTGTATATACAGTAATGTCTGTGCAGCCCCCTGACAGCCCCACATTGAACTTTTAAACTATTAGACGAAATTTTTACAGAATACTTAAAAACTGCTGCTATAATCATGAGCAGTCATTTATTATGAATAGCGTTATCATTAAATTATACCAAATCACGTTTTTTTATTTACAGTGAAGGTAACCTATACTGTTGTTATAAAGTCAGCAAAAACATGTTTTCCCTTTGTTGTAAATAAAAACGTGATTTGGTACAGTTTAATGATAACGCTATTGATAATAAACACATCATGCAGCATGGTCCTAATAGCAGTTGTGTTAAGTAATCTGTAAAAATTTAATCTAATAGTTAAAATGTGCAATATGGGGCTTGCTTTCAAAAGATATCGCCACGGACATGAATGGAATACCTAATGTGATAGAGATCACTGACATGGATTCTGCCTGAATGTTTTTGTAATGTTGTCAGACTCCCCCCACACTGCATGTACAGTGTACCCTCTCACCTGCACACGTCTGCATGCACATATTATAACATCTTCTTATAGGAGTGGAAGTGTTTGGTGGCTACTTCTATTCATGCTGAGTTTATTTATCACAGAGGCGAGCAAACAGTACCAGAGAAAATGCATTCAACATGATTAGAGGAATTCACCGAACAATATAAACTAATTGTGTATTGGGTAGGGAGTTTAAAGGCTTAATAAATGTATAATGAAGTGTTACATACATGGTATACATGTATAAGGCTGTGTGGTCCAGTGGTTAAAGAAAAGGGCTTGTAACCAGGAGGTCCCCGGTTCAAATCCCACCTCAGCCACTGACTCATTGTGTGATGCTGAGCAAGTCACTTAACCTCCTTGTGCTCCGTCTTTCGGGTGAGACGTAGTTGTAAGTGACTCTGCAGCTGATGCATAGTTCACACACCCTAGTCTCTGTAAGTCGCCTTGGATAAAGGCGTCTGCTAAATAAACAAATAATAATAATAATAATAATAATAATATTAACAGCTACAAACACACATGACACTTCAGACGTATCTTTATAGCCTACAATCGTACACACTAAAATACAGACAAAAGTAGAGTCAACATAAGAAAATAAATTCCAGCCAATATGCTTCCAAAAAATACATAAAAAAAGGTTTTATTTCTTTTTTTAATCCGTGTCTTCCGATTTTTACCCAAACGCCAGATTATTATTATTATTATGTATTTCTTAGCAGACGCCCTTATCCAGGGCGACTTACAATTGTTACAAGATATCATATTATACATTATATCACATTATTTTACATACAATTACCCATTTATACAGTTGGGTTTTTACTGGAGCAATCTAGGTAAAGTACCTTGCTCAAGAGTACAACAGCAGTGTCCCCCACTGGGGATTGAACCCACAACCCTCCGGTCAAGAGTCCAGAGCCCTAACCACTACTCCACACTGCTGCCCTGCCCAGATCATGGTAACTCAGCATTGTGTATGTGAAGTTATCTAAATAAATGTATATTCTGCATGACACAATGCACACTTTTAAATGAAATTTACAAATTATACACACAATAGAGATTCCCATTATTTTTTATTTCATTTACATTTGGCTGCTGCTCGCAGCTCAGAGAGCTGTCTCACTGTACGCTAGTAGTTTCCATAACAGAGAATTATGCTTCCATTAATTGTTCTTCATCTTGTTAACATGCATTTTGATTAACGAGTTCCCCTTATTTAGTCTTTGAAACAGGAAGTGATGTAGGTGACCTGCGACAATTTTAACGAGAAATGCGATCATTAACGACCTCATCATGATTTAACACATTTTGTTTGAAAATCACTTGCTACTAAAGCTCTCGTTAGTATACCACGAGTTCGAAACCCCTGAGGGTCTCAATAGCGGCCACACTTACAGCCCAGAGGCGAGGTCTAGGCAGTGAAACCGACCCTCCAGGATGCCGAACGTCCTCTCAATGACACTTTGCATTGCTACATGGGCATGGAGTAGAGAACTGGAGCTTCGGTTTCTGCATTGCTCAACGGTGTCGTCACCCAGGGTCACAGGCCATAGCCACTGTCCCCTAACATAGAAAATTGTGTCCTGTTATGTTATAATTAGGGACAATGCGAAAATTACATTTCGCTAAAAACATATGTTAAATAATGCATGAACATTTTGCCGCATAAATGATGTATGTATAGTTTTTTATTTTGTCTTATAAAAACAATATTGACTGTTTTGATGCATGATGTCAACTGTTTCATTAAGATACGCTTTGATGAAATGCAAATTAAATACTGAAATAAATAATTTGTTTTAGTAAACAAACTTAAGGTAAATAATTAATAAAAAAAATCTCACAAGCTTTCCGTTAAGGACATTAAACAGTACTTTGCAATAGATAAGACACCATCCAACATTACTGACTGGCGACAGCGGTGCTTCCTTCTGGCTCTGCACACAGCAGCATCCCCTGTCTCTCTGGCTCTGCACACAGCAGCAGCCCCTGTCTCTCTGGCTCTGGAGACAGCAGCAACTCCCGTCTCTCTGGCTCTGCACACAGCAGCAACTCCCGTCTCTCTGGCTCTGGAGACAGCAGCAGCTCCCGTCTCTCTGGCTGTGCACTGGACTGTGTAGAGCCGTGTCTCCTGTGTGTGTCTGTCTCCTGTGTAGGACTGTGCCTCCTGTGTGTGTCTGTGTCTTCTGTGTACTACTCTGAGCTCTGGGTTCTGGGTGCAGACCCTGATTTGAGGAGCGAGGAGAGCGATGGTGCTGGTAAGGTGTTAAAAGGTCAGAGCTGAAGAGAAGGGCTTGACCTCTCCTAGCTTGTATGTTTAGGAGTAGAATCTTAAAATCCATCCTTGGGTGAACTTGTAGCCATACAAAAAGAGATGACAACATTGGCAACTTTTTGTATCTACTGCAATTCGTATCAGTCTGTATCAGAAGAAAAGTCCAATAATTCGTGCATTACAGTAATGTAGTCTGACCTCATCTTAGTAATATTACAGAGTTACCTCATTCATATAGGATACAGTCATGGATGTGGTTTCTTAAGACCAAGATGAGAGCCTAAAAGCATGACTTCAGTTTTACCAGAATTTAGCTGAAGAAAATGAATGTGCTGTGCTGTTTATGAGAAAACCACCCTGATGAACCAGAAGCACACTCCTCTTCACACAGCCGTGCTGTTTATGAGAAAACCACCCTGATGAACCAGAAGCACACTCCTCTTCACACAGCCGTGCTGTTTATGAGAAAACCTCCCTGATGAACCAGAAGCACACTCCTCTTCACACAGCCGTGCTGTTTGTTTTGCTGTGATTTCTTGTGTGATTTTCAGTAACACTAGAAAGTGCTTATATGAACTTCAACCGCAAGACTTGTTTTGGCTTCAATCCATTATTGATTGGAGAGAGTAGCTTGACCTTGACGGCTAGCATTTCGTATTGTAGAGTAATGCACTGAGCCCGCATTTCAGGATCCTTACTGAGTAAATACTGAACAGACCAATCTCAAACAGACCAATCTCTGCCTTAAGCACTGTAAAGCCCAGAGAGGTATGCTAAAGCACATTAAAAAACATGGCAAACCATGGTGAAGGAAGATACATGTCTAGTATAACTAAGGGAAAAGCATGGGGGAAAACTGAACAATTATAAGGGTACATAAGAACATAAGAAAGGTTACAAACGAGAGGAGGCCATCTTGCTCGTTTGGTTGTTAGTAGCTTATTAATCCCAGAATCTCATCAAGCAGCTTCTTGAGGGATCCCAGGGTATCAGCTTCAACAACATTACTGGGGAGTTGGTTCCAGACCCTCACAATTCTCTGTGTAAAAAAGTGCCTCCTATTTTCTGTTCTGAATGCCCCTTTATCTAATCTCCATTTGTGACCCCTTGTTTCTTTTTTCAGGTTGAAAAAGTCCCCTGGGTCGACATTGTCTATACCTTTTAGAATTTTGAATGCTTGAATCAGATCACTGCGTAGTCTTCTTTGTTCAAGACTGAATAGATTCAGTTCTTTTAGCCTGTCAGCATACGACATGCCTTTTAAACCTGGGATAATTCTGGTCCCTCTTCTTTGCACTCTTTCTAGAGCAGCAATATCCTTTTTGTAACAAGGTGACCAGAACTGAACACAGTATTCTTGATGAGGTCTTTCTAATGCATTGTAAAGTTTTAACATTACTTCCCTTGATTTAAATTCAACACTTCTCACAATATATCCGAGTATCCTGTTGGTCTTTTTTTATAGCTTCTCCACATTGTCTAGATGAAGATTTTTTTATTTTTTTATAATTTAGTCGTTGCCAATTAGTTTTTATTATTTTCTCCCCAATTTGAAATGCCCAATTATTTTTTAGGCTCAGCTCACCGCTACCACCTCTGCGCTGACTCGGAGGGGCGAAGATGAACACACGCTGTCCTCCAAGCGTGTGCCGTCAGCTGCCCGCTTCTTTACACTCTGCAGACTCACCGTGCAGCCGCCTCAGAGCTACAGCGTCGGAGGACAACGCAGTTCTGGGCAGCTTACAGGCAAGCCTGCAGGCACCCGGCCAGACTACAGGGGTCGCTGGTGCGCGGTGAGCCGAGAACACCCTGGCCGACATAACCCTCCCTCCCCCGGGCGACGCTCGGCCAATTGAGCGCCGCCCCCTGGAGCTCCCGTCCACGGTCGGCCTGGACTCGAACCGGCGATGTCCAGGCTATAGAGCGCATCCTGCACTCTAGCGAGTGCTTTTACTGGATGCGCCACTCGGGAGCAAGATAAAGACATTTCTAAGTCTACAGAAACTCCTAGGTCTTTTTCATAGATTCCTTCTTCAATTTCAGTATCTCCCATATGATATTTATAATGCACATTTTTATTGACTGCGTGCAATACTTTACACTTTTTTCTGTTAAATGTCATTTGCCATGTGTCTGCCCAGTTCTGAATGCTGTCTAGATCATTTTGAATGACCTTTGCTGCTGCAGCGGTGTTTGCCACTCCTCCATTTTTGTGTCGTCTGCAAAGGGGAACTCAAATGAACTGGCTTGCGTGAGTCGTGCCGAGTGGCTAGTGACTGGAAAGGGCTGGTGTGTTGCGCGTGCTGCTTTGCAGATACAAAAGTAAGACACACGTCTTAATGACAAATTGATGTACGATGTTACTGTTTTTTTCCATATTTATTTTAGTTCATTTTTATATATTTTTTCTGACCACTTGGTTGTCCCTTGTGGGCCCCCATTTGAAGAGCCATGATGCAGAGTAATGAACACTGCCTGTTTTCACTGCTCACAACTCTTGTTTGGTCATTGTGCTGTGCAGTGCTTACTGGGTGCATTTTCATTTTCCATATTCCAAACTTAGTTTCAATATTTGATAGCGCATACATTATACAGATCTGGTCCTGTATTGTAACATACATTATGATATATAGAGTTTTCCTCCTTACTCAGAACCTGATTGGCCAAACATGTGGTTTATAAGCATTTCTAATGGTTTATAATGGAGCTTTGGCTGGACTGGGTGCTTTGCAGGTGTGGCAGGCAGTGTGAAGCACTGAAGCACCGCCCTTAAGGATTCTGAACCTTGTGGCTGAGGATGCAACCGACTGTATAGAACTGCTCCTGGCTCTTAAGAGCAGTGGTTAAGACGGCCCAGACCAGTATCAGAGCAGAGGGTTTATTCAGACAATGCCCTTGAAACCCACACTCCCATTGGCTTAACCCTGCCCGAGACCTCTTCATCAGAGCAGGAAGTGACATTGAGCTGTCCAGATGATTCATAGCAATGAGGGTGCATGGCCTTGCAGTCCATTGCTTCATTATCAGGTTCTGTGAGGGTGCACGGCTTTGCAGTCTGCTAATTAATAATAATAATAATAATAATAATAATAATAATAATAATAATAATAATAATTTCAGTTTTACCCGCTTCTCACTGGCTCCTCCATAGCTGTTAAACACTCAATAGTGCTAATACTGAAAAACATAATGAATTCATTATGAAACGTGTGGATGAGAAGTCTTTCTCAATATCTTAGTGTGACTTCAATTAGACGGATGTAGGAGAATTTAGCAAGCCCTGGCAAATTCATAGAATTGAGATTTGTAGAATTAATCAATTAAAAGATTAAAGGGTGACATCACAGAAATGTTTAAATTAATAGAATAAACACTAATTAAACATTTAAAATGAACAAGAAATGACTGCTTACTTCATTCAAGCCCCTGAATTAAATGTGTTAGCTGTTTATATCTGGTTTGGTAGCATTATTGGGTGTGTTTCTCCTTTCTTAAAAAAATGCGCTAATGACGAATTGGAGTAAATAGTTTTGAGAATTTAGCCTGAAGTGTTTAAGCCTTCTATGTAAACTGTCACACGCAGTGGTGTGCAATGCATCAGATACTGTCAGTGATTACACTTTTAAACTGTCACATGCACTGGTGTGCAATGCATCAGATGCTATCAGTGATTACACTTTTGCTGCCTGCTGCGCTCTCTTCCCTTCTCTCTCAGGCTGCAGCTCAGAGGGTTTGATTTACAGTCAGTTAATTATATCCTGTATTGACGTTCTGTGTTCATTACTCTCACAGCAGCGTCTCAGAAGGTAAACATTGTTCTGTCCCCCCTCTCATTCACACAGAGAATGTCGATAAAAACAGGACTGCAGAGTCTCAGGATTACTGTTACACTAAATCATAGAAAAACCAGCCAGACTAAAAACAAGACTGCAGACTCCTGGTTCTTTTCCAGTGCCACTCTTTTGAAGTCCAGGTCTGCACCGGTTCTGTTCCAGTGCCACTCTTTTGAAGTCCAGGTCTGCAGAATCCTGGTTCTGTTCCAGTGCCACTCTTTTGAAGTCCAGGTCTGCAGAATCCTGGTTCTGTTCCAGTGCCACTCTTGTATTCGGGTGTAGGCTGTGGTAGTAATGGGAAGAGACTGCTGCAGATGCTCATTACCTGTCCGGCTGCGTGTTTATATTTGATCATGTTCATTTTAGAGGAGCAGGCCTCACAGGAGTATGTCGATCCAATAGTACATGTTGTCAAAGTCAGTCGCCTCAAGATTGGACGTTTCTCAGGGTCAATGCACTCAACCCAAAACATGCCAGGGCAAGCACTGCATCCACGAAGCTTCTCTTAACGCAGGTCACACAGCTCCATCTGAACTCCTCCTCTATCTTATACCACCATCCTCTCGGTTCAACAAGAAATGTTTTTTGTTGCGCTAAATTCTTGAAACTGCTCTCTGAATTCTGTAGTAAGCTTACTAGAAACAGCAGAAAGAAAATACCATTGAAATGTTGTGTTCTTCCCTGAAAGACTGCGTGATAACTGTCTTCAAAGTGTTGAAATGACAGAGGTCTGCCGCACCCTCCGTACACAGTGAAATGATTTTCTTCACAGCAATGCCATGGGATTCCAAATAGGAAGAAACCGTGTAGTACAGAGCTTCACTGCAAGTGCGGTTTGTCATTGGGAAGAGAGGATGCAATTCCTCCTCAAACTGTGCCATTGAAGAAACTAACATTGCGACATGAGCAACGTCACCAGTGTTGCCAGAATCGTCCAGAGCAATTGAAACCCATTCAGCCTTTTCAATATCCAGTTTTAGATTTTCAAATACATTATCGGCCAGCACTTCACATAGCCAAGCAGTTGAATTGCTAGACTGCAGAATCCTCTGAAACGTTTCCTTTCTTGGAATAACACTGAAGCACTTCCCATCATGCACTCTTTCCTCATGTCTGAGTGAGAGAAAGGAGTCATTTTTTTAGCCATACTGCTGCTTGCAATGAAGCCTCTTGCTTTTTCCTGATTTGTCATAGACCTCTAATTAGTGCCGTGCCACGCCAGTAACTTGTCTGCTGTGGCGTTATCTTGTATCTGTTCTTCTGTGTTTAGTTTCATAGTGCCTTTTTAAATATGAACTTTTTACAAGTGCCACCATCTGCTTACATATTAGGCACATTGGTTTGCTGTTAGGCGAATCAGGGAGGAAAAAAAATATATATCAGATTTTTCTAAATCTGACATCAATTGTGTCTAGACAATTTTTGCAATGTGCACAATGTGCACTTATCTTTAGCTTCATCAACAAATAATCTTTAGCTGCAACAGTAAGAAGGCAAACAAACGTAGTCAGCGCTTAGAAAGTGTGGCGTCTTCTAGTAGAAATGTTTGTCATTGAATTTATTAGAATTTCACTCTGTTGAGTGTTTAAAGAACGACTTTATATACAATGTGTTTTTTACTGAATTATCTCCTCTCCCCTCACAACACACATAATTGTATAGGATCTCATTTTATTATTGCATTTGTGTAATACATTTATTTGTACTGCGCAGTGGAGGTTCTTTTGGGGAGAAATTTCAGCCATTAGATTTTAACCATTCTACCACTGGACCCCCCCCCCCCCCTAACATCATCCAGCCTCAAATACCCCCTTTTTCTGGCACACCTGGTAGCACTGTGAACCCAGCTGGGTTTACCCCAATTCACTTTTACCTGTTGTTTATCACTGATTCATTTTTTGAATATTTGGTAACCCAAACCAAATTGTATCCTCAGCAATATCTGGCACAGCATGGGCACAACCTTGGGCCACATTCTAGGGTATGCAAGTGGGTCCCCACAAATACTATTGAAATAAAGTTCTGGGGCTTATCTCTTCTAATGGGAGTAGGGGATAAACCTAGAGTGGATTTATATTGGTCCCCCAACACAATCCATGCTGCCCCAATTTTCCCCTCCACAATGAGCGGAACAGATTCCAATTTCCTTTGCTATGGCTCTTCCGAGGGACCATCCTCAGTTTGACGGGCTCTACAAATTACGACCACTTCTAGACCATCTGCACCATACATTTGAAGAGATATATACACCTGGAAAAAAATATATGTGTGGTTGAGTCGCTCCTGCTGTTCAAGGGGAGTGTGAGAGGGGAGATCTGTGCTGGCTATCAGGCGCACGCGTGATCCTGCAGGGGGGCATCGGGAGCCCTGTTTGACCTGCCTGCTAGTCATGGTGATGACACAAGGAGGTTGAGCAGGGGTGTGTCCGCTCTGACCTCCTTGATTGGTTGGGGGGGGCGGGTCTTGGAGGGGGACCGTCGATCCCATCAGAGTGACGTTCTCCTATTCCTCGTTTAGCCCTGACAGGATACAAATATACAGAAGGAGAACAAATAAAGAAACAGCAACAGGCGGAATTGGAAGGCAGTGGAGGAGGCTGTAGAAGACAGCCACTGAATTAACTTTTGTTACATGCACGTACTGGGGTGGTGTGCACGTTAGCTCAGAGGGGATCTGGGAAACCCCACAGTCCGTAGTGAGGAATAGGGGAGCGTCATTCACAAATCACACCTCGCAGAGCAGCGGAGGCAGCGAGGCCCTGTGTAAAGCACTATTAGTTTTGTAGTTTGGTTTACAGTGTTTTGTTTTCCTTTTTACTTTCATCATTTAATTTTCTCACTTTGCTATTGATTTAACTGGCATTTGCATGTGCTGAAAGGACTGTGGCAAAAGCACAAACACAACACAGAAATAACAATACCATTGTTGGTATAATCATCTCCGTGTGCATCAGTGCCTCACCCACACTCCCCCTGTACAGGGAGGATTCCCCTTTAGCAGTGCATTCCCATGAAGCGTGCCTTTTATGGGATGAAGCTGTACATACTCTGTGAGGGTTCCACTGGGTACACTCGTCGGTTCAGAGTGAACACAGGGAAGGTGTGGGGTCTTGTTTTTCCCATCCTAAATCCTGGTTAGCACGCATATGTAGGTAACTTCTACACAGGGATCCCTCTGTTTAGGGCACACATCCGATACAATGGCTTGTGGTGCAATAGGACACAACAGGAAGGGATTTCCACGTAGCCAACAAGGCGTGGCGAGTCTAGCGCTGTGAGGAACTGCTGGCAGTTAAATACATAGACAAAAAAGATGTGTACCTCCTCACCACCATAAACGATGAGGCTACTGTAGCAGTTCCTGTGCGAGGTCAGGACACACACACACACAAACAAGCCAAAGTGTGTCCTGGACTACAATAAATGCATGGGAGGCATGGATTGGTCAGAGCAGATGCTGGAGCCATACAAAGCTGCAGGAAAACCATGCCATGGTATAAGAAGCTTGCCATGTACATGGTCCAGATTTCTTTGCACAACGCCTTTGTAGTGTACCTAAGTACAGAGCCAGAGAATCATCTCACATTTCTGGATTTTCAGAGTTCTGTGGTCTCCAGCCTTGTTTTTGGCACACAAGAAATACCACATACTGCTGTCCACGCTGCCCCTCTGAGCCAGGCCTCTGTCTGGAGGAGTGTTTTGAAAGGTATACTGCTGTCCATGCTGCCCCTCTCAGCCAGGCCTCTCTCTGGAGGAGTGTTTTGAAAGGTATACTGCTGTCCACGCTGCCCCTCTCAGCCAGGCCTCTCTCTGGAGGAGTGTTTTGAAAGGTATACTGTTGTCCACGCTGCCCCTCTAAGCCAGGCCTCTCTCTGGAGGAGTGTTTTGAAAGGTATACTGCTGTCCATGCTGCCCCTCTAAGCCAGGCCTCTCTCTGGAGGAGTGTTTTGAAAGGTATACTGCTGTCCATGCTGCCCCTCTAAGCCAGGCCTCTCTCTGGAGGAGTGTTTTGAAAGGTATACTGCTGTCCATGCTGCCCCTCTCAGCCAGGCCTCTCTCTGGAGGAGTGTTTTGAAAGGTAACACACAGTAAATGAGTCCTGGAAGGACTAAATAAAGCCCAGAACAAACCACCATGACACATGCTGTACCAGTACTTGAGGGAATGTAACCAAAAGCAGTAAAAATTACTTGTTTTTATGTCATGTAACAACATTACCTCTGGCTCCTGAAGGATTATGGGTAACAAACCATTGAAGGGAGATGTTATGTTATCCATTTCAAAAACACTATGTAACACGATTTTTGTTCCTGGGTAGTAAGTGTTATTTCCTAATTGCTTATGCCTCAAAAGTATAGAAAATGGCTATTATTCCCCACAAACTTTGCTTTTGTGACCAGGACAGTGATATTTTGAAATTTACCTATTTCCAATGAGAAAACGGGCGAATTTGTGTCTTTTCGTTCACATAAAGTCAGAAAAAAACATATGAATCCAAATGAACATGTATTTATACTAAAGTAATACAAAAATGACTACAAAAGATTTAGAAGCGAGTAGTTTTTCGAGATTTACGATTATACTGTAAATCACTTTCACGAATCAGCCCCCAAATGTAGTCTCCCATCATGTTCTCGTTATACTGTCCTTGGTAGCGGCGTTCAAAGTCCAGTATATCCTGGTGGAAGCGCTCGCTTTGCTCCTCCGAGTACGCTCCCATGTTCTCCTTGAATTTATCAAGATGAGCATCAAGGATATGGACTTTGAGGGACATCCTACAGCCCATTGTGCCGTAGTTCTTCACCAGAGTCTCAACCAGCTCCACATAGTTTTCGGCCTTGTGATTGCCCAGGAAGCCCCGAACCACTGCGACAAAGCTGTTCCAAGCCGCTTTCTCCTTATTAGTGAGCTTCTTGGAGAATTCATTGCACTCCAGGATCTTCTTTCTGTGGTCCGACGAAGACACCGGCTTTGACCTTTGCCTCAGACAGCTTAGGGAAGAAGTCTTGAAGGTACTTGAAGGCTGCCGACTCCTTATCTAGAGCTCTGACAAATTGTTTCATAAGGCCCAATTTGATGTGCAGTGGTGGCATCAGCACCTTCCGGGGGTCCGCCAGTGGCTCCCACTTGACGTAGTTCCTCCCCACAGAGAACTCAGTCCGCTGTGGCCAGTCCCGCCTGTGTAGTGCGCCTTGGTGTCCCTGCTGTCCCAAAGGCAAAGATAGCAGGGAAACTTGGTAAAACCGCCTTGGAGACCCATCAGGAATGCCACCATTTTGAAGTCTCCTATGACCTTGATGCCATCTCAGAAAAATGCAGATATGTATCCACTTAGGCAGCTGGAACTAAACTGAACTGGTGGGCTTAAGGCCCCTGTATTTATACTACTATTTATATTACTGGAAAGTTCTAGAAAGTTCTAGAAGTTACTCCAAGTTTACTCAGCACTGAATCTATCTGGAATGTTCTGGAAAATAGGTAAATTTCAAAATATCACTGTCCTGGTCACAATTTTGTGGGGAATAATAGCCATTTTCTATACTTTTGAGGTATAAGCAATTAGGAAATAACACTTACTACCCAGGAACAAAAAAAAAAATAAAAAAATTGTTACACAGTGAAATCCTTATTTTGTGCAGATTCAAAAAATGTATACTTGCCTGTGCCAGTGTATCTCATTCTTTGTTGGCGTACTGGGCACATGAAATTAGGGAGGGTGATATATCACCATAGGCTGCATAATACGAAGTGGAGAAGTCAAAGTGGCCTTGTGTCAGTCTGGAGCAGTGGTGCGCAAAGCCAGTAAGGGGGCACGACTATGACTTCAGTTCTTACCTTTCAAGAGGGCCGTTGACGATCACTCTAGGACTTGTAGAGTAGGGGGGCGCAACAAAATGTACGCAAAGAAAAGGGGGCGTCATATAAAAAGTTTGCGCACCACTGCTCTAGCGCACGTAAAACCCCCAAAACCAATGAAAAAATGCACACACAGACATAGGCAAATCCAGCAGCTTAAAAGTTTCTAAAATCTTACCTCAAACATTAGGATTTTAGGGACTAAATGTGTTGCTAAAATACATTTTATGAAAAAGTAGCATTTTGTTTATAATAATAGCTGTATTTTGTGCTCACATGACAAAGAATCCACAAAAACTTGGCACCAATGAAAACTTCAGTGTGAGACAAAAAAGATATAGTTTGCATGGGGTATCTGAAAGGGAAGATATGGTAAAACAGCTGACTCTTGTAGCACAGAGCATCACAAGGCCTCAGCAGAGAAGGGGTTAAATGTTCCTTTGGGATCTTCTACCCTGAGCCCTTCCCCTGCTTGACAGAAAACACGTTGCAATGAAAGCCTCTCACAGCTGAGGATCAGTGTTGAGTTTGTAAAGTGTGCAGTATTTAAATCTCTCGGGATCCTGTCCAGGCTCATACTGGACTCTCTGCACTGAAGTCATTTTGCATTTGTCCCACCAAACCGAGAGAGCGCTGCACATACAGCAGCTGAGACACCAGGGTCTGCTTCACACAGCAGGGTCTCCAGAGAGCAGCTTGCAAACCCAATGAACCCACTCAAACCGGATGAAAAACAAACACATGCAAATACATTATTTAGAAATCAGTTACACAGAACTAGAAAAAGTGTTATTATTGTAAACAGGCATGTCTTGTAGGAAGTGTCTGGAGGGATGGCATATTCTACATGCAATGTAAAGAGCTCTCAACCTTTTTTTTGAGAGTCGTCCTGCGATGGGGCTTTAAGTTTCTTTCATTTTTCATTAATGTTGAACCCTTATAAAAGTTTCCCATGGTGAATATGCACAGTAATTCTGCAGTTTGAACATGTTTTACTCATGGTTACACACGGTTTTCCATATTTTGTATTATGTTATACATGTACCCCTCTGGCCTTTACCATGCTAAGCTATGCTTTACCATGCTTTCACTGTGCTGTATTACACTTTACCATGCTTTCACTGTGCTCTATTACACCAAGACCCTTCCTGAATGACTGAGAACATCCCTAGTAAGTGAAGACTGTTTAAAACCAGCCCGTGGAGTTTCTATTCCATTCCCTTCAGCTTGTGAATACGACTCTATTAGCATCACCTCATTAGGAGTGCTGGTATGCTAATGTCTGTGTTCAGCAGATGCTAAATCCGGACATGTGAACTCCCAAAGCACTCTATCATTCAAAAAAGAAAAATGTCAAGACAGACCAGAACTGATCATCATTCCAAAGTGTTTCACAGCTTGAATCAGCTGATCTCAATGGAGCAGATACTGTGCCTGGTGTAAGCGAAGGAATGCTTTTATCGTGAGCGGATCCTTTCGTTTTTGTGATTTTAATTTGAGTTTCTCTCTGCAGTCCTTGATGATACACAAATGACAACTCAAGAACGCCATTACAACACAGTGCAGACGCATACAGGGGCCCTGCTACTCGCTTATACAACACAGTGCAGACGCATACAGAGTGACATTACAGCACAGTGCAGACACATACAGAGTGACATTACAGCACAGTGCAGACACATACAGTGACATTACAGCACAGTGCAGACACATACAGAGTGACATTACAACACAGTGCAGACACATAAAGAGTGACATTACAACACAGTGCAGACACATACAGAGTGACATTACAACACAGTGCAGACACATACAGAGTGACATTACAACACAGTGCAGACACATACAGAGTGACATTACAACACAGTGCAGACACATACAGAGTGACATTACAACACAGTACAGACACATACATTGACATTACAACACAGTGCAGACACATACAGCGACATTACAACACAGTGCAGACGCATACAGTGACATTACAACACAGTGCACACACATACAGAGTGACATTACAACACAGTACAGACACATACATTGACATTACAACACAGTGCAGACACATACAGAGTGACATTACAACACAGTGCAGACACATACAGTGACATTACAACACAGTGCAGACATATACAGTGACATTACAGCACAGTGCAGACGCATACAGAGTGACATTACAACACAGTGCAGACACATACAGAGTGACATTACAACACAGTGCAGACACATACAGTGACATTACAACACAGTGCAGACACATACAGTGACATTACAACACAGTGCAGACACATACAGTGACATTACAACACAGTGCAGACGCATACAGTAACATTACAACACAGTGCAGACACATAAAGAGTGACATTACAACACAGTGCAGACACATACAGAGTGACATTACAACACAGTGCAGACACATACAGAGTGACATTACAACACAGTGCAGACACATACAGTGACATTACAACACAGTGCAGACACATACAGTGACATTACAACACAGTGCAGACACATACAGAGTGACATTACAACACAGTGCAGACACATACAGAGTGACATTACAACACAGTGCAGACACATACAGAGTGACATTACAACACAGTGCAGACACATACAGTGACATTACAACACAGTGCAGACACATACAGTGACATTACAACACAGTGCAGACGCATACAGTGACATTACAACACAGTGCAGACGCATACAGAGTGACATTACAACACAGTGCAGACACATACAGAGTGACATTACAACACAGTGCAGACACATACAGTGACATTACAACACAGTGCAGACACATAAAGAGTGACATTACAACACAGTGCAGACACATACAGAGTGACATTACAACACAGTGCAGACACATACAGAGTGACATTACAACACAGTGCAGACACATACAGTGACATTACAACACAGTGCAGACACATACAGAGTGACATTACAACACAGTGCAGACACATACAGAGTGACATTACAACACAGTGCAGACACATACAGTGACATTACAACACAGTGCAGACACATACAGTGACATTACAACACAGTGCAGACGCATACAGTGACATTACAACACAGTGCAGACACATACAGAGTGACATTACAACACAGTGCAGACACATACAGAGTGACATTACAACACAGTGCAGACACATACAGTGACATTACAACACAGTGCAGACACATAAAGAGTGACATTACAACACAGTGCAGACACATACAGAGTGACATTACAACACAGTGCAGACACATACAGAGTGACATTACAACACAGTGCAGACACATACAGTGACATTACAACACAGTGCAGACACATACAGTGACATTACAACACAGTGCAGACGCATACAGTGACATTACAACACAGTGCAGACACATACAGAGTGACATTACAACACAGTGCAGACACATACAGAGTGACATTACAACACAGTGCAGACACATACAGTGACATTACAACACAGTGCAGACACATAAAGAGTGACATTACAACACAGTGCAGACACATACAGAGTGACATTACAACACAGTGCAGACACATACAGAGTGACATTACAACACAGTGCAGACACATACAGTGACATTACAACACAGTGCAGACACATACAGAGTGACATTACAACACAGTGCAGACGCATACAGTGACATTACAACACAGTGCAGACACATACAGAGTGACATTACAACACAGTGCAGACACATACAGAGTGACATTACAACACAGTTCAGACACATACAGAGTGACATTACAACACAGTGCAGACACATACAGTGACATTACAACACAGTGCAGACACATAAAGAGTGACATTACAACACAGTGCAGACACATACAGTGACATTACAACACAGTGCAGACACATACAGAGTGACATTACAACACAGTGCAGACACATACAGAGTGACATTACAACACAGTGCAGACACATACAGTGACATTACAACACAGTGCAGACACATACAGTGACATTACAACACAGTGCAGACACATACAGTGACATTACAACACAGTGCAGACGCATAAAGAGTGACATTACAACACAGTGCAGACGCATACAGAGTGACATTACAACACAGTGCAGACACATACAGAGTGACATTACAACACAGTGATGAAGTACATTCCTCATCTATAGCAAGTGTGCAGCCAAAACATGGGACGGCTACAGGGTGGGTAAATCACCTTGCATGTCATCAATTTCGAAAGCTGTACCCCAGCAGTGAAGATCCCGTTTGTGATGTAACCTCACGCAACTTTCTTCTATAACTAAAGGCACCAAGCAATTTTTTATTAACAAATGAGATCTGCTGAAAGTACGTGGGGTTTAGAGACCTCTGACTTCAGAATTTGTTTTAATGTGACACAATTTACTGAATGTTTCAAATTATTTCCATTTGCATATGATAGTGCTTTACAGTTTTTTATAGTTTAGTTTTTTATACTGAAGCTACTACAAAGTAAAAAAGCAGCCTTTTGCAAAATAAATAAATCAATTCAGAAAGAGATTTTTATCCTTCACCCTTGTGTTATTTCCATGCTTGGTTATCGGATAGCTGATTGCTTTAAGCTTAGACTTGTCAGTCCCTTAGCACTAAGAGAAGAGGCAATTCATGTTACACTGTCCTGAGTAGCGTCTGTCATGGGAACCTACCAAGAACAAAAAAAGTCACGTTTGCACCCCAAAATGCATATTAATTTAGGCTAGCTGTGTATTCATGCCAGCGGTCTCCTATATTATTGCTGCGGGCTACTGACCTCAGCACCCGGCTTGAGTGACCGTGCATGGAAGTACAATCTCTGAAACTTCATTCAGAGGGCAAGATGTGTTTCACAAGAACAAAACATGAATTTGTTCAAAAAGTCAAATATGGAGCTTAATGTCAGCTTGGTGCAAGACTTACAGAACAAAAGCTACAAAAATGTCTCTGTGGCTCTACTGGGGAAATGGTTGCACTTGTATGGGCTACCAGTATACTGGCTCTACAATAACAACAAATACAACAACATTATACTGGAGAGAGCCTTGCACCCTCCCTGTGGAATTCACATTCAGCTATTTATTATTATTATTATTATTATTATTATTATTATTATTATTATTATTATTATAAGAACACTCTACTAAACATTGGGACTGGATATTTTTTATATCATTAACCTAAAGTGCTGGATTTGGGCTCTGTTTGTCACTACCATAAGGATCAGAATTGCTACCCTTCTGCAGGAAACCTTGTATATATTATATATGTACTGTAAGTGTATAATACGTATATTATATGCAGTCAAAAAATGTTTATCAAATAATACCAGGCTAGTGCACAGCGCTGTCTCATGCAACGTTGGTGTTTTGGTGTTTGTGTAACGCTATGTCTGCGTTTTTGTTTTGTTTCCTTTCCTTGCGGTTCTTCAACACATCCTACAAACTTCTTGTAAACCCAGTTTAGAAAGCTGAACGATATAAGTCGCCACGCAAGGCAAAATGGGAACAGAGGCAGAAATTTTGTGATATACCCTCCCATATTAATTAGGTCAATTGAGTTTTGAAGGAGAATTTCTCTCCCTATAAGGAAACCACATGTAAACCCAAATTGCCTGAAATGTTCTACCAAAACAGCGTGACAAAAGGTGGTTTGCATGTAAAGCAAGCCTGTGTTCTGTATTGTAAGTCATGCTTATTACCTTTGACAGCAAAGAGGAAATTACGAATCAATTACAACCAGCTTACCTTACCTTGATCTTGTACAAAAGGAGGACCCTGCGTACGGGTCCAATCTTTGACATTTTACAATAGGGAGCCCCTCTACAGATGAGGAGGTCACTCACAGCTTATCTCTCGTGTGTTAAACAGGTTCCCACTCAAGGACATTGATATGCTCAGCAACGGCAACTAAAACACCACACCCTGGAATAAACTGAGACAAGAGACTCTGGGACAAGGAGACCCTGGGAATAGGAGACACGGGGACTAGGAGACAAGGAGACCCTCGGACTAGGAAACACAGGGACTAGGAGACAAGGAGACACAGTGACCAGCACTGGGAGTGTAGGCAGCGCGACCCAGCTGAGGAACAGGTAGGCTCCCTGCTGCTTGGAAGGGTTTCCCAGCCCTTTCCCACAGGCCTCTGTCAGCATTGCACAGGCATGCTTTACACATCTCTGCAGGTACTTTAACTAGGGCTATTAAAGGAGGGCTAACCCAGGCTTCACAAGCCACTTCTTACCTCTGATTAGCACCAGCAATATGATTGTCTATTGCACTGTAATTGGAAAAGCAGCCTACCTTTGAATGTATCCAGTGATTTGTGAAATGTTCATGCTGAGATCCATATTGCTGTAGATCAGCTTGAGAGCAGGTACAGCAGCAGGTCCAGGGTGTTGTTGGGAGACACAGCGCTGGTTTGTCAAGTGTTACTGGAGGTGAACGTGTATGCCCATGTCTTTTATATGGTTTGAGTACGAGTTAGCGGTGAAAGCAGCAGCAGCCAGTGTTATAACATAGAGCAGGAGGCAGTGTTATTACATAGAGTAGGAGCCAGTGTTATTACATAGAGCAGGAAGCAGTGTTATTACATCAAGCAGGAGGCAGTGTTATTACATAGCGCAGGAGGCAGTGTTATTACATAGAGCAGGAGGCAGTGTTATAACATAGAGCAGGAGACAGTGTTATTACATAGAGCAGGAGGCAGTGTTGTTACATAGAGCAGGAGGCAGTGTTATTACATAGAGCAGAGGAGCCAGTGTTATAACATAGAGCAGTGTTATTGCATAGAGTAGGAGCCAGTGTTATTACATAGAGCAGGAGGCAGTGTTATTACATAGAGCAGGAGGCAGTGTTATTGCATAGAGCTGGAGGCAGTGGTATTACACTACCTAGCTCCATAATCCCAAGGGATTCATATAATTACTGTACCGTTAAAAAGCTGAAACAAGATTTTTTTTTTCGCGACCTCCAAAGCCAGTCTGTGTGTGTGTGCTTTCTTGTTGTTGTTATTGTTGTTGTAGTTTTAAACTGCATTTCTGTCTCAGGATAACACGCACTTACAGTGCAAGAAACCTGTCCCATTACTGGATTAAGAAAGTACATCTTTTCTTGGAAAATAGTGTATACATGTTTTGTTTTGTTCACTGATTTGTATAGTATATGTGCAGCACCACACTGCTGTACCTGACACTGTTCATTTGTAATGCCCCGATGTTGGAAAAGGGTTTCATTTTCTGTGGTTCTGGAGCTTTAACTGTAATAAGTAATGAGCATTTAAACAGTGTAAGCTGCCAGAAAAATAGTTCCAGTTCAAATGTGTTAGGAATGTTGTATAAGCACAATCGAAACATGTCCCGAAACAGAGGAAAGAAAAGTCACAGCGCACGTGCAAACATGCCTATTGTGTGAGTGTGTTTGTGTGGTATTGTGTTATTGTGTGAGTGTGTTTGTGTGGTATGGTGTTATTGTGTGAGTGTGTTTGTGTGGTATGGTGTTATTGTGTGAGTGTGTTTGTGTGGTATTGTGTTATTGTGTGAGTGTGTTTGTGTGGTATGGTGTTATTGTGTTTGTGTGGTATTGTGTTATTGTGTGAGTGTGTTAGTGTGGTATTGTGTTATTGTGTTAGTGTGTGATTGTGGTATTGTGTTAGTGTGTTAGTGTGTTATTGTATTTTTATTCTTGTATGTGGGCTACACTGTTAAGACAGCCAGAAGCAGTATCGCTGTCCACATTAACAATTGCAATACAGTTACAGGATCAAATGGAAGTGTAGAAGTACACCAGGATGCAATATTTGTATAAAACATTGAGGTTGTTAACTGTGCAATATTTAAATTAAAAGTGCGATCATAAAGCAGCTGCTCCTATCAAAATGAGATCTTGTTCAAGTAATTATTTTTTATTTAGATGCACCAAGAACCAAATAAAAATATTTAAAATATGTAGGAAGACTGAATACAATTACACATATTTACGTGTCACATAGGCTCCGACTCTGGGTGATAGAGCACCCCACACATTTATTTATAGGCACTATATGCTCTCTGGGGATGTGCATCAATAACTTTCAGGGGTGTGCAATTTTTTTAAAAAACTTCTTGTCCAAGGGACAAAATGCTAGAAAAATCTACTTGCCCTTCTTAAAAATCTACTTGCCCCCTCCCCGTCACACAAAACACACACAACAAAGTAGAATATACTGTGTAGGATTTTGGTTTTATTTAACAGTGAACACACTCAATCAGTCAGTGATTAACAGGGGCGGATGTAGCCTTGTAGCTTGACGGGTTCACTAAATTCTTCAAGATACACAAAAGGTTCCCAGTGACCCCACCTCACCTCATGTATAACATACTTTAAGGAAATGTTCCTTTCAGTGCAGTTTGGAACACATTTGCTAGTAAATTTAAGTAACATACTAAGAGTACAACTATAACAAGCTACACTTGAAGTTATAAAACTAGCTTCTGCCTGTTTTTTTCCACTCTTTCTCTACAAGCTGAATTCATCTCCTGATGTACAGGTGTTTTAGTTTGTTTCATCACAGATACAAAATCGTTGCCAACTATTACTGCTACTTTGGAATTCAGATTTCTCAGAGTTTTCAGTTTTGTAACTGCTGAACCCAGTATTTCCAGTGGGCTCCATTAAATTCTGCAAAGACAAAATATGTTTTTTCTTTTGTTCATGAAGTTAAAATTGCCTTTCCTGTGGTTGTGTTGTTCATGGCATCCACAGCACTTTCATTTTTTCTTCTCATTTTCAGAGAAACCATTCATTGAGACTCCATAGCTTCTTTTATTTCCAGTAAACTCAAAATACGTTGCTTTCTGCAGCGTGTCATAATGGCCCCTGGAACCAATGAAATGGGATATGACAGGTCCCACTGCACTGCATGCTCTCAGTGTTCTCAGTACTCTCTGTCAGTATCTGTGTGTCCGGTGCCCCACTGCCAGCCCTCTCCCCTCTCTGACGGAGAGCTCAGTGCAGTGAGCCCAGGAGCTGCTGTGCTCTCAAGTGACTGTTTATTTTTCCTGTAGCCCTCCGGACCCCGTGGCAAACATTTCACAGGATGTCTGAGCACTGAAAGCGTCTCTTAATGTAAAGTCAATATTTTCATGTACAGTTGGGCAGTTCCTAGAAAGATTAATTCATCTGGATTTCCACACAGACTGAAGTGCTCTCTCTCTCCCTCTCTCACTGTCCCCCTCTCCCCCTCTCTCTAACCCCCTCTCTCACTGTCCCCCTCTAACCCCCTCTCTCTCTAACCCCCTCTCTCACTGTCCCCCTCTCCCCCTCTCTCTAACCCCCTCTCTCACTGTCCCCTCTCCTCCTCTCTCTCTCTAACCCCCTCTCTCTAATCCTGTTGAAAACAATTTTTAAAAAAATCACCAGTATTAAAGCAGTACTAATCATTATATCAGAGGAGGGGGAAGGCTCTCTAACCCCCTCTGCAGCAGTGGTGTAGCAGGGGTGGACAAATCGGTAGTCCGGGTGCCCAGGACTCTACCGAAAATGGGGTCCGGACTACCGAACTGTAATGTTGCAAAGCTGGACTACCGAACTGTAATGTTGCAAAGCTGGATTACCGAACTGTAATGTTGCAAAACTGGACTACCGAACTGTAATGTTGCAAAACTGGATTACCGAACTGTGATGTTCCAAAGCCTGCGGCACTACCGGCCGCTTCTAAAGATTTAGTCTTAAGCAGTTAATTCAAAGATCTTCTATATAGAAATCTTTGGTTACTTTGTACAGACAGACTGATAAACCAGCTCAGTTTACTTCCCGTTTAGTACAGGTCTACTCAGTTGAAGCGGTAGCTATAGTAACCAGTGAATCCAATCGTGATTGGTTCATGCTGTAAGATTCGTGACACTCCATTTTTCTTTTTAAATCGCGCATTAGTTGCTTGCAAGATCAGTGACATGACAGATAAACCAATCAGAGCGGGGTATTTGCTTTATACTTTACTAGAATGGCGCCAGCGGTATACAGTGATTGTACAGTGAGTGTACAAGTATACTATATTTTACCGGAGTTATGGCTGAGATAATATACATATACAGTATATGTAAAACAAATGAATAAACAGGAGAGAGCACGGTACCCTCAGTGGCTATCACAGTTTTACCGAGGAGCAGGGACACCGCAGCTCCAGCACAGTAGAAAGTTAATAAAGCTGCCTTATTTTATTTTTTTATTTCCAAATGCAATGCATTTGTACTATTTTAAATGTCTTCTCTGTATTGGCATTTCCAAGAGGTTGTTATGCCTATCTCGTTATTAAATAATCATGCTAACGTGATTTCCGAAATTATGTTGATTTATGAAATAATGTTAATATTTTAACGAGCAGGGCTTCTTGTGACTATTTCTTTTGTTTGTGTGGCAATTTAAAAGCAAATCCGTGTTAATTGTCATAATTTACCAGGAGTTAATTTGCACTTGGAAAAGGAGGGTTCATTAACGAAAGACTATAACTCACCTTGAAACAGAAATGTAACCGACTGCGGCTGTGACACCAACGATACAGAGACTACCTAGATAATTCAATATTTGTAGTTATGAAAATATTTTTTACTTATATATTTGTGGATGAATGAGATTTGTTCACACCACCCAGTGACATCACATGAAGGGATGCATGGATGCATAAAGTACAGTGGCAGTGGGGTGAATCAATAGGCGTAAAGATAAGGCTATGGCAGTAAATATCTACAATGTTGGCTAGAACTGAATGCTAGGTGATTGTGAAACCACATATGACTGGAGACATGCATGCAGAGACGTAGAGTACACTGAAGCAGCCGAGGAGACGGCCTCAGTGAAAATCAGCTAGGAACATTTAAAAAAAAAAAAAAATAATACAAAAATATATCTAAAGATTTTTTTTTTTTTTTTTTAAATAATGTGCCCACTTACATTTTTAAGAGTGGCATATAATCGACATGTTTTCATATTATTTTTATTTAGTATTTGCCATTTCTTCGTAACATTACTGTGATCTCAGGCTGTATATAAATCTGCCAGCCCAGGTATTGAAAGTTCGCTGCACACAGACATGCTCGCTTCTCATTGGTCAGTTTCCCTAGTTACGCCGCGTATCGCTCCAGAATTGGATCAAGATTAGAGATCAGTGGAGTCTGATCCATATCCTCTTAGTACAACACCTTCACATTCTACGACTCCAGTGAATTCGGATCCAATCCCATTTTTTGTTCTCGTTAGTACAGCCCCTGGAGCAGCGGGTAGTCCCATATATTATTTAGTGGACGGTTCGGTACTGTGAGCACAGACTTTGACCAGGTCTGTGCTCACAGAGTCTCCCTTTGACCAGGTCTGTGCTCACAGAGTCTCCCTTTGACCAGATCTGTGCTCACAGAGTCTCCCTTTGACCAGGTCTGTGCTCACAGAGTCTCCCTTTGACCAGGTCTGTGCTCACAGAGTCTCCCTTTGACCAGATCTGTGCTCACAGAGTCTCCCTTTGATCAGGTCTGTGCTCACAGAGTCTCCCTTTGACCAGGTCTGTGCTCACAGTCTCCCTTTGACCAGGTCTGTGCTCACAGAGTCTCCCTTTGACCAGGTCTGTGCTCACAGAGTCTCCCTTTGACCAGGTCTGTGCTCACAGAGTCTCCCTTTGACCAGATCTGTGCTCACAGAGTCTCCCTTTGACCAGGTCTGTGCTCACAGAGTCTTCCTTTGACCAAGTCTGTGCTCACAGAGTCTCCCTTTGACCAGGTCTGTGCTCACAGAGTCTCCCTTTGACCAGGTCTGTGCTCACAGAGTCTCCCTTTGACCAGATCTGTGCTCACAGAGTCTCCCTTTGACTAGGTCTGTGCTCACAGAGTCTCCCTTTGACCAGATATGTGCTCACAGAGTCTCCCTTTGACCAGATCTGTGCTCACAGAGTCTCCCTTTGACCAGGTCTGTGCTCACAGAGTCTCCCTTTGACCAGGTCTGTGCTCACAGAGTCTCCCTTTGACCAGGTCTGTGCTCACAGAGTCTCCCTTTGACTAGGTCTGTGCTCACAGTCTCCCTTTGACCAGATCTGTGCTCACAGAGTCTCCCTTTGACCAGGTCTGTGCTCACAGAGTCTCCCTTTGACCAGATCTGTGCTCACAGAGTCTCCCTTTGACCAGGTCTGTGCTCACAGTCTCCCTTTGACCAGGTCTGTGCTCACAGAGTCTCCCTTTGACCAGGTCTGTGCTCACAGAGTCTCCCTTTGACCAGATCTGTGCTCACAGAGTCTCCCTTTGACCAGGTCTGTGCTCACAGTCTCCCCCTTTGACCAGGTCTGTGCTCACAGAGTCTCCCTTTGACCAGGTCTGTGCTCACAGAGTCTCCCTTTGACCAGGTCTGTGCTCACAGTCTCCCTTTGACCAGGTCTGTGCTCACAGTCTCCCTTTGACCAGGTCTGTGCTCACAGAGTCTCCCTTTGACCAGGTCTGTGCTCACAGAGGCACCCTGTACACCCATATACGCATACTATAGGACTGTTTCCTGAAGTATACTGCAGCACTATACAATACTGATGGGAGTGGGTGGTTGGTACAGGTATTTTTCATTTGAGATTTAAGAATTCTCCAAAACTGAAGAGGAAGTTTATGACAAAATGACACCAAGTGAAGCAAGTCCAAATATCAGTGTTATAAAACTTGATAGATCAGTTCCACTTAATGAGTCCCTAATCAGCCTAATTAACAAAACATCAAATAATTGCAATTGAGAGCAGCAGTGAAGCGCAGGATGGAGCGGAGCTGAGTCAGAGGCTGGATACTTTCAGCTCTCAGTTCAGGGAGATCTGAACCCTTTAAGGTACAAGAGACATGTGTGCTCCACACACGCCATGATGCTGACTTTCTTATCTTTGCAATGAGGTGCACGAAACAGGGTTTCAGATGTACTCACAGGTGGATCTGCTCATCCAAATGGGCAGTTTCCTCCTCGTCATACTTGAGCCACTCTCGAATGTATTTTAAGAAGAAACTGTTTGAACAACAAGTGCCCAATTCCTTGTGTACCTTAAGGGGTTAAATTACTCAGAAAAAGAACTGACCTGGTAAAGTTACTAAACTAGAAGTAAACACAGCAGGTACAGGCTTGAAATATCCCAGTTAGTGGGAGTCACGCTAGCTTGAATAAAGGAGGGAGGAAAACTAGGGTGACTGCCGACACAGGACCAAACTTGAGGAGAGCTGCAGCAGCATTCAAACAGTGATTGTGGAGAGAGCTGCAGGGTATTGATCCAGCAGCATTCAAACACTGATTGTGGAGAGAGCTGCATGGTATTGATCCAGCAGCATTCAAACACGGATTGTGGAGAGAGCTGCAGTCAGAACATGGAAAGAATCAGGTTATTTTTGTTGGCCTCTTGTGTAGCTATCACGTCTTTATAGGGATGGTCACTTTCGGATAACTCAGACATTTTGGTATATGTGAAATGTTTTGGGACAATTCTTAACTATTTTTTTTTTTTTTTTGCTGTTGTTCAGAATCACTTGTTTATCATTTTCTGTTTCCATCATCTTTCTAAACTGTGGCCTGTGACCAGTGTTTACTCTGGTTGCTCCAGTGCAGAGTGAGTCTGACTCCATGTTATACAAGGAGAAAAACAACTTGTGAATGTTACTGCTGCTTCCTAATCCCAAGCTGTTTCTCTGCAGCATCAGAAATCCTGTCTGCTGTTCTGCATTGCCTGCTTCTTCTTTATACCAGACATTGCAGTGAAGCCAAAATAGTAATGCAGGTGTTCTCGCTATACCAGGATACACAGAAGAAACCACATGCAATGACAGGCTGGTGTGTTGAGCACGGACCAGCCTTGAGGTGGAGGATACACATGGAACTAGGGGTGTGTAGATCCTCGCACTGTCCAATAATTCAGCAGTTCAGTGACTCGTATTCAAGAGACACGCACAATACGGGTGCAAGGGCTTGAACTGAGAGGGAAGTTAATTGCTTTGAATTACTGCTGAATTACTGGACACTAGAAGAGTCGGCTCTTAGTGAAGTGAAAATCAAAAACAAAGGAAAGATAGATAATTACAGATGAAAGATTATAGAATAGGTTCTGAGAAGATCACACTACCAGGAGACGCAGTCTTATTGTCAATGATTGATACTTAATCATTTGTAGTTTGCGAATGATGAGGAAAGAACACTGCAGGGAACACTGTAATAATGGACACTGAGGGGTCTGTGCACGCTGCAGGGATGCTGTAATAATGGACACTGTGAGGGGTCTGTGCACGCTGCAGGGATGCTGTCATAATGGACACTGTGAGGGGTCTGTGCACGCTGCAGGGATGCTGTAATAATGGACACTGTGAGGGGTCTGTGCACACTGCAGGGATGCTGTAATAATGGACACTGAGGGGCCTGTGCACACTGCAGTGATGCTGTAATAATGGACACTGTGAGGGGTCTGCACGCTGCAGGGATGCTGTAATAATGGACACTGTGAGGGGTCTGTGCATGCTGCAGGGATGCTGTAATAATGGACACTGTGAGGGGTCTGTGCACACTGCAGGGATGCTGTAATAATGGACACTGAGGGGCCTGTGCACGCTGCAGGGATGCTGTAATAATGGACACTGTGAGGGGTCTGCACGCTGCAGGGATGCTGTAATAATGGACACTGTGAGGGGTCTGTGCACGCTGCAGGGATGCTGTAATAATGGACACTGAGGGGTCTGTGCACACTGCAGGGATGCTGTAATAATGGACACTGTGAGGGGTCTGTGCACGCTGCAGGGATGCTGTAATAATGGACACTGTGAGGGGTCTGTGCACGCTGCAGGGATGCTGTAATAATGGACACTGTGAGGGGTCTGTGCACGCTGCAGGGATGCTGTAATAATGGACACTGTGAGGGGTCTGTGCACGCTGCAGGAATGCTGTAATAATGGACACTGTGAGGGGTCTGTGCATGCTGCAGGGATGCTGTAATAATGGACACTGTGAGGGGTCTGCACGCTGCAGGGATGCTGTAATAATGGAGACTGTGAGGGGTCTGTGCACACTGCAGGGATGCTGTAATAATGGACACTGTGAGGGGTCTGTGCATGCTGCAGGGATGCTGTGTGCAGGGCTGTT
Source organism: Acipenser ruthenus (assembly GCF_902713425.1). Taxonomy (NCBI): domain Eukaryota; kingdom Metazoa; phylum Chordata; class Actinopteri; order Acipenseriformes; family Acipenseridae; genus Acipenser; species Acipenser ruthenus. Next base: position 9,868,585 of record NC_081211.1, read on the forward strand.
TGGAGAGCTGTGTTCGGGGCTGTGTGCAATGTGTGCAATGCTGTGTGCAGGGCTGTTTGGAGAGCTGTGTTCGGGGCTGTGTGCAATGCTGTGTGCAATGCTGTGTGCAGGGCTGTGTGCAATGCTGTGTGCAATGCTGTGTGCAGGGCTGTGTGCAATGCTGTGTGCAATGCTGTGTGCAGGGCTGTGTGCAATGCTGTGTGCGGGGCTGTGTGCAATGCTGTGTGCGGGGCTGTGTGCAGGGCTGTGTGCAGGGCTGTGTGCGGGGCTGTGTGCAATGCTGTGTGTGGGGCTGTGTGCAGGGCTGTGTGCAGGGCTGTGTGCAATGCTGTGTGCAGGGCTGTGTGCAGGGCTGTGTGCAGGGCTGTGTGCAATGCTGTGTGCAGGGCTGTGTGCAATGCTGTGTGCGGGGCTGTGTGCAATGCTGTGTGCGGGGCTGTGTGCAATGCTGTGTGCAGGGCTGTGTGCAATGCTGTGTGCAATGCTGTGTGCGGGGCTGTGTGTGTGCAATGCTGTGTGCAATGCTGTGTGCAGGGCTGTGTGCAATGCTGTTTGCGGGGCTGTGTGCAGGGCTGTGTGTGTGCAATGCTGTGTGCAGGGCTGTGTGCAATGCTGTGTGCAGGGCTGTGTGCAGTGCTGTGTGCGGGGCTGTGTGCAATGCTGTGTGCAATGCTGTGTGCAATGCTGTGTGCAGGGCTGTGTACAATGCTGTGTGCGGGGCTGTGTGCAATGCTGTGTGCGGGGCTGTGTGCAGTGCTGTGTGCAATGCTGTGTGCGGGGCTGTGTGCAATGCTGTGTGCGGGGCTGTGTGCAATGCTGTGTGCAATGCTGTGTGCAGGGCTGTGTGCGGGGCTGTGTGCAATGCTGTGTGCGGGGCTGTTTACAATGCTGTGTGCGGGGCTGTGTAAAATGCTGTGTGCGGGGCTGTGTAAAATGCTGTGTGCAATGCTGTGTGCAATGCTGTGTGCGGGGCTGTGTGCAATGCTGTGTGCAGGGCTGTGTGCAATGCTGTGTGCGGGGCTGTGTGCGGGGCTGTGTGCAATGCTGTGAGGTGCTGTGTGCAGGGCTGTGAGGTGCTGTGTGCAGTGCTGTGTGCAGTGCTGTGTGCCGGGCGTGTCTCTCACAGGCAGGTGAATGAGATGTTATCTACAGTGCTGTGGCTTCCCTCGCACTGAGGTCATTCTGTTCTGTCCTAAACGGGGCTGTCGGCTCATCAGGAACTGAGCGAGTCTCTGGAGATTGCTAAATATAACACCCCAGCAGCAGCACAGCCTCCTGATTTCCTCTGCAACAAGAAGGGATTCCATTCACAGGATCAGTACTATTTATTTATTTAGTCTTTCTCCACCCTTAAAATACACAAGCTCTTTTAAGAAAGGGCGGCTGAAAAGTGTCGACCCAGCTTGTGCATATGCTGTCGAGAAAGTGCTTCAAGGCAGGGCTGCAGCCAGCGGCCCCCCCTAATGTCAGCTTACAGACCCTACATATAAGCCCTCCCTTCAGGGATACATAATTAGGCAATGCAAGCAATCAAAGGTTGTGTAGTTTGTTTTAGATTTAAAAAAAGTGAAAAGGGGCAAATCAGGTCAGAACAGGAGGCTGTGTGGTCCAGTGGTTAAAGAAAAGGGCTTATAACCAGGAGGTCCCCGGTTCAAATCCCACCTCAGCCACTGACTCATTGTGTGACCCTGAGCAAATCACTTAACCTCCTTGTGCTCCGTCTTTCGGGTGAGACATAGTTGTAAGTGACTCTGCAGCTGATGCATAGTTCACACACCCTAGTCTCTGTAAGTCGCCTTGGATAAAGGCGTCTGCTAAATAAACAAATAATAAATAATGGAGATAATCATAAAACAGGCAGTCTTATCATCTAAGCTAGCAAATTTATCTCGTGGTGTGTAAGAACTGAACAGCACAGTGAGGAAGCAGTGATGGGTCTGTGCATTTCTCAATGAGGTGGCCAGCTCATGTTACACGCTGCCATTCAGAGTGCTGTCTATTTAAGAATGCTGACAGCTGGCAGCTGATAAGAACAATCGCACGGCCTGTGGCGGGAGAGAGAGGCAGCTTCTGACTCTGATCAGCATGCAGATCAATCGTATCGCTGACCTCGCTTTGTGTTTTACACTAAGCAGTCAGAGCTGATACCTCTCAGCACCAGTCCATTCTGAAGATGCTATCAGAGCCATTGAAGTGACTGCTTAAACAGGAACTTTACAGCTGACACGAGAGAAATTGGCTGGTGAGAAAGAGGCTGAAAGTCATGGTCAGACTTTCCATTTCCCAGCCTGACCCTCAACTCAGAGGTCCTGGTGACACACTGTGCTCAGAGGGCATGGTGGAAGAGGTCTCCGTTAGAGCCGGGTTTACAGTTAGAGCAGCGGAGGAGTGAAGGGGTTCAAAGAGCAAGGAAGAGGTGAGAGAGAGAGATCAGGTTTTAAAGGCAGCGTTACAGAATCACATTTCATTAAATAAACCTGTGCAAAAGCAGCTGTAGATCCAGTATGTATGAAGTGGAGTAACAGAGCGAACTGTGTGAGCTGGAGCCCAGGGCCAGCCAGCTCTGAGACTGCGCAGAGGAAGAAAAGCGAAGGAGCTCTCTGAGCCAGCCTGTCCAGAGCAGGAGCACAGACTCCTGGGACCAGCACAGCGTGCCTGCATGGAGCACGGAGTCTTGGGACCAGCACAGCCTGCCTGCATGGAGCACAGACTCCAGGGACCAGCACAGCCTGCCTGCGTGGAGCACAGAGTCTTGGGACCAGCACAGCCTGCCTGCATGGAGCACAGAGTCCAGGGACCAGCACAGCATGTCTGCATGAAGCACAGAATCCAGGGACCAGCACAGCATGCCTGCATGGAGCACAGACTCCTGGGACCAGCACAGCATGCCTGCATGGAGCACAGAGTCTTGGGACCAGCACAGCATACCTGCATGGAGCACAGAGTCCTGTGAGATTAGTGACCCACAGTAAAAGAAGGAGATAGCATAGGGGAAAACTGCAACATTACTGTGCAGATTTACTGTTTAACTTTTCTAAAGGAGACTGCGCTTTATTGAGATGGGGAATGAGGCAGGCACAGTGTAGGTGATTCTGCAGTACAGTATGTCAGCTGGGTCTCTGTCTGTGATGAGGCAGACACAGTGTAGGTGATTCTGCAGTACAGTATGTCAGCTGGGTCTCTGTCTGTGATGAGGCAGGCACAGTGTAGGTGATTCTGCAGTACAGTATGTCAGCTGGGTCTGTCTGTGATGAGGCAGGCACAGTGCAGGTGATTCTGCAGTACAGTATGTCAGCTGGGTCTGTCTGTGATGAGGCAGGCACAGTGTAGGTGATTCTGCAGTACAGTATGTCAGCTGGGTCTGTCTGCGATGTCAGATTTGTAATAAATCCTGCACTCGGTAGCTGGTGTAATTGTCTTCACATCTCACAAGCTCCAAATTCACCAGCATTTTATAAAGAAAAAAGTAAAAACAAAACAAGAAAACACCTGTGACACCTGTCTAGGAGCCAACAGTGACAAAGACATCTTTGAGGTTAAAATGAAGAAGAACATTATATCAACCATTCTGTATTAATAACTATCACTCAGCAATGCTACATTTAGAAATAGAAACTGAGTTTGTTAGGTTTCCTGTAGGATTTCTCAGTTCTGTATTGGCAGTGAATCGATATAACATTCATGGTGTCACTCTGCTTGCAATGCAGTCTCTAATGAGCAATACAAAGAGATGTAGAGGAGCTCTGCAAAGGGTCACTGTGGAGTCTTGGCCATCCCGATGCTAAATGAGGGATTAGACTGTATGAAGCATTAAGAGCAGTTTTGGGAGGGTCGGTAAATATCTGTATTTGTGTTGGTGGTATAAATAAATGCAGCATTAAGAGGAATGGTTTATGTAGCGATTAGCAGCTTCCCTCCTCATTCGTCTTGGTCAGTGGTGACTGTCAGGACTACAGGGGGCAGGGCAGGGCAGCAATCCACGAATCCACCCCCAGACAGGAATAGAATACAAACAGAAAGAAGCACAGGGTTCTCAGAAGCACCTTGCAGGAGCACAGTCTGTGTTCATTAAAGAGATCCATAGAGTCAGAGGGACGGTAGTTGCTCATGCCAAGCTATCAGTGAAGCCAGACTCTATACAGCAAGGATAGTTTACGTGTGTTCAGAGGATTGGAGCAGCAAAAGCAAATCAGCAAAAAGCACCATTTCACTTTTAATGTGTAGTTCCCAACATTCTTAGGTGAAATGTAGAAACAAGAATAAAAAATAAGTCCATTCCTGTCATACAGTAAGAGAAATAAGTTGCCAAAGTAAAGTGAAAATGTCCTTCTCCTCCTCCTTTTTCTCCCAACGTATTTTTTTGCAGACCCCAGGCACTTCTATCCACGCATATGTATATTAAAGGACATCCGATTTTAATGACAATGAACTTGTTTTGTCAACATGGAATATACTTGGGGAACACACTTATTGTGACGTCTATGTCATTTATATTAAATTATTTGTTTCTGTTTTAAAATGGAACATTTGCCTGCAAAAAATATCTTTTTTTAATATTAAATAATATAAAAATAAAAAAAGGTTTGGCATGCTTGGGATTTGAAACTACAACCTTCGTGTTGTGTTAACTGTCAGTGCTACACGATTAGTTGAGACAAGCAGTATTTTGAAAGATGAAGTCAGCTAGCTGAGAATTCTCCAGACTTTATTATATTTTGGAAATCTTTCGAGTCATCATTCATCTTCATCATCATCATCATCCTGAGATTCTGATCTTGAGCTCTGAAAAATGTTTGTTTCCTGTCAGTGTAACGCTCATTGTGGTACCTATTGGTGCAAGGAAGTACGGTTCCTCTTGATACTGAATGATGAGAGTAACACTATTTGTTGTCCCCACTGGACAAAAAGGGACGAAACCCTTCCACTGCAAGACGGTGCTTGTGAAGACATTGACATCGAGGAGGAACATCGAGGAGGAGCGTGTCCGCTCCATGGAGAGAACTACGACATGAAACCCTTCCACTGCAAGACGGTGTTTGTGAAGGCATTGACATCGAGAAGGAACATCGAGGAGGAACATCGAGGAGGAGCGCGTCCGCTCCATGGAGAGAACTACGACACGAAACCCTTCCATTGCAAGACGGTGCTTGTGAAGGCATTGACATCGAGGAGGAACATCGAGGAGGAGCGCATCCGCTCCATGGAGAGAACTACGACACGAAACCCTTCCATTGCAAGACGGTGCTTGTGAAGGCATTGACATCGAGGAGGAGCACATCCGCTCCATGGAGAGAACTACGACATGAAACCCTTCCACTGCAAGACGGTGCTTGTGAAGGCATTGCCCAGCCGAGGCCATCAGAAAGAGGCCATAGTCGCCAGGAGGATGCCGGGACTTCACTAGGTCAGTTTAGGGGATTTGATCCCAAGCAAGTATAGAGAGGTTCCACAGTGTAGTAGGTTCCTGGAGTGAGACGTCTCTTTTAGTGAGGCTAGCGCTCACCTTGTTTTCTTTATTAAATCTGCCGCTAGGATTACCCTTGTTGGTACTCTTGCGTCGGGCCTGTTTTGTTTATTAAATCTGTGTGTGTGAGTGTGAGAGTGAGTGTGAGTGTGTGTAGCAGGGCAGAAGAGCCCTGCGTGTAAATATGGTTAATGTGTTATTTTGTGTTTATTTAAAAAGGAATGGTTTGTTGTTGTAGTGTTAGGATTGAAATGGATTGTTTTGTGTTCAGGTAAAACGAGCATGTAGCAGAGCCCTGCTGGTAAAGCTGCTATGATTGAAATGGATTGTTTTGTGTTGATTTAAAACGAATGATGTTAGTGTTGTTTGGCAGCGTGGATGGGATAAAAGCACCATCCCTGGAAAGGCGTGCAGAATGTGTCCGTCTCCGAATTGATTAAGTGATTGCTAATTTAGAGATGGCCACGTGTATAAAAGCACAGCAGAGAGGAGGAACGGGTGAGAGACAGAAGAAGATAAAGATTTAAAAGAAATAGATAAACAATTGCTACTCGTGCTGGAAGGACGAGCACGATACTTGTTGGTGAAGGTATTTTGTGCTTGTTTTTGTTTAAACTTTTATTTTGGCTCTGTAAGCTGTGGTTTGTAAAAGTGTTTTGTTTATTTTTATTTAATAAATAGGCGCACAGCTCTTCAACCCGCAGTACTTGTCTGTGTCAACGTCCTGGTCTGGGGATGTCCGCGCTCGACCGTCCTGCCAGTGTGTGAATTCCCTGGCCAGGCTGCTAATCCCCCAGAGTGGGTTCAGGTTTGTTCCTCAGTCTCAGTTACTCAGTGCTGTCCTGATGGGAGTTACAAGGTAAATGAAAACCTACAGCTTGATCACACAAGGGATATGAATTCTTATCTGATGTTTCACAGATATTTTCTTCTGTTTGTAGAAGAATTCACAGCAGCTGTAGGTGTGTGGTCTATCGCAATGTATCCCATCTTGTGCTTTTAACTGCACCCTGATGATTTTGTCAGCAGGTAGATACAACACTGATGAATGGCCCTGGATTGCATCACCCCATCCTTGTTTCCAGGGGTTGATGGAACTGAGCAGGTGTAGCACAGGAATCCCCTTCATTGATACAGAGTCCAGGTTAATGTGACTTTGAATTGAAGGCAAGGCATCTTGCTCTCTCTGTCAATGGGAAGAATCGCATATTGTGTCTCTGTAAATGTTTACATGAGGATATATTCAGTTGGAAATCTGAAGCACTTATGAATGGGATGTTTCACTGTGTGTGTGTGTGTGTGTGTGTGTGTGTGTGTGTGTGTGGTTACAGCTCAACAAAGCATTTGATACCAACATGACAACGCGTGCAGATTTACTCTGCTAATCCCTGATTGAGGTTCCATTCTGGCCTCGAAGCAGAAGGGAGAGTTCTAGAGAGTTCTAGAGGGGGTGTCATTGGTGACAGGGGCTCCTCTTTAGTTGGGAGTCGCACAGCGCTGAGTAGCTTTGCTATGCTTGTACTATGGGGAACTTTTCAAAGGGGGCCTTCATTTAAACTCACTGACTCATTACAAGGAGAAGAGTCCTGTGTGTGGGGTCTGCTGAGTGAAGGATCTACAGTCCAGGAGCCGGACAAGCAATTAGAAACAAGGTGTGCAAATCACTGTCATTCACAGGGCTGATTTATTTGTTATGCAAATGAAAAACCTGCATGTGCATTCCACAGTATCATAAGCTGATCTCTTGTCACAATGGGACAGCAAGACAGCAGAGCTGGCAGGGTTTGATTTGAGGGCTGTTAGCATCAGCGAGACTGGACATATAGATAGGGGGCCTAATCTAAGGGTTTATGTATGTGAGAGAATATAAATGTAGACCCTTGTACTATATTGGTTAATATATAATAATGCAATGCAGTGCAGTACCTCCCACAGTTTCGAGCGAGACTTCAGGATGGTCAATAGCCCTGCTGTAGCAGAGCAGAGAGAACAAGCTGGAAGCTATTCAGACATGACTGAGAGGCGCTGAGGAGCTAAACTATGAAGGGTCTTATAGGTCAACAACAAGATCTTAACATCCATCCCAAACCAACCAGGCTTCCCAAGAGCGCTGTGATGTCATCTGTAGAACCGGAACGAGGCAAGACTCACAACCAATACAATAATCCAGTGAATTAAAAAACACAGCTAAAGAAGAAATGCATGGAGCAGGTTTCAGCAGAACCGTGGCCTTGGTCTAAATAATTCCACACTGGGATACAGTATCATTCCAGACCGTATATTAGCTCCTTAAAACTGTTTCTGTGAATGAGACATTACAATACAGCTCCACATTGTATTACAATACAGCTCCACACTGTGTTACAATACAGCTCCACATTGTATTACAATACAGCTCCACATTGTGTTACAATACAGCTCCACATTGTGTTACAATACAGCTCCACACTGTGTTACAATACAGCTCCACATTGTATTACAATACAGCTCCACATTGTGTTACAATACAGCTCCACATTGTGTTACAATACAGCTCCACACTGTGTTACAATACAGCTCCACACTGTGTTACAATACAGCTCCACACTGTGATACAATACAGCTCCACACTGTGTTACAATACAGCTCCACACTGTGATACAATACAGCTCCACATTGTGTTACAATACAGCTCCACATTGTATTACAATACAGCTCCACACTGTGATACAATACAGCTCCACATTGTGTTACAATACAGCTCCACATTGTATTACAATACAGCTCCACATTGTGTTACAATACAGCTCCACACTGTGTTACAATACAGCTCCACACTGTGTTACAATACAGCTCCACACTGTGATACAATACAGCTCCACATTGTGATACAATACAGCTCCACACTGTGTTACAATACAGCTCCACACTGTGTTACAATACAGCTCCACACTGTGTTACAATACAGCTCCACACTGTGATACAATACAGCTCCACACTGTGTTACAATACAGCTCCACATTGTATTACAATACAGCTCCACACTGTGTTACAATACAGCTCCACACTGTGATACAATACAGCTCCACACTGTGATACAATACAGCTCCACACTGTGTTACAATACAGCTCCACACTGTGTTACAATACCACACTGTGTTACAATACAGCTCCACACTGTGATACAATACAGCTCCACACTGTGTTACAATACAGCTCCACACTGTGATACAATACAGCTCCACACTGTGTTACAATACAGCTCCACACTGTGATACAATACAGCTCCACACTGTGTTACAATACAGCTCCACACTGTGTTACAATACAGCTCCACACTGTGTTGCAATACCACACTGTGTTACAATACAGCTCCACACTGTGTTACAATACAGCTCCACACTGTGTTACAATACAGCTCCACACTGTGATACAATACAGCTCCACACTGTGTTACAATACAGCTCCACACTGTGATACAATACAGCTCCACACTGTGTTACAATACAGCTCCACATTGTGATACAATGCAGCTCCACATTGTGATACAATACAGCTCCACACTGTGTCGTTTTCCAGTTCGTTGGGAGGAATTCCTTTTGTTACCACAGCGATGTTCTTGTTTCTAAGAGAAAGTGGATCAGAGCGGAGGTGGAAAGTGTAGCTGTCCACAGCGTGTGTGTGTGTGTGCGTGCGTGTGTGTGTGTGTGTGTGTGTGTGTGTGTGCCAGCCAGCACAGAGATTGCGTGTCTGGAGATCCTTTCTTGTGGCTTCTTTGTTTCTTGTGGGAGTTTCTTTTTTTTATTGATACATTTCTGCCCCAGATAGTTTTTCCAAACCCTTCAGGGGGACTGAATTTACTAATCTTGTGCATGTCTGTGTTTCTAAAAGGATCAGAAAGCAGTCAAATCTAGAGATAAACAAATGTGAGTGTTATTTCCTGCTGTCCCTCCACTAACATGCTTTCTTAGCAGCTCAGTAACATTCACAGAGAGGTCATTACAGTGCAGTGTAATTAAAGCATTGATCTCTAGTTCCACTTTGCTTCTTATTAGACTTTCAATCGAACAAACATTCCTCATACTGCCGCCCAACAACTCATAAACTGTTTTATTGTATTCAGTGCTCCCAATAAGCTGTCAATACATCATCCCTGAGGGAATCCTGAGCAGGGTTATTAATACAGAGCTACGATCTACCACTGTAGAGATCATGAGCTCACAGTGAAATATCAGAGCAAGACCCGCAGTGTGAGTGATGGGCAGTAATCCAGCTCTCAGACCCACAGTGTGAGTGATGGGCAGTAACCCAGCTCTCAGACCTGCAGTGTGAGTGCAGTAACCCAGCTCTCAGACCTGCAGTGTAAGTGATGGGCAGTAACCCAGCTCTCAGACCCACAGTGTGAGTGATGGGCAGTAACCCAGCTCTCAGACCTGCAGTGTGAGTGCAGTAACCCAGCTCTCAGACCCGCAGTGTGAGTGCAGTAACCCAGCTCTCAGACCCGCAGTGTGAGTGCAGTAACCCAGCTCTCAGACCTGCAGTGTGAGTGATGGGCAGTAACCCAGCTCTCAGACCCGCAGTGTGAGTGATGGGCAGTAACCCAGCTCTCAGACCCGCAGTGTGAGTGATGGGCAGTAACCCAGCTCTCAGACCCGCAGTGCGAGTGCAGTAACCCAGCTCTCAGACCCGCAGTGCGAGTGCAGTAACCCAGCTCTCAGACCCGCAGTGTGAGTGCAGTAACCCAGCTCTCAGACCCGCAGTGCGAGTGCAGTAACCCAGCTCTCAGACCCGCAGTGCGAGTGCAGTAACCCAACTCTCAGACCCGCAGTGTGAGTGCAGTAACCCAGCTCTCAGACCTGCAGTGTGAGTGCAGTAACCCAGCTCTCAGACCTGCAGTGTGAGTGCAGTAACCCAGCTCTCAGACCTGCAGTGTGAGTGCAGTAACCCAGCTCTCAGACCTGCAGTGTGAGTGCAGTAACCCAGCTCTCAGACCCGCAGTGCGAGTGCAGTAACCCAGCTCTCAGACCCGCAGTGCGAGTGCAGTAACCCAGCTCTCAGACCCGCAGTGCGAGTGCAGTAACCCAGCTCTCAGACCCGCAGTGCGAGTGCAGTAACCCAGCTCTCAGACCCGCAGTGTGAGTGATGGGCAGTAACCCAGCTCTCAGACCCGCAGTGTGAGTGATGGGCAGTAACCCAGCTCTCAGACCCGCAGTGTGAGTGATGGGCAGTAACCCAACTCTCAGACCCGCAGTGTGAGTGCAGTAACCCAGCTCTCAGACCTGCAGTGTGAGTGCAGTAACCCAGCTCTCAGACCTGCAGTGTGAGTGCAGTAACCCAGCTCTCAGACCCGCAGTGTGAGTGCAGTAACCCAGCTCTCAGACCTGCAGTGTGAGTGCAGTAACCCAGCTCTCAGACCTGCAGTGTGAGTGCAGTAACCCAGCTCTCAGACCTGCAGTGTGAGTGCAGTAACCCAGCTCTCAGACCCGCAGTGTGAGTGCAGTAACCCAGCTCTCAGACCTGCAGTGTGAGTGATGGGCAGTAACCCAGCTCTCAGACCCGCAGTGTGAGTGATGGGCAGTAACCCAGCTCTCAGACCCGCAGTGTGAGTGATGGGCAGTAACCCAGCTCTCAGACCCGCAGTGTGAGTGATGGGCAGTAACCCAGCTCTCAGACCCGCAGTGTGAGTGATGGGCAGTAACCCAGCTCTCAGACCCGCAGTGCGAGTGCAGTAACCCAGCTCTCAGACCCGCAGTGCGAGTGCAGTAACCCAGCTCTCAGACCCGCAGTGCGAGTGCAGTAACCCAGCTCTCAGACCCGCAGTGCGAGTGCAGTAACCCAGCTCTCAGACCCGCAGTGTGAGTGCAGTAACCCAGCTCTCAGACCCGCAGTGCGAGTGCAGTAACCCAGCTCTCAGACCCGCAGTGCGAGTGCAGTAACCCAACTCTCAGACCCGCAGTGTGAGTGCAGTAACCCAGCTCTCAGACCTGCAGTGTGAGTGCAGTAACCCAGCTCTCAGACCTGCAGTGTGAGTGCAGTAACCCAGCTCTCAGACCCGCAGTGTGAGTGCAGTAACCCAGCTCTCAGACCTGCAGTGTGAGTGCAGTAACCCAGCTCTCAGACCTGCAGTGTGAGTGCAGTAACCCAGCTCTCAGACCTGCAGTGTGAGTGCAGTAACCCAGCTCTCAGACCCGCAGTGTGAGTGCAGTAACCCAGCTCTCAGACCTGCAGTGTGAGTGATGGGCAGTAACCCAGCTCTCAGACCCGCAGTGTGAGTGATGGGCAGTAACCCAGCTCTCAGACCCGCAGTGTGAGTGATGGGCAGTAACCCAGCTCTCAGACCCGCAGTGTGAGTGATGGGCAGTAACCCAGCTCTCAGACCCGCAGTGTGAGTGATGGGCAGTAACCCAGCTCTCAGACCCGCAGTGCGAGTGCAGTAACCCAGCTCTCAGACCCGCAGTGCGAGTGCAGTAACCCAGCTCTCAGACCCGCAGTGTGAGTGCAGTAACCCAGCTCTCAGACCCGCAGTGCGAGTGCAGTAACCCAGCTCTCAGACCCGCAGTGCGAGTGCAGTAACCCAACTCTCAGACCCGCAGTGTGAGTGCAGTAACCCAGCTCTCAGACCTGCAGTGTGAGTGCAGTAACCCAGCTCTCAGACCTGCAGTGTGAGTGCAGTAACCCAGCTCTCAGACCCGCAGTGTGAGTGCAGTAACCCAGCTCTCAGACCTGCAGTGTGAGTGCAGTAACCCAGCTCTCAGACCTGCAGTGTGAGTGCAGTAACCCAGCTCTCAGACCTGCAGTGTGAGTGCAGTAACCCAGCTCTCAGACCCGCAGTGTGAGTGCAGTAACCCAGCTCTCAGACCTGCAGTGTGAGTGATGGGCAGTAACCCAGCTCTCAGACCCGCAGTGTGAGTGATGGGCAGTAACCCAGCTCTCAGACCCGCAGTGTGAGTGATGGTCAGTAACCCAGCTCTCAGACCCGCAGTGTGAGTGATGGGCAGTAACCCAGCTCTCAGACCCGCAGTGTGAGTGATGGGCAGTAACCCAGCTCTCAGACCCGCAGTGCGAGTGCAGTAACCCAGCTCTCAGACCCGCAGTGCGAGTGCAGTAACCCAGCTCTCAGACCCGCAGTGCGAGTGCAGTAACCCAGCTCTCAGACCCGCAGTGCGAGTGCAGTAACCCAGCTCTCAGACCCGCAGTGCGAGTGCAGTAACCCAGCTCTCAGACCCGCAGTGCGAGTGCAGTAACCCAACGCTCAGACCCGCAGTGTGAGTGCAGTAACCCAGCTCTCAGACCTGCAGTGTGAGTGCAGTAACCCAGCTCTCAGACCTGCAGTGTGAGTGCAGTAACCCAGCTCTCAGACCCGCAGTGTGAGTGCAGTAACCCAGCTCTCAGACCTGCAGTGTGAGTGCAGTAACCCAGCTCTCAGACCTGCAGTGTGAGTGCAGTAACCCAGCTCTCAGACCTGCAGTGTGAGTGCAGTAACCCAGCTCTCAGACCCGCAGTGTTAGTGCAGTAACCCAGCTCTCAGACCTGCAGTGTGAGTGCAGTAACCCAGCTCTCAGACCCTCTCCCTACCTTTTTGCATGTTGTACAGCCCAGCTTTGAATTTTGCATAACAAGCCAGGGGTTATACGTTTGCTTTTTCTTGAACTGAGCCTCCGTCCAAACTGCACCTGCTCCGGGCACTTCGTCGGTGGATGCACTGTCCTCCCTAGTGATGTGCAGTTCGCGAACGAATCGTTCTTTTTGAACGACTCACTAAGGTGAACAGTGGGAATCGGATCAGAGTCCCCATTGAATCGGTTCTTTTGATTCACCCTATGAACAAGCTGCGTGGCGCACAGGAGTCGAGTTACCAGCCTATCAAAAGTCATGAAATGATTCCTTACCTCTCGAGTCTGGCTGATTTGTTTGTTGTAACAAGGAAAACGGGTTGTCTCTCAACTCATTGAGTGTTATGAAACTGAAGACCGTATGTGCCATGTTGGATCCAAATTCCCGCTTACTTAGTGCATGATAAGAACTCTGTGTGAGCCAAAATGGCGCCAGTTACATCCTCCAGACCATAGCTATATATCTATGACCCAGACGCTGTGTACTTTCTAGAGTGCTGCTTCACGCTGTCAGAAACTCAGATTACAAGTTTGTGCACCATCATTTTATTTTTTTATTTTTCTTACAGTTCTTCTTAGTTTTCTATGTACGTAACCTTGTGTAAGTCTGCCAAACAAATAAATAATAAAATGAATCACTACTAGTTGTAGCCTATGTGTGTTTGTTATTTTTTATACACATACAAAATTCATCATATCTATATTTAACTATTTAGCACAAATTATGATTAATACTTCTAAGTCATCTTGAGTAAAGTCAGCCAAATTACTAAATAATAATAATAATAATAATAATAATAATAATAATAATAATAATAATAATAATAATAATAATAATTGAGATATACACCTCATTTCCAAAATAAATAAATACAAACATCTACTAGTATTGTAACTTTATTGTACCCAAGGCTTAATTATATAACTTGTGATTACATATTTGACCTTGAGGAATGAATTTATTTTATACATGACAATTTACAACTGCAGTTAAATATTTTATAATTTAATAATGACGGCGATTCCCCTTAGTCCACAAGGTGAAACGTAGTATCAGTTATGATACAACAACCTTTTAGGAGGATATTGCACATTCTAATGGATGGCGTTCTTAAACGTCTATTATATTTTACATGCACATTAAATATACATTTTCGAAATGTTATTTTACTGTGTTAAACACTAAAAAATACTAAATATATACACGTTTAAACTTTGTTTATATAAAATGTACATGTTGCGGTTATGGGTGTGCTTCAACGTATGTTCCATCCTCTGTTTCTGCCTCCTCTCAGTCCCCAGCCTCCCCCTGCTAGTTATACAAAGGGGAAAGGCAGGTTTTGTATTGTATTAATCCTGAAGGGAAAAATACCTCCTATAAATAACTGATTGTGAAATCGGAATACAAAAATATAGAAAGAAACAAAAAAGCCTGAATGACAGTTGGATTGACAGTTACAGTAGAACCTGTCAAATCCCATTTAATTGGTTCCAGGAGTCCATCGGATATGTAGAAATGTCCTTCCTCAGAGGGAGTCGTTGTACTACATTGCAGTTGCTTTAGTTATATAGGGAGATTATAAATGAACAATGTCAGATACAGCAGCGTGTCTAAATCACCACAGTGTGGTACTGGACGTATACTATACAAAGCAAATCAGCACTGTGATACAGTATTTGAAAATTTACAAAACAGCATTCCAAAAACAGCTCTTCTCCTGCTTCCTCAGTCTATGCCAAAGCAATCCGTGCTGTTAACCCAAGACAGGAACAACAAGAAAGCAAACACAGACTGGCTTTGGAGGGCCGTGAAAAAATCTTGTTAACGGTACAGTAATGATATGAATCCCTTGCTTTCTTGTTTTCTTTTATTTAACCTGGTTAAAGTGACAGCATGTTAAAAGAGAAACTGAAATCCTGAATGCATCGTCTTTTCTTTTATCTGCAACTGAATGCATCCTGTTTTACTATGAGCTGAATTTACTTTGTTAGACCCATAATACAATGTGCATTGATCGCTTTCCATCAGTGTTGGTCAGCTGGTAGCAGCATCCTGTGTGAATGACACATGCCAGAGGTTTTACTCCAGCCAACTGCTGCATTGTGAAGAAGCAGCCTCTGCCTGTTTATTCATGTAAACACAGTCACACCCATGTCCCTGGCTCTTGGGCGCTGTACTGTAACAAGATGCAAATGAGCAGAGATGTGTACACAGTGTTCCAGCTGTGCTGTGCTGTGCTGTGCTGTGCTGTGCTGTGCTGTGAGCCAGAAACTAAACCCAGGATTCTCTCCGCTTTTTATTTTTTGTAGTTTGTATTTGTTTCTTAAGAACAAGAAAAGGCCTTTTGGCCCACCTATGCTCATGGTCCGTTAGCACTCAGGAGAGGAAAAACAAAACAACCCGAACCAGGTTAGTAGAGGAAATGAAACCTCTGGGAATCCGTGGCTAGACGGACCGCCCTTCCTCCAGGCAGCTAGCTAAAGGTCTTATTGTGGTCACAGAGAGGGTCCTGTTCTCTGTGACCTGTGAAAAATAATTCTCAGCACTTACTTTGTTTAACCTCTTGACAATTTGAAATACCTCTATTAAGTCGCCTCTGACGCCTTCTTTCTAGGCTTTATTATTATTTATTTCTTAGCAGACGCCCTTATCCAGGGCGACTTACAATTGTTACAAGATATCACATTATACATTATTTCACATTATTTTTACATACAATTACCCATTTATACAGTTGGGTTTTTACTGGAGTAATCTAGGTAAAGTACCTTGCTCAAGGGTGCAACAGCAGTGTCCCCCACTGGGGATTGAACCCACAACCCTCCGGTCAAGAGTCCAGAGCCCTAACCAGTACTCCACACTGCTGCCCCTGCTGCCTTTACAGATTCAGCTCTTTCAGTCTGTCTTCATATGACATACCCTTCAATCCTGGAATTAATCGTGTTGCTCTCCTCTGTACTCTCTCCAATGCCTCAATGTCTTTGTTATGATATGGGGACCAGAGCTGTACACAGTATTCTAGGTGTGGTCATACCAGTGCATTATATCATTTTAATATTATTATTATTATTATTTATTTCTTAGCAGACGCCCTTATCCAGGGCGACTTACAATCGTAAGCAAATACATTTCAAGTGTTACAATACAAGTAATACAATAAGAGCAAGAAATACAATAACTTTTGTTCAAGCAAAGTACAAGTGTGACAAACCAAAATTCAATAATACAGCAGATAATAGTGATAGTTACATCAGGATATGATTAAATAGTGATAGTTACATCAGGATGTGATTAAATACAAAGTACTACAGGTTAAACACTTGGCAGATTACAGTATTCTGAAGTACAGGATTAAATGCAGTAAAATAGGGGGCAGATAAGAGCAAAATAAAGCACATTTACATGAAGGGTGATAGTGTCCCAGGATACAAACAGAGGAGTTCTACAGGTGCTGTTTGAAGAGGTGAGTCTTAAGGAGGCGCCGGAATGTGGTCAGGGACTGGGCAGTCCTGACATCTGTAGGAAGGTCATTCCACCACTGCGGAGCAAGGGTGGAGAAGGAGCGGGCTCTGGAGGCAGGGGAGCGTAGCGGAGGTAGAGCTAGTCTTCTAGTGCAGGCGGAGCGGAGAGGTCGAGTGGGGGTGTAGGGAGAGATGAGGGTCTGGAGGTACCTGGGTGCAGTCTGGTCAAGGCATCTGTAGGCTAGTACAAGAGTCTTGAACTGGATGAGAGCGGTGATCGGGAGCCAGTGGAGCGAGCGGAGTAGTGGAGTAGCGTGGACGAAGCGAGGCAGAGAGAACACCAGGCGGGCAGCAGAGTTCTGGATGAGCTGGAGCGGACGGGTGGCGGACGCAGGGAGGCCAGCCAGGAGGGAGTTGCAGTAGTCTAGGCGGGAGAGTACCAGGGCCTGGACCAGGAGCTGGGTAGCATAGTTGGTGAGGAAGGGTCGGATTCTTCGGATGTTGCTCAGGAAGAATCGGCAAGTGCGTGCCAGAGTGGAGATGTGCTGGGAATAAGAGAGGCAGGGGTCCAGGGTGACTGCAAGGTTCTTAGCGGAGGAAGAGGGAGAGAGTGTGGTAGATTCCAGAGGAACAGAGATAGAGAGATCAGAGGAGGGGGAGGAGGAAGGAAAGAAAAGGAGGTCAGATTTAGAGAGGTTGAGTTTGAGGTGATGCGAGTGCATCCAGGAGGAAATAGCAGACAGACAGGTAGAGATACGGGAGGAGATGGTGGAGTCAGAGGTGGGGAAGGAGAGGAAAATCTGAGCATCATCAGCATAGAAATGGTATGAGAAACCATAGGATGCGATGAGGGGGCCCAGGGAGCGGATGTAGAGAGAGAACAGGAGAGGACCCAAGACTGACAGTTTGAATTCAACTGTCTTGAATATATAACCTAACATTCTATTGGCCTTTTTTATAGCTTTTCCGCACTGTGTTGGCTTAAGAGATTCATCCACTGCTACCCCCAAGTCCTTTTCATACACAGCCTCCTCTATTTCTTTACTATTCATGCTGTACTTGCCTATAATGTTTTTGCCCCCTATGTGCTAGACTTTGCATTTATTCACATTAAATTTAATCTGCCATTAGTCTCTTTGTATTATTAAAGTTGCTGATTGGGAGTTGGCTACCCCTCCCAGTCATCTGCAAATTTGCATAGTTTATTGATTATGTCTTGGTCCAAGTCATTTATATAGATTAGGAATAACAGTGGTCCCAATACTGATCCCTGTGGTGCCCCACTTGTTCCGTTACTCCAGTTTGATGCCTGGCCTCTAATTATCTTGTAAGCAGTTATGAATCCATGCTGCCACTTTACCATGTATACTCACTGATTTAATCTTTAGATATAGTCTTTCCTGCGGTACTTTGTCAAATGCCTTTTGAAAATCTAAGTAGATGATGTCATACGCACTGTCCTTGTCCACTCTAGTAGTCACCTCCTGTAAGAAATCTAATAAATTAGTTAAACAGGCCTCCTAAAGCCATGCTAGCTGTCTCCTATGTTGTTACTATATAAATATTCCTCCATTTTGGTCCTTATTATAGTTTCCATGATTTTACATATGATTGATGTTAAACTTATAGGTGGTTTGTTTATTATAAGTGCTGCAAGCTCCCTTAGTATTTAATTATCTTTTATAACAAACGCTGGTAATGATGTTTGTGTACATTCTGTTAACTTTGTTATATTGTATAAATCCTCCTTTGTAAATACTTGCACAAAGTATTTATTAAGTGCATCTGTGATTTGGTTGTCTTTAGTCACTAAATTACCACTGCTGTCATGTAAACAACTGACTTCCTCTTTCAGTTTCCTTTTAACATTAACATAGTGAACAGACCCTTGTGGATGAAGTTTACGAGCTACCGCTGCTATCTACCTCTGCTAAGACTCCGCTTTAGTGGCAAAGTCTTATTTGCATGAGTCCTGGTGTGACCGGCACACCTCTGTACTGCGCCAAAGTCAAGGAGAGCCTTCGTGCCTCAGACCTGGCTTCATTACCCCCTGACAGGCTGACAGCATTGAGGCAGGCTGGCTTCATTACCCCCTGCACAGAGCAGACTGGCTTCCCTGTCACAGACTGGTCTGCAGTCACAGTGCTGCACAGAGCAGACTGGCTTCCCTGTCACAGACTGGTCTGCAGTCACAGTGCTGCACGGAGCAGACTGGCTTCCCTGTCATAGACTGGTCTGCAGTCACAGTGCTGCACAGAGCAGACTGGCTTCCCTGTCACAGACTGGTCTGCAGTCACAGTGCTGCACAGAGCAGACTGGCTTCCCTGTCACAGACTGGTCTGCAGTCACAGTGCTGCACAGAGCAGACTGGCTTCCCTGTCACAGACTGGTCTGCAGTCACAGTGCTGCACAGAGCAGACTGGCTTCCCTGTCACAGACTGGTCTGCAGTCACAGTGCTATAAAGTACTGTGTAAATTTACTGTGGTAAGCATTTAAAAAGGAGAACAGAAGCAGCAAGCAGCAGCAGCTGTAGTAGTTACAGGAAGGGATATTCATTCTGGCGTGTTTTCAGGACCAGCGCTAGGCAGCGATTGAGGTGGCGCCCCCTCTGAGTTACTGCTGTGTATTGTGTGGTTAAACAGCATTAGTTACCATATGTCTTGGTGAATAGCTTTAAACTGAAACATATTCAGTATATTATTATTCATAATAGCTTTAATATAATTTCCCTAAACTCAAATACGCATTTCAATCCCTTCTACACAACTGTCCAGCTAGGCACAGCGACAGAGAAGCTAAATAAACATCTGTATGCTTGTTACTCTCATAGATTGGCTATGGTATCAGTGTCTGTAAATACATCAGCGTTGTTATACCCAAAATAATCCTAGAAAGCCAACAGTCCGGTTTCAGGAAACACTAATTCTCAGTGAAGAAGTACAAACATCTTCCAACGGAGCAAAAGTTCAGTAACAGCACGTAACGATTTGGGATGGGCAACTTTCTTTGAAGTGAACAGAAGGCTTCAAAAACCACAAAACTGTAAAAAGCTTTTGGCACGCTTTGCATTTATTTCAGTCGGCTACACAATGCAGAACTAAATAACTGCTACAGTGTATGCAGCATGTTAACGGAAGAGTAGGGGGTGAATACCGACAAATAAAAACATCTGCATTTAAAAAGGATTATTATTTTGGTATCTTGCCAGTCAGAGTGAAACGTGTGGTTCAGGTTATATTCCATTGGCACGGCCATGCCTCGGAGATACAAGGCATTGGGGCTTCCCTCCATTTTCATTACACATTCACACCGTGCATGGTACCTGGCTTTCTCTAGATAGCTTTCCTTTATGATAAAAAGAACCTTACCCCAGCCATCTGACTTCTACATTGAAAAAGGCACTTTGGAGCATGCTTATCATAGCAAAACAGTGCTTGAGAAATTAAACATATCAGGGCAAATAATCAATCTGTTTGTTGGCAGCCTAATAAAATGCCTGGTGGGTGAAATGCTCCACAGTGAATAGAAAAGTGTGAGCGCTTGAATCACATCAACACTGTATCCAAACTGGATGAACACACATCACCCACAAGAGGGCTTATTGAATCACATCAACACTGTATCCAAACTGGATGAACACACAACACCCACAAGAGGGCTTATTGAATCACATCAACAATGTATCCAAACTGGATGAACACACAACACCCACAAGAGGGCTTATTGAATCACATCAACACTGTATCCAAACTGGATGAACACACAACACCCACAAGAGGGCTTATTGAATCACATCAACACTGTATCCAAACTGGATGAACACACAACACCCACAAGAGGGCTTATTGAATCACATCAAGACTGTATCCAAAGAATCCAGTGCAGTGTGTACGGCTGGTATAGACCTGCTGTATGAGCCTGGTCTGTAATAGAATCCAGTTCCTGCTGTTTGTAGAGAGAGGAGCAGGTGGAAGTCAGCAGTGGGTTCACTTGATTCCTCAGTTTAGTTTGTGTGGCTGATTCATATCCTGTAACACTGACACTGTTCCTCTAGCGTGCGATCACAATCACCCACACTCCTTTGGAACTTTGTTTTTCAGTATTTTCACTCCATGCTTGTTGTACAACCTTAGACAGCTAGTCAGTTCAAATGACTTACACGACGAACATTGACCAGTTTTGAATCTTTGTAAGAGACCCACTGTACTGTACTGAAAAACACGTGAATATAATATGAAATAAATAAATAATGCTGGAATGAAGTGCGGTCTTGCAGCAGTGTAAATTCAGAGGTGGGAGGGAGAGTTTGTTTCTCTGACTCTCTTTGTCCTCCCATTGTTGACTTCCTCCCGCCAGCCACATCCTGGTTCTTCTCTGTGTCACGGCTTGCGTGGTGAGGCTATGTTTAGCTCCCGGCCCACTCACAGTGAAATGCGTGGGCCACAGCTCGTGAATGAGGGGGCGCCAGCCGTTTCTAATTATAGCAACTTCCTTTTTGCTTTTTATTTTCCGTGCTACGTCAGGCTTGCTTTCTTTCATTCTTGCTTTCGTTCTTTCGTGGACCTGATTGCTGACATTTTCTTGTCTAAATGAACCCAGGCTACTCTTTTCCCTAAACTGTGCCTCTGTATGAAGAACCTTTCCTCTACATGTCGTCAAATGTTTTAAACTGTTCTTTAAAAGGTATTTTTCAACTCTTATAAAGGTTTTCCGTAGTAAAGCATAGCAAAGTGTGATAAAGTATAATAAAAGCATGGTTAAGCAGGTAAGCACTGTAAAGTCCAGATGTGAATAGTAAAGCATATTAAAATCCCAGGCCAAAAATACAGGCAAACCCTGGAAGACTTTGGTAAGTACACATTATAACCACTGGAAAAGCATGGGGGAAACTGCAACCTCACAGTGCTAAAATACCATGGTAAGCATTTCTATTAGAGTCATAAGAATAGTAAGAATGGTAACCAGGCAATTGACTAGTGTTAGCATTTCATATAACAATAGCTAGCATTCATATTCATGAATGTTAATCATGTTTACTTTATTAATGACATTCCTTTTAACTATTTCCTGATTAATGAACAATGAATGAAACGTGAACAATGCATCTGAAATGCAAAGTTACTGTAACTTGTTTTATGAAACCCTTATACAAGTTTGCCTTGGGACGTTTTTAATCTTGACCTAAGCTTGCACTTCAGTGTGAGACTGAGGTAAGAGAGTGGGACTAGTGTGATTGTTAGTCTCACCTACACCTGTGCGAGCTTCCCAGCTGACAGCAGCGTTGTGATGCGCCTGTGCAAGTGAGCTCATCGTTGAGTCTGATGGGAAGATCTGAAGGTGAGACTGATAACAAGTGGGCTTACTGGCCCTGAGCTGGTGGAAATGAGCTTCTGTCTTTCACAGCACGTTGTGTGCATATTGATTATCTGACATGAGGGTTTTCTTGAGCTGCTGTGTTAGCATGTCAGCTCGATAACAGGGGCCTCCTTCATGTTGAAAGAGTCTCTGTTTTAGTGATCTTGGAGAGTTCAGACCGTGTGCTGGACAAGTTTTCATGGCCATTAAAAAATCCTCTTGGTTAAGTTTTACTTTATACTGAAAACCTTGAAATAGAAAGAAAGACAGAAAGGAATTCCGCTTGTGTCCTAATGAAATTCATCTTGTGAGTTGTGTAGCTGTCAGGTTTCCGTTTCGCACACAGATTGCAATGGCACAGTGCTCTGGGATTCACTGACGTGGTTCATAGGAATAGAGGGGTGGACTCTCATATTCACTGAGATAGCTGAGAGAAGCTAGCTAGCGTCTTCAGAACAGACAGAGAAAGAGGAGAGAAGGAAAAGAAAAAGAGAGGAGTGAAAGAGGAGAGAAGAAAAAGAAAGAGGAGTGAAAGAGGAGAGAAGGAAAAGAAAGAGAGGAGTGAAAGAGGAGAGAAGGAAAAGAAAGAGGAGTGAAAGAGGAGAGAAGGAAAAGAAAGAGAGGAGTGAAAGAAAAAGAGGAGTGGAAGAGGAGAGAAGGAAAAGAAAAAGAGAGGAGTGGAAGAGGAGAGAAGGAAAAGAAAGGAGTGAAAGAGGAGAGAAGGAAATGAAAAAGAAAGGAGTGAAAGTGGAGAGAAAGTTCAATGGAAACGGTATAGAGAGAGAGGGGGGCCTGGGAGGCAGGGGTACAGCAGCTGTGTGATCTGGGGAAGCGATACGCTGGGGTATAGCGGCTGTGTGATCTGGGGAAGCGATATGCAGGGGTACAGCCGCTGTGTGATCTGGGGAAGCGAAATACAGGGGTACAGCGGCTGTGTGATCTGGGGAAGCAATATGCAGGGGTACAGCGGCTGTGTGTTGGGAGTGATGGTGAAAGCCCAGGAGACCGCCCATCTCGGGAGCGGTATGATCTGGGGAAGCGATATCTCACACTGTTTGAATGACCGTGCTCAGGGTGAGGCTCAGACAAAGGGCTCTTATTGTCTGTGAGTGAATGAAGAGAGAAGAGCGGGAGCAGCACAGAGACACACACAGCACTCGTACATCACCAAGAGGCACCGCACTCACATTGTAAATACACACTGATCTACTGAGGAACCATGCATTAACCCTTCCAGTGCCAGCACAGATACAACAAGCCCTCTGCATAAGAACATAGGAACATAAACAAGTTTACAAACGAGAGGAGGCCATTCAGCCCATCTTGCTCGTTTGGTTGTTAGTAGCTTATTGATCCCATAATCTCATCAAGCAGCTTCTTGAAGGATCCCAGGGTGTCAGCTTCAACAACATTACTGGGGAGTTGGTTCCAGACCCTCACAATTCTCTGTGTAAAAAAGCGCCTCCTATTTTCTGTTCTGAATGCCCCTTTATCTAATCTCCATTTGTGACCCCTGGTCCTTGTTTCTTTTTTCAGGTCAAAAAAGTCCCCTGGGTCGACATTGTCTATACCTTTTAGAATTTTGAATGCTTGAATCAGATCACCGCATAGTCTTCTTTGTTCAAGTCTGAATAGATTCAATTATTTTAACCTGTCTGCATACAACATGCCTTTTAAACCCAGGATAATTCTGGTCGCTTTTCTTTGCACTCTTTCTAGAGCAGCAATATCCTTTTTGTAACGAGGTGACCAGAACTGAACACAATATTCTAGGTGAGGTCTTACTAATGCATTGTAAAGTTTTAACATTACTTCCCTTGATTTAAATTCAACACCTCTCACAATATATCCGAGCATCTTGTTGGCCTTTTTTATAGCTTCCCCACATTGGAAGCTATATATCCACATTGCACAGCACACTCACATTGTAAATACATACTGATCTACTGAGGCACCATGCATTAACCCTTCCAGTGCCAGCACAGACACAACAAGCCCTCTGCATGGTACACTCACATTGTAAATACCTACAGAAGCCCTGTGCATTAACCCTTCCAGTACCAGCACAGATACAACATGCCGTTGGCCTGGTGCTCTTGTAAGGTTTAAAAATGAAGGTTTTTCACTCCATCTTATTCGTATGATTCTGTATGACACGCGCATCCACAATGTTTAGAATTCACATCCTAGCCCTATATTTAATGTAATATGCCTGTATTTAATGTATTTGCATTTTTTTAAATGTACTATGCCCTGTATTTCACTGTAATAGGAGTTTGCCATGAAACATACAAGATAGGATTTCAAATGATGTATAAACCTCTGTTATTTCATTGCAAAAATTAAACTCATTATCAAAAATGGTGGCAAACCACCACCTCGTCCCTTAAGACGCGCTTTCAGATAGAAGGAAACACCTGAAGGACAGGCCTCTACCAGGGATGCATTTTCATCTCTCTTCAACCACGTCTCAACTATAGCAAAAATGTCTACATTTGTTTCAAGAATAACATTGTTAATTAAACTGACTTGTTTGCCAAAGATCTTATATTAAGTAAGCCAAGACGAAGCATGGTTGGTGCAGGGCATGGTAAGTTGACAGTGTGATGACGTCATAACTTTAACTACATTTTCAGTACCAGAGCCCGGAGGGGAAGCTGTTGGTTGATAGTGGGGAACTGACACTACTTCAATTGGGCAGATTAAATGTTTCAGTTGTGGAGTCTGTCCACATGACTGAGGCGTGTGAGTCAATTCTCCTCAACACATACCTAGTCAAAGGCTATTAGAGTAATTCTCAATGTTTTCTGCCAATCTAAATGATCCCAAGCTATTTGGATGCAGACCATCGTTCTTAAAAACCCAGGTCTCGCCCAGAATATCCCACTGTCAATAAAAGCCAGATTCTCAGAGGCACAGCTGTATGCTAGCCAGTTGTTAAGTGAAAAAAGTCTACTAAAGGCTTCACATCCCCTCCTGACAACAAATCCATTACCTTAAACAGCAATAATTAGTACAAATATTCCAACCATTTCCAACTTTGGAGAACCCAGCCCTGTGCACTGTGGATATTTCATTGATACTCTCCTAGTAGAGCTCCTGCAAGCTGTGCTGGGGTAGGCATGGATACTGCAGTGTGTGTCTGAGCGGTACTGTATTGCAAGGTCCAACACTGAGTGGGGTAGGCATGGATACTGCAGTGTGTGTCTGAGCGGTACTGTATTGCAAGGTTCAACACTGAGTGGGGTAGGCATGGATACTGCAGTGTGTGTCTGAGCGGTACTGTATTGCAAGGTTCAACACTGAGTGGGGTAGGCATGGATACTGTAGTGTGTGTATGAGCGGTACTGTATTGCAAGGTTCAACACTGAGTCGGGTAGGCATGGATACTGCAGTGTGTGTCTGAGTGGTACTGTATTGCAAGGTTCAACACTGAGTCGGGTAGGCATGGATACTGCAGTGTGTGCTGAGCGGTACTGTAAAAGTCATTTTTGCTTCATGAAATAGTCAGCTTTGCTTCATGAGTGATTGTAGCACATATTCCACCTAGCATCTGTTCTTGGTTAACCAACGGTATTCCTGGCTAAAACTGATTTGCCTCAATTTGAATAGCGGTGGTGTGTGTTTTCAGCCTGTGTAAACTGAACTGGGTATTTTAAAAGATCCTATTTGAATAGTGCAGCACAGAGACCTGCTGTGGACGAGATGTGTGGGTTACTCTGGTGGTGTCTGTCAGACGTGCTTCAGATAAATAAATACATCCCGGTGCAGCTGCTCTGAGCTGCTGAAGGATAACGGGATTCTGTATTCTTTAACCTCTGCAATGATGGAAAAAATGGAGGCCAGATTTACCAATCCCAATGTTAGTTAAAAAATCTGATTGGCAAATAAGTTCTATTTGTGTAACGAAACACTTGTGGAATGTGGATTTTTGTATTGGGGTGCCTGTCTATAAGATCAGGTAGGAGTGTCCCATAGCAGAGCAGCAGGTTTGTTCAGTGGTCTCTCTGGAGGTCTAGGGTGCAGTTTGTATTGAGAAAGGATTTGCACAGAATGTTTGCAGTCACCCCCCCCATGCATTTCCATGGTTATACAATGCATTTTCCATTACCATGGTTTGGAATGATTTTTAATATGCTTTACCATACCTCTCTGGGATTTACAATGCTTCCCTATTATTATTTATTTATTTTTAGCAGACGCCTCTCGCCAAGGCGATACAGAGACTAGGGTGTGTGAGCTATGCATGAGCTGCAGAGTCACTTAAGCCAGGTCCACACCTGAGCGATCAGCTGCGCAGCCAAATCGCTCTCGAAATTGCGCAACTTAATCGCCTGCAACCGCTTTGTCCAAACCTGAGCAACTAGTTGAGCAACTAGTTGAGCAACACGTTTCACGCTTTTAAAGTGTGTGTATGTTTGTTTTTTTCTGCCGATTGCGCTGACCCTGCTGGTGCTGTCGGTTCTTTCCTTCATCTGTCATTATCTTTAGTAAACGATGGCTTGAATGCTGGACAAGACTTTGGCTGAGGACGCAGTTGTTATCTTTTTAAATAGTTGACATCTTTTTAAATGTACCTTCTCTTTACCACAGGAAAGTAAAGAGTGAGGAGATTGTAACAACCAATGAGCGGTCGTGCACATGATAAAAAAACGTCACTACAGATCGCTCAGCAGATTGCTTGTCTTCACTGTAAGCAGCCAGTTGCTCAACAGCTTGCTCGGGTGTGGACTCGACTTTACAACAATGTCTCACCCGAAAGATGGAGCACAAGGAGGTTCAGTGACTTGCTCAAGGTCACACAGTGAGTAAGTGAGTGAGCCTGAATTTGAACCGGGGACCTTCTGGTTACAAGCCCTTTGCTTTAACCACCAACCACACAGCCTCCTATGCTTTACCATGCTTTCACTATGCCTTATTACACTTTGCTGTGCTTTTACAATGGTAAACTAAGGGTTTTGCAGACCACAAGTTATTCTTTTTCCTGTTCCAGTTCATATCTGGCACCAGGGTATGCCGACATCTGAAACTAGAATCCTGGTATTGAGCCACAGTCCCAGGTACTAGTTCACTAGGGCTGTCCTAGAGATAGATGTTAATCCCCATGTCTCCTATCTCTCCCAGGCCCCGGGTCCCCCCTCTCAGGAGAATGAGCCGAGCGCACGGAGAGGAGCCCTGATTCCACAGGTAAGAGCGCAAATGAAAACCCCTTTCATTCCCCTCTGTCATTGTGACAGTGTTACTGTGAAAACCCCTTTCATTCTCACCTCTCTCATTGAGACAGTGTTACTGTGAAGACACCTTTCATTCCCCTCTGTCATTGTGACAGTGTTACTGTGAAAACACCTTTCATTCTCACCTCTCTCATTGTGACAGTGTTACTATGAAAACTTCTTTCATTCTCACCTCTCTCATTGTGACAGTGTTACTATGAAAATCTCTTTCATTCCCCTCTCTTATTGTGACAGTGTTACTATGAAAATCTCTTTCATTCCCCTCTCTCATTGTGACAGTGTTACTATGAAAATCTCTTTCATTCCCCTCTCTCATTGTGACAGTGTTACTATGAAAATCTCTTTCATTCCCCTCTCTCATTGTGACAGTGTTACTATGAAAATCTCTTTCATTCCCCTCTCTCATTGTGACAGTGTGTCACAAAGACGGCCAGAGTGGGTGGCGTCAGACCAGAAGCAGGAAATAAACAGACAGAGACTTGTGGTTTGGTGGAGCTGAGCGAATGCTTTCGCTCAGCATTTAATAAACAGCACAGAAAATAAAAGGTTTGAAACAAAAACACAGGACACGGCACTTGCGCCAAAATAAATAGACAAACAAAACATACTAAACACTTAACAAACGGTGCACGGAGAGACAAACAAACACGGTGAGTACAAACACTTATAGATTTCACTTTAACGTTTCTCCTTCTCTTTCTCACCCGTTCTCCACTCTCGAACACCCAACCCGACTGAATGAAATGTGCATCTATATATACTGTTGTGCTGGGATTCAATTACTAATTAATTATTCACTTGAATCCCAGCACGTGAATTAATTCTGTGCAACCCCGTGCTTACATATTACATTTAACCAGCACGTGAAGTGATTTGTGCCCTCCTCGTGCCTAAATACAAATCTACACTTTTTAAATCACACGTGAAACACAGACCCGTTTATATCCTGTGTACCAATGACTATACACCAACATTAACACACACACGCAACATACAACACATAATATGCACAAAGGGGCGGGGCACATTGCCAAACAGTGTTACTATGAAAATCTCTTTCATTCCCCTCTGTCATTGTGACAGTGTTACTGTGAAAACCCCTTTCATTCTCACCTCTCTCATTGTGAGTGTTACTGTGAAAACCCCTTTCATTCCCCTCTCTCATTGTGACAGTGTTACTGTGAAAACCTCTTTCATTCTCACCTCTCTCATTGTGACAGTGTTACTATGAAAATCTCTTTCATTCCCCTCTCTCATTGTGACAGTGTTACTATGAAAATCTCTTTCATTCTCACCTCTCTCATTGTGACAGTGTTACTGTGAAAATCTCTTTCATTCCCCTCTCTCATTGTGACAGTGTTACTATGAAAATCTCTTTCATTCCCCTCTCTCATTGTGACAGTGTTACTATGAAAATCTCTTTCATTCCCCTCTGTCATTGTGATAGTGTTACTATGAAAATCTCTTTCATTCCCCTCTCTCATTGTGACAGTGTTACTATGAAAATCTCTTTCATTCCCCTCTCTCATTGTGACAGTGTTACTATGAAAATATCTTTCATTCCCCTCTGTCATTGTGACAGTGTTACTGTGAAAACCCCTTTCATTCTCACCTCTCTCATTGTGACACTGTTACTGTGAAAACCCCTTTCATTGTCACCTCTCTCATTGTGACAGTTACTGTGAAAACCACTTTCATTCTCACCTCTCTCATTGTGACAGTGTTACTATGAAAATCTCTTTCATTCCCCTCTCTCATTGTGACAGTGTTACTATGAAAATCTCTTTCATTCCCCTCTCTCATTGTGACAGTGTTACTATGAAAATATCTTTCATTCCCCTCTGTCATTGTGACAGTGTTACTGTGAAAACCCCTTTCATTCTCACCTCTCTCATTGTGACACTGTTACTGTGAAAACCCCTTTCATTGTCACCTCTCTCATTGTGACAGTTACTGTGAAAACCCCTTTCATTGTCACCTCTCTCATTGTGACAGTTACTGTGAAAACCTCTTTCATTCTCACCTCTCTCATTGTGACAGTGTTACTATGAAAATCTCTTTCATTCCCCTCTCTCATTGTGACAGTGTTACTATGAAAATCTCTTTCATTCCCCTCTCTCATTGTGACAGTGTTACTATGAAAATATCTTTCATTCCCCTCTGTCATTGTGACAGTGTTACTGTGAAAACCCCTTTCATTCTCACCTCTCTCATTGTGACACTGTTACTGTGAAAACCCCTTTCATTGTCACCTCTCTCATTGTGACAGTTACTGTGAAAACCTCTTTCATTCTCACCTCTCATTGTGACAGTGTTACTGTGAAAACCTCTTTCATTCTCACCTCTCTCATTGTGACAGTGTTACTATGAAAATCTCTTTCATTCCCCTCTCTCATTGTGACAGTGTTACTATGAAAATCTCTTTCATTCCCCTCTCTCATTGTGACAGTGTTACTATGAAAATCTCTTTCATTCCCCTCTCTCATTGTGACAGTGTTACTGTGAAAATCTCTTTCATTCCCCTCTCTCATTGTGACAGTGTTACTATGAAAATCTCTTTCATTCCCCTCTATCATTGTGACAGTTGTAGTCTGAAGGAGGCGCCCTGTCCCTGTTTGTTTTAAGGAATGTTTTGATAAGGACTGTTTTTTTAAAGCCTGTTTTGATTCATTAAATAAAGTTTGCCGTCCATGGAAAACCTTTTTCAGTTGGTTTCAGAGAGGGTTACAAGTTTATTCTCAATTTTAAAAGCAGAATTTAAACTAAGAAAAATTTTGTAATACAATACAATACAATACAATTCACAGAACAAAAACATTCCTTCAAACAGTATTTAAAGCTTTGTGAATAGGGGCTGAGGATGAGGATGCAAATTTTTTCATGATGAGCAAATAGGCACAAAATAAATAGTTACCAAACAACTCAAGAATAGGTTTGATAATACAAATAAAAGTAATGTGCCGCAGTTTCTTCTACGGGGCAGTGCAGAGGCATGTAATCACATGGTAACAGTCACCATGATCAAATCTGATATGAATGATAGGTGTGTAATTACATGGACGTGGCCTGTACTGAAGTGTGACGTGTGAATACACTACTGTAACTACAGTAACAGGATTCGCAAGAGCATTTCCATGTAATTACACTGCAGTTACCACGTGAGAGAAGGTAATTACCCAGTAATGCCAGTGTTTTCACATGCTGCCCCAAGGCCCTGTAATCTGCATCGCTATCCCAGTGCTTTGTTGTGTTATTGCTCTTTACCGCATTGATTCAGATATTCTCACATGTTTCTTCAGTTCAGTGTGATTTAATTGCTCGCTGATTTATTCCAGTAAAAGCTTGGCATGGAGTTGCTGCTTGGGGTTGTTGTTTGTCAGTGGAATGTTATTTAGGAAAAGTCCCACAATGAAAGTGTCATTAGCAGTGTTTTAGGAAATATGCATTTAAGACGTCTCAGCTAGTGCCTTCATTAATACACAGCGTTTCTTATAAGAGTTTTCTGATTTGTGAATGTTCCTGAAGGTATGGAGCCACAGTATTGCTGTATATTATCTAGAAGTAACTGCAGGTTTATAGCGGTACTGCGTCGTCTTTTCCATATGCAGTAGTAAGTCTGAAAGGCAGGCACACAAGCTGGAAGCAGCCCCGTGTATGGATATGTGATCAGTTAAATGCACAGCGAGCCTGTCTTCTCGTGAGCACTTTGGGCGGACAATAGGACCGCAAAGCCAAGCTCTTATACCATGAGAGAGAGGGTCAACTGCACATATAAGCTTATTATAAATCATGTATTCATTAGAAGAAAACAGTACAATGCTTAGTTAAGGACATTCTCGCATATCGGTTGGTTGTCCACCATACACAAGATGACACTTAAGGCAAAATAACGTGTTCTGGAATGTTCTGAAATGTCATTTTGAAAGGCTGAGCAGCTTCGTGGTTTATATGAATGATTCATTACAGATAGGGTGGTTAGAACACAAGTGGTGGTCACATTTACCCCAGATACAGCCATTAATATTGCATCACTTTGCATCAGTAAAATAAATAATAGTGTGAAGTAACTGGGAAAACATTGTCCAGGGGTCTTATAACTGAACAGCAGCGCAGAACAGCAGTGTTAATCTGAGGGGTTTAGTGGGTACCCTAATATCACAGTGTAATAAAGCATAGTGAAAGCATGATATAAAGCATTGGACATCTCTGTAAACAATATCCACAAAGTCCTGGCCAAAAACCTTCAGGTCTAGCCTTAGTCTTCAACAAACAATGTTTGCGTATTTGTAAGGTTTCATTTTTAATCCAGAGGGGCCAGTGCCAGGACTGAAAGAAACTGGGCTCTGCCTCAATCTGGACCGATGAATTAAAGATACAGTAACACAGAGTGACAGAGCCATGCAGGAAGAAGACTTCAGCACTGAACCGGCTAGCGCTGACATGTGTAGCATGCTTTGTGAAGCACACAGGTTTTTAATGATAACAAACAATACTATGTTTTTAGTCACTACCATGGCTTTTTTTCTGAAGATTTTGTCTGTAACTAAAGATTCATTGTGGTGTGATTGTTTAGCCACATGGAAAATCAATGTGAAATGCAGACAGTGCAAGTGCAGTGGAGTTTGTGTAATGTACACAGGGCCAGATTAACCCATCACAGGGCCCGAGGCTCACTTCTGAGCCCCTATCTTCTTATATGAATAACAACAAATATACGATTATATATATATATGTATATATATATATATTAGCTTAACTTACGCGCCACCAATTTTCAAAAGGTATCATTTTCATTTTTAAGCTATTATACAAGGTTTTGATCCGAAACGGTCAATTATGACAAAATTTTCGTGCACTGAACTGAACTGAACGACAGACCAAATCTGCCAGAAACAGTTCAATTGAAGGTAGTGTGCTAAATACATTTCAAAATAAATTTGGAAAAAACTGAAGCCTACGTCAAATCCCATAGCAGAGCTTGATAATCACCTTTCACGATTTACTGAATAAAAATTCAACAGTTCAGTATGGACAAGAGCACCATGTTGATTTGTTATCCAATTTAAAAACCTGATACTTGGATTGGAGGGGCTCAATTTTCTGTCAACTAGCTGTCCCCCATAGTCCACAAAAATATATATTAAATAAACAAACACACCTGCACATTATCGTGTAGTCAAATCAAGGTTGCCAACCATTTTGTTTTTACTGGCATACAGATTTACAATGGCCTTTTTTTTTTTTACTGACATCCTTTAAAAAACAAATAGAAACTATACATACAAATACGTCATAAAATAGTCAAGTTTCTTTCTGTCTTATTTACTTCTTCTGGTCATACATGGACACATTTGGAGACTGGATCGTTGGTCTGAAGCTGGTGCTGTTTTCTTACGTCTGTTTTTACAAGGTTCATCTGAGAAAAAAACTTGTTCTAGTTCTGCAGTGCTGGGTGGCAAAGTCAGCATAGTAATGACAACCTCGGCAAGTGTAGGAAACGTGGCTCTCCGCTAGGTATATAAAGAGCGCAGTTTTGTGCTGGTTTTCATCAGTCAGTCATTCACTTGTTATTGCATAAATTCCATCTAGGCTAGCCAGCATATTTCCAATAACAAAAAAGCATTGCAAGCTGGACGATGTGTCCCGAGCTCGCTGTGCTTTGTTTTCTTACTCATAAGGTATATGTCATTCGAGCTGATTGGGAAAGCTGCAAGCAATACAAAATACTGTATACCAGATTTATTTTGATTCAAAATAACGGACATCAGTGTTAAAATGTGACTTTCTTTTTTTTGACTGGCCTTAATGGACAGTTGGCAGCCTTAAGCCAAATGCAGTTTAACGTGGCTTATTTCTTTCTTAATCTTCATTACAGCAGGCAGTGAGCGTTCCTTGCTTTGCTGTTGATCGGAGGTGTTTTTCGACACGCTTCGTTAAGAAAATGCTCTTTCTCCAGGGTCGGGGATAATGTTTTAGGTGGTTCGGGGCTTTCAGCACAGATTTGTAAAAAGATTTCTAATGCCCCCCATTGCCGCTTGCATTCTTCTTCTTCCCATTTCCTGTGTTTATGATTTGATGGCCCTGAAAGAGACGTCGCGTGAAAGTGAGCATGACAGTAAGTTCCGGGTCAGCAGTTTGATTTTGTGTGAACTGCCTCGGTTGAAATGTCAGTGAGTGAAGTTCTTCCAGTTTGCGCTCAATTCCATATCTGCTTCTAAATAAATAAATAAATAAATAATCTTTTTGTTTTGGGCCCCCCATGACTTTGGGCTCTAGGCAGGTGCCTAGTTTGCCTATGCGTTAATCCGGCCCTGGTCATTAGAAGTAGCCTCAGGGGTGCGCGCCCCCCCGGTTGAAAACCCCTGCTTTAGAGGTTCAAAAACAGCCCAGAAAAGCCCAAAGAACAGCAAACCTATTTAACAAACCAGTGCGCGCACATACAGAGGAATATGAGTCCTCATATTCACACAGTCACATACAGAGTCCTCATATTCACACAGTCACATAGTGAGAGTCCTCATATTCACACAGTCACATACAGAGTCCTCATATTCACACAGTCACATACAGAGTCCTCATATTCACACAGTCACATACAGAGTCCTCATATTCACACAGTCACATACAGAGTCCTCATATTCACACAGTCACATAGTGAGAGTCCTCATATTCACACAGTCGCATACAGAGTCCTCATATTCACACAGTCACATACAGAGTCCTCATATTCACACAGTCACATACAGAGTCCTCATATTCACACAGTCACATACAGAGTCCTCATATTCACACAGTCACATACAGAGTCCTCATATTCACACAGTCACATACAGAGTCCTCATATTCACACAGTCACATAGTGAGAGTCCTCGTATTCACACAGTCGCATACAGAGTCCTCATATTCACACAGTCACATACAGAGTCCTCATATTCACACAGTCACATACAGAGTCCTCATATTCACACAGTCACATACAGAGTCCTCATATTCACACAGTCACATAGTGAGAGTCCTCATATTCACACAGTCACAAGACGACTCAGAAATGCACAAAGTACAAATGAAAGCAAAAGAAAATAATTGTCTTGAATTCATTTTTTAAACCGTATTATATATTATAAAGGGGGACAGTTTATATAAAGGGGGACGTATTATATATTATAAAGGGGGACAGTTTCTTGTAAAGGGGGACAGTTTAAAAAAAGGATGAGATTACTTGCAGTTCAGTATCTGGGCTGCTATAAAGGACCCAACGCTTTTTTTCGGGGGGCCAATCTTTCAGCAGTCTGCCTTGAGTGTTTAAAACTCTCCACGAAGGGGTTCTTAAAGACGGAATGCTCCTTTGGCCAGTTAAATTTCCCTTCGGTTTCCCCTTAAGTGTTCGTTTAAGGGTGTTGCACAAAGCAGCTTAACACTGAAATCAATACCCTAGTTAAGGGAAGATGTATCCTTCAGTGTTGCACTTAAACTTCATATTGAAGGTGTTTTATGCACAGCCCCTTGTCTACAAGCAGCATGAACATTTAGAGACACATTTGTTTTAATAAAGCATTGAATTGGAAGCTGCCATCCCCTGTTCTGTGTGGGTATTTTAAAGCTCTGTAGCCTCTGAATGTTTCTGTACAGCTTTAAGTGTTCTCTGAGCAGGGGGAGGTGCCACTGCTCGCAAGCCTGGGTGCTGAGTGTTTTTCCTGCTGCGTGTTCCCCCTGCAGCCTAACACCTGGGCAGGCAGTGCTGTCAGGATCCCAGGGCAGAGGGAGGGGGTGTGAGTGGTGCATGGCTCTTCTGGTTTGGACCAGGCTGGGCAGGCAGTGCTGTCAGGATCCCAGGGCAGAGGGAGGGGGTGTGAGTGGTGCATGGCTCTTCTGGTTTGGACCAGGCTGGGCAGGCAGTGCTGTCAGGATCCCAGGGCAGAGGGAGGGGTGTGAGCGGTGCAGGGCTCTTCTGGTTTGGACCAGGCTGGGCAGGCAGTGCTGTCAGGATCCCAGCGCAGAGGGAGGGGGTGTGAGCGGTGCAGGGCTCTTCTGGTTTGGACCAGGCTGGGCAGGCAGTGCTGTCAGGATCCCAGGGCAGAGGGAGTGGGTGTGAGCGGTGCAGGGCTCTTCTGGTTTGGACCAGGCTGGCCGCTCGTTTGCAGGCACACACACAGGGTGCCTGTGCAGCAGCTCCAGGGTTTGCTGGCAGGATGAGTGAAGAGTGAAGGCAGCTATATATAGAGACTGGCAGTAGCACCTCATGTTTATGAGCAGTTTGCACAGGGCTGCACTTGGTGCATCTGTTAACCCCTTCCTGCCCAAGAAGTGTCCTCTTATCCTCTTAAGTCTATGTTTTGGATGCAAACAGTGAAATATGTTCCAGGGTTTCCATTAAGTATTACATCTGGATATGGAAATATACAGCAGGAGGCAGCTGCAGCTCAGTGGGCAAGTTACCAAGGCTTGGACTTTTATTTTAGAACAGAAAATAAACTCTTATAAAACTTGCACTGTGCGGTAACTTTATTAGGATGAACACCTGGCCATGTTTGCTTTAAGGTCATAATATTTCTACATTTAGATGTGAGGATAAACTGAAGGCCATTTTCTCCAGTCCTTAGTTAACCCTATCCAAAATGAGTGTGTATTTATATCATAATTACAGTACTTACCGTAGTCATTTAATTCCAGTATTCTTTCATATAACAGAAGTTAGTTCAAGGTTTGAAAATATACATAAAGTCTAGCAGACAAACATTTTAGTTAATGATTCATCAGTGTGAGTGGTTGCATGTAACCCTTGTATGGTCTCTAGTGGCCCTGGAAGGCTGGGTTTCTCTCTAGTCCACTAGGAGACCAGTGATGTCACACAGTGATATCTGTAATAATAGCCAGCTTTATTGAGGCTGACCACGGGCCAATACAGTCAATATAAAAATAAAATATATTTGAGTTTAGTTTCATGAAGTACTGGAGTCACCAAAAAACACTTGATCATTTTTACAAAAGCAACCTGTGCTAACAGAACTGAATGTGTAAAGCAACTTCCATCCACGCAGGCAGTGCGAAATAAGAGAAAACTGCAGTCCCCTTACACTGATTGTTGCTGAGCAGTGTTATTCTGGCAGACAGCGGGGCTTGTTATCCTTCCAATCATTTAGTTTGATAACAGAGGCGCTGTGCCGTGTGCTCTGTGCTGCCTGCTCGCTGGATCAGGCTGACCTGGGGGCTGTGGGTCTCCCTCTCCCTCCCGCTCACTAGATCAGGCTGACCTGGAGGCTGTGGGTCTCCCTCTCCCTCCCGCACGCTGGATCAAGCTGACCTGGGGGCTGTGGGTCTCCCTCTCCCTCCCGCTCGCTAGATCAGGCTGACCTGGAGGCTGTGGGTCTCCCTCTCCCTCCCGCTCGCTGGATCAGGCTGACCTGGGGGCTGTGGGTCTCCCTCTCCCTCCCGCTCGCTGGATCAGGCTGACCTGGAGGCTGTGGGTCTCCCTCTCCCTCCCGCTCGCTGGATCAAGCTGACCTGGAGGCTGTGGGTCTCCCTCCCGCTCGCTGGATCAAGCTGACCTGCGGGCTGTGGTTCTCCCTCTCCCTCCCGCACGCTGGATCAAGCTGACCTGGGGGCTGTGGTTCTCCCTCTCCCTCCCGCACACTGGATCAAGCTGACCTGGGGGCTGCGGGTCTCCCTCCCGCTCGCTGGATCAAGCTGACCTGGGGGCTGCAGGTCTCCCTCCCACTCACTGGATCAAGGGGCCGAGTCGGTGAATCTCTGAGGACTGGCAGCAGGGGGCTGGGCTGGAGCCGAGCCGGAGCCCTGAGCTCACGCAGAGCGGCCTTCTCACTCCCAGAGATACAGCCTACACTTGCTCTTTCAACCTGGCAGGGTGTCCCCTCACACACCGTAAACACCAGCAGCACTGTCTATCATCTGTTTACCCTGTGAAGATACTGATCGATTCATTGATTCCTTTCATTATGTATTGAAGAGCCACTGAGATGATGCATGTGGTTTTTAAAGAGATGTTTCCGGTGCATCCATCTATAGGGAGAGACGAAGTGAAGACTTGTTTCTAAGAATCAGCATAAGCCCTGTCCTGGATATTCATTCCTACAACCACCACATCAGGCATGCAATTAAACTGAGGAAAAGGATAATTAGGCTAACCCTTATAAAGGTTTAACATAATAAAAGCATTGCAAAGTGTGGAGGGACTTTGGGCATTCGACTTGTCTTAATTTAGTAGCCTTTTCTCCACACCTCCTTCCATTTCTACTGCCAGAATAGGCTGTAACCCTTTAGCCTCAACTCCAGACCTCCAGTGCTGCCATTAGAAAGCAACAGTACAGCTGCAGGTCACAGTCTCCAGTGCCTGCTGGATGGCCAGCGATATCAGATACATTTCAGGCTTTGCTAATGCTTAATTAGCCATGAGTCTGTGGCCTCCAGGACTGTAAACAGACCTGCAGCATCTAAAGCCTGTGGCCTCCTGGATATATCGACTGTAATTAAGCTTGGTTGTGACTAATTAAAACCATAGTTGCAATGGTAGTCTTGTCTTTCAAGCCATATCCAAGCTATAGCTCAATTATTCTTTTTTGATCAGTTTCTTTTAATGCCTGAAATCCGGCTCCACATTATTCTAATTCTTCTCACAGATGAATGCTAAAGAGTGTCCGGACAAGCGGACTGTTTAAGATGTTTGGTCTCTCTGAGCGCTTGTGATTTTCTGTTGGGGCAGCACTGCACACAGGGATAACAAGGCTCATATTCACAGCGTGACAATGCAGCCGCTGACAGCAAGGCAGAGCACTGTGTCTGCAACAACACTCTCATTGATAACGCATGAGGGGGACTGCGTGTGAAATTGATTGATGCTGGTGGTGGACAGCAGAGAGAGTCTCGCTCCAAGCACAGGGGTGTGATTGAAAGAATCTGTGCTGATGTCGGGCACCTTGATCCCAAACAGCATTCAGAATCACAAATACTGGGCATTATGTTTCTAGAGTACTACACATATCGATAGATAGATAGATAGATAGATAGATAGATAGATAGATAGATAGATAGATAGATAGATTTTCAAAAAGACTTTATTGACTCTTTTGGTACAAAACTTTGACAAAAAGGAACAATAACAATCACATTATATTTTCTTTAAATATTTACAAGACAAGATTTAAGTCATTATAAATAAATAAATATTATAAATAGATATTAAGGAGTTCCTCTTCAGTCTCACTGAGCACACAACCAATACACCAATTTAGCTGAAACAAATCCAAATCATTACTGTAGATCACTACTGAGAATCGGCTGTTGACAGGCATTTAGATTCAAGTATTCACCCAAAGAGAAAGGAGGAAATCCAGAGCAGTACTGCAACTGCTTTACTTTTCAAAGAAACAAAAAACAGTGACTTCCATGTTCCAAAAATCCACTGAAAACCGCGAAGCACGAAACACATTACATTTTGACCTGACAGAGGCGTTTGTTTGCGCAAATATCCCTCTTGAAAAATTGGACAACCAAAAGTTATGTAAATTCTTCAGACTGTGTAGCAAATGGTGGAGCGATTCCTTCATCAACCCAGCTGAGACGTGAATACTTACCTAAAGTTGCCGAGTATCACAAGCAGGAGGTTATGGAATTGGTAAAACAGACTGCTTGCTTGTCAGAGTCGACTGATGCACAAGATCAGTATGGGTTACACATTGTATTTGTTTTGCAAGTGGTGAACATGCATCTGACGTACTAGAACTGAAAGCTGTCCTTGCATGTACACTTTACCTACAGGCTGTTAATTACAACACCGTTTCACAAGTTATTGTAAAGTGCTTGAATAACTTTGACCTTGATTTTGATGTCAGTGCATTTATCTCCATATTTGATGTTTAAAAAAATATTAATAATCTGTACACATAATTTATAAAATAGTTCCGTGCACATTCCGCGAAATACGATACTTTCCTGTGATGCTGCTGTGAATTTTAAAGACATTGTCCGTGATTTTCACAGGGCCTTAATCATACGGTGATAACTGGACCTGCTTGAAACATCTTTCAGCTCAGTCCCAGTGGAAAAAGGACACACCTGAACACATCAGTTTGAAAGAACAGGACTGGGTGCAGTACCATGGGAGTGCCAATCCTGCATACTCTGCTGTCTGCTCAGAAATCCCTGGTACTTTCCAGTGTCCTGGGCTTACTGTTTCACGGCCTGACTCACACACATGTCATGACTTTGTGGATTCTGCTTGATTTACTAATTTACCAGCCTTATCTCCACACCTCCCTCAGTGTCTGCTGCCCAGATTCAATGGTCCTTTCAGGTGCTGTGTGATTCATTTACCAGCCTTATCTCCACACCTCCCTCTGTGTCTGCTGCCCAGATTCAATGGTCCTTTCAGGTACTGTGATTATTGCACACTCATGAGGACCCTCTGCATGTGTTTGCATTGGTTATGATTAATAGAACACACCCACTTTTTTTATTTTTACTGAGCAGAGGAACCACACCACCAATCTCCAGCAAGATTTTAGACTATCAACCAACAAGGTCAAATTGCAGTAATGATGGAAAAGTTACCTGTATAATCACTCGAAATTACTCTTCAATTGAACTGCCATGCGCAGATATCCCTGCGGTCACAGCAATCTTAATACTTGCTTCACTGCCACAGCGCCACCTACTGATTACAATTTCCATTGTCACTGGATTACACTACTATGTGAAGACAGGTAGACAGACTGTACAGTAATACAGAGCATTGGTTCCAACCTCTAAACATGCTGTCTGTTTCTCATCCCTCCTGCAGTAGGGATCTTATGCTTCCAGTTCTGCACATAGACCTTTTAAACCCCTGTAACTAATGCAGACCATCTCACTGTGTTGCTGTGTCCCGGTTCTGGACAGGTGGTTTTGGGGATGAAGGGTTAATTCAGTTCAGTCTGATTACAGAAAGAGAAGGCTGTGTGTTGTTTAGAGTTGAAATGATAAATGTTGTGTACTGTGTGCAAACTCTTTTGATGGCGTGCCAGGGCAAGGATTCCCTGCTCTGAGTGTGTGTCAGTCGATCGCGTCGCCGCTTTCTCAGACAACAGGAAGTGTGCTGTGGTGAATGGAAAAAAAATGTTAAAAATGTAGGCAGAACCCCCCTCCTCCTCCCTCCCTCCCTCCTCCCTTCTGCACTTCATCTTGAGCAACTTACCGTTACATCACAGCCCAAATAAGGAGCTCTCAAACATTTTTACTATCAGCCACCTCCAGTGCTGCCTGCCTGCGGCCCGCGCTGTCACAGTGGGAGTCAGACTCACCCAGGCTCTCGCATTCACCCAGCTCTTCATCCCCTCCACAGGGGGCCCAGTGTCTGGAGCAGACTGCCGCTCAGACAGACGAGGAGAGCGTGTGTGTGTGTGTGTGTGTGTGCGTTTAATGATCCAGCCTCTCATCACCGCGAGCTGATAGTGTCAGAGTTTTGGCGACCTGCCTGGAGTGGAGGGGAGCGCAGTGGAAGCTTGTAATACTTGTTGGACTCCAGTCATTCTGTTACTGTCAGCGCTGCCAGGACAGTCACAGGACAGGACAGGACCACACAGGACAGGCTGACAGGTAAAGGGGTTTTATTTAATGTAATAATGATCATTTGTATTATTATTATTATTATTATTATTATTATTATTATTATTATTATTATTATTATTATTATTAGTAGTAGTAGTAGTAATAGTAATAGTAGTAGTAGTAGTAGTAGTCATATTTGGATCAGTATTTTCAGATTTGTATCTCAATTTCTAAAATGATGTTTTTTTTTTGTTTTGTTTTTTCGGTTTGTAGTCTAAATGTAATAATATTTCAATGATTCTGCTTCCATTTCTGTTCCCAGTTGCTGTTCTTATTCTTCTTGTTCTTATTGCTGGCCATGGTAATAGTGCGAGTGATAGTGATAGCAATGCTCATATTGTTAGCTCTGTAGATATTTGCACTCTGCAGTGTGTGTTTCACTGTGCTCTACAGTAAGGGGCTGTGTGTGTGTGTGTGTGTGTGTGTGTGTGTGTATTCTCGATGCTCAGCGTGGCTCTACAGTAAGGGGCTGTGAGTGAGTGTGTGTGTGTGTGTGTGTGTGTGTGTGTGTGTGTGTATTCTCTGTGCTCAGCGTGGCTCTACAGTAAGGGGCTGTGAGTGAGTGTGTGTGTGTGTGTGTGTGTGTGTGTGTGTGTGTGTGTATTCTCTGCTCAGCGTGGCTCTACAGTAAGGAGTAGTATGTGTGTGTGTGTGTATTCTCTGTGCTCAGCGTGGCTCTACAGTAAGGAGCAGTGTGTGTGTGTGTGTGTGTGTGTATTCCCTGTGCTCAGCGTGGCTCTACAGTAAGGGGCTGTGTGTGTGTGTGTGTGTGTGTGTGTATTCTCTGTGCTCAGCGTGGCTGTACAGTAAGGGGCTGTGTGTGTGTGTGTGTGTGTGTGTGTGTGTGTATTCTCTGTGCTCAGCGTGGCTCTACAGTAAGGGGCTGTGAGTGAGTGTGTGTGTGTGTGTGTGTGTGTGTGTGTATTCTCTGTGCTCAGCGTGGCTCTACAGTAAGGGGCTGTGAGTGAGTGTGTGTGTGTGTGTGTGTGTGTATTCCCTGTGCTCAGCGTGGCTCTACAGTAAGGGGCTGTGTGTGTGTGTGTGTGTGTGTGTGTGTGTGTGTGTGTATTCTCTGTGCTCAGCGTGGCTCTACAGTAAGGGGCTGTGAGTGTGTGTGTGTGTGTGTGTGTGTGTGTGTATTCTCGATGCTCAGCGTGGCTCTACAGTAAGGGGCTGTGAGTGAGTGTGTGTGTGTGTGTGTGTGTGTGTGTGTATATTCTCTGTGCTCAGCGTGGCTGTACAGTAAGGGTCTGTGAGTGAGTGTGTGTGTGTGTGTGTGTGTGTGTGTATTCTCTGTGCTCAGCGTGGCTCTACAGTAAGGGGCTGTGTGTGTGTGTGTGTGTGTGTGTGTGTGTGTGTGTGTGTGTGTGTGTGTGTATACTCTGTGCTCAGTGTGGCTCTACAGTAAGGAGCAGTGTGTGTGTGTGTGTGTGTGTGTGTGTGTGTATTCTCTGTGCTCAGCGTGGCTGTACAGTAAGGGGCTGTGAGTGTGTGTGTGTGTATTCTCTGTGTGTATTCTCTGTGCTCAGCGTGGCTGTACAGTAAGGGTCTGTGAGTGAGTGTGTGTGTGTGTGTGTGTGTGTGTGTGTATTCTCTGTGCTCAGCGTGGCTCTACAGTAAGGGGCTGTGTGTGTGTGTGTGTGTGTGTGTGTGTGTGTGTGTGTGTGTGTGTGTGTATACTCTGTGCTCAGTGTGGCTCTACAGTAAGGAGCAGTGTGTGTGTGTGTGTGTGTGTGTGTGTATTCTCTGTGCTCAGCGTGGCTGTACAGTAAGGGGCTGTGAGTGTGTGTGTGTGTATTCTCTGTGTGTATTCTCTGTGCTCAGCGTGGCTCACTGCTCTCTGCTGTTGTGATGAATGGGTGAAGTGAGAGGTTCAGTGGTGAATCCAGAGGGTGCTGCAATAAGATGTTATTTGATGAAAGGTTCAGTAATGTAGGGCAGCTTTAATGAGATGTCCTGTGTCCCATGTCAGTGGTCACCTGAACCACCTGCTCATACCAAACCACCCAACCTGTTTCACTTTTGAGTTCAGTGTGTAAATGATCCAGTAGGCATGCTGGGAGTGTTATAATGTACAGCAGTAGGGTACAGTA
The DNA here is from genome assembly GCF_902713425.1 of Acipenser ruthenus. Taxonomy (NCBI): domain Eukaryota; kingdom Metazoa; phylum Chordata; class Actinopteri; order Acipenseriformes; family Acipenseridae; genus Acipenser; species Acipenser ruthenus. Next base: position 9,911,385 of record NC_081211.1, read on the forward strand.
TGCGGTGATGTAGATAAACTACAGACTTGCTCGTCACTAATTTGTTATTTTGTGACTTGGAATCAGTGAAAATTAAAATAAATGAAAGATTGCAACTTTTCTACCTTTTAAACCCTGTTTTTAGTACCTTGCAATATCTAATTAAGATCTCATTGTTGCTAATTAAGATCTCATTGTTGCTAATTAAGATCTCATTGTTGCTAATTAAGATCTCATTGTTGCTAATTAAGATCTCATTGTGCTGAACTCTGCTCCTGTGTTACCTGTTCTTTATAACTTTGTCTCGCACTCTGAGCTGTATTTGCTACTAATTCATCGGTCGATAGCTGGACTGCGCTGTGTTTGTAGTAGCCTGTCATCACGAAGGGTATTTTCCCAGCACAGATCAGGGTTATTTGATGGGTTTGGTTCATATTGGGATTGATGAAAGTTATTGATACCTGATGACTGTGAAAAAGAAGTGACACTGGAAGCTTGTTCCCATTGCTCACCTGCAGTAAAGTGCAGTGCAGTGCAGACAACATTAAACCCTTTGGGTGGATCGCAGGCATTACACTGGGAACGAGCCCGCAGTGGATCAGCGCTCTCTGTTACACTGGGAACGAGCCCGCAGTGGATCAGCGCTCTCTGTTACACTGGGAACGAGCCCGCAGTGGATCAGCGCTCTCTGTTACACTGGGAACGAGCCCGCAGTGGATCAGCGCTCTCTGTTACACTGGGAACGAGCCCGCAGTGGATCAGCGCTCTCTGTTACACTGGGAACGAGCCCGCAGTGGATCAGCGCTCTCTGTTACACTGGGAACGAGCCCGCAGTGGATCAGCGCTCTCTGTTACACTGGGAACGAGCCCGCAGTGGATCAGCGCTCTCTGTTACACTGGGAACGAGCCCGCAGTGGATCAGCGCTCTCTGTTACACTGGGAACGAGCCCGCAGTGGATCAGCGCTCTCTGCTACTCTGGGAACGAGCCCGCAGTGGATCAGCGCTCTCTGTTACACTGGGAACGAGCCCGCAGTGGATCAGCGCTCTCTGTTACACTGGGAACGAGCCCGCAGTGGATCAGCGCTCTCTGTCAGGTCGTAATGCAGGACGATGCAGTCGTACTGCAGGAGTATTACAGGCTGTAGTCAGGAGCCATAGCTAAGAGATCATTTGTGTTCCACCTTATAACAGGGATACAAGTGCTAATGTAGTGGCATTATGGGGCAAATCCGAGCGATGATCGTCTCCCATGGTACATCAGGATGCCTTATAATGAGGAAGTACTGGATACATATTGTGCAGCAGTAATGAAAAGTCTGATTCCAGGCTCTTAATCAGAATACACTGATCTATCTCAGAGCTCTTTCACTGTCTCTTCATTGTCTGTAGTGATGTTGGGTTTTAATTACCTGCATAATTTACACTGGGGCCAATATTGGAACTAGCACTGCTCAAAATGTGTTTGTATTCATTCATGTATTAATGACATATAACAGCATGTATTTATATAACAGCATTGACATACAGTGTGGTTTCTGCAGGCTAGAATGTGAGAGGTTAAAGATGAACTCCAAGCACAGTGTCGGCTGTGTTGTTTAGGGAATCCCACCAGAGCTGGTGGAGCGGAGCCCAGGCAGGGGAGAAACACGCTCTGCCTCAGTGCTTTCCATATTATCAGAAGAGGAAAGCAAGGAAGCTGGATATACAGCATGCACTTATATTATACATCTTGAAACAGTGTGCTGTTTTATTTCATCCTCGACACAGGAGTGTCTATTCAATCTAAATAGCAAACGAAAGCATTTCAACTAGCATCATTATTATTATTATTATTATTATTATTATTATTATTATTATTATTGTTGTTATTAGTAGTAGTATTAGTATTAGTATTAGTATTAGTATTGCAGATATTTTCCATTCTTAAATAAGTGGCTGTATGGAGATTTTTGTTGTAGTTATTTTCCTCTCGGAGGGCTGTTTTTATCTCTCTTTGTTCATATTAATTCAGCTCGCTATTGAAGGCCAGGCACCAGTTACTGTGCTGCCAGTATTTGTACGCAGAGAATCGTCCGTCAGGTAAATTTAGAACCAGAAGGCTTTTTGTCTCGTCTGCTGTTGGATCTGGGTGTGTTTCCATGGAAACCAGTTAGGGTTACTAGAATAGGGAGAAGCGGCCACAGCGCTGAAAGAGATTACAGAGAGTTTTTGTTACAGATGTGCGTAACGTTAACCCTGCAGCCAGGCTGCTTTTAGATTTAACCAGTTAACCCCTGATCTGTGACACAAAGCTGCCTGGGCAGAACCAAGCGACACCAATGCAGTGTTAATGCTTCATGCAGCAAGCAGGTCAGAAATGAAATGGAATCTTAACAATGCAGTGGCATCACAGACTGGGGGGGCAATGCTGGTTACTATGAAAGAGACTGGGGGTGGGGCAATGCTGGTTACTATGAAAGAGACTGGGGCAATGCTGGTTACTATGAAAGAGACTGGGGGGGCAATGTTGGTTACTATGAAAGAGACTGGGGGGCCAATGCTGGTTACTATGAAAGAGACTGGGGCAATGCTAGTTACTATGAAAGAGACTGGGGGTGCAATGTTGGTTACTATGAAAGAGACTGGGGCAATGCTGGTTACTATGAAAGAGACTGGGGGGGCAATGCTGGTTACTATGAAAGAGACTGGGGGCAATGCTGGTTACTAGGAAAGAGACTGGGGGGAAATGCTGGTTACAATGAAAGAGACAGGGGGGCAATGCTAGTTACTATTTAAGAGACTGGGGGGCAATGCTGGTTACTATGAAAGAGACTGGGGGGAAATGCTGGTTACTATGAAAGAGACAGGGGGGCAATGCTAGTTACTATGAAAGAGACGGGGGGCAATGCTGGTTACTATGAAAGAGACTGGGGGGGCAATGTTGGTTACTATGAAAGAGACTTGGGGGCAATGCTGGTTACTATGAAAGAGACTGGGGGGGCAATGCTGGTTACTATGAAAGAGACTGGGGGGGCAATGCTGGTTACTTCTACTTGAGTTCAATCCAAGCAAAGTTCTTATAGGAATAAAACAATTTTATTTTTCTAAAACAAGCAACAAAAAATTGAATTGCTTCTAGCAGCACTAAAGTATTGTGTGTTGAAATGCTATAATATTGTAAAACAGGGTGTTTTTGTGAAACTTCATTTCACTAATCGTCCTCAAGGTACATTTTTGCTGCAACAAATGTTTGCACTTTTGGCCTGCTAGATTACATGACTCAAATTCACAATCTTAGTGTAGAAAAAAAAAAAAAACACTGTATTTATTGGCATATCAAAATCCAGTAGAATACCTGGCTATATTGGCTTGTGTTGAAGAGTCCTACACATTATAATGTCCTCTTTTACCTGGTCATTTGGTGGCCTCGATAACTTCTTCATTGACAGATGCTACTGTGCTTGCTTCAGATCCCTTTTCTTCTGCATTTGATCCAGGAGTTCCTGGGTTGTTTTTAAACTTTACCCACCAGAGAAGTATGATTACCAGTAATTTAATGCAACCAAGTGTACAGTACTGTATTCAAAACAAATTAACAGTTTTGTTCTACCCAGTAACCTTTGGGACCAGCACCATGGCAACTGAGAGCGAGCACGTGACCAGAAATAATGTACTGTAGAACTGCTGTAGCAATACCCATCGCGTAAAAGCTGTGTTCTTGTTTTGCAGTATTCATGTTTTTTTTTTCTTTTTTATGATGTTCACATTTCACTTCCTCATCCCACCCACAGGGGGCAGCAGAAGCATCAGTACCAAACATAATTATCAAAGCGTTTATTCCAGTCTTTAATTTAACTCCTATTTTTTTAAAAGAGCAAAACACCTGGTAATTTTACAAAACTAAAACCAACAAAGTAAATAATATAATTAAGGAGTTCGGTTGTTTTTGACTGTTCTTGGGTTGACCATACAAAAGATTCCCACAGTGAAAGCATAGCAAAGTGTGATAAGGTACAGTGAACTGAGTTGTGAAGCTCAATGGGGACTCTACTGGTTAAGCAGCAATGAATACAGCAAAATATAACAATTCTGTGCTGCATAGCAACCGGAGTGATGCAAGTGTTTACTTTGTGTCTAGGAACCCGACTGCTCTGTAAAACACAGCAGGGTGAGTTTCACCTTAAACACATTCCCTGTGCAGCTCGAGAGTCCGCAGTGTGCTGTGAACACATTCCCTGTGCAGCTCGAGGGTCTGCAGTGAGCTGTGAACACATTCCCTGTGCAGCTCGAGGGTCTGCAGTGAGCTGTGAACACATTCCCTGTGCAGCTCGAGGGTCTGCAGTGAGCTGTGAACACATTCCCTGTGCAGCTCGAGGGTCTGCAGTGAGCTGTGAACACATTCCCTGTGCAGCTCGAGGGTCTGCAGTGTGCTGTGAACACATTCCCTGTGCAGCTCGAGGGTTTGCAGTGTGCTGTGAACACATTCCCTGTGCAGTTCGAGGGTCTGCAGTGTGCTGTGAACACATTCCCTGTGCAGCTCGAGGGTCTGCAGTGAGCTGTGAACACATTCCCTGTGCAGCTCGAGAGTCCGCAGTGTGCTGTGAACACATTCCCTGTGCAGCTCGAGGTTCTGCAGTGTGCTGTGAACACATTCCCTGTGCAGTTCGAGGGTCTGCAGTGAGCTGTGAACACATTCCCTGTGCAGCTTGAGGGTCTGCAGTGTGCTGTGAACACATTCCCTGTGCAGTTCGAGGGTCTGCAGTGTGCTGTGAACACATTCCCTGTGCAGCTCGAGGGTCTGCAGTGTGCTGTGAACACATTCCCTGTGCAGCTCGAGGTTCTGCAGTGTGCTGTGAACACATTTCCTGTGCAGCTTGAGGGTCTGCAGTGAGCTGTGAACACATTCCCTGTGCAGCTCGAGGGACCGCAGTGAGCTGTGAACACATTCCCTGTCTGCAGTGTGACTGATGCAGAAACCAGCACTCAGATCTGTTTGAACCCTGCTGAGGTGCTGTGCTCTGATTTGAACCCTGAGGCGCTGTGCTGTCTGATTTGAACCCTGAGACGCTGTGCTCTGATTTGAACCCTGAGGCGCAGCATTTTTCATAAAGGCTGCGAGGGTGCTCACTATTGCAAGATCAAGCGTATTATCTGGCTGTGACCCATACCTGCCTAACCTCAGGATTTTCCCCAGAGATTTTTCTATTCAGTCTCAGGGTCCCTAGTCTCTGTCAACGATCTCTGAGTAAATGTGCTGATTACCGCTGACCATAATTAAATTCCAGTCCCCTTATTTCACTTAAGACTGGAGGGTTCCAATTTAACTGCAGTCCCTCCCTGCAAGCGCTGTCATTGGCTGCTTCAAGTTTTAATAAAAAAATGGAGAGTGATAGGTGGAACCACTCAAGTTTATAACATCAGTATTTTTCTTTTAACGGGCACTTGAAACAACCAATGATAGCAGGGATCTCTATTAAGCCGTCCATTCAGAGAAGAGGGATGCAGTTACGGGCGTGGCATTGAGGAAGTGAAGCAACAGCGAAACACCAAACTGAGCGGGGATGAGAAGAGATGTCGATGTTTGAAACGTATTTATTTATTTATTTATTTATTTATTTATTTTATTTAATTTATATAGCGCCTTTCATACCGAAGTATCACAAGGCACTGTACATAAATACATAAAAATACATCAAATACAAAATATACAAATAATAATAATAATAATGCAATTATGTTGCATTAAAACCACTAAGATAAAAATGCCATTTTATAAAAATGTGTTTTAAGTTTAGACTTCAAAATACCCACAGACCCAGCTTCCCTAACACATGGAGGAAGAGCAATCCATAGTTTAGGGGCTCTAAAAGAAAAAGCCCTACCTCCCGTATTGATTTTATTGACCCTGGGAACAAGGAGCAGCCCCGCTTCCTGTGATCTAAGAGTGCAATTTGGGAGATACGCGGTCAGTATCTCCTGCAGATAGCTAGGTGCTGCTCCATTCAAGGCTTTATAGGTCTTCTAGCAGCGGTATTCTGAACAAGCTGTAGGCGGGACACCACACATTTTGGGATGCCAGAGAGGAGTGCATTACAGTAATCAATTCTTGAAGAAACAAAGGCATGTGTTAGTCTCAGCGTCAGATAAGGAGATAATAGGTCTCAGTTTGGCTGTTTCTCAAGTGATAAAAGGATACTTTAGAAACTTCCCTAATATGAGACTCAAATGATAAATCAGGATCATAGATAACCCCCACATGTTTTATTTCAGTTTTAGGATTTGATAAAGACTATTAGGGTCAAACTCATGCAATCTTACATTTTTTTGTTGCTTATGGGAGCCTACAAACATAACCTCTGTTTTTCCTGAATTCAACATTAGGAAGTTTTGAGACATCCAGCACTTGATATCAGCAAGGCAAGCAGCAAATACCACCTGACAGAAGTATCACCAGGTTTTAAAGACAAATACAGCTGGGTGTCATCCGCATAGCAGTGGAAGACACCATGTTTCCTAACGATGTCACCCATATATAATGAAAATAGCAATGGACCCAGAAGAGAACCTTGTGGAACACCGCAATCAACTTCGGTCAATGCTGATTTTTCCTCCCCAATAGAGACACATTGATACCTATCAGATAGGTAAGATTGAAACGAGGATAAGACAAGGCCCAAGAAGAATTAGAACTGATGGAAAGTCCAAGTCAGAGCTTATCAGCAGGTCATTTACAACTTTGACAAGGGCTGTCTCTGTACTATGTGCAGCCCGAAATCCAGACTGAAATTTCTCAGATACACCATTGAGAGTTAAAAAACTTTGTACTTGAAATGCAACAACCCTCTCTAAAACCTTGTCTAAGAATGGAAGATTGGAGATGGGCCTGTAGTTATTAATGAGTTTAAGATCCAAGTTGTGTTTCTTGAGCATTGGCTTTACTATAGCTACCTTAAGTGGTGAGGGAACAATACCAGAAGAAATATAACTATTTATCATTTTTAAAATGTGGATAATAATAACTCCAAGAGCGTTTTTTAATAATTTTGTAGGAATTGGGTCAAGAGAGCATGCTGTAGTTCTCATGTGCTGAATCAGAGCTGTCAGCTCTTGAAGGGTAATCAAAGAAAAGACCTCCATAGCAGCCTTAAAATGCTGTGCAACAAGCCTCCTGAATAGAATATGTTTGTGGAATCTGATTTCTAATGTGTAGTATTTTATTTTTAAAGTGATTTAAGAAGTCATTACAGCTAGGAATAAAACCAGTATCAAGGGTGGAACTATTTGGAGAAGGATTCATTAATTTATCAATTGGAGCAAGAAGAAATCTAGGATTATTTTTATTAGTTTCAATGAATTTAGAGTAATAAGTTGATCTGGCCAATGCCAGAGCCTTCCTATATTTAGCCAGGTGGTCCTTCCATATAGTGTAGTGAACATGTGGTTTCGTTACCCGCCATCTCTGTTCTAATTTCAGACTCCTCATATTTCAATTTGCGAGTAGCATTATTAAACCACGGTGAGCTTTTTTTAAAAACACCCTCCGAGTTTTGACTGGCGCTACAACATCTAAGATACCAGTCAGTGAGGTGCTGTAGGTATTCACCATCTCACCACAGATAAGCCCTCCGGGATTGATAATAAACGGAGTATATCAGAACATTTACCAGCAGTTAAGGAGTTACTATCCCGAGATGTAAGTGTGCGTTCCATGGAGTTTGTAGTTACTGGTATGCTGACCTCAATAAGAATAGCAAGATGGTCAGAAATGGTGAGATCTGTAGTTAATACATTTTTAACAACTAAACCACGAGAGATTACCAGGTCTAGAGTATGGCCACGATTATGTGTGGGACCTTTTACATGCTGGAGATAATCTAAGGAATCCAGGAGCCTCATCAATTCCACAGAAGTGGAGTCTGTATCAACATGTAGGTTAAAATCACCCAGTAGAAGAATCCTGTCATAATGGACTGTCAATGAAGGTAGCAAGTCACTAAATTCAGATAAAAATAACAGGTTTGACTTAGGTGGTCGATAGATAATTAGTGCACTATTTAGTATTAATGTTAACAGTTCAAAAGATGAATAACCTTGGACAGTAACCTGATTAATTCTATGTTCACGACAGAAAATAGTAGCATTTGTTACATTTAAACGCAAGTTATACATGCTGATTAGAAAGCAAGTCTACCACATCAATGACATGGTGTGTTGATGTGGTAAACTTACTTTCTAATCACCCTGTTCATTTTACTTCAAATATATAAATACCACTGTGTCATCAAGTGTGTTCAACGGCACTAATAAAGTGACAAAGTGTTTGGGATTTTGCTTTTGAATCCCCAGAGCGGCAATATGGTGGTAGGATATTGAAATAAATAGAGGATGTGTGATGATTTGTTAACAATTGTAATGACCAGCAATCCGGACTCCTACTTAAACATTCAGAAGCTCTAGCTGTGGTCTCTGACGCTGCCATCCCAATTGTTTGAACTGTGGGAGGAGGCGGTGGAGCTGGACAGCGACTTGGATGATGACCACTAATTTGGGTGAATTCCAAACCATTTCTGCTGTTATTCCCATGAGAACCTAATGATAAGTTATGTGAATCCCTGGTAATAAAGCATAGAAGAAGAGGGAAGCATTGTAAAGCTTAGGGAGAAGATATCCCGTGGAGAAGTCTATCCTGGGCAGTGTGACCCCTCTCTCATGGGGTGCTAGTGGACCCTCCGCTCTCTCTTCATGTGTGGATCAGAGCTGACCATACTGGGGAGCGGAGGGTTAACACAATAAACCAGCGCACAGGGGCGCTGCAGGCAGCGTGCTGCACTGGGAGCCAGGAGGTCAGTGCAGGTTTAGAACCCCCGGGACATACTCTCTGATAAAACTGCACTGCGTGTCTGTGGGCTTGTGAAGCAGCCACACTGAGCCCCCAAAGATCTGGCTTTGAAAGGAAAGAGTAAAAACAGCTGCTGCACACTGCGAGTGTGCCTGTCTGGGATCTCTGTATATTGACAGCTGCTTGTGTGACGTGTGCTCCACTTTGTGCTCAATGGGATGCCGCTGGAGCAGCTGATTGGTTTGTTATGAGGGGTGCTGATAGTTAATGAGTGAGTGCCACGTGTCATACACTGTGATGACATGCAGTTCAAATATAGCTGTCAGCCTTAGTGCTGCTTATAGAGGAGGAAGTGTACAGTGTAGGCCAGCTCATTTCATATTCAGTATTTCTTCAATGTATTTTCCATATGCAGTTAAATGCTGTACACATACAGTGTTACACACAAATGCTTTTTTGTAATTTCTAAAATAGTGATGGAGGGCATCTTATGATGACTTCTGATTGGTGTCAAGCATTCCCAGCGGGTTAAAGTTTGAGCATCTAAACACATTTCCTACCAAGGGTTAAACATAAGAAGAACATTTAGAAAGCTGAACAGAAACATTTGTTAAGGAATGGAATCTCTGACTTGTATGTAGTACTGTATACAGGACTGTGTAATTCATTCAGAGAGTGGCACTGAATAATATTGGAACACATCTTCCAGATGTGCTTGGTAATTCAGCAGTTTACAGGACTTATTCCATGCCTTACTGTGTATCCATCATCCTAATACTGTGCATTAACTGTGTATCCATCATACTAATACTGTGCATTAACTGTGTATCCATCATACTAATACTGTGCATCATACTAATACTGTGCATTAACTGTGTATCAATCATACTAATACTGTGCATTAACTGTGTATCAATCATACTAATACTGTGCATTAACTGTGTATCAATCATACTAATACTGTGCATTAACTGTGCATCCATCATACTAATACTGTGCATTAACTGTGCACCCATCATATACTGTGCATTAACTGTGCATCCATCATATACTGTGCATTAACTGTGCATCCACCATACTAATACTGTGCATTAACTGTGCATCCATCATCCTAATACTGTGCATTAACTGTGTATCAATCATACTAATACTGTGCATTAACTGTGTATCAATCATACTAATACTGTGCATTAACTGTGCATCCATCATACTAATACTGTGCATTAACTGTGCATCCACCATACTAATACTGTGCATTAACTGTGCATCCATCATACTAATACTGTGCATTAACTGTGTATCCATCATACTAATACTGTGCATTAACTGTGTATCCATCATACTAATACTGTGCATTAACTGTGCATCCATCATACTAATACTGTGCATCATCCTAATACTGTACATTAACTGTGTATCCATCATACTAATACTGTGCATTAACTGTGTATCCATCATACTAATACTGTGCATCATCCTAATACTGTACATTAACTGTGTATCCATCATACTAATACTGTGCATTAACTGTGTAAAGTGTTGTAATTGCTGCAGGTCCAGTAATGTGCTGTACTGTAGATCATGAGCTCTGACTTTGCACAGCTCTGAAAGTTTTTCCCATATAGCAGACCAAGTCTGAAAAAACATTCTTTGTTACTTTACGTTATTGAGCACAAGTGCAGTGTTGCTGTAGCCAGTTTACACTGAATTTTTTAAACATTTGTCACTTCTTAAATTATCATCCTGAAAAAAAAATGGCACCATTGCGTGAAGCTGTTCCCTCCAGGTGTGAATCTGGCTTCCGTTGTTTTGTTCTTTCAGTGTTCAGTCTTAGTCATCTTTAACACAACAAGCGCCGTGCTTCACCTGCCTTTCTGAACCACAACGCAGTTTACCACAGTAACGCTGCAGTGTACCATGCTTTTACCATGCGAATACTGATCATTTCCAGAGCTGGACCTGGTTTGTTTTTTTAGAATTCTGTATCTTACTGATTCAGCATGCTTTCATGTGCTGTCAGAATGCCTTACTGTGGTTTGCCACAGTAACATTTTATAAGGAGCATAAGAGCTGTTTTTGTAGGTGTTGTTTTTCCACAATGAGCCCAGCCTAGAGAGCTGGAGTAGAGCTCATCTTCTATCAGCTACTCAGTAAGAGCAGAGCTGTGGAAATGAGAGCACTTTGGAGAGCTGGACAGTGCCACAGTGAAACATCTACTGTCCAAACTGCAAGGACAGGCTACCAAGTAGGGCTTGTTTGGATAAGAGAGGTGTTCAGATGATCAGGGTTTGGTTTAACTCTAGTTTCTGTGCAGGGTCCGGTAAGCAGACGTGTAGAGAAGTGTACTGTAGCCTTTTGTTTCTTTGTTGAAGCAGGGTAGTAGATCTGCAGTGTGTGCTGCCTGATATGCTGTGCTTGGCTCTGCTCCACTCTGCACTCAGCTGCCCCTGGCGATCCCCTGACTCTGAGCTGCTAACCCGATTCTTTCTGCTGACTCGGCACAGACAGCCTCCCCCAGTGAAGTGCTAGCTCACAGCTCACAGCTCACAACTCACAGCCCAGCAGGCTGAATAACACATTCACTGTTGCAGAAACTCAGTGTTTGGGGATAACATGAAGAAATGTCCCACGCAGTCATTCTGCATGCTTCATGGACTGCTCATTCATTTGTTTGATGTATTTGAGCGAGGGTTTGTGTGAGTTAGGTAAATACTGTGCTGTTATTATTCTGTCCCAATACTTGTTGAAGGGTACGGGAAGAGCCCTCTAGAAGTGGGTACCTGAGTAGCTCGGTTTGACTCTGAATGTGTTGTTATGGGAACAGGTTGAGAAGCTAAGGACACAGGTGATGACACTGGGGTGAGGATCAATCGCGACGTTTCATTTTGAGGGGTTTGAGGAGGTCCTGGTTAACTTCTCTGTGAAGATTCTCCTGCAATAGCAGGTGAGATTAAGCTTGAGGTGGGCAGCATGTCATTGACCAGCATAGTGACCCTGTGTTTTCTGTGCTGTGTTCTCACTCTGATTGCCTCACACACTTACAGTGACTATTCCCTGAAAGTACCACTGGCTGCTTACTCATCTGAATCTGCTTCTCCTTTTGCATCTCAGAGGGTGTTTACACATTATGGGCTGACTATGTGGAGTTCATCGCCTGATGCATCTCCCCAGGGTCACCAGATCTGAATACTAGGGTGGGATTATTCCTCCTGGAATCCCACATGGAAGGAGGGAGTTCCTGCTTACTGCTGCGAAGAGGTTCACAGGCTGTGGTGTGAGAGCCAAACCACACCAGGATCCTGCTCCGATCCACACGATGCAGAGGTTCACAGGCTGCAGGATCCTGCTCCAATCCACACGATGCAGAGGTTCACAGACTACAGGATCCTTCTCCGATCCACACGATGCAGAGGTTCACGGACTGCAGTATCCTGCTCCGATCCACACGATGCAGAGGTTCACAGACTGCAGAGGTTCACAGACTGCAGGATCCTGCTCCGATCCACACGATGCAGAGGTTCACAGACTGCAGGATCCTGCTCCGATCCACACGATGCAGAGGTTCACAGGCTGCAGGATCCTGCTCCAATCCACACGATGCAGAGGTTCACAGACTGCAGGATCCTGCTCCGATCCACACGATGCAGAGGTTCACAGACTGCAGGATCCTGCTCCGATCCACACGATGCAGAGGTTCACAGACTGCAGGATCCTGCTCCGATCCACACGATGCAGAGGTTCACAAGCTGCAGGATCCTGCTCCGATCCACACGATGCAGAGGTTCACAAGCTGCAGGATCCTGCTCCGATCCACACGATGCAGAGGTTCACAGACTGCTTCGATCCAGTCCATCTGCTACTACTCAGTAAGCAAGCCCCGTGTCTCCTAACAACACTATCATTAGCCCTGTAAGGCAGGGCTACTATAAACTGTGCCCGTGGCCAGAATGTTGTGCCAACAACAGAAACTAATTTGCGAAAGCTGCAGTACTGTATTAAACTGCAGCCCTCCTATTTTGTAGCATTTGAAAAAAAAATGTATTGAACATTTTTTGAATAATTCATTTTATTGCCAGTCATGAGTTATTGCCCATGCAGAGCAGCCCTATTTAAAAAGCACTTGGGATTTCTTATTTCTGATAGTATTGGAGTTCCTGAGCCCTGTAAGTGCTGTTTGACTAGAAGAGCAGTCTCCACCAGGGTCTAGGAGTTGCTACAATGTCATTGATGCCATAGGGAAAACACAAGCCAGGGAGCGACTGAGTCAGCGCAGACGATTACTGAAGAGCATGACAGAGAGAGGGCGTCCCGGCCGGCCAGCCGACAGCACAGCTAGTGACCAGGTTTCAGGCAAGGACTTCTTATGGAAATTCCTGACACATTTCTTACATTTTTCTGTGATGCAAGCTACTTTTATAAAATCAACACACGAGTCAATTACAGTGTAGCCTGTAACTAACAATGAAAGAATATCCAATGCTTGTCACAGTACAAGGAGATATCTTCCTTTACTATTACACACTCAACAGTGCTACATTTAGAAATACTAAAAGAAATGTAATAAATTCAATGACAAAACATTTAGTCTAGAAGTGTTTCTGAATTTACCTGCAGACTAAGCCTGTGATACTGTAACACTGTGATACTGTGAGCCTGTGCTACTGTAACACTGTGATACTGTGACACTGAATCTCTCCCAGTGAATTAACGGCAGGTCCTCCAGTCTCAGGCTTTGATTCTCATTAATAATGGATTGTGTTCATTAGCCCGCTCTCACCCCCCTGAGCACTGTGGAGAAGCAGCTCGTCAGGGGAGTTCTGAGATCTTTGAGTCCCCGGTGTGTCCCTCTGAACACAGGCTCCAGTGAAAGGCATTTCAAAGGGGCTTGCTTCACTGGCAGAGCTGCTGTACATGAAGCCTCTCCTGAATACAGCTCACATCAGGGGCTCTACGGGCCCTGCACCATGCTGACAGGGTTACAACATGTGATTCTAACTCTCTGTCAAATCCTAATGACCTGCCATAACAATGTCAGTAGGGTGCAGGGCTGACTGGAGGGCTCAATGTGACGAGTCTACAAGGTGTTTAAATTTCCTCAGTGACTGAGACTGGCGCTTCTGATTCCAGCAGGGAAGTTGTGTTGTGAGCCTGAAGCGAAGTTTGTTCTCCAGAATCACTGGATACAAAAGCAGCTGATACAGAAGCACCTGCCTGCCGAGCACCTGCATCAGTCAGATCTGCAGCAGGGAGATGCAGCTGTAAAATATTACACAACACACAGCGGGATTACAGCAGGGAGATGCAGCTGTAAAATATTACACAGCACAGCGGGATTTCAGCAGGGAGATGCAGCTGTAAAATATTACACAGCACACAGCGGGATTTCAGCAGGGAGATGCAGCTGTAAAATATTACACAGCACACAGCGGAATTTCAGCAGGGAGATGCAGCTGTAAAATATTACACAGCACACAGCAGGATTTCAGCAGGGAGATGCAGCTGTAAAATATTACACAGCACACAGTGGGATTTCAGCAGGGAGATGCAGCTGTAAAATATTACACAGCACACAGTGGGATTTCAGCAGGGAGATGCAGCTGTAAAATATTACACAGCACACAGTGGGATTTCAGCAGGGAGATGCAGCTGTAAAATATTACACAGCACACAGCGGGATTTCAGCAGGGAGATGCAGCTGTAAAATATTACACAGCACACAGTGGGATTTCAGCAGGGAGATGCAGCTGTAAAATATTACACAACACAGTGGGATTTCAGCAGGGAGATGCAGCTGTAAAATATTACACAACACACAGTGTGATTTCAGCAGGGAGATGCAGCTGTAAAATATTACACAGCACACAGCAGGATTTCAGCAGGGAGATGCAGCTGTAAAATATTACACAGCACACAGCGGGATTTCATCTGCATACCAAATGAGTCAGTCGTATAAATTCAGTTTATGCTCAGGTAAGTGATATGCATGGCAGATGCTTATTTACTCAACTAAACTCTGTTCATGAATACAAGAATGTTGAGTGTGTTCGTGGCAGTGCTTTCAGCTTGTTGCATTGCTGGCACGGCTCGTGTATTTAGCTGGAGTGTCTCTCAGCGTCTCTGTGTTTCTGGGTTGTGGATGGTAATGCTGTTGTAGGCAGACGCACTCCTGACGCTCCCTGAAATAGGAAGTGTTCTTGGGCCAGGGATCCTCTGCTTACACAACTCTGTACGCTTGAAACAACATTGTTATAGTACTCAAAGAAATGTTCTTCTGTTCTTATGTTCTTATGTTCTTATGTTATTGCCGCTTCCCGCAACTATGGAGTTTGTTCCTGTTTTTATATTTCTCTAGATTCATCCATGACAGTCCAGTGGAGATGCAAGATAATAGCTTGCAAATTCCTTCAGGAATGGAATGGCTGAGCTCTGTGTGTGTGTTTGCGTGTTTGAGTGTGTGTATGTGGTTTTGAGTGTGTGAGTGTGCATGTCTGCATGTCTGTGTGTCTGTGTGTTGTCTGTGTTTCTGTGTGTGTGTCTGGGTGTCTGTGTGTGTGTCTGGGTGTCTGTGTGTGTGTCTGTGTGTGTGCCTGGGTGTCTGTGTGTGTGTCTGGGTGTCTGTGTGTGTGTCTGTGTGTGTGTCTGGGTGTCTGTGTGTGTGTCTGGGTGTCTGTGTGTGTGTCTGTGTGTGTGTCTGGGTGTCTGTGTGTGTGTCTGGGTGTCTGTGTGTGTGTCTGTGTTTCCGTGTGTGTGTCTCGTTGTCTGTGTGTGTCTGGGTGTCTGTGTGTGTGTCTCGGTGTCTGTGTAGAAGCTGCTTGTGTCCTCTGAGAGATGTTTATACTGCGCATGTGGCTGTTCCAAAGCTATTTATTTATCATATTTCAACGGCCAGCTTGAGCAGAGTGACGTCACAATAGTGGCTCCCCACAGCAACAGCAATGTTCAACCTGTAAAACAAACATAAATGACTGTACCTAATTAAGTCTAGCATATTGCGTAAATGGTTAATTACGTGTGCATAAACAGAAAACACAGTGGTTCTTCGTGGGTAACTCATAGTTAAGGCTATGATTTTGTCACGGAGATCACGGAAATCATGAAAATCGTGAATTTGAACAAAAGTCCCTGAAATCTTGGAAATGGATGGAAAAACACATCTGGTTTGGCACTTCCTTTATTTTCTTTAAAAATGCAGTATGTCATGCACTGAAAATACAAACCTGCAAGTGTCTGTGAATTGTTTGGTTGTGTACGCACACAGCATTTATGTGTAGCTTGTTAATTTATTTTTTAAAACAAAAAGTGGGCTTGCATCTTTAGAAAAAGATTAATTAATACTCACATTTTATTTAATAAAACTTTCATACAATGTAGTGTACCCAAGTTGAAAATAAATACCCACTTTCTCTAAAACTAAACATTGCTAAACAAAACACTTCAGACTGCCGTTGAACATCGTTTTTGATTTCCTGCAAACTGTAGCTGAAGCGAGAGGTTTATCTGTTTCGTAATCTTTTTTTTCTGATCTTTGTGATGCCCCGCTTCTTGGACACGATTCCTGCCTGTGTGACTTCTGAGAATTCTTGTTTTTTTTTCTGCAACTTGCGAAATGCACCAAAAAATCAACATTTCGCATCCACTCATAGTCAATTTGTGCATAAAGACACACTGTAACAGTCTCTCTCTGTGCTCGTGTCTCCCTCCCTCATTGCTTATTTGTGGATTACTGAACCATTGTGTCAGCCCTTTACAAAGGTTTGCAACAGTGAATTTGTCATGCTTTTCCCATGGTTGTACTACACATTTATCACAGTTTACCATGGTTTTTTAATATGCTTCGGCATGCTTTATTACACTTTGCTGTGTTTTTACTGTGGGACACTTGTATGAGGGTACATCCACTCTGCATGTGCGTGCCGGTACTTGGCAGCACATTGCCCCTGGGTGGCAGTGAGGCTGGCAGGAGACCACTCTGTAGAGATATAACAGCGTGAGTGTGGGGGGCGATGGCGGTGTGAGGTGAGTTACTGTGAACGTCACTGAGGCTGGACTCTCGCAGCCTGGGCTCTGAACCCCTGGAGACACAGTGTAGCTCCAGGAAGGCAGCGTGGGATTAGAGAGGTCCCCAGCGAGAGAGGATACTAATGGACAGATCACTGCTGCTCTCCACTGTGCTTCATTCACAGAGGAGATACTAATGGACAGATCACTGCTGCTCTCCACTGTGCTTCATTCACAGAAGAGATACTAATGGACAGAGCACTGGAACAAGAAGAGTTGAATGAGATGTTACAGCACTGCAGGTGTCTGAGTACCCACGCTCTGAGTGAGCGAGCACTTTGCCTGGTAAAACTCTGTGTAGTTTGCAGAGTGAACCGTGGTGCTGCTATCTCAGATTGTATTAGAGTGAACCGTGGTACTGATATCTGAGACTGTATTATTTTAAAGATGTACAAACTCAATCACAGCGCAGCCCAATGTTGCACTAAAGGACATGAATCGGTGTTGAGCGAGGGTTCAGTGATGAACTTGAATCGGTGTTGAGCGAGGGTTCAGTGATGAACTTGAATCGGTGTTGAGCGAGGGTTCAGTGATGAACTTGAATCGGTGTTGAGAGAGGGTTCAGTGATGAACTTGAATCGGTGTTGAGCGAGGGTTCAGTGATGAACTTGAATCGGTGTTGAGAGAGGGTTCAGTGATGAACTTGAATCGGTGTTGAGCGAGGGTTCAGTGATGAACTTGAATCGGTGTTGAGCGATGGTTCAGTGATGAACTTGAATCGGTGTTGAGCGATGGTTCAGTGATGAACTTGAATCGGTGTTGAGCGATGGTTCAGTGATGAACTTGAATCGGTGTTGAGCGAGGGTTCAGTGATGAACTTGAATCGGTGTTGAGTGAGGGTTCAGTGATGAACTTGAATCGGTGTTGAGAGAGGGTTCAGTGATGAACTTGAATCGGTGTTGAGAGAGGGTTCAGTGATGAACTTGAATCGGTGTTGAGCGATGGTTCAGTGATGAACTTGAATCGGTGCTGAGTGAGGGTTCAGTGATGAACTTGAATCGGTGTTGAGCGATGGTTCAGTGATGAACTTGAATCGGTGTTGAGCGAGGGTTCAGTGATGAACTTGAATCGGTGTTGAGCGAGGGTTCAGTGATGAACTTGAATCGGTGTTGAGAGAGGGTTCAGTGATGAACTTGAATCGGTGTTGAGCGATGGTTCAGTGATGAACTTGAATCGGTGTTGAGCGATGGTTCAGTGATGAACTTGAATCGGTGTTGAGCGAGGGTTCAGTGATGAACTTGAATCGGTGTTGAGTGAGGGTTCAGTGATGAACTTGAATCGGTGTTGAGAGAGGGTTCAGTGATGAACTTGAATCGGTGTTGAGCGAGGGTTCAGTGATGAACTTGAATCGGTGTTGAGCGAGGGTTCAGTGATGAACTTGAATCGGTGTTGAGCGAGGGTTCAGTGATGAACTTGAATCGGTGTTGAGCGAGGGTTCAGTGATGAACTTGAATCGGTGTTGAGCGAGGGTTCAGTGATGACCACGTGTCCAGTCGTAAGGAAACCTGCTGTGGAGCATCTTTAGCCCAAGTCACTGTGAGTGTGTTCATTTGAGGCTATTTGTTAAAGCTGGTTGTAATGGCTGGATGTTGTCTGGGTGCTCTTGTTAAAGCTGGTTGTAATGGCTGGATGGTTTCTGGGTGCTCTTGTTAAAGCTGGTTGTAATGGCTGGATGGTTTCTGTGTGCTCTTGTTAAAGCTGGTTGTAATGGCTGGTTTCTGGGTGCTCTTGTTAAAGCTGGTTGTAATAGCTGGATGGTTTCTGGGTGCTCTTGTTAAAGCTGGTTGTAATGGCTGGATGGTTTCTGGGTGCTCTTGTTAAAGCTGGTTGTAATGGCTGGATGGTTTCTGGGTGCTCTTGTTAAAGCTGGTTGTAATGGCTGGATGTTGTCTGGGTGCTCTTGTTAAAGCTGGTTGTAATGGCTGGATGGTTTCTGGGTGCTCTTGTTAAAGCTGGTTGTAATGGCTGGATGGTTTCTGGGTGCTCTTGTTAAAGATGGTTGTAATGGCTGGATGGTTTCTGGGTGCTCTTGTTAAAGCTGGTTGTAATGGCTGGATGGTTTCTGGGTGCTCTTGTTAAAGCTGGTTGTAATGGCTGGATGGTTTCTGGGTGCTCTTGTTAAAGCTGGTTGTAATGGCTGGATGGTTTCTGGGTGCTCTTGTTAAAGCTGGTTGTAATGGCTGGATGTTGTCTGGGTGCTCTTGTTAAAGCTGGTTGTAATGGCTGGATGGTTTCTGGGTGCTCTTGTTAAAGCTGGTTGTAATGGCTGGATGGTTTCTGGGTGCTCTTGTTAAAGATGGTTGTAATGGCTGGATGGTTTCTGGGTGCTCTTGTTAAAGCTGGTTGTAATGGCTGGATGGTTTCTGGGTGCTCTTGTTAAAGCTGGTTGTAATGGCTGGATGGTTTCTGGGTGCTCTTGTTAAAGCTGGTTGTAATAGCTGGTTTCTGGGTGCTCTTGTTAAAGCTGGTTGTAATGGCTGGATGGTTTCTGGGTGCTCTTGTTAAAGCTGGTTGTAATGGCTGGATGGTTTCTGGGTGCTCTTGTTAAAGCTGGTTGTAATGGCTGGTTTCTGGGTGCTCTTGTTAAAGCTGGTTGTAATGGCTGGATGTTGTCTGGGTGCTCTTGTTAAAGCTGGTTGTAATGGCTGGATGGTTTCTGGGTGCTCTTGTTAAAGCTGGTTGTAATGGCTGGATGGTTTGCTGCTCGATCTTCAGGACATTAGAGACTTCTTCTGCTTATTATCTTCTACATGAATTCTGGGCTCAGTCCTGAACGTGCTTTCATTAGCTGACGAGCAGGCTTTGTTTGTGGACTGCCTGCCATTAACCCTTTCTAGTGCCCCTGTGCACATTGATTTTAATAAGATTCAGTCAATAAAAACGCTTAAACATTTCAACATTATAACACCCATAGAAGCACTGCAATAGAGTTTAAAATTCATGTTTCAAGCTACTGTACTTTGTATTCATTGAAACAGATGATTTACCACAAATGTGGTAATTATTGGTAATGTTTCCCCAGATACGACACACAGAGGTCCTGTCAGGGCTGCAGTCACCACATGGACAGTGTTTATTTAGATAATTGCTGCCATCACAGGAATTGTGTCAGTCCTGACAGAGAGGCAGTGCAGGTTAAAGAAATCTCCCTCGCTAAGTCAGTGAAACAAGCGCTTTATTTTCTTAAGCCGTTACATTCCTGGAAATATTTTCTTTGGCTGCTTTCTTTGGGTTTTCTTTTCCCCCTAGCAACTGGGAAGATTAGCCTCCGTACAAACAGAAACATACTCAGAGTGTGGCTGCAGCTATACAGTCCTGTCTCTCCCAAAGAAATCTCAGAGACAAATAAAGAAGAAAAAAAACTGCTGTTTGCAGCTGCAACAACAGCAGGTTTCAGAAACAGCTTTTGGGTTGGTCAGTCTGTCTGTCTGTCTGTCTGTCTGTCTGTCTACCTACTCTGTCTGTCTCACTGTTTGCCTGACTGCCTGCCTACTCTGTCTGTCTGTCTGCCTGCTTGCCTGTCTGCCTGCCCACTCTGCCTGCTTGCCTGCCTGCCTCCCTGCTCTGTCTCTGCCTGCCTGTCTGCCTGCCTGTCTGTCTGCCTGTCTGCCTATCTGTCTGCCTGTCTGCCTGCCTGCTTGCCTGTCTGTCTGCCTGTCTGCCTGCCTGTCTGCCTGCCTGCCTGCCTGTCTGTCTGCCTGCCTGCCTGTCTGCCTACCCGTCTGCCTGTCTACCTGCCTGCCTGCCTGCCTACTCTCTGCCTGCCTGTCTGCCTGTCTGTCGGGACGGCTTCACCAGACATGCATGTTTAGTTTCATACTAAAATATTGAAGCTGTCCGGCAGGCCAGTGCGGCACTCCACATATAAAAGTGTCCTACAGCAAAAGCACAGCAATGTGTAACAAAGCATGGGGAAGCATGGCGAAGCATGGCAAAGCATGGGGAAGCATGGCAAAGCATGGGGAAGCATTGTAAAACCAGACACCGTTGGCATTCTAGTTTGTGTACATTCTTGTAAAAGGTAGTTTCAGCTGTGGCCATTCTGTCACTCTGGAATTTAGAAAGTCATGTGTCTGCCTCTACTCGGTTATCTGCAGACGCAAAACAGAAGTATAAGCAGAGGAAGAAAAAGGCATCTTCTTTATTCTGATAAGAGAAAAGTCAAGAAAGCCTTTCTCAACCTAATGCAAACAACCACAAAAACAGAAAACTTGTACAGATATCTGCAAAGACCAGCCTTTTGTAGCGCACACTTCTGCATTAATAGCCTTGCGTTCACACTGCTTATTCATTTGGTATGCAGATGAATTCTCTTTTAAAACTACAAGAACACTTTTTTTGCTATGCTGATTAGACTTTCACAAGAACCCCCTCCAATGTGCAATAGAGCAGGTTTAAAACATAACGTAATGCCTCAGCTGCTTTGCACCTGGCCTTGTTCCTAGGTGTTACACAGAAAAGTGCCTGTATTGCTTCCTCCATTGGGGGTGCATACAACCAGCAGCAGGGAGCAGGGAAGGTACCAGAAAGCGCTCTGTAGACCAGCTGGACACTCTGACAATTAGGCTTGCTTTCAACATTTACTTTACAGGGCTCGCACAATACTGCAAGAAATAGCTCACGTTTAGAGTACATGTGTGACTGGTTCCTCAGTGGAACACCATGAAACCTGCTAAGGCCACTTTCAGTTTGTGAGTCGTTTCTGAGCAGCTGTGCTGACGACACACCGTGACTGAGTGGGGAAGAGACACTGGGATCCAAAGTGAACACTAGGGAAGCAGCAGGTACAGTGCCTTGCGAAAGTATTCGGCCCCCTTGAACTTTGCGACCTTTTGCCACATTTCAGGCTTCAAACATAAAGATATGAAACTGTAATTTTTTTTGAAGAATCAACAACAAGTGGGACACAATCATGAAGTGGAACGAAATTTATTGGATATTTCAAACTTTTTTAACAAATAAAAAACTGAAAAATTGGGCGTGCAAAATTATTCAGCCCCCTTAAGTTAATACTTTGTAGCGCCACCTTTTGCTGCGATTACAGCTGTAAGTCGCTTGGGGTATGTCTCTATCAGTTTTGCACATCGAGAGACTGAAATTTTTGCCCATTCCTCCTTGCAAAACAGCTCGAGCTCAGTGAGGTTGGATGGAGAGCATTTGTGAACAGCAGTTTTCAGTTCTTTCCACAGATTCTCGATTGGATTCACGTCTGGACTTTGACTTGGCCATTCTAACACCTGGATATGTTTATTTGTGAACCATTCCATTGTAGATTTTGCTTTATGTTTTGGATCATTGTCTTGTTGGAAGACAAATCTCCGTCCCAGTCTCAGGTCTTTTGCAGACTCCATCAGGTTTTCTTCCAGAATGGTCCTGTATTTGGCTCCATCCATCTTCCCATCAATTTTAAGCATCTTCCCTGTCCCTGCTGAAGAAAAGCAGGCCCAAACCATGATGCTGCCACCACCATGTTTGACAGTGGGGATGGTGTGTTCAGGGTGATGAGCTGTGTTGCTTTTACGCCAAACATAACGTTTTGCATTGTTGCCAAAAAGTTCGATTTTGGTTTCATCTGACCAGAGCACCTTCTTCCACATGTTTGGTGTGTCTCCCAGGTGGCTTGTGGCAAACTGTAAACGACACTTTTTATGGATATCTTTAAGAAATGGCTTTCTTCTTGCCACTCTTCCATAAAGGCCAGATTTGTGCAGTATACGACTGATTGTTGTCCTATGGACAGAGTCTCCCACCTCAGCCGTAGATCTCTGCAGTTCATCCAGAGTGATCATGGGCCTCTTGGCTGCATCTCTGATCAGTCTTCTCCTTGTATGAGCTGAAAGTTTAGAGGGACGGCCAGGTCTTGGTAGATTTGCAGTGGTCTGATACTCCTTCCATTTCAATATTATCGCTTGCACAGTGCTCCTTGGGATGTTTAAAGCTTGGGAAATCTTTTTGTATCCAAATTTAAACTTCTCCACAACAGTATCTCGGACCTGCCTGGTGTGTTCCTTGTTCTTCATGATGCTCTCTGCGCTTTAAACGGACCTCTGAGACTATCACAGTGCAGGTGCATTTATACGGAGACTTGATTACACACAGGTGGATTCTATTTATCATCATTAGTCATTTAGGTCAACATTGGATCATTCAGAGATCCTCACTGAACTTCTGGAGAGAGTTTGCTGCACTGAAAGTAAAGGGGCTGAATAATTTTGCACGCCCAATTTTTCAGTTTTTTATTTGTTAAAAAAGTTTGAAATATCCAATAAATTTCGTTCCACTTCATGATTGTGTCCCACTTGTTGTTGATTCTTCACAAACAATTACAGTTTCATATCTTTATGTTTGAAGCCTGAAATGTGGCAAAAGGTCACAAAGTTCAAGGGGGCCGAATACTTTCGCAAGGCACTGTATGTTTGATTTGATAGACTATCTCTGCCTTAGCCACGTTTGGTCAGCTGCTGGTCAGACAGAATCAATTGTAAATGATGGCATAAATTTCAAAGCCACTGCAACCCGCTGCACAGTTAACAGGTTTCATGAAGTTTCAATAAAGAACCCGAGTCGAAGCAGAACACATACATTCCTCTGAAAGATGATGTATTACTGTATTATGTTTCACGAATCACAGCACAGCATTAACAAGCAGAGCCCCTCACTCCTCAGCCATTCCTCAATAACATGCTGCTTCTTTAGTGGAGGGAAAGCAGTTACAAAGTGCAGTATACAATCTAAACATGAGCATCAATACAAGTGAATACATGAAAAGAAATAATGAAATAAAGAGGTAGTGGTAGGAATGTAAAACTGAGCAGAATTATGTCTACCTTTGAAGAATGTGTCCCTTGTTTAAATATATTTATTGCAGTGTAGGATAAAGTGCATCTCTGTCGCAACTTCTCCCAGTTCACAGTGACCACATAGCCTCCTGTCTCTGGGCAGCCAGGACTGTCTGGGTCGTCCTGTTTCGATGGCCAGGTTTCATGGTTCCTCGATTTCTTTGAGCTTTTTAATTAATATGGTCTTTTGAGTTCGGTGATGTTGGGAGCCCTTCTGGAGGAGTGCTGGAGCTTGTGTGCTGTGGGGCTGTGTCTGTGTGCTGTTACAGGACTGTGTGCTGTGGGGCACACAGTCCCTCTCTGTCTTTCCTCCTTCTCTCTCTCTCTCTCTCTCTCTCTGTCTTTCCTCCTTCTCTCTATCTCCCTCTCTCTCTCTATCTCTCTCTCTCTCTGTCTTTCCCTCGTTCAAGGTAACAGTCCACAATAGGTATCAGGGACAGACTGTCACTCGACACATATCTGTCATCTCTGAAATCCTTCATGAATGATCAAAGGTCCTATTTCATTTTTTCAAAGTCTTTTTTATCTTTAGAATACGTTTTTCATTTCATTAAACTGTTCTGAACAGCAGTCCTCAACAGAGGCATGACTATCAAACTGCATTCATAAAAGCATTCTTTAATATATGAGTGGAAGCTTTTTGAATGTGGTCCAATGGATCATAAGAACAGTGAGGGGTCTTTCCTGTGCTTGTATGGATGTTCCAGTCTGTAGCTTCTTCTATAATGCTGATACCTCCTAGAACTGCCAGCAGCTTCAGAATTGCAAAATCTAACAACAGTTATTGTAAATTGTCTGTATTTGTTCTTCCAGGGTCCCTGGGTTCAGAAACATTGAGAGAGAGCAGCGCGGGAGGAAATCTCTGCAACGAAGGAGCCCGGAGTGCAGTGCTGGCCTGGGGGGCTGCTGGAACAGCAATGGGAGTCTGTAGGGGGCCAAGGAGACTGTCAGAGACGAGCGATGGACCCGAGCCTCCGGCTTGTATCCGGCCTCTCTCGATTTTCTGATGGACAGTCTCTACAGACAGAGCAGTCGAGCTTCCAGACTCCCGAACCACTGACCAAAACAAAAAAATCACACATATAAAGAGACAGTTTAGGGGGGACAATATAAACTTAACAGAAGGGATTTCTGAAAACTCAGACCCTCTCCCCTCCTCCCTCCTCCCTCCCTTCTCAGACCCTCTCCCCCAGTCCCTCGTCCCTCCATTCTCAGACCCTCACCCCCAGTCCCTCGTCCCTCCATTCTCAGGCCCTCTCCCAGTCCCTCGTTCCTCCATTCTCAGACCCTCTCACCCAGTCCCTCGTCCCTCCCTTCTCAGACCCTGTCCCCCAGTGCCTCGTACCTCCCTATTCAGACCATCTCACCCAGTCCCTCGTCCCTCTGTTCTCAGACACTGTCCCCCAGTCTCTCCTCCCTCCCTTCTCAGGCCCTTTCCCCCAGTCCCTTCCTAAATGTTGCTAGTTTCGGGGGGAGGCTCTCTTGCTAATTCAATGAGGCCCCCCACTACTTAGCAGCCGGAAGCATTCCCAGTGTGTGTTTGAGGCCCCCTCCCCACCCCATGGAGGCCGAGCAAAGCCAGCCGACTGGTGGGGAGCGGTCCGGAGGGCCAGAACAGTCCGTGTCAGAGCCCCCTTTGCGGGGCAGTCTATCCCAGTCTCCTTCCCCACAGCACCACCGACTGTTCCCTTCCCGTTCCCTGCAGACCCCCGGTCGACACCCCCTTCACCGGCAACCCAAGAGGGGGGACCTAGAGCGCCACTACCCCCGTCTGCAACAACAGCAGCAACAGCCGCCATCCGCTTTTCAGCTCCCTGGGAGCGCAGACCCAGAGAGGGTGACTGGGACGACAGCATGGCAGTTCTCAAACTCCCCCGGACCCTCAGGAGGGGGTGTCCCCTCTTCTTCGTCCTCCTCTACCTCCAGATTGCACCCCCAGTTGGTCCCACCCCCCCATGCTGGTAAGGAAGCCCAGGAGAGGGTCCCCAAGAGGGAGCGCAAGCCTCAGAAGCCGGGCAAGTATGTGTGCCAGTACTGTGGGCGGCCGTGTGCCAAGCCCAGCGTCCTGCAGAAGCACATCCGCTCACACACAGGAGAGCGGCCGTACCCCTGCACCCCCTGCGGCTTCTCCTTCAAGACCAAGAGTAACCTCTACAAGCACCGCAAGTCGCATGCCCACCGCATCAAAGCCGGGCTTGCCTTGGGCAGGGAAGGGTACACCCAGGGGGGGCCAGAGGGGGGGCAGTCGGGAGTCGAGCAGGAGGAGCAGACGGAAGGCGAAAGCACAGATTCGGAGGACGAGACGGGCCAGCGCACTTCGTCTCCTTCTTCCTCCTTCTCCCTGGACCCGTATGGGGGGCTGGCACCCCGCAAGAGCACTGGTGCAGAGCAGCCTGAGGACTCACACGCTGTAAAGCAGAGGCTGGCCATGCGGCTCAGCGAGAGGAAGAGAGCCCCTGTGGCTGTGCCGGATGACCCTGCATCATCGTTCCTGAGCCCCGGCAGTAAGGGCAGCACTGAGTCGGGATACTTCTCACGCTCCGAGAGCTCAGAGCAGCAGCAGGGGAGCCCGCCCAGCGCCAACACCAAGAGCTACGCCGAAATCATCCTGGGCAAGTACGGGAGGATGGGGCAGCAGCAGAGGAACGCTCCTCCACAGCAGCAGCAGCAGCAGCCTCCCTCTTCATCCACACAGGAAGAGAAGAGCATCCCCTTCTCAGTGCCCAAGACTCAAGTCATCGAACACATCACCAAACTTATCACCATCAACGAAGCCGTGGTCGACACCAGTGAGATTGACAGTGTGAAACCCCGGAGGACCTCCCTGTCTAGAAGGGGCAGTCTAGAGTCACCCAAAACTGTGGGACAGAAGGAGCCTTTCCTGTTTGACCCCAAGGGAGAGTTTCCCAGCACCAGTAGCAGTATAGGCTGCATGGGGGTTGGCGTTGTAGGGGAGCCTCTGTACCCCCAGGTGCCCGACCCAGCTTTCCTGGCAGGCCTTTCCTCCACAGTGCCTCTACTGAGAAGCCACTCGATGCCTTCCTCTGCAGACCCCAGCGCAGCCGCAGGCTCCTCGCACAGCTTCCGGCTGAGCCATTCCTTTGACGAGCGGCAGGCCTTGGCAACAGAGACACGGGCTGGTACCTTGTTGGCTCCGCATCATCGCATGCTCCGCCGCCAGCCTGCCATCGAGGTGCCCCTGGGTGGCGAGTTCATTCCGGAGAAGCCCGCCTCCTCCTGCTCATCCACGTACACCACAGATCCTGCGCAGAAGCATCGACGAGGGCCCCAGCTGTACGAGTGCGAGGCCTGTGGGGCCTGTTACAAGAAACAGGACAACTACGAGACCCACCGGCGCTACTATTGTCCTGTCCATCCTCCGCAAGCCCCCGAGAGGGAATCGCTCCCCAGTGCTAACCGTGAAGACCGCCCACAGATGATGCATCACACGCTGGGGGCCTCGGCAGCAGCAGTGCGCAAGAGGAGGAAGGAGAAGAGCCTGGGTGACGAGGAGGAGCCTCCTGCTTTTGAGCCGAGCCCAGCATCTATGACATCCAGCTCCTCCTATTCCACCTCTCCCTACTCAGGCATCCCAAGCAGGCCCTTGGAGGAAAGCCGACATGTAGCTGACATCCTGGGCAGGGAGAGCTCTCTG
The DNA here is from genome assembly GCF_902713425.1 of Acipenser ruthenus. NCBI lineage: Eukaryota > Metazoa > Chordata > Actinopteri > Acipenseriformes > Acipenseridae > Acipenser > Acipenser ruthenus. The sequence goes on from NC_081211.1 coordinate 9,938,735, forward strand.
GGGGCCCCTGTACAGTCGGAGCAGGACCGTAGAACCACAGGGAAGATCTCTGTCATCCAGCACACCAGCTCTTTCGAGAAGCAGGAGACAGCCAGTGGGGAGAGGCAGGAAAGCGAGGAGAAGGGCAGAGGATCTACTGCCTTAGAACAGCACCAGCAGCCCAAGCCGCCCACTTTCTCCAGGCTGGTACGACAGTCTAACATCCAGGTGCCAGAGATCCTTGTGACTGAGGAGCCCGACCCAGAGGTGGTGCTGGTGACCCCCTCAGCTTCCACAACCAAGGAGCCGGAGAAGACTGAGGAGTTCCAGTGGCCACAGAGGAGCCAGAGCCTCTCCCAGCTCCCTGCTGAGAAGCTCCCACCCAAGAAGAAGAGACTCAGGCTGGCAGAAGCTGCCCAGTCATCAGGAGAGTCCAGCTTCGAGTCCATCTCCCTCCCGCGTAGCCCCAGCCAGGAGAGCAGCGTATCCCACGCCTCGAGCCGGTCCGCGTCCTTCGAGGAAACAGGCAAGCCTGAGTCTGAATATCAGTCAACAGCTACCAGGGCCTCCCACGTGACCCACATGCTGACTGTTCCCTCTGGTCCTCACCAGCATCACCAACCCCACCGGGAGATGAGACGCTCAGCTTCTGAACAAGCTCCCACCAGTGCTCAGCACCCAGCGCAGATCGCAGAGGCACGAAGCAAGTCCTTCGATTACGGCAGCCTCTCCCCTCAGCGCTCCTCGACAGCCTGGAGGGAGAGGCGGAAATGCCTCCTGGTGAGACAGGCCACCCTGGGTGAGCTGGAGCCAGAGGAGCAGCCTGCAGGGCGGAGCATCAAAGCCGTGCCACAGGTCTGCCTCGGGTACCACTCTCCAACACCACCCGCCACTGAGCCTGGCCCAGCCTACCACTCCACTATACTAAGCACAGACCCCTTAACCAAGCCCCTGCAGCTCTTCCCACCCCCTCCCTCATGTGAGCACGCTTTCCCTCTCCAAAGCCTCCTGCCACCACCCCCACCGCCAGCTCTCTCTCAGGGGCAGGCTCCTCAGCTCTTCCCTGCTCCAGGGATCTCAGAGGTTCTTTCCACCCAGGTATTGCCCCACTCTTTCCTGCAGGCCTCCCGTCAACTCCACCCTGCACAGCTACACCTTGGAGAGCACTTGGGACTGCCCCTTCAGTACCGCTCCCTCCTGCCCCTTCAGTACCCGGCAGTTGCTGCTCCGGCCCTCTTCCTTCCTTTGCCCCCTGGACTAGCCCTCCAGCCCACAAGAGAACCCTTCCAAGAATCCAAACCCGTTGCCTCCCCCGACCCTCAAGCGCCAGGCCTCCTCCAGCCCCCAAGACCAGTAATCTCCCCCAGCTCAGAGCAGCTGAGGCCTGTGGTTCCCCTGGTAGTGCCCATCCGCCTCCAGTCCCGCGTCCCCACCTATGGCCGTGCCATATACACAACACTCTCCCAGGTCCTGGTCACTCGGGCCCAGGAATCAGCCCACTCCGCGGTGGTCATCTGCAAGGTGGAAGAGGACAGGCCGCGGACGCCCTACTTGAAGATCCCCACGCCAGAGCTCAAAATGTACCATCCCACGACCCTGCCGCTGGAGACTGGAGTGGGCATGGCGATGGGAGAGGGGCACTGGCCTTCCACGGCCGGAGGCAACAAGCGCATGCTCTCCCCAGCAGGCAGCCTGGAGCTGAGTGTGGAGGCACAGCGGCAGCAGAAACGAGTGAAGGAGGAAGAGGATGAAGAAGAGGGTGGCGAGGAGGAGGAGGAGCGAGAAGAGAAGAAGAAAGCAGTGCAGAGGGAGGAGGAGGGGAAGAAAGATAAGGCAGAGGAGGTGGGGAAAGTTGAAGAGATTCCACTGGAAAAACCTGAGCCATCTTTGAAGGAAGAAGAGGGAGAGGAAAGCCAGAGAGGGCCATCCCAAGCTAGGGGTCCCGACAACAAGAAGGGCCCCCCCTACCCCAGCCTGCACACTACCACCACTGTCAGCTGGTGCTACCTGAACTATGTAAAGCCCACCCCCGGGCCCCAGAGAGACCCCCAGAGCTCTGTCTACTCCTCCTGGAGCATCAGCTTGCACAACCCCAACCTCCCCGGCCTCGCCACCAGGACGGCGCTCTCTCTGCTGCGCTCCAAGCAGAAGCACAGCCCAGAGACCTACACCATGGCCACTGGCCTGCACCCAGCTGCTGGCAAGCTGGTTTCCGCCAACTCCAGGAAACCCAAGATGTCCGAGGTGAGGGCACAGCTACTGCTAACTACTGCATCCCCCGGGGGCCTGGGCATAGCAGGGCACGGGGCAGAGCATTGAATATACAGACACTCAATACTGCAGGAATAACACTGACAAAGGCATTAGACAGAAGGCTTTGTCACTTATATGTGATTGAGTGTCTAGAGTTATTGATGACCTGTCAACCACAGTATGGCTCAAGCTGCTGTAGAGTGTAGGAGAGTATAGTAGTGAGTGGAGTATAGCAGAATATACAGTAGTATTGAGTCAAGTATAGCAGAGTGTAGTTTTGTCCAGGATTCAATCCCTCCACTCTGTGCACTCTTCTTTGTGTCTGTAGACCAGATTATCAAAACTTTTTTTTGCAAAATTAAAATGTCAGCTTGACTTAGATACAATTAAAATGTCCGAGCGGTTTATCTCTTTCTGGTGTTTATTACTATTTGGAGTAAAGAGCTGTGAGAATGTTACCTTGCTTTGCTGAATCGTGAACCTGTTCACAGGTACACCTCCCTGCCACTCACAGTGTGGAAGAGAAGGAGGAGGAGAAGAAGGAGAAGAGAGAGCAAGAGGCGTCCACCTCCAAGAGAGCTGAGCCATCCCGAATCCCAATCTTCGAGGGCGGGTAAGAGAGCTGCCTCTGAGCTAAACACCAGCTGGTTAGAAAGTCACTTCGAAAGCTTGGCATGGGGAGGCACCAAAGGTGGCTGTGATAGGAAGGGGTGTGGCTTATGCGCTACAGATAGGCATGGAGCTGGCATTGACACGCTGCCCACAGGTGCGCAGGATTCGTTGATTTATTTAAATAAGCACAAAAGGAATATAATACAACAACCACAAAAACAAAACAGTGTAGAGCTGAGTACGGGTTTGAAGGGAAGCCAGTGCTGAACAATGGAGCGAGGGTCAGAGGTGACCACACTCCAACAAGGTGTCTTCCTCAAATCGATAATAGGGCCCAGTTTGGTCCCGGCTCTCAGCATGGTAGTGGGTGGGGAGTCAGCGGCTTTTGATAGCGAGACACTCCCCTGAGACACACCCACCAGCCAGTCAAAGAACCACAGCCGACCAATCCTGGGCTTCGATCCCCTGTGAACAACCCGGCAGCACGTCAAAGGCAGAGCGTCTGGCTCCTGCAAGCACACGCATGCGTCCGAGAAGCCAGTGACGGAATACTGTCCCTGCTACAGTGAGCAACAAGATCTGAAATGTGTGTGGATGGATTGATACTAGAGGCCCACTTGCAACGGTGGTGTTAACTTGAAAGATCAAGACAGGGTTGGGCTGTGTTAATCTGCCTGTGCAGTTCGCTGTGAAGCCGAGTGCAACACCTGCCCACTGCCGGCTGTCACTGATGCAGTCAAGGGAGAACATGACTGGCGATGATATCGTTAACACTGCACAGGAGAAATCATTGCTGATAAATAGGTGTGAATAGCATTTCAGAGAAGTAGCACCTCATTGAGTGCGGAGTGCTGACTCAGAGGGTGTCAAGACAAGACGAACAAGAGGAAATAGTGGAGCTGATATCACTATGTAACACAATTTTTGTTCCTGGGTAGTAAGTGTTATTTCCTAATTGCTTATGCCTCAAAAGTATAGAAAATGGCTAATACTCCCCACAAACTTTGCTTTTGTGACCAGGACAGTGATATTTTGAAATTTACCTATTTCCAATGAGAAAACGGGCGAATTTGTGTCTTTTCGTTCACATAAAGTCAGAAAGAAACAACATATGAATCCAAATTAACATGTATTTATACAAAAGTAATACAAAAATGACTACAAAAGATTTAGAAGTGAGTAGTTTTTCGAGATTTACGATTATACTGTAAATCACTTTCACGAATCAGCCCCCAAATGTAGTCTCCCATCATGTTCTCGTTATACTGTCCTTGGTAGCGGCATTCAAAGTCCAGTATATCCTGGTGGAAGCGCTCGCCTTGCTCCTCCGAGTACGCTCCCATGTTTTCCTTGAATTTATCAAGATGAGCATCAAGGGTATGGACTTTGAGGGACATCCTACAGCCCATTGTGCCGTAGTTCTTCACCAGAGTCTCAACCAGCTCCACATAGTTTTCGGCCTTGTGATTGCCCAGGAAGCCCCGAACCACTGCGACAAAGCTGTTCCAAGCCGCTTTCTCCTTACTAGTGAGCTTCTTGGGGAATTCATTGCACTCCAAGATCTTCTTTATCTGTGGTCCGACGAAGACACCGGCTTTGACCTTTGCCTCAGACAGCTTAGGGAAGAAGTCTTGAAGGTACTTGAAGGCTGCCGACTCCTTATCTAGAGCTCTGACAAATTGTTTCATAAGGCCCAATTTGATGTGCAGTGGTGGCATCAGCACCTTCCGGGGGTCCACCAGTGGCTCCCACTTGACGTTGTTCCTCCCCACAGAGAACTCAGTCCGCTGTGGCCAGTCCCGCCTGTGGTAGTGCGCCTTGGTGTCCCTGCTGTCCCAAAGGCAAAGATAGCAGGGAAACTTGGTAAAACCGCCTTGGAGACCCATCAGGAATGCCACCATTTTGAAGTCTCCTATGACCTTGATGCATCTCAGAAAAATGCAGATATGTATCCACTTAGGCAGCTGGAACTAAACTGAACTGGTGGGCTTAAGGCCCCTGTATTTATACTACTATTTATATTCCTGGAAAGTTCTAGAAAGTTCTAGAAGTTACTCCAAGTTTACTCAGCACTGAATCTATCTGGAATGTTCTGGAAAATAGGTAAATTTCAAAATATCACTGTCCTGGTCACAAAAGTTTGTGGGGAATAATAGCCATTTTCTATACTTTTGAGGCATAAGCAATTAGGAAATAACACTTACTACCCAGGAACCAAAAAAAAAAAAAATTGTTACACGGTGTATTCACAGAGACAGCAAACTAAATGGCAGGCTAGCTATTGAATATGGCCGCATAGTTCTGATTATGGCTGGGTATTTATTGAGTATGGTGTGGTGTTCAGTTAATTTAGCAGTGTAGTTCAGAATATGCTGTTATTGAATATGGCTGGTAGTTATTGAATATGCCAGCGTAGTTTTTGAAAATGCCAGTGTTGCCATTAAGTATGGAAGGGTAGTTATTAAACTGAATCCAGGGACAAACTGTACTGTCAGTATATTCAATACCAGGTGGCTGTGCGAGTAGGGGAGAAAAAGAGGGATCCGTTCTTTAGCAGGATTGAATCCCAGCCAGGGCCCTCCCCCCTGGAACCCGACACGCCTGAGAGAGGAGGTGAGAAAGCAGAGGATTTCACTGAGGGAAGAAGGGACTTCTGAAAGCAGGCATTAATTAGGCGCATTAATTACAGGCTGGGTCAGAACGAGGATTTGTTACGAGAAACTCGTCTTCCTGACAGGAACAAAGCAGGGCTCGCTGCTGAGAGCAGTGTGAGTGTGTGTGAGTGTGTGAGTGTGAGTGTGTGTGAGTGCGTGTGCGCAAGTGTGTGTGAGTGTGTGTGAGTGCGTGTGTGTGAGTGCGTGTGCGCAAGTGTGCATGAGTGTGTGTGAGTGCGTGTGTGTGTGCTGCAATGCAGACAGATAGAACAGTGACACTACATTGGCAATGCAAACAGACAGTGGCACTACAATGGCAATGCAGACAGACAGGGGCACTACAATAGCAATGCAGACAGACAGGGGCACTACAATGGCAATGCAGACAGACAGACAGGGGCACTACAATGGCAATGCAGACAGACAGACTTTCACTGTATTTTTATTGTAATCCGTTAATGTTAGTGAGGGGGTCAGTAAATCTCACAGCAGGATCTCTACAGAATGATAAGATGCTAGTTTAAAGGTCTGCGGCTGTTTAATCGACTCCAGCTGCATTAGTAACAGTTCCAGGAACAGTAAACAAAGCATGAATAAGAGAAGACATCAGGGATGATCTTCATTCAGCGGTCATGTCATTAATAAGGAGAGGAATTCCTTCCTGCTTTCCTTGTGTTCAGTGAGGTCCTCCTAGAACCTGATTGGGAGACTTTCCCCTGACCTAGTTTTACAGAAAGCAACATTTCATAGTTTTTTTTTTATTATTCTCACCAGAAACGATGTGGATTTAGCTTGAGGTTTCACACGTTACCAGTGAGGGGGAACGTTGTGAAAGCTTGCAGCCTAAAGCAGCACGAGAGAAAAAATGACCAGCTGTTCATATATTTTTTTAAAATCCTTGGAAACAGCTCCTCTTTAAACAAAAGACCTAATGAGTGTGTGTGTGAGTGTGTGTCTCTGTGTGTGAGTGTCAGTGTGTCATTATAAATGTGCCTCTGTACGTGTGTCAGGCTGAATATGGGTGTGTCTTTGCACAGTTAGTGTTTGTGTAGCCATGGTTTATTTTCATAGAGTGCTCTTTCCTGCAGAATTCACCTCATTTCTGGTGTTGTTGGCAGCGCTCCTTAATGAGGGACAAGAAGATACATTTATCCAGCCTCACCACATTTTTAATTGGCTGCTTTAGCTGGTGGAGAAAAAGCTGTACCTCTGTGATTATAATGTGTGAAGGGAGAGGGAAATAGAGAGGCAGAGAGGCGAGAGGGAGGGAGAGAGGGAAGAGAGAGGAGAGGGAGTGCAGAGAGGAGAGGGAGAGTGTTAGAGGACAGGAACAAGGAGAGAGGGAGGGAGAGAGGGAAGAGAGAGGAGAGGGAGCGCAGAGAGGAGAGGGAGAGTGTTAGAGGACAGGAACAAGGAGAGAGGGAGGGAGAGAGGGAAGAGAGAGGGAGTGCAGAGAGGAGAGGGAGAGTGTTAGAGGACAGGAACAAGGAGAAAGGGAGGGAGAGAGGGAAGAGAGGAGAGGGAGCGCAGAGAGGAGAGGGAGAGTGTTAGAGGACAGGAACAAGGAGAGAGGGAGGGAGAGAGGGAAGAGAGAAGAGAGGGAGCGCAGAGAGGAGAGGGAGAGTGTTAGAGGACAGGAACAAGGAGAGAGGGAGGGAGAGAGGGAAGAGAGAGGAGAGGGAGCGCAGAGAGGAGAGGGAGAGTGTTAGAGGACAGGAACAAGGAGAGAGGGAAGGAGAGGGAAGAGAGAGGAGAGGGAGTGCAGAGAGGAGAGGGAGAGTGTTAGAGGACAGGAACAAGGAGAGAGGGAAGAGAGAGGAGAGGGAGTGCAGAGAGGAGAGGGAGAGTGTTAGAGGACAGGAACAAGGAGAGAGGGAAGAGAGAGGAGAGGGAGTGCAGAGAGGAGAGGGAGAGTGTTAGAGGACAGGAACAAGGAGAGAGGGAGGGAGAGAGGGAAGAGAGAGGAGAGGGAGCGCAGAGAGGAGAGGGAGAGAGTTAGAGGACAGGAACAAGGAGAGAGGGAGGGAGAGAGGGGAGAGAGGGAGGGAGAGAGGGAAGAGAGAGAGGGAGATGTAGTGAGGAGCGAGATAAATCATTGTGTAACTTTGTGTTGCCTGGCAACCGGTTGGAGCGAAGGATACAGAAATAGCATTATCAGTCTGAGAGGAGCGTCTTTTAAAAACGACAGAGGGGCAGCTTGCAGGCTTGCTGGAGCTGCTTCAGTCTGCTGTGTCATTCATTAAGTAATACTTTCAAAAGTGCAGTAATTCCTATGAGTGAGTGTATTGATAATGAATTGAGGTATTCAATAAGATTTGAGTTCCTCACACTGTATTTTATTCTTTTGAAATGATTTGCCAGGTGAAACACCTAGTTTGCACAAGTGCTACTCCTGCAGACAACAACTGTTACAATCACAAACCCAATATACAATCCAGGCAGATCGCCAACATAGATGTATAACGGGTATCTCACATCCAGTTTATTACAGTGCAAAAATATTCAGACTTTCAACAGAAACCTGTTTGAATAGTGTAGCACCTGTACAGTGTTGTGCATGTGGTTCCTATTTTAATAAGAACCTGTCCACTGAACCCTCTCGCTCTGTCCCCTCCCCTCCCCGCTCACAGGTACAAGTCCAATGAGGAGTATGTGTATGTGCGCGGGCGAGGCCGTGGGAAGTACGTGTGTGAGGAGTGTGGGATCCGCTGTAAGAAGCCCAGCATGTTGAAGAAACACATCCGCACACACACCGACGTGCGGCCATACGTCTGCAAACACTGCAACTTCGCCTTCAAAACCAAAGGTAAGGCAAGCAATACCTCACAGGCTTCACAATGGAAATGCTTTAGCTGAGCTGAGCTGAGCTTAATGTAATTGAGTTGAGTAGAATTGAGCTGAGCTGAATTGAATTGAATTGAGCTGAGCTGAGCTCAGCTGGGTTGAACTGTCGAGTCGAGTTGAACTGAATTGAGTTGAGTTAAATTCTCTTTTTCCCTTGCTTCTTTACTCTCTCTCTCCCTCCCTTGCTTCTATAGGAACAATTCAATAATTTATCATTTAATGTTTATCTGGGTTTGTTAGTTCTCTTACTAACAATATTTAATTGACATGTTACAAAGATCGAGGATTTACTATGAACACACATTCACGCGCAGACACAAGGAATGTTTAATCAACAGTAGTATTTTATTAAATACACAAATAATGAACAGAAATCAGAAAAGTCAGAAAGTAAATGTCTTAGTCTCTAAGCACAGAACACAAGTCAAAAACTCTCACTGCCTTAACTTGACTAGCAGGCAATTGAAATATGACACGGCCTGTCTCCTCACACACCAGCAGCAGCTTTAACAGCAAGCAGGCTGTGACGTAGCGACTCGCTCGCTCACACACACACACGCCCACATGTAAGCACAGAGTAAATCTGAGATAATGTAGACAATCTTAGAATATATCACATTAAGCTTATTAATGGTATATAGAGTAAGTATATTGCAAGTTTACTTTTAAAGAAATTCTTTATACAACAATATGAAGTAGATTACTTATACTTCATCAAGTTTCACTAAAATTTATTTCACACGCAGTGTGCAAACTAAATAATTAACAGTTCAATTCTATGTGAATGTGTTACAATTAATTCATTCAGTTCCATGAAAGGAAAATGCAACTGGAATTATACTCAACAGTTCCTTGAAGCTTAGACTTTTGGTCCGCTGTTTTGGAAACTCAATCTGTTGAAGTGTCCAGTACAAAAAGCTCTCCTCTCACAATGAAATCTTCAATCCTACATTGGATCAAACTCGGCAACAAAGCTTTCAATTCTCGATAGAAGCAACAAACAGCTGCAACAAAGTCTTCAGTCCTCGGTATAGGATCCACAACAGCGCCCGTCCACTCTGTCCTCTTCGCTGAATCTTTTAGCTTCGCAGGTAGCAGGGCACAGTTTCTTTAGGATACTGTGGTTTTAGGTGTACAGCAGACCTAGACTGGTTTGTCTGATAACAGTCACTGTAAGTTTTACAGCAGTCCTCCAGCCGGGCCTCAGTCTCGTTGCTTGTGGTCGTTGATTCGCTTGCAGCTTGCTTCCTCGTCTTGGGTCTGTTTTTAGGCAGAGTCCCGGAGTTGCAGCTTTGTTTAGCAGAGTGACAGCACCTTGTTTAGCATTCGATGTGGAGCACAAAATGTAGAGTGTTGCTTGGATATTGATAGTTTTTCTCACTCTGCTAAATAGCTACTTTCATGAGATCATTTGTGTATCTTGCCTCTTTAACTCCCAGTCCTTTGATGTTTTAATGTCCTTTTCCACTGGGACATCGCTAGTTTATGTCTTCCTTGCGTCAAAACGATTGTTGTTGCACATGTGAATTATCTGTACATAATTCAACTGTCCGCTCAGCCTAATCCAGTTCAGGCGCCGGTCCTCTAATCAGTAGGTCACATAGTTCAGTCTGTCGGCCCCCTTCTCAAGACACAGCAGTTTATTCTCAAGACACACAGTTTCATTAATGAATCCAGTTACATTTCTAATACACGTTCATGTATTATCATATTCAGGGGATATGTCCCACACTCCCTCCCTCCCCCACCCCTCTCCCTCTCCCCGTCTCCCTCACTACCTCAGTCTCTTACATTGAGCTGAGCTGAGTTGAAGTGCAGTGAGAGGGGTCGCTTCATGCCTGTCTGTCTCTCCGCAGGGAACCTGACGAAACACATGAAGTCGAAGGCTCACGGGAAGAAGTGCCAGGAGATGGGCATGTCCAGCTCTTCCCTCGACGAGCTGGATGCAGAGGAAGGAGGTTTGTGGCAGTCATTTATTTCTCATTCTGATAGTGGAGGCAGGTTTGTGGAGGAGTCTTGTGTGAGTGACCTGGCTAGGGCAGCGCCTCAGCTCTGAGCACTAGCGCTCCTCTCTCTCTCTCTCTCTCTCTCTCTCTCTCTCTCTCTCTCTCTCTCTCTCTCTCACACTCCTTTACTCTCTCTCCCCTCGCTCCCTGTCACCCTCTCTCTCTCTGTCGCTTCCTCACATGCTGTCCCTCTCTTCCTCACATGCTGTCCCACTCTTCCTCACACTCTCTCCCTCCATCTCTCCCTCTCTCCCACACTCTCCCTCACACTTGTTGGGAAGGGGTGGGGGGGGGGGCAGCCAAACAATTAGGGAATGACTGTGAGAGAGGGCCAGTGGGAACAGAGTATGTCAGACAGGCTGTCCTCTGAAGAGTCTTGACTCGCTGTGACTAGTATGTGAGTTAATCAGAGTGGTGTCCTGGAAAAGGAACAGTGAATTCCTCATTGCTTACTTTGCTATGCTTTTATAAAGGGGGGGAATAAACCATCAGCAGTGAGGTTGTATAACAGTTAATAATACACTTGCTCCCTGCCGTGTTAGTCGACAAGCTGTTCTGCGCATGGTGGGCGAGCGACTGAAGCACAATACATCAAAGAGTTCTGCTATTAAAGGGATACTCAGGCTCCTCAGACAGCCTCCACATTACTGTGAACTGTAAGAATAGCACTGCGATTGACTGCTGTCTGCCGCCTCCTCACAGACTCACTCAGTGAAGCAAGGCTGGAAGAGCCAAGGCCAGCCTCCATTCAGCAGCTTCATTCACAAACTGAGACGATTCTGTGAATGAAACAGCCAACCTTCCACAAGCTGGCTGATTTTATTTTGCTGGAAACTCTTTTTGTTTTTTTTGAATACATATACCTTATTATTAGCCTATACTTGCATTTTCAAGGGTATTCTCACAATGATGCGGGCGTCCAGTCAATTAATCTGAACAAGGATGGAAATACTGCCACTGTTTGAAAATCAAACATCTCCAATATATTTAAGTGCGTAGCAATCTGTAAAAGCCTGTTTCCATTATTTTAACAAGAGTAGTGAGATCCACAGAGTGGCGTCTGGCCCCTGTTTTGCACTGTACAGGATCTACAGCACTGTCTTTACTGCATGGTGAGTGGCCTTCACCTGGAGGACGACTCACACCTTCTTTATCACATGTCCCTGTGAGCAGGGTGAGCAATGACATTCCCACTGCCCAGGTCACTGGCCCTGGCTGGCAGCACTGGCATGAATGTGTCCTTGATGCCCTTTGAGTTGCTGCTGTGTGCTCCCATGAGCCTCCTGGGTCCTCTCTTGTCTCTCCTCTCCTCTCCCTTCTCTCCTCTCCTCTCCTGTCTCTCCTCTCGTGTCCTCTATCCTCTCACTCCTCTCTCCTCTTCTCTCCTGTACTGTTTATAATGTTATTCTCTGCTCTCTCCTCTATCCTCTCTCCTCCCTATCTCTCCTCTCCCCTGTCCTCTCCTCTCCTGTTTATGTTATTCTCTGCTCTCTCCTCTCTCCTCTCTCTCCTCTCTCCTGTCCTGTTTATGTTATTCTCTGCTCTCTCCTCTCCTCTATCCTCTCTCCTCCCTATCTCTCCTCTCCCCTGTCCTCTCCTCTCCTGTTTATGTTATTCTCTGCTCTCTCCTCTCCTCTCCTCTCTCCTGTCCTGTTTATGTTATTCTCTGCTCTCTCCTCTCCTCTATACTCTCTCCTTCCTATCTCTCCTCTGCCCTCTGCTCTCCTCTCCTGTTTGTTATTCTCTGCTCTCTCCTGTATCCTCTCTCATATCTCTCCTCTATCCTGTCCTCTCTCCTATCCTGTTTGTTATTCTCTGCTCTCTCCTCTCCTCTCTCCTCTCCTGTTTATAATGTTATTCTCTGCTCTCTCCTCTCCTCTCCTGTTTATGTTATTCTCTGCTCTCTCCTCTCCTCTCCTCTCTCCTGTCCTCTCTGCTCTCTCCTCTCCTCTCCTGTTTATGTTATTCTCTGCTCTCTCCTCTCCTCTCCTCTCTCCTGTCCTCTCTCCTCTCTCCTCTCCTCTCCTGTTTATAATGTTATTCTCTGCTCTCTCCTCTCTTCTCCCCTATCCTCTCTCTCCTCTCTCCTCTCCTCTCCTCTGTCCTGTTTATAATGTTATTGTCTGCTCTCTCTCCTCTATCCTCTCTCTCTCCTCCCTCCTCTCTCTCCTCTCCTCTGTTCTGTCTCCTCTCATCTCCTCTCCTCTCCTCTCCTCTCTCCTCTCCTGTTTATAATGTTATTCTCTTGCAGGCCCTGGTGGTTCCGAGGAGCAGGATGATCACCAGTTCTCGGACGTGGACGACTCTGAGGACTCCGAAGAGAACGAGGATGAAGAGGAGGAGGAGGAGGAGGAAGAGGAGGAGGAGGAGTCTCACGAGGAGCCGCCCTCCTCCGTCTCCCCTGACAACAGACATTCCAGTCCCCGGGAGAGGGAGCCCCCAGCCGGGCCGCCCGAGTACCTTTCGCCTCGGAGACACTGGCCCTCGGGCCGCGAGGCCTCACCGGGTAGCAAGAGGGCACTGTTCTCCCGCCGGCACTTGGAGGCGTCTCCCCTGCGCTGCCTGTCCCCAAGCAGGGAGGATCTCTCCTCTCCCAGCCGGCACCTCTCCCCGGGGCCCGAGAGGGGTCCCTCCCCCTTCCGGCCACGCTCCCCGGGCAACCCGTCGCCACGACGACTGCATTCTTCTATCGCCACGGAGACGACGGCCTTGTGGTATGAGAGGGCTCACTGCTCTTCCTCCTTCACTGTCCAGCCAAGCACAGAGTGGGTGAGTCAGAGCCTCAGTGCACAGTCACTGTTCTGCAGCTGCTAGGGCTGCTCAATTCCGCTTCATTCCCGAGATGTTACCCCTGTTTAAACAATTCAACTTGAACATATTGGGATATGCCCTCCATTACTATTTTATAAATTACACAAACATCTATCTGTGTATGAGCCTGGATGGGTCAAGCATGGCCTGCACTGTACACTTACCACTGTGTAAACACTAAGGCTGACATCTATATTTAAAATTATTTGGCTAACGATTCCATATTTATATTTAAAATCCAGAACAGTTTTTTTTTTTTTTTGTTTTAATTCTTTTTATAGAATTTAATTTTTTTATAAAAACACAGCAGAGAAAAAACATATGGAACAGCAGCAGATTCTCACCCCACCTTCACTACACCCATACCACTCTCCCATACCTGAACCCTCAAACAGGACTTCACTACACCCATACCACTCTCCCATACCTGACCCATCAAACAGGACTTCACTACACCCATACCACTCTCGCATACCTGAACCATCAAACAGGACTTCACTACACCCATACCACTCTCCCATACCTGACCCATCAAACAGGACTTCACTACACCCATACCACTCTCGCATACATGAACCCTCAAACAGGACTTCAGTACACCCATAACACTCTCCCATACCTGACCCATCAAACAGGACTCCACTACACCCATACCACTCTCCCATACCTGACCCATCAAACAGGACTTCACTACACCCATAACACTCTCCCATACCTGACCCATCAAACAGGACTTCACTAGACCCATACCACTCTCCCATACCTGACCCATCAAACAGGACTTCACTACACCCATACCACTCTCCCATACCTGACCCATCAAACAGGACTTCACTACACCCATACCACTCTCCCATACCTGACCCATCAAACAGGACTTCACTACACCCATACCACTCCCATACATGACCCATCAAACAGGACTTCACTACACCCATACCACTCTCCCATACCTGACCCATCAAACAGGACTTCACTACACCCATACCACTCTCGCATACATGAACCCTCAAACAGGACTTCAGTACACCCATAACACTCTCCCATACCTGACCCATCAAACAGGACTCCACTACACCCATACCACTCTCCCATACCTGACCCATCAAACAGGACTTCACTACACCCATAACACTCTCCCATACCTGACCCATCAAACAGGACTTCACTAGACCCATACCACTCTCCCATACCTGACCCATCAAACAGGACTTCACTACACCCATACCACTCTCCCATACCTGACCCATCAAACAGGACTTCACTACACCCATACCACTCTCCCATACCTGACCCATCAAACAGGACTTCACTACACCCATACCACTCCCATACATGACCCATCAAACAGGACTTCACTACACCCATACCACTCTCCCATACCTGACCCATCAAACAGGACTTCACTAGACCCATACCACTCTCCCATACCTGACCCATCAAACAGGACTTCACTACACCCATACCACTCGCCCATACCTGAACCATCAAATAGGACTTCACTACACCCATACCACTCCCATACATGACCCATCAAACAGGACTTCACTACACCCATACCACTCTCCCATACCTGACCCATCAAACAGGACTTCACTACACCCATACCACTCTCCCATACCTGAACCATCAAACAGGACTTCACTACACCCATACCACTCTCCCATACCTGACCCATCAAACAGGACTTCACTACACCCATACCACTCGCCCATACCTGACCCATCAAACAGGACTTCACTACACCCATACCACTCTCCCATACCTGACCCATCAAACAGGACTTCACTACACCCATACCACTCTCCCATACCTGACCCATCAAACAGGACTTCACTACACCCATACCACTCTCCCATACCTGACCCATCAAACAGGACTTCACTACACCCATACCACTCTCCCATACCTGACCCATCAAACAGGACTTCACTAGACCCATACCACTCTCCCATACCTGACCCATCAAACAGGACTTCACTACACCCATACCACTCGCCCATACCTGAACCATCAAATAGGACTTCACTACACCCATACCACTCCCATACATGACCCATCAAACAGGACTTCACTACACCCATACCACTCTCCCATACCTGACCCATCAAACAGGACTTCACTACACCCATACCACTCTCCCATACCTGAACCATCAAACAGGACTTCACTACACCCATACCACTCTCCCATACCTGACCCATCAAACAGGACTTCACTACACCCATACCACTCGCCCATACCTGACCCATCAAACAGGACTTCACTACACCCATACCACTCTCCCATACCTGAACCATCAAACAGGACTTCACTACACCCATACCACTCTCCCATACCTGACCCATCAAACAGGACTTCACTACACCCATACCACTCGCCCATACCTGACCCATCAAACAGGACTTCACTACACCCATACCACTCCCATACCTGACCAATCAAACAGGACTTCACTACACCCATACTACTCTCCCATACCTGACCCATCAAACAGGACTTCACTACACCCATACCACTCTCCCATACCTGACCCATCAAACAGGACTTCACTACACCCATACCACTCCCATACCTGACCCATCAAACAGGACTTCACTACACCCATACCACTCCCATACCTGACCCATCAAACAGGACTTCACTACACCCATACCACTCTCCCATACCTGAACCATCAAACAGGACTTCACTACACCCATACCACTCCCAAACCTGACCCATCAAACAGGACTTCACTACACCCATACCACTCCCATACCTGACCCATCAAACAGGACTTCACTACACCCATACCACTCCCCCATACCTGACCCATCAAACAGGACTTCACTACACCCATACCACTCCCATACCTGAACCATCAAACAGGACTTCACTACACCCATACCACTCCCATACCTGACCCATCAAACAGGACTTCACTACACCCATACCACTCTACCATACCTGAACCATCAAACAGGACTTCACTACACCCATACCACTCTCCCATACCTGACCCATCAAACAGGACTTCACTACACCCATACCACTCTACCATACCTGAACCATCAAACAGGACTTCACTACACCCATACCACTCTCCCATACCTGATCCATCAAACAGGACTTCACTACACCCATACCACTCCCATACCTGACCCATCAAACAGGACTTCACTACACCCATACCACTCCCATACCTGATCCATCAAACAGGACTTCACTACACCCATACCACTCCCATACCTGATCCATCAAACAGGACTTCACTACACCCATACCACTCCCATACCTGACCCATCAAACAGGACTTCACTACACCCATAACACTCTCCCATACCTGAACCATCAAACAGGACTTCACTACACCCATACCACTCTCCCATACCTGACCCATCAAACAGGACTTCACTACACCCATACCACTCTCCCATACCTGACCCATCAAACAGGACTTCACTAGACCCATACCACTCTCCCATACCTGACCCATCAAACAGGACTTCACTACACCCATACCACTCTCCCATACCTGAACCATCAAATAGGACTTCACTACACCCATACCACTCCCATACCTGACCCATCAAACAGGACTTCACTACACCCATACCACTCTCCCATACCTGACCCATCAAACAGGACTTCACTAGACCCATACCACTCTCCCATACCTGACCCATCAAACAGGACTTCACTACACCCATACCACTCTCCCATACCTGAACCATCAAACAGGACTTCACTACACCCATAACACTCTCCCATACCTGACCCATCAAACAGGACTTCACTAGACCCATACCACTCTCCCATACCTGACCCATCAAACAGGACTTCACTACACCCATACCACTCTCCCATACCTGAACCATCAAACAGGACTTCACTACACCCATACCACTCCCATACCTGACCCATCAAACAGGACTTCACTACACCCATACCACTCTCCCATACCTGAACCATCAAACAGGACTTCACTACACCCATACCACTCCCATACCTGACCCATCAAACAGGACTCCACTACACCCATACCACTCTCCCATACCTGACCCATCAAACAGGACTTCACTACACCCATACCACTCTCCCATACCTGACCCATCAAACAGGACTTCACTAGACCCATACCACTCTCCCATACCTGACCCATCAAACAGGACTTCACTACACCCGTACCACTCTCCCATACCTGAACCATCAAACAGGACTTCACTACACCCATACCACTCCCATACCTGACCCATCAAACAGGACTCCACTACACCCATACCACTCTCCCATACCTGAACCATCAAACAGGACTTCACTACACCCATACCACTCTCCCATACCTGACCCATCAAACAGGACTTCACTAGACCCATACCACTCTCCCATACCTGACCCATCAAACAGGACTTCACTACACCCGTACCACTCCCCCATACCTGAACCATCAAACAGGACTTCACTACACCCATACCACTCGCCCATACCTGACCCATCAAACAGGACTTCACTACACCCATACCACTCCCATACCTGACCCATCAAACAGGACTTCACTTGAATAGCATATATTGTGAGAAGTGTTAAATTTAAATCAAGGGAAGTGATGTTAAAACTTTACAATGCATTAGTAAGACCTCACCTAGAATATTGTGTTCAGTTCTGGTCACCTTGTTACAAAAAGAATATTGCTGCTCTAGAAAGAGTGCAATAGCATATATTGTGAGAAGTGTTAAATTTAAATCAAGGGAAGTGATGTTAAAACTTTACAATGCATTAGTAAGACCTCACCTAGAATATTGTGTTCAGTTCTGGTCACCTCGTTACAAAAAGGATATTGCTGCTCTAGAAAGAGTGCAAAGAAGAGCGACCAGAATTATCCCGGGTTTAAAAGGCATGTCGTATGCAGACAGGCTAAAAGAATTGAATCTATTCAGACTTGAACAAAGAAGACTACATGGCGATCTGATTCAGACATTCAAAATCCTAAAAGGTATAGACAATGTCGACCCGGGGGAATTTTTTGACCTGAAAAAAGAAACAAGGATCAGGGGTCACAAATGGAGATTAGATAATGGGGCATTCAGAACAGAAAATAGGAGGCACTTTTTTACACAGAGAATTGTGAGGGTCTGGAACCAACTCCCCAGTAATGTTGTTGAAGCGGACACCCTGGGATCCTTCAAGAAGCTGCTTGATGAGATTCTGGGATCAATAAGCTACTAACAACCAAACGAGCAAGATGGGCTGAATGGCCTCCTCTCGTTTGTAAACTTTCTTTTGTTCTTATGTTCTTATGGTAAAGTATAGTGCCAGCATGGCAAAGCATAGGTAAGCGTAGCAAAAAGCAGAGAGGTGTGGTAAAGCAAACAGCAAAGTAAACTGTGGTAAATGCAAAGTATAACCATGGAAAAGTTGCAGTATTGTAAGCCACATAAACAACAAGGAACAAAGTCAAATATATAGACTTCTCCAGAACTCATTCTAATACCAACCATTTGCAAACAAACAGGCCTGATCTACCATCCTGTAAACAGAAAATAAATAATTATTTGCAGAATTAAATTGAGTGTTCAGTGGCCTATGAGCATTGACATGAATTTAGAAACACAGAAGGTAATTATCTCAATCACTACATTAGATATACTATTGTAGTAATGAACTGGTTTTTATTAAATGTATTTAAATCATTTATGTTTGTTTCCTGCAGAAACCTGTGCAGAGGGAGGACTGCACCCCCTTCCCCCCGGCTCCCAGACCCTCCCACTCTTCAGGGGAGTCCCCTGGCCAGCATGTCTTCAGCCACCTCCCCCTGCACTCCCAGCAGCTGGCCAGGACCCCCTACCTCATGATCCCGATCGGGGGGATCCAGATGGTACAGCCACGGCCAAACCTTGGGGGGCTGGAGCCCAGGAGGAAGAGCCCCTCCCCGAGTAGTGCCAGGGAGAGAGGCCCCCTCACACCAGAGCAATACAGGGTACACAAACCGGACAGCGGGACAAGCCTGTCCAGCCACGTGCCCTCGGAACCGCCCTCGCGGTCCGGAGGAGGAGGAGGTGGAGAGGCCCAGGAGAAGGGCACTAAGCAATATGGCAGCTCACGCACTTACCCCCAAACTAGCACTTTGGTCTCTGAGTCCGGCGCAGTGACTCCAGACAGAAGCAGCCTGTCTGAATCGTCTCCCAGCCAGCTGGTTCGCCACCCCATGCACAGGAGGAGGAACCTTTCTGGTGAGCCGGCGTTGCAGACAGGGCGACAGAGGAGGCGCGCACCTGACATGGCAGGAAGTAGTACCAGCAGTGCGGTTCAGGACGAGGACGACAAAACAGGAAGCACTTCCCAATCCCCGCCCCCTGATTCACAGTGATGTCTGCAATCGATAGACCTTGTGTTTGTTTCTTTTTGTTTGTTTTATTTACACTTTCCGACACTATTTTTTTCTTGTGCTGGAGCCAGTTTAGGATTACAATAAGACATCCTTGGGCTTTCTCTCTCTCTCTCTCTCTCTCTCTCTCTCTCTCTCTCTCTCTCTCTCTCTCTCTCTCTCTCTCTCTCTATATCTATATAGATATATTTAAATATATATATATATATGAATATATTTGTAAATGACCAAATTAATTATGGAAAACAAAATAATAATTCCTACTTCATTTGTCCATGTCCAGTATTACTCAAATGTACAGTTTTTTTGTGCCTTTTCTGTACCAGGTTTTTTGCTTGAAATGTAGAAAAAAAATGTTTTAAGGCTGTGAATTTTTTCAGATTTTTAGTGTACGGGAAGTCGGGTGGTTCTGTTATATTGGGGGGGGGGGGGGGTCGGGTGGTTCTGTTGTATGGTGGGGGAGTTGGGTGGTTCTGTTGTATGGTGGGGGGGTTGGGTGGTTCTATTGTATGGGGGACAGTGATTTTTCAGTCTTTTTGCCGTTTTATGATGAGTCAGGGTGGGTTATGGGTGGGCGAGGGATCATCTAAAGAAAAGCTGAAAGCTTTGCAAAGATAATGCACTGAAGACATATTTTTTATATTAATACAATTTAGAACTTAAGTCTGTGTACAGATAAGAAGTCTATGGTCCATATTTATTGCCGTATTTAACTTTATTAAACTGCTTCTGTTTTCTTTTTTTTCTTTTTTAAACATGCTGTTATCTTTGTTACTCGCCTGCATGTTTTTTTTATTTTTTTTAATAAAGTTCTTATGACTTGAAACAAAGGATACTGGGAAAAGAGTCAGTTGTCTGAAGTTTTTGCAGAGCGTATTTGTAGTTTATAAATCAATAAAACTACATCAGACTTTTCTGAAAGGTTGTACTGATCCAATCATCATGTGTGTTTCCTGGGTATCTGAACATCATACAGGCAGTGGGGCTGCGGAGGCATCGACTGTTCATGTTGAAACAAGAGGCAACTGCAACAGATTACAAACAGAGAAGGTGGTAAATCTGATGTTCTAATTAAATCCCAAATGAGTGAGAAACACAGAGCTGCTAGAAGAGGAGAGGAGAGGGGAGTGTCAGCACTGCTCGGCTCAGCAATCCTCCTCGCTGTCTTCTGCTTTTTTCCTACAAATGTTTTTTTCATTTATGAAACAATCCATGGTACTGCCAGTTACTAAGCAACCACAACATCAGTAAACCTGGCAGTTCAGAGACGTGATTTCTGAATGAATAGCAGCAGGTAGAGCCGAGGAGCGTGTCAGCTGAGAGTCGGGAGGGTTGACGTGATTTCTGAATGAACAGCAGCAGGTAGAGCCGAGGAGAGTGTCAGCTGAGAGTCGGGAGGGTTGACGTGATTTCTGAATGAACAGCAGCAGGTAGAGCCGAGGAGAGTGTCAGCTGAGAGTCGGGAGGGTTGACGTGATTTCTGAATGAACAGCAGCAGGTAGAGCCGAGGAGAGTGTCAGCTGAGAGTCGGGAGGGTTGACGTGATTTCTGAATGAACAGCAGCAGGTAGAGCCGAGGAGCGTGTCAGCTGAGAGTCGGGAGGGTTGACGTGATTTCTGAATGAACAGCAGCAGGTAGAGCCGAGGAGAGTGTCAGCTGAGAGTCGGGAGGGTTGACGTGATTTCTGAATGAACAGCAGCAGGTAGAGCCGAGGAGCGTGTCAGCTGAGAGTCGGGAGGGTTGACGTGATTTCTGAATGAACAGCAGCAGGTAGAGCCGAGGAGAGTGTCAGCTGAGAGTCGGGAGGGTTGACGTGATTTCTGAATGAACAGCAGCAGGTAGAGCCGAGGAGAGTGTCAGCTGAGAGTCGGGAGGGTTGACGTGATTTCTGAATGAACAGCAGCAGGTAGAGCCGAGGAGAGTGTCCGCTGAGAGTCGGGAGGGTTGAGTGCAGTGGTTCCCGGTATCCAGGGGTCTGGGTGTAGGACTTCTACTGTGGGGAAGAGAAGTTATTGAAAGGGATCTGCCTTGAAGCCATTCTGGGAGGAGTCTTAATTGAACGCTCCACAGTCCTCGAATAATAAGAATTCTCAGCGGGCTTGTTCTGGGAGCTGAAGTTTTCTGTTGCTCCGGATTCAAGTGATTTCAATCATGGAAAGTGTTGCATCTGCATAACAACTTTCCATAACACTGTGACTAGGGGGCAGGGCCACTACGACCATTTAATGTGACCTGTCTGCAAGGAGTTTGGGAGGAGAATTAATCCACAGATAAAATCATTGCATGTGACATCCGGAATCAGGTCAGTGTTGCTTATGGAATGAAGCACCTGCCAACCAATCACCTGCCAGCCCTTTCTGAGAGTTTATAAGCTCTGCAGTTTAGTTTTTCCGATCACGACTGAATCTATTATCTTTGATAGCTCTTACATATTATAAGGTGCTTTCCTGGGATGTGTAACAGATTGATCAGTGATGTAAGTGTGTGCTTGTGACAGAAACACAATGATTCTTGGTGGTAAATCTCCCTCCCGACCTGTGAGGGTGCTAAGTAGCAAGGACAGAATACCTTGGACTTTTAGGCCTGACAATTCATTCCACGGGTTTAAAGGAAGTCGGTCTTCTAGGAAGAGGACGGAGCTTCGATACATGAATGCATTGACCCGGAAGGGAAATGATGTGACAGCCCGTGGATTGGAGGAGTGGCTGTAATCATTTACCAAGGGGTCATGTATGACCGTATATTAAGGGGACGAAGCGACGTGATCAGTTCCTTCGCTTTGGTTAAAAAGTAAATAACCGAGAAGGACAGAAAATGCCTGTGATTGCCGTTCATAAGTGTTTGTTTTTGTAATAAGTATTGTTATTATTATTATTAGACACTTAATTAAGTTCCAGAGCTGTCGCCGAGGGCCAGCAAAAACCCGGAACAACACTAAAATCTTGCTGTCACCTGAACAGCTGGTTCTACTGCAGATCTATATTTGCATATTAACTGAACCTGTCAAACAACTGCAGCACAACTTTGTATAAGCTCTGCCTGTGTACCTGCTCGCTGGCTGTTAAACCCGCGTCCCCCAGTCCCTGTCCCTTTCTGCGCTGCAGAGTTTCTCACATGACAGATGTGTACTGTCGAGCTGCCAGACAGACATCTCCCAGGCGGATCCTCAAATTCCAGAGCGGTAACCGTGGCAACCAGCTCTGTTTTCACACCATCAGAGTGCAATCTGATTGGATTCTTCAGTTTCAATGATAGGGAGGGTGCTGTTGGAACTGGCCACCATGACACATTGAGCAAACCAACTCAGTCAAATTATTTATTAGAACTTGACTTGTTACGGAATTAAAGTAAATACGTTCCCTGACAGTACAGAAGAACCTGTATACAGTGATAGCCATTGCCAGCGAGGGACGTCGTTACGCTTCACCATATAATTGATGGCAATACCAACATGCAGTTCAGTTAACCTGTCCTGCATCTTCTGCACACTAGAGGGCGTTACCTGACTAGAAACTGCTTTCTCACAGATTACTGACAATATACATGTGTCACATGCTGAAGAGCAGGTCATTATAAAATGCTATAATTTGATCATACAGGAAATTAAACCCAACGAAATACAGAACAGTAAATGTGTAGCCATGCACTGAAAGTTCAGTGTCCATTTTTTCAAGTTAAAAAAAATACAAATAAAACTGTTTGTGACTAACGAGATCTGTTCAAATACTGTAAGAACATAAGAACATAAGAAAATTTACAAACGAGAGGAGGCCATTCAGCCCATCTTGCTCGTTTGGTTGTTAGTAGCTTATTGATCCCAGAATCTCATCAAGCAGCTTCTTGAAGGATCCCAGGGTGTCAGCTTCAACAACATTACTGGGGAGTTGGTTCCAGACCCTCACAATTCTCTGTGTAAAAAAGTGCCTCCTATTTTCTGTTCTGAATGCCCCTTTATCTAATCTCCATTTGTGACCCGTGGGCCTTGTTTATGTTTTCAGGTCAAAAAAGTCCCCTGGGTCGACATTGTCTATACCTTTTAGGATTTTGAATGTTTGAATCAGATCGCCACGTAGTCTTCTTTTCAGCCTGTCTGCATACGACATGCCTTTTAAACCCGGGATAATTCTGATTGCTCTTCTTTGCACTCTTTCTAGAGCAGCAATATGCTTTTTGTAACAAGGTTACAAACAGGGCAGGGCAGCAGTGTGGAGTAGTGGTTAGGGCTCTGGACTCCTGACTGGAGGGTCGTGGGTTCAATCCCTTGTGGGGGACGCTGCTGCTGTACCCTTGAGCAAGGTACTTTACCTAGATTGCTCCAGTAAAAACCTGACTGTATACATGGGGAATTGTATGTAAAAATAATGTGATATCTTGTAACAATTGTAAGTCGCCCTGGGTAAGGGCGTCTGCTAAGAAATAAATAAAAAGTTGAACTTAACACAATATTCTAGATGAGGTCTTACTAATGCATTGATTTAAATTAAACACTTTTCACAATATATCCGAACATCTTATTGGTCTGTTTTTTTTTAGCTTCCCCACATTGTCTAGATGAAGACATTCCTGAGTCAACATAAACTCCTAGGTCTTTTTCATAGATTCCTACTTCAATTCCAGTATCTCCTATATGATATTTATAATGCACATTTATAGGATTCCTTCTTACAAACTGAGCTGCAGTCCGGCACACAAGTCCTGTCTCTACCAGCAGATGTCACTGTTGCTACTAATAATAAAATGCCAGAGAGGTCCATTCCTCTCAACTGTCCCTGATTACGAGGTACAGCACTACATTTGCAAAATCAGTATTCATTAATCTGTTGTTTCATTAAAAGCATGACAAGCCTTTTTAAAGCTGTTTGCAAGTTTGCATGTTTTTGCTTATGTGATGTGTGTTCCAGAGGCTGAGAAGTGTGTAGTTTGTAAACACACTTCCAAGGATGGCTATTCCAGACCACAGGGATATAGTTCATACATACGGGGGGCGCATGTCTGTTGCATTGTAGAGTGATACAGTACGTATATCTGGAGTGGAAAACAGCCCTTGAGCTGAGGGAACACAAAGCCACTTTGTTCCAGGCACTGCATGGCAATCCAGGGGAGACTTGGGGTTTGATACAGCAAAGTTGTCTCAAACCAGGTCTCCTGGCCTCCTGGAACCAGGTTTCAAGCCACTGTTCCTGAAAAAGTGGCTTTGTGTTGCCTCAGCTTTAGAGATGTCATGTATTGATCTAAATGTTGGCATGTCCCTTTTATTTCTTTAGTTAGCATGACTTGCTGATTTTTCCCTGCCCCTTATTGGCTTCACTAAAGACAGATGACAGAGGCCAGCAGAGAGCAGATATCCACTTCAGATCATTGCAATACAATGAGTATATTCTTTAAGAAATTGAGACTGTGCTTTTACTAATCCCATTCATCCTATTTGAGAAACGTAAACTTGCACAATATTTTAAGATTTGTCTGCCCCCCGGGAGGATGTGAAGCTCGTCACACACAGAGGCAGCTCTCTGTGGTATCCCTCTCAGGGGGCTGCAATGTCACCAACACAGACTCAGGATGTGAAGCTCATCACACACAGAGGCAGCTCTCTGTGGTATCCCTCTCAGGGGGCTGCAATGTTACCAACATAGACTCAGGGTAACGGGTATAGGATTTTTTTTTTGTATTATTTAAAGATAAGGTTCATCATGCAGGCTCCCCTATCAAGCCCTCTTGTTTACATGCTTTCTATCAGCCCTGCTGAGTCTCATTGTAAGAATGCAGGGTGTAGAGTCTCCTCTGCCTCCTGCAGAGCTGGAGTCACTCTGTAAGAATGCACGTGCAGAGTCGCCTCTGCCCCCCACATAGCTGGAGTCACTCTGTAAGAATGCACGTGCAGAGTCACCTCTGCCCCCCGCAGAGCTGCAGTGAGGACTGAGTCAGATACCTGCATGTCTGGGGAGCAGTTAGATGAGTGTTCACTTATTTCAGGTTTAGTAAATGGGGCTGAAGAATGAAGTGGAGTGCTGGGAGTGTTGTAGCCTCAGGCACTGGGACTGACACACGGAGCACAGCAGCAGGGCAGGATTCATCAGCTGGTCACATTGCTGTTTCTGATGTTCCCTAATTCCATGAGTCTAGCCTTGCTGTTCTTATAGTCTCCCATCTATAATAGAAACTGCCGTCAAGAAAGAGGGTTCACATGCAATAGCCTTTTTAGAATATTGACAATTCAGGAGCAATTACTGTTTCTATTTCCCATTGAACTTCATATCATTAACTATATCATTATATCATATTAAAACCCAGATTCGAGGGGGGCTCCCGAGTGGCGCATCCAGTAAAGGCGCTCCATGTGGAGTGCAGGATGCGTCCTGTAGCCTGGAGATTGCAAGTTTGAATCCAGGCTATGTCACTGCTGACCGTGACCGGGGGTTCCTAGGGGGCAGCGCACAATTGGTCAAGCGCTGTTTGGATAGGGAGGGCTTAGGTTGGCAGGGGAATCCACTGTTCACTGCGCACCAGCGACCCCTGTGGCCGATGGGGCGCCTGTGGTTCTGCAGTGGAGCCATCAGATCTGTCAGATCTCCGGCACTATAGGTCTGGTGGCCTCGCTGTGGATCTGCAGTGCGAAAAATGATGGATTGGCAGGAGCAAGTTTCAGAGGACGCGTGTTCCAGCCACCGTTTCCCGAGTTGCTAGGGGGTTGCAGCGGTGAATCGGGATACAAATAACAATTGAGCATTCCAAATTGGGGAGAAAACCGGGGTAATTTTAGCTTCTGGGGGCCATAATGACAAATCTATTACCACCAAAAACACATTTAAGAGCTCCTGCAGGAAGGCTGTCTGTTTCTTCCTAGTTCTGTCCCATTAGAAGTATGATTTCACTTCATAAAAAATAAGGGTGCAAACCTAGCATTGTGAAATGCTTTGTGAGTGTGTGCCTGTACTGCATTAGTAAAGGAAGTCCCTTGAGATTGCAAAGGGATTTCTGAGCAAACTTGTATTAACTGCGGCTGAATGTTGTCGTCAGGACTGCTCCACCAGGGCGGCGATCTTGAGGCAAGTTTGTGTGGAGTGCTCCCTCGTCACTGCCTGCACTGGCAGGTTGGGAGGCGGGTTCTATTTTTAGCTCGCATATCTGCTAGAAGACCATGAGGAGCACGGCAGTAATCCCAACCAAACATCATCCTCCTCCAGGCCAGAGACTGAAGTTAAACAGGGAGTGGAGCCACAGCGTAATTAAAAAACTTGCTTCAGCACAGTGTCTATAAATAACTTCTCAGATACTTCAAATGGTCTTATAGAAACCTGAGTTAACACAGTCAAGGCTGTGACAGATGGGTTTCATTAATAATTGTGAACACTAGTGGGATTAATGCAGAATACAAAGGTGGCATTATTTAGATTCCCCACTGTTTAGAACATTAAAATAACCCTGGGGAGTGTTTCTGCACACCAGGAAGTTCTATATAATAAGTTCTTAAGAGAACCATTTAAAGTAATAGAACCACACTAGGATGGAAGCAGAGAAAGCCTGCAGGAATTGTGAGACACCCAAGGATCCTTTACTCTCAAGGTGTAGTCAGTGAGAGGTACACCCAGCTTATTTCAGCACATACAAGTCTATTTGAATGGATGTTTAAGTGTTGGGTGGCTCCAGTACCTCTTCATGTTGATAGTGCATTTCTCGCACAGTCTTTACAGTGTCAGGCTCTCGGAGTCAGGCTCTCGGAGTGCAAGAGATATATACTCAACATGATTAGAGGTGGTCGCTAACACACAAACGTATGGCAAGTGATTCCATCTAAATAAAAAACAGACACAAAGCTGACATATGGTTTAAACATTTTGAAAGTGTTGTCAGTGACATTGTGAGTGTGAGATCTGCTCCATAGTGTTGTCAGTGACATTGTGAGTGTGAGATCTGCTCCACAGTGTTGTCAGTGACATTGTGAGTGAGTGTGAGATCTGCTCCACAGTGTTGTCAGTGACATTGTGAGTGTGAGATCTGCTCCACAGTGTTGTCAGTGACATTGTGAGTGTGAGATCTGCTCCACAGTGTTGTCAGTGACATTGTGAGTGAGTGTGAGATCTGCTCCAGTGTTGTCAGTAACATTGTGAGTGTGAGATCTGCTCCACAGTGTTGTCAGTGACATTGTGAGTGTGAGATCTGCTCCACAGTGTTGTCAGTGACATTGTGAGTGTGAGATCTGCTCCACAGTGTTTTCAGTAACATTGTGAGTGTTAGATCTGCTCCAAAGTGTTGTCAGTGACATTGTGAGTGTGAGATCTGCTCCATAGTGTTGTCAGTGACATTGTGAGTGTGAGATCTGCTCCACAGTGTTGTCAGTGACATTGTGAGTGAGTGTGAGATCTGCTCCACAGTGTTGTCAGTTACATTGTGAGTGTGAGATCTGCTCCACAGTGTTGTCAGTGACATTGTGAGTGAGTGTGAGATCTGCTCCACAGTGTTGTCAGTTACATTGTGAGTGTGAGATCTGCTCCATAGTGTTGTCAGTGACATTGTGAGTGTGAGATCTGCTCCACAGTGTTGTCAGTAACATTGTGAGTGTGAGATCTGCTCCACAGTGTTGTCAGTGACATTGTGAGTGAGTGTGAGATCTGCTCCACAGTGTTGTCAGTAACATTGTGAGTGTGAGATCTGCTCCACAGTGTTGTCAGTGACATTGTGAGTGAGTGTGAGATCTGCTCCACAGTGTTGTCAGTGACATTGTGAGTGTGAGATCTGCTCCACAGTGTTGTCAGTTACATTGTGAGTGAGTGTGAGATCTGCTCCACAGTGTTGTCAGTGACATTGTGAATGTGAGATCTGCTCCACAGTGTTGTCAGTGACATTGTGAGGGAGTGTGAGATCTGCTCCACAGTGTTGTCAGTGACATTGTGAGTGTGAGATCTGCTCCACAGTGTTGTCAGTGACATTGTGAGTGAGTGTGCGATCTGCTCCACAGTGTTGTCAGTTACATTGTGAGTGTTAGATCTGCTCCACAGTGTTGTCAGTGACATTGTGAGTGAGTGTGAGATCTGCTCCACAGTGTTATCAGTGACATTGTGAGTGTGAGATCTGCACTCCCTCCAAGTTGCTTCTAATGGGGACATGACTTCTAATTAACATTGAAAGAAAACACCATATAAAACAGCTACACCATTTAGATGGATTACCATTGAAATAAGAGACATCCACTGTCCCGTTGAGAAGCTGCTGACTAAGGTGCAGGGTCAGTGGGATCCTGTTTTACTGCACTCCTATAGCCTTGGCACACAATTGAGAGATAAGGTTTGTGCCACTACAGCCCAATCCCTGTTTACTCCTATGAACCTGGAGACACTGCTTCATTTGTGCTCAGACCTTATTTGATGCATTCTTCTGTACGGTTTGATCTGTAGAAAGATGTGAGATGTGTTTGGAAATTGGCAGCCATCATGATAATTCATAGCTTGCTGAAAATAGAGGCTGTTTATTGAAACAAAAAGCTGACACAAAATGTCAACGAGATATGAAATCTACTCATGCACTGTTCACACTGTAACAGCGTCAGTATTTTAATACTTTCATTCATGGGATTCCAGTGCTATCTGTTTTCTGAATTCCTTTCTCAGGTAGCCCTGCTGTACATCTCTGTGTTTGCTTGTTTTTTTTCATTCCTCTGATTGTGTCAGTCCCTCAAGGGCAGGGCACACTTCTCCTCTCCTCTCAGACATCTTCAGGTAGCCCTGCTGTGAATCTCTGTGTTTACTTGGTTTTACATAAGAAGAACATAAGAAAGTTTAGAAACGAGAGGAGGCCATTCAGCCCATCTTGCACGTTTGGTTGTTAGTAGCTTATTGATCCCAGAATCTCATCAAGCAGCTTCTTGAAGGATCCCAGGGTGTCAGCTTCAACAACATTACTGGGGAGTTGGTTCCACACCCTCACAATTCTCTGTGTAAAAAAGTGCCTCCTATTTTCTGTTCTGAATGCCTATCTAATCTCCATTTGTGACCCCCCGGTCCTTGTTTCTTTTTTCAGGTCAAAAAAGTCCCCTGGTCAACATTGTCTATACCTTTTAGAATTTTGAATTCTTGAATCAGATCACCGCATAGTCTTCTTTGTTCAAGACTGAATAGAATCGATTCTTTTAGCCTGTCTGCATACGACATGCCTTTTAAACCCGGGATAATTCTGGTCGCTCTTCTTTGCACTCTTTCTAGAACAGCAATATCCTTTTTGTAACGAGGTGACCAGAACTGAACACATATTCTAGGTGAGGTCTTACTAATGCATTGTAAAGTTTTAACATTACTTCCCTTGATTTAAATTCAACACTTCTCACAATATATCCGAGCATCTTGTTGGCCTTTTTTATAACTTCCCCACATTGTCTAGATGAAGACATTGCTGAGTCAACATAAACTCCTAGGTCTTTTTCATAGATCACTTCTTCAATTTCATTATCTCCCATATGATATTTACTATGCACATTTTTGTTGCCTGCGTGCAATACTTTACACCTTTCTCTATTAAATGTCATTTGCCATGTGTCTGCCCAGTTCTGAATGCTGTCTAGATCATTTTGATGTCAGTCCTTCAAGGGCAGGGCATACTTTTCCTCTCCTCTCAGACTCCTTCATGACGACAGGGGTTAAAGGTGTGGCATTGGAAAGAAGTTTTCAATCAAGTCTTTTAAGAGAATTGCTAAAAAGAGAAGCTGATGATAAATGTTACAGGTGTTTGTACATTGCTTGTGAAGTGTAGCCAGCCTCATCTTGCTGTACCGTTGACTAGTCTCTCAAATTCAATAGTTTCAATAGTTTCAATAGTGCAGCTCAGCTACAGTTAAGAAGTCAATCTGCACTATTACGGTCATAGTTCTAATGCCCAGAGGTCCCTGTGAAGTTATTTGGAAGTTTGCCAGCCTTGTTAGAAGCACCTGTTTATTCAGGGAGAGGGGGTGTCTGGACACAGTCAATGTCCTTTAGTGGAATGTTTTTGTTTTGCTTTGTTTTTTAATTAAAACCCAAAGTTATTATTCAGCAGTTCGTGCCAATTCAGGGTGTTTCAAAGAGTTTTCAACTGAATTGAGCTCCTTAGAGCACTGAGATTGGTATCATACTGGGTGCTGTGTGTCACAGTCAATACAATGCAGCTCAATGCAACCCCTGCTTGTTTCCACGTGCCTTGCAAGCCCTTCATGGTGACTGACAGCAGGCTGAATGATTCGCAGGATCTTTTCATGGCTGTTTTAGAGCACACAGGCCAGTCTGCTGTGAGGGAGATGACAAAACAAGGTCTCGACCCTCTCACCCCAAACCTGCAAACTACATCAGGAGCAAGTACCTACACAGATAGAACAAGGTGTGGACCCTCTCACCCCAAACCTGCAAACTACATCAGGAGCAAGTACCTACACAGATAGAACAAGGTGTGGACCCTCTCACCCCAAAGTCAGGGAACAATAAACAACAAACTAATATCTGGATACTCTTCACTCTTTACAGTAGTTCTGACTGAGTGGTCTTTGCTGTGATAGACAGTACATTACTATGCAGGGGTTTGCTGTGATAGACAGTACATTACTATGCAGGGGTTTGCTGTGATAGACAGTACATTATTATACAGGGGGTTGTTGTGATAGACAGTATACTACTATGCAGGGGGTTGTTGGCAATAGATATTTTAAGAATGCTCCAGTGACCTGAGATTGTTTGGCAAACAGTGAAGAGTAATCCCTGGTATGTAAGAGCTGGTGATGAAGCAGAGGGAAGGGTCAGCTGAGCAATGCACTGGGACGCCTCTTCTGCTGCTGCTATCCATCCTGGGGGAGTGGCCTGCTGAGTGATGTCATACACAGTGGAATATAAATGGAGTGCAGCCGGGCTGAAGAGCTTATAATCACCTGTGTATCACCAGAGCACAGAAGACATACCTGCCTGCCTGCCTGCCTGCCTGCCTGTCTGCCTGCCTGCCCACACAGAGAGGATTTTACTAAAGCTACAGGAGGAGAAGTGATGGCTCTGTCCCTCAGTGGATTACTGGCCCTGGCTGTCACCTGGCTCTGTGTGTCCCTTGATGAAGGTTTGTAGCTTTAAGATGTGGAATATGGGCTGGGAGTGAATTTCAATTGCTGCTTAAAAGAAAAAAATGTGATTCAGATAACGTCAATAATTTTCAGCTAAAAACAATGCATGCATATATATATATATATAGAGAGAGAGAGAGAGAGAGAGAGAGAGAGAGAGAGAGTATTGTGTTATTTGATACTTGATAACTATATGAATGTCCATCTGCTTCTGTCTATTTATTTGTTTAAAATGACTCGCCAGGATCAATTCTCGAGTTGTAGCTACTTGTTCATCCCCAAACTACACATTACACGTCTCTATCTCTATCTACATTATTATCTGTGCAGTATTCTCATTGTATAGTCAAAAACCGTTTACACCAAGAAGTCTTTATATCATAGAAACTGAACATGTGAAAACTTTTATAAGATAACTTCTATATAGGTCGTCTTAAACACAGCTTTCAAAATATTGACATCACTGTTACACAACTGAGCAATTGCATGGCTCTCTATCTCTCTAATTACCTGTCTGCTATATTACCTGCATAGATAGCTAACTACAATAACTATACAGCCATCTATAAAGCCTTTTCCCTGAAATACATTCAACACGCTTTGGCTTGTGAATGGTTGCTGTGTTTCACAATGAGATTGAAAGCTGAGCTCCAGAAGCTCAAGTAGAAATTCACTCATTCACCCTCAGTTTCGTTGTAATTGGTGATTTTAGTGGTAAGGCTAGAGGTTGCTCTGCAGCAAACCCATTCCAGATTGAACTCTTCTTTCCTGTCAACTTTCCATCATTGGTGCCCGGCTTCATTTGAAATCCTCATAGCAGCTTTAAACGAGGATCAGTGAGCTGCAATGGAGATGCTTGAGCATTCAGAGCAGTTTGAGCCACTCCCTATAATTTCACGTCCTCTTTATGGGCTGTTATTTGGTAGTTGTTTAAGGGTGGTATTATTGTTACTGTCTGTGGAAGTGACCCACTTTGCCCACGCTGGTGTGCTAAGTGACTGTATTCCAGAACCTCTGAACAACCTCCCCCAGCCCTCATTCATTAAGAAGAGGTGCTGCTAGTGTAACATGTCACTTCAATTACCTGTGAAATGGTTTTCTGATGCCCAGTGCAGGAATTCAGAGATCCTTTTTGTAGATAATTAGTACAAAGCAGTTACGTGACTAACATTCCACCCGTATCTCTCTCAGGAATGGGACTCCCCCTATCGGACTCCTCGCACCCGAGTCTCGGAGCAGCGCCCCGGCTCAGGGTGAAGCGTTGCTCCTGCAACAACTGGCATGACAAGGAGTGCATCTACTTCTGCCATCTGGATATCATCTGGATCAACACCCCGGGGTGAGTCCACAGCACAGCACAGCACAGCGCAGTGCACAGCACACAGCACAGTACAGCACAGCACAGCACAGCAAAGCACAGCGCAGCGCAGCACACAGCACAGCACAGCACAGCACACAGCACACAGCACACAGCACAAAGGGTTTGAAAACGTTTCTGCAGCTTCTTTATGTCTGGTTTATACATGGGTCTAGTTAATAGCTGAACTGATTACCATAATAAGTAGGTCATTGTCCAGCTTATAGGACAACAGCAATGAAATAGATATGGTTAGTGTGTCTGGGGTTTATTGCATAGAGATATTCTACATGGATTTTTCTATTGTGCCTGATTTGCATTGACGTACTGAATCTTTGATAACCTGCAATAATAAAGCTGCTAGGCAAAGTCCATGGGGATCTGCTGCACTGCATCACTTACCTTCCCGACTCTCCCCCTCCTACAGTAAGACCACTCTCTACGGTCTGGGGAGCCCCCTGTCTCGCAGGAGGAGGTCACTGGGACGCTGTCAGTGTTCCCATTCCAAGGACCAGTCCTGCGCCCGGTTCTGCTACAGGAGGTGAGTTTGGTGACAGATGTTTCAACTTAAAGCTGTCCTTGGTTTCTAGCTTTTTAAAAATACATTCTCAGACTTTATTTATTTCATTTCAAATGTAGTCAGAATATCCAACTAGAATTTCAAGAGTGCCCCGGATACACCAAATAAGCAATCGTCTGCAACAATCATCATTACACAAACCAATCATCATTACACAAACCAATCATCCTTACACAAACCAATCATCCTTACACAAACCAATCATCCTTACACAAACCAATCATCCTTACACAAACCAATCATCCTTACATGAATCAATCATCCTTACATGAATCAATCATCCTTACATGAAGCAATCATCCTTACACGAACCAATCATCCTTACACGAACCAATCATCCTTACACAAACCAATCATCCTTACACAAACCAATCATCCTTACATGAATCAATCATCCTTACATGAATCAATCATCCTTACATGAATCAATCATCCTTACATGAAGCAATCATCATTACACAAACCAATCATCCTTACACAAACCAATCATCCTTACACAAACCAATCATCCTTACACAAACCAATCACCCTTACACAAACCAATCATCCTTACACAAACCAATCATATCATAATATCTAAAATATTGTGTTCAGTTCTGGTCACCTCGTTACAAAAAGGATATTGCTGCTCTAGAAATAGTGCAAAGAAGAACGACCAGAATTATTCCAGTTTTAAAAGGCATGGCATATGCAGACAGGCTCAAAGAATTGAATCTATTCAGTCTTGAACAAAGAACACTACGCAGTGATCTGATTCAAGCATTCAAAATTCTAAAAGGTATTGACAATGTCGACCCAGGGGACTTTTTCGACCTGAAAAAAGAAACAAGGACCAGGGGTCACAAATAGTGATTAGATAAAGGGGCATTCAGAACAGAAAATAGGAGGTACATTTTTACACAGAGAATTGTGAGGGTGTGGAACCAACTCCCCAGTAATGTTGTTGAAGCTGACACCCAGGGATCCTTCAAGAAGCTGCTTGATGAGATTCTGGGATCAATACTAACAACCAAACGAGCAAGATGGGCTGAATGGTCTCCTCTCATTTGTAACCTTTCTTATGTTCTGATACTGCTGTACTTTAAACTGCCTGTACCATTTCATAACTCCGTCCCTGATTGTTGTGGAGTGGAATGTTTTCTAAAGAAAACACACATTGCCGTATCGAGTGGGGAGTGGTGAAATGAACTGTTGTGCAACGTGTAACAGGATTATTCTAATAGAAAAAAACAAAACAAAAAATGATGCTCGTCATCCTGAGAGACCTAATACCAAATGCATCCAGAAAATGGGTGTGTGGCAACCAGCCAGCTATTTTTAACATGCACATGCTTTTTCAGGGAGTGCTGAGGAGTGGTAGGCAAATGATTATTACATGCAGAGTAGAAACAGGTCAGAGCTATTCATCTGCCTGTCTGCAGGCTGAGAGGGGTGTGTCTGAACAGAACCATAACAACCTAAGCGAGGGGTGGGACCTGAGTGATTGTGTGTGTGTGTGTGTGTGGGGGGGGGGGGGTATTGTGAGCGTGTGCATGTATTGTGTGTGTGTGTTAATGCACACACACACACACTCACTATACACACACACACACACACACGCTCATAATACATGCATACGCTCACAATACACACATACGCTCACAATGCACACACACACACACACACACACTCACAATACATGCACACACACACATACTCACAATACACACACACACACGCATGCTCACAATACACACACACGCTCACAATATATGGAACGCCACCCGGGTCAAAAACGTGTTATTTAGTCTGATGTTATAGAATGGCTCATGTGTGTGTTTGATTATAAGGCACTGTGTTGTATTGGACTGCACAGTGTCTCAGCCTATAGTAGCCGTAACTTCAGTTCCAATGACTGTGCTTCTTGTTTTCTGTGCTGCAGCCCCCGCGATGTCATTCAGCAGTTTTTGAACACGGCTGCCGGTTCACACGGCAGCAGAGACACACAGAGACAGAGCTCACGCCTGCTGCGTGCTTTCAGGTGAATACAGTTACACTTTACCTGTGCATGGGGCAGTATGAAACCCAGTCTTTACCTGTGTATGAAACTCAGTCTTTACCTGTGCATGAAACTCAGTCTTTACCTGTGCATGAAACCCAGTCTTTACCTTTGCATGAAACCCAGTCTTTACCTGTGTATGGGACAGTATGAAACCCAGTCTTTACCTGTGTATGGGACAGTATGAAACCCAGTCTTTACCTGTGTATGGGACAGTATGAAACCCAGTCTTTACCTGTGTATGGGACGGGAGTATGAAACCCATGTATTAATGGAAGCTCTCTCTTTCAGGAATGCTGCTTTGGCCAACACCAGGGCCGCACAGCAGAGCGTCTCAGACAAGGAGAAACCCCTGAACCCTTCATTGTGGAACAAGATTCACAAGACACGCATGAGATAGAAAGACCACAGCAAAGATAGAGAACTAAACAGAAAAAACACACCATCAAAGTGAGGCCAGCGGGCTTCTGGGCTTCTGTGGTTCCTGCCTTTAGCCCCTTAGCTTCGAGAGAGGAGGAGTCTGCTATACAGTGTCACAAACTGATGGACTAGCCAATAGAAAAGTATTTCAAATGTGCCCAGCTAGTCAGCTGGGACTCCAGGCTTGAAAACAGGATAACTCCATACTATGCATCATCCAGTACTGTCCAGTAATGAATCTGTACAACTCTGGAGAACCAGGACTGCTCTGGACACTTTGGTACTCATTTCTGAGTTAGAGACATTTGGACTGTGTCTGTCATTTCAACCCTCGGAAAGGTTTGTGGGAGATTTAATATAGGACTGGGTCTGTCATTTCAACAAAAACAAAATCAGAACTGATTTCAGACACACAAAAGAGGTGCTGGAATTAGTCTTTTAAGATAGACTCCTCTTGAGTAGCATGCTGGGGTATATTTGTTGGTAGTAATTAAGGGTTAAAACGAGTGATGTTAGCCACTGAAATGTGTGGCTCCATAAAGTCTGTACAGACAGTATTCTATGCTTGTAATGGATTCGACATTTGCAGCCATTCTGTTTGATAGTCTTTATACCAGGGTCATGACACTGACCGCACTCTGAGGTATATGGACCAATCAGCCTGCAGGTTACAGGAACAGCAGAAAGAAGTACTACTATTGGAAACGTCCTCCTGGCTGATTTGATCATAGAGAACATCTTTTATTAGAACGCATTGACAGGCAACAGGACACAGGCAAGGTCCTTGCACTTGAGAGATCCTTCAGTAAATGTTAAACAGCTGCTGTCCCTCCACTGAGTCATAGCAGTACAACATATTCCTGCTCATGCAGAAGCACAAACAGCATTCACTTGAAGATCTGCTTGTGCTCTGTGGCTGCATTTCCTTCCTGTCTAAACACTGTTTGTGTTTGCAAGTGCAGGGATGGAAATAACAGTCCTAGTGCATAGCAGTTTCACTCACTCCAGGTTTATTCAAGCTTGATTAGCCATGGTGTATAGGTAAGAAGAACAGGAATGGATCAAACTTTATACCCATTACCTTTGCACTGGACTCTATCCATAAATAATGTTGTTAAGTGTTTTGCAGATGCATTTACTGTAACAACAATACTGACTACCTGCAGCGCAGCGCTCTTAAGCATAAAGCTATCATACTTGTAACCTGGCCAGACCCTTCTGCACCCTCAGCCCAGCACAATGGCCAAGCTGCTGAGTGAAATCAAAGGCCTTTGTTATGCCGGAACGACTTTCTGTATGGTTACAGCTTTTTAATTGTTTCAGACGCCAAGTAGTTTGAATGGCACTAACTTTTGCCAAGAGTTGTTTGTTTAATTGTTCTAGACATATGGAAAAGAGATGTATAAGAGACAGATGAAGGCTTAGGGTTAGGGTTAGTTCTAGATATATGGAAAAGAGATGTCTAACAGAAATATGAAGGTCTTTTTAAAATGGGGTGGGGGGGGGGGGGGGGGTAGTCTTTCTCAGAGGAGGGCAGACCTATGTGGCGAGCTTGGAAAATCTTGCCTTTAATCTGACAGCTATTCGTTAATCGCAGCCCAGATCAGGGACAGGGAAATGGTGGGGGTTGGGGGGGTCGACCTCAACCGTGTTCAGATGCAGGGTTGTGTAAATAACCCATTGTTCAATCTCTGTTTAATATTAATGTCATTGTATTCCAAACAATGGTTTAAATATTAACAAAATGAAGTTCTGCTGATATTTATTTAATTTATAATACCAGTTATTGTTATTTTATTTAATTGTATACATAATATCGAGAAGGTATTTCATATTATAAATGTTGTATTCAAATGAAAAATAACAAATGAAAAAACATTAATAAAAGATTAGCTGTTCAAGAGGTGAGTGTGTTTATTAATGAAAGATTAGCTGTTCAAGAGGTGAGTGTGTTTATTAATAAAAGATTAGCTGTTCAAGAGGTGAATGTGTTTATTAATGAAAGATGAGCTGTTCAAGAGGTGAATGTGTTTATTTATAAAAGATTAGCTGTTCAAGAGGTGAGTGTGTTTATTAATGAAAGATTAGCTGTTCAAGAGGTGAGTGTGTTTATTAATAAAAGATTAGCTGTTCAAGAGGTGAGTGTGTTTATTAATGAAAGATTAGCTGTTCAAGAGGTGAGTGTGTTTATTAATGAAATATTAACTGTTCAAGAGGTGAGTGTTTATTTATAAAATATTAGCTGTTCAAGAGGTGAGTGTTTATTAATGAAAGATTAGCTGTTCAAGAGGTGAGTGTTTATTTATAAAAGATTAGCTGTTCAAGAGGTGAGTGTTTATTAATGAAAGATTAGCTGTTCAAGAGGTGAGTGTGTTTATTAATGAAAGATTAGCTGTTCAAGAGGTGAGTGTGTTTTCTATTTTGATCTTTTGGCCTCTGATTCTGTTCAACATTATACATAAAAAGAAAGCAACACATTTATTGGAATACAATCCTTCTGCTTCTTGACCACCTATCTTGCTATTGGTTTGAAATCAAAATGCTCAACTCTGGTATCCACTGCCTCTCACCTTGATTGAGTGCAAACCATTGCCTTCAATCTGTGCTTTGAAAGAGCTGGTATGTACAGTATATATATATATATACTCTTCAAAAAAAGAAAGGCATAGGTATTTTTAATGTACTTTTTCTAGCATTAGTATGGCAGTTTGCATAGTAAAATAGACAGTTCCAAAGAACCTTAACCTGTACAGAAATCATTAAGACATTTAATAAAGTCACTTACAAAGGTCAAACAAAGTTCAAGGTCAACAGAAATCAGTAACGGGTATGCCCACCATTGGCATCGATGACGGCCTGACATCTCCTGCCCATGGATCGAATCAGAGCCTGGATAACATGCTGGGGAATGGCAACCCACTCTTGCTCAAGTGCCTGGAAAAGTCCTTGTAACGTCTGTGGCTCGGGGGGGCATCGTCGCACACGTCGATCAAGCTCGTCCCACAAATGCTCAATGGGGTTCAAATCGGTGATCGAGATGGCCAGGGAAGCAATTGAACAAAAGTGAGGAAATGTGGCAAAGTGGTTTATTGTGTACAGGTGCAGGAGTGATGTGGTGTGCAATCAACTGACAGAGGTTTCTAATCCAGTTGGAAAATGGTTTACTTTATAATCCAGGTCTGGTGACCAAATAATAATCCCTGGCAATACACAACAATGTGTAGAGCACGGAGTAAATAATAACGGGGCTGCAGTCCCAAATAATAAACCGCGTATCCATCCCCACAATGTACTAACACGGTCACTAGTCCTGAGTGCGTGCAGTAGTGCTCGTGTTCGGTGATACAAGTTTATAAGTGACAATAGTGCAGCGTTGTTCCGGGTTTTTGCTGGCCCTTGGTGGCAGCTCCGGAACGTGTTTAGCCGTCTACTAATAACAATAATAATAATTGGTGACAAAAACAAACAAACACTCACGATACGTTATCACAGGTTCTTTCACAGGTCCTTCCGGGTTCTATTCATAAACCAAAGCGAAGGAACAGATTGCCTCTCTCTCCGTCCCCTTTTATGCCGTCACACATGACCCCATGGTAAACGAGTGCATCCGCCCCTCCAATCCGCTACTGCCACATCATTTCCCTTCCGGGTCGATGAGTTAATGCACTGGAGTTCCGCCCCCTTTCTAGCTGGCCAACTTCCCTTGACCCTGGAAAAGAACTGTCAGGCCAACCGGTCCAGGATACTCTGTTCTCACTACTTCACGCCCTCACAGTTCGGGAGGGAGATTTACCACCAAGAATCACTGTATTTCTGTCACAGGAAAGCTGCAGTGGCCCGGGCTTTGTGCGGTCGTGCATTGTCATGCTGGAAAATGAGCTGAGCCTAAATACAATTGGACAACTCAAATTGGGAGAAAAACAGAGTAAAATAAAAAAAATATATATTTGTTAGAATTAAACAGATGTAGAAGGTTTAGGTTGCTATTTGATGTGTTATTTTATTCTGAATACAGCAAAAATGACTGTACTCTGTTGTGTACTGTGCAGCTAATATAGTACTGTAGCTAAGGGGCTAATATTGCTGCTCACTGCTTGAGTTAGGTAGTGTCTTCGGATGATCTTCAGATCGGGTTCGGGTTAAGTGAATGTTCTGCACCGCGATGGTCATTCGCAAGACAACCCCACCCCGAATAAGATTAGAAGAGGCGGAGGGGTAGCGCTATACATAAGAAATAGCCTTGAAGCCCAGGTGTTAAATCAGGACAAAGAAAACAATGCAGAATCAATATGGGTCAGAATAATGGACACAAATTCAAAGGGCATAATAATAGGAGCATGCTATAGACCGCCAAATTCAGACGCTGAGCAAAATAATCTGTTGTACAATGACATTCGAAATGCGTGTAGAAAAGGAGAAGCCATACTAATGGGGGATTTCAACTTCCCCTGTATAAAATGGGAAAACCCAATGGGGGGCACGAAATTGAAATGGTGGAAATGACAAATGACTGCTTCCTAACGCAATTTGTCAAGGCACTGACTAGAGGGGAGGCATGCCTTGATTTAGTCTTTTCAAATAATGAAGACAGAATAACTAAAACAGAGGTCAGAGAGCCATTGGCAAACTCAGACCACAACATGGTCTCATTTGAAATATTTTTTAAAACCCCAAAAGTAATGACTAAAGCTAAGGTTTACAATTTTAGAAAAGCAAACTACGAAGGTATGAAACAGAGACTAATAGAAGTAGATTGGAGTAAAATAGAGAAAACATCCACAGAAAAAGGGTGGCTGTTTTTTAGAAATGTAGTACTAGAGGCACAAAACAATTACATCCCAAAAGTAGACAAATCTAAATCTAAAACAAAATGGCCAAAATGGTTTAATAGATCAATTAAAAAAAATATTCAGTGAAAAAAGGCACTTTACAGAGCGTTTAAAAGGGACCAAAAACAAAGCACACAGAAAGAGTACTTGGAACTGCAAACACAAGTCAAAAAGGAAGTTAGAAAGGCCAAGAGAGAGATAGAAATCAATATTGCTAAGGGGGCTAAAACCAATTCCAAAATGTTTTTACAATTTTATAACAGCAAGAGAACATTCAAAGAGGAGGTTAAATGTCTAAGAGACACAAATGGCAAAATCTAGATGAAGAAAAAAAAATAGCAAATATATTAAATGATTACTTTTCACAGGTTTTTACAAAAGAGGACACGGACAACATGACCCACATGTCGACCTGTTCCTATCCAATTTTAAATAACTTTAGCATAACAGAGGCAGAAGTATTAAAGGGAATAGGAGCTCTTAAAATAAACAAATCCCCTGGGCCAGATGAGATCCTCCCAATAGTACTCAAAGAAATGAAAGAAGTTATTTACAAACCGCTAACCAAGATCATGCAACAGTCTCTTGACACAGGGGTTGTACCAACAGACTGGAAAATAGCAAACGTAATACCAATCCACAAAAAGGGAGACAAAACCGAACCAGGTAACTACAGACCAATAAGCCTGACTTCTATTATATGTAAACTTATGGAAACTATAATAAGATCCAAAATGGAAAATTACCTATATGGTAATAATATCCTGGGAGACAGCCAGCATGGTTTTAGGAAAGGGAGATCATGTCTAACTAACCTACTTGACTTTTTTGAGGATGCAACATTGAAAATGGATAACTGCAAAGCATACGACATGGTTTATTTAGATTTCCAGAAAGCTTTTGACAAAGTCCCGCAGAAAAGATTAATTCTCAAACTGAACGCAGTAGGGATTCAAGGAAATGCATGCACATGGATTAGGGAGTGGTTAACAGGTAGAAAACAGAAAGTACTGATT
Organism: Acipenser ruthenus; assembly: GCF_902713425.1. Lineage (NCBI taxonomy): Eukaryota > Metazoa > Chordata > Actinopteri > Acipenseriformes > Acipenseridae > Acipenser > Acipenser ruthenus. Next base: position 9,980,565 of record NC_081211.1, read on the forward strand.
AGAGGAGAAACCGCGAAATGGAGTGAGGTAACCAGTGGTGTACCACAGGGATCAGTATTAGGTCCTCTGCTATTCCTAATCTACATTAATGATTTAGACTCTGAGATAGTAAGCAAACTCGTTAAATTTGCAGACGACACAAAAATAGGAGGAGTGGCAGACACTGTTGAAGCAGCAAAGGTCATTCAAAATGATCTAGACAGCATTCAAAATTGGGCAGACACATGGCAAATGAAATTTAATAGAGAAAAGTGTAAAGTATTGCATGCGGGCAATAAAAATGTGCATTATAAATATCATATGGGAGATAGTGAAATTGAAGAAGGGAACTATGAAAAAGACCTAGGAGTTTATGTTGACTCAGAAATGTCTTCATCTAGACAATGTGGGGAAGCTATAAAAAAGGCTAACAAGATGCTTGGATATATTGTGAGAAGTATTGAATTTAAATCAAGGGAAGTAATGTTAA